>NC_089841.1:268361755-269075519 GCF_035609145.1 Eleutherodactylus coqui | reverse complement strand
TCACAGTACATTGGGGGGGGGGGACCAGGATGACTGCGGGGTGCGCACAGTACATGGGGGGGGGCCCCAGGATGACTGCGGGGGTGCGCACAGTACATGGGGGGGGGGGCCCAGGATGACTGCGGGGGTGCGCACAGTACATAGGGGGGGGGGGGCCCAGGATGACTGCGGGGTGGGCACAGTACATGGGGGGGGGCCCAGGATGACTGCGGGGTGCGCACAGTACATTGGGGGGGGGGGGACCAGGATGACTGCGGGGTGCGCACAGTACATGGGGGGGGGGCCCAGGATGACTGCGGGGGTGCGCACAGTACATGGGGGGGGGGCCCAGGATGACTGCGGGGTGCGCACAGTACATAGGGGGGGGGGGGGGGCCCAGGATGACTGCGGGGTGGGCACAGTACATGGGGGGGGGGCCCAGGATGACTGCGGGGTGCGCACAGTACATTGGGGGGGGGGGGGCAGGATGACTGCGGGGTGCGCACAGTACATGGTGGGGGGACCAGGATGACTGCGGGGTGGGCACAGTACATGGGGGGGGGGGGCCCAGGATGACTGCGGGGTGCGCACAGTACATGGGGGGGGGGGGGCCCAGGATGACTGCGGGGTGCGCACAGTACATTGGGGGGGGGGGGGGCAGGATGACTGCGGGGTGCGCACAGTACATTGGGGGGGGGGGGGCAGGATGACTGCGGGGTGGGCACAGTACATGGGGGGGGGCCCAGGATGACTGCGGGGTGCGCACAGTACATGGGGGGGGGGGGGGCCCAGGATGACTGCGTGGTGCGCACAGTACATGGGGGGGGGGGGGGGCCAGGATGACTGCGGGGTGCGCACAGTACATGGGGGGGGGGGGCCCAGGATGACTGCGGGGTGCGCACAGTACATGGGGGGGGGGGCAGGATGACTGCGAGGTGGGCACAGTACATGGGGGGGGGGCCCAGGATAACTGCAGGGTGGGCACAGTACATGGGGGGGGCCCAGGATGACTGCGGGGTGCGCACAGTACATGGGGCGGCTAGGATGACTGCAGGGTGCGCACAGTACATGGGGGGGCTAGGATGACTGCAGGGTGCGCACAGCACATGGGGGGGCTAGGATGACTGCGGGGTGCGCACAGTACATGGGGGGCCCAGGATGACTGCGGGGTGTGCACAGTACATGGGGGGGCTAGGATGACTGCGGGGTGTGCACAGTACATGGGGGGGCTAGGATAACTGCGGGGGTGTGCACAGTACATGGGGGGGCTAGGATAACTGCGGGGTGTGCACAGTACATGGGGGGGCTAGGATAACTGCGGGGTGTGCACAGTACATGGGGGGGCTAGGATAACTGCGGGGTGTGCACAGTACATGGGGGGGCTAGGATAACTGCGGGGTGTGCACAGTACAGATAGTCCCCGACTTGCGAACGGGTTCCGTTCCGGGAGCCCGTTCGCAAGTCCGTTTTGTTCGCAAGTCGAACAAATGGTTATATGGAGGGGATCGCGGGTGGATCCCGCTCCATACAACGTCGGGTGCCGGCTGTTCTTACATCGGGCACCCGGCGGCAGCAGTTCCGACGAGCTGCGCCGCTTGTCGGAACTGTTAACACTTTAAATACCGCTCTGACAGCGGTATTTAAAGTGTTAACAGTTCTGACGAGCGGCGCGGCTCGTCGGAACTGCTGCCGCCGGGAGCCCGCTGTAAGAAACAGCCTGCACCCGACGTTCAGGGGGCCCGTGCAGCGTCCCATGATGAGATCGCGGGACGCTGTGTGGTTGCTAGGCAGCCGGGGACCTCCTGAAAGGCCCCAGGGCTGCCTATGCAGAGTGCCCATCAAGCGCACGGCTTGATAGGCGCTCTGCATAGACAGCCCTAGGGCCTTTCAGAAGGCCCCCGGCTGCCTAGCAACCGCGATGTGACCGGACAGGCTTCTATCAGGCTTGATAGAAGCCTGCCCGGTCCCTGCACAGTATGATGTAATGCCGTAGCATGACATCATACTGTGCAGGACAGATAGTTCGTATCTAGCGAAATTCGTAAGTCGAATGTTCGCAAGTCGGGGACTATCTGTACATGGGGGGGCTAGGATAACTGCGGGGTGGGCACAGTACATGGGGGGGGGCTAGGATGACTGCGGGGTGTGCACAGTACATGGGGGGGGGCTAGGATGACTGCGGGGTGTGCACAGTACATGGGGGGGCTAGGATGACTGCGGGGTGTGCACAGTACATGGGGGGGCTAGGATGACTGCGGGGTGTGCACAGTACACCCGCTAACTGCAGAGTCTGATGTGGAATTGGCGGGTAGGATTCTGCACATTAGCCGTGTGGATTTGGGGGCTGAATATTCCAGAACGGTACAGAAACATATAAACATACATGTGGGGATACACGGGATGTGGAACGTTATAATATACATCGCAGGGGTTGGTAGTGAGGTCTCCACCACAGTACAGCTGAGCTGCCCCTACAGCCCGGGCAGCACCTCACTGAAAGATCAGATCACCTCAATAAGAGATTCCTTTAATTCGGCATTCCCTAATCCAGAAAGAAATATTCCAACACTGTCTGCATTGCCATAAGAGCGGCGTTCACAGACTTGTGCCTCGGAGCGCCGAGGTCCTCGCATGCACTGCAGGAACGCTGCCATACAGACGGATGAAGTCCTTCTCAGTTAGAGAGTCGCTCATGAAGGCCGCCCTCACACCAGCTCTTACTGCAGATCCCGCCTGCCGTCAGCAGCGCTGGCGTGGTTATGCCGGCTCATGAGAGGAAATAAATAAATCCTCGCCCAGCTGCTGTCGCCGCTGTGGGGACCTTGTGAAGCTGGCTAATTGTTCTGATTGACTAAGCGCTGTTGAGCGACAGCTGTCTGAGCCAATCACAGACAGCACTGGATGCGTCCAATCACAACCATTCATTCGACAGTGGGCTGTCACTTAGGGGGCGCTCAGCCAATCAGAGCAACCCCTCGTTGGAGGTGAAGATTTCAAATCCCCGTCACCAGAGGAAAAGTTCCCCTGCCGGCTGACAAGTCCCAGAAGCACCGCCGGGGACAGCGACATCGCCTGCAAGGGGAGTACTGATCATTTTTTGACTCGAGCAGTGTAGCTTGGGCATTTAGCGCTGCCAAAAGCGCAGTACCAAGTTGTGCCGTGTTTTCAATGGGCGACGCAGGGCTGAAAACGGCCAAAGATAGAACGTGCTTCGCTGTCAACTGCAGCGGTTTCTGCCTTGTGAGCGCCGCCCTGTTGAAATGAATGGGAGCATTGTACAACATTAGGCGCAGCGCTGTACATAAACGCCCGTGCGACTGCGGCCTTAGGCGGGGTCACACCAGCGATTTAAAAAATTTTTTTTTTAAAGCGGTATTATGAGACCCACGTTTTTAGTGGTTTCCTTCACATTTGTGATGTTTTCACTCATGCGATGTTGCACAAAAAACAATGGTTTCCTGTCCGATCTTTCAGCTTTTTCTTAGAAATCGCCCACATTTCCCTATGGAGCCTTTGTTTTATTGCATTCCAGCGCACCACCTGGTGATTTTTGCGTGTTCTGTTTTTAACATTATTGTCTTTCCTGCAAAGAGAAAAAAAAAAAAAAAAACACGAGAAAAAACGCCAGCGGCGGCAAGGTTTTTGCGGAAAAAAAAAAAAAAAAACCAGACATAACGCTTCGACATCTCATGAGCAAAATTGCAGCGATTTTCTTGCGGCGATACCGCGCTCGCCCGTGTGCAGCTAGTCTTACATGGGTCATCCGCGCTACACATCATTACCGCTGAGCAGCAGCACCCGCAGCGTTTAGATGCCTCTGCGCGCTCATAGTTTTCTGACCCCTTCGTGGAGCCCTCGATTTAGGGTTTGCATTACGGACAGCCTGCCCGCAGCGCAGCCTATTCAGGCCCATTTTCCCGGATGACGGGGGCCCGCCCGCCACGAAGATGAAAAGTAACTACAAATCCCGTTCAGCATTTGTAAGCAGCGGGAGTAAAATTTGGACTGTCTTTTTGCACGCGGGAGAACGGACGACACGTGGAAGTAAGAACGATCATACAACTTATATGGATGCAACAGAATCCGATCCGCTTGTTGTAGCGCCAAACACACGAACAACCTCCTCCAGGAAGATTGGTGACAGCGGCCGCCCCAACATCTGCTGCTGCTGTAGAGGAAGACGAGGGTTCCTGGCGCTCATCCAGCATCTTCCAGAGGGGCGATAACCCGCAGGGCGCACAACTCCGCTGACGTCCCGCGCTCCCGGAGAGAAGCCTACCAGTCCTGTAGACATGCCGGATGACAGCATCCAGATGTTCACCACCGGCGCCCGGCGCTCCGGCAGTGACAGCGCCCGACAGGAATTGGCAGGCAGCCACTCACTGAGCAAATCTGCCAGAATCAGCCTACTCATTTACATGACAAGACTGCCAACAAGGAGATTATGCCGCGTTTAACCCCTTCCCAACATCTGCTCCCGTACGCTGCAGGATTACCCAACACTATGGCATCACAGCGGGCACGATCCTCGCTCCCTCCTGGCACCTTGGCGCAGAGCTGCAGAAACATCAAGGCCGGCTATACAGCAGAATCTGGCTCTGACCGTGGCTGGCGACCCTGCGTACCTTCACTCCTACACAGGAGGCAACCGACCAGAAGGACTGCAACTGCTTGGAAAGATGCAGTCTGGGGAGCCGAAAAGGGGAATCCCTGCGGCCAAACCGTTCAGTCTCTGGACCGGATGGACCCCATTGACTATATTGGGGTCCGCCCGCTTTCCACCCTGGTTTTGGGACAGAAGATAAAGCGATACATGCATCGCTTTTCCTCCCGGGATTTGCAGGCGCGAGGCCAGCGGTCCTGACGCAGACCACCAGCCGTGGGCAGATCGGTGTCCAGGAGAAGCCCTCCGGACCCCGAGGAGGTTTTAAAAAAAAAAAAAAAAAAAAAAACACACACCTCACATCTGCGGGAAAAATAGAACACAAACACATGTTAGGGAGCGTGATATCGGGCCGAATGTCATGGGCCAGCACCCCCGCCCCGTATCACCACAAGGGCTTATCAGGGACCAGATGATACATATGTTACCAAACATCCCCCTGATGGCTTCAATGGCCGTCCGTGATCCACCCTGTAAAGGAGTGGCACTGTTCACGAGCAGCAGATAATCTCTCTCTAGAATCCACCATCCGCATATAACACATACCCGCTGCGCCAAGACTGATAGATACAGAATGCCACAAATCATGCTGTAAGCAGATACACCGTCAGATACATCCTGCAGCACACGGGGCGCTCGCCCTCTGACCGCTTACCAGTCAGGCTACAATCACACAAGCCCGAATCTCGCATCAGTTTGTGCGACTATGAGCGACGCTGCAAGGTAAAAAAATTAAATAATTGCTGTATGCGCTATTTTTTCGCATTACATGGTTTCCAAATGGGACAGCCGTTCACATCCTATGCTGTGCAACGTGATGCTTCCCACCCTCCGACACGCGTGAAACAAGCGCCGGAGGACCAGAACATCAGACATGGTGCATGAATAACTCCTCGCCTCTGCCAGAGAGACGAACGTTCACAAGCACAATGTCAGGCCAAATATCGCTAGTGTGAATGTAGCCTCACTCCTACGTCCGGGTCGCCCTTTTCAGGACGGTGACCCCACAGATTTACCATTAGGTGAGTAGAGAGGATATAAAATAGGGAATCATTGGATTTTTGCAATTGAAATAAAAGTTGTGTTTTATAATTCCTGCTGGGACTTCTGGAAGCGATTCTTGTGCGCGGCGGATACAGTCTGGCAAGGCACGGACTGTGTGATAAGACGCGCTATATACCTTCTCACATGCAGAGGAGTGGACGGCTTTGCAGGAATAGACTGAGTGGAGGAACCAGCTGGACCCTCTACAGACTGCATACATAATGGGGCCGACCAGGCGGGCCGGTTTCCTACATTCCTCTGTGTACATAAACCCAGCCTGGAAATTTCCATCAGGACTCGTTCTCCCACTTGGTTTGTAAAGTTTGTTAGATCAGATATAAAAGCTGTACTTTACTGATCAGGGAAGACAGAAGTGTGAAACGGAGCAAGAAAGAGCGGCGACGAGCAGCGGGACACCAGCGGGGGTTCTAATCCATAGACTTTACTGAGATGGCAGATCTAGAGAAGTCCACCTGCCGGGCACAGGACTGCACCAACGCAGCGTCTCAATGTTTAAAGTGCTTGTCCAAGTTGGTTTTAACCCCTTAATGACAAGGCCTACTTGTTTTATTCTTATCATTTTTAGTTCCCCACCTCCCCACTTTCAAAAAAATTTTTTTTTTTTTTTTAAAGGGGTTGTCCCGCGAAAGCAAGTGGGTCTATACACTTCTGTATGGCCATATTAATGCACTTTGTAATGTACATTGTGCATTAATTATGAGCCATACAGAAGTTATTCACTTACCTGTTCCGTTGCTGGCGTCCTCGTCTCCATGGTGCCGTCTAATTTTCAGCGTCTAATCGCCAGATTAGACGCGCTTGCGCAGTCCGGTCTTCTTCTTTTCTCAATGGGGCCGCTCGTGCCGGAGAGCGGCTCCTCGTAGCTCCGCCCCGTCACGTGCCGATTCCAGCCAATCAGGAGGCTGGAATCGGCAATGGACCGCACAGAAGAGCTGCGGTCCACCGAGGGAGAAGATCCCGGCGGCCATCTTCAACCGGTAAGTAAGAAGTCACCGGAGCGCGGGGATTCAGGTAAGCGCTGTGTGGATTTTTTAGGTCCCTGCATCGGGTTTGTCTCGCACCGAACGGGGGGGCTGTTGAAAAAAAAAACAAACCCGTTTCGGCGCGGGACAACCCCTTTAAATCTAACATGTCTATGAGGTTTTTTTTTTTTTGCGGGCCGAGTTGTATTTTTCAGTGGCGCCCATTATATCATGTACAGAAAAACTAGGAAAAAATTAAACATGGAGTGAAATAGAAGGGGGGGGGGGGGGGGGGAGGCAATTCCATCATCTTTGCAAGGTGGGAGTGTTTTTAACGATGTAAAGTTAATTTATATATTTAGTTCTTTTTTTTTGCTGTACACCTTAGGCCTCATGTCCGTGGGCATGGTTGAATTGCGGAATCCGCGTGGGTCACCCGTGCAGATGATCCACAGTTCAATATGCCCAAAGACTATCATTAAGCATCCACAAGTATTTAAATACCTGTGGATGTCATTTTTTTCCCGGTCTGCGGATCGGCAGGGGGTCCACCATCTCCCTTAAGGCCCACTTACATGCAATGATTATTGCTCAAAAGCCATAATTTGAGTGATAATCCGTGTATAAATGCTCTCATCTTTCACTCTTCGGATGAACAAGGCTTTTTAGGCGAGCATAAAATCCATCGTCGTTCAGCCAGAGAGAAGATGACATAGACGGCATGCTATGTTTGCTGTCCATGGTGCTATATTTTCCACAGGAGCGCCAATTACACTGTATTTAGCTGCAGTCCCGCGACAGAACAAAGGAGCTGAATGTAGAGAACAGAACACCTGCTGTTCTCCGCATACAGTGCTTGGAGGCTCATTTACATGCAAATGAAGGTGATAAGCTGTTAATGGACATTAGTCCATTAGCAGTTTATGCAAAACAATCGCTCAAAATCTTTTGAACGATTATCTTTGCATGTAAATGGGCCTTTGCTCTTTGCACTAGCAATAGAACTCCTGGCAATGAAGATCGGGTCATGCCCAAACATAAATGGGGTTTAAGAGAGGGACCAATGAAAAAAAAAAAAAAAAAAAATAGTGCTTCACGTGGACGATATATTATCGTTTGAGTGCCGGGGAGGAATCGTTGGGTGCGGCTGCTACTACGATCAGTGAATATGGTTGTTATTCTGGTCTTACAACCATTTAGGGTAAATCTGTACTGATGTCGGTAGACCAACAAGATCTAACTGTTGGCGATGGAAGGATTCCGCTCACCTACCGCGCCGGTATTCAAATATTTAGGAGTTTATATATCGAAAACCATCTCTGAATCTACCCAACTGTACCCGACCCTCGGATTGTTCGCTGTAAACAAAAAAAGTGAATGTTTGGAGTAGATTGCCTCTTTCACTGATCGGAAGAGCCAACCTAATCAAAGTGATATCGCACCTCCTACACAACTCCTCTCAATGAATTATCCAACGCTTTCGCCATAAAATTTGATGTATGGTGCAAGCCGAAGGAGCAGGGGGGTCTGGCCTTACCTGACCCTAGGATACATTTCTTGGCTTCACAGATGCAACACTTTAGGGGATGGGAGCCGGAAGAGGGGCAGGATGTGGATTATCTACTCAGGGCACATTTAGATAACCACCATTTATTTGAAGCCCTGGGAGCACATGAATTGAAATGTAATGTTCAACAACTACACGGCTACTCATGCACAAGACATGGTGGAAAGCCCTTGATGGGGGTCAATGGATGTACACAAGACACCCCTGTATGGGAAAATGGCAAGTAAACTTACAGAGTGCAATGTTTGGTAAAGTAAGGGTATTAGATGGCCATGACAAATTACAACAGAGGAGGGTAGAGAGACATTTGACCAAATAAGAGCCAAGTACGATTTGTCGCATTCGCAATTTTATAAGTATTTGCAGTTAACACGCGACTACCAGATGGAGATACTACACACGGAAGCAAAAATGTCAACTTTTGTGGTGGGAGTGCCCAATACTACATCTGGGAAAATCTCACAGGTATATACCCATTTACAGGGACATAACGCTACAAAGCCAACTGCGGCTAAACAAACGGGAGGCCGATATTGGTTCTGTTATTGTATTGATTGATACGTTAAAGTTTTCAGGAATAAACAAAAAACAAAACAAAAATCATTCAACGGGAATAAAAAAAATAAAAAAAGTTCTCAGAACTGACAGCAGCATTTGAAAGGGTTAACAGCCATGATCAGTGTTCACACCGATTGCCAGCTGACAACCACAAAGACAGCGGGATAGTAACCTAATCCCCCTCCAAACAAACCCCGCGTGCCCAGGACATAACTGTATGCCCTGGGTGTGAAGAGGTTAATTTAGCGTTTCCCACACCCCAGTATAAGAGATGCTATACTCCGCTCACCTGGTCCCCCACATGTTCACTGCCGCACCACCATACTCTGCGCCAGGTCCGCTTAGACAGCACAGATACCGGCAGCCAATCACAGACCTCGGCGCTCAAATGCTGCGATTGGGTGCTCCAGCCTGTGACACCCTGCGTCAGCCAATCACAGACCTCGGCGCCCAAATGCTGCGATTGGGTGCCCCAGCCTGTGACACCCTGTGCATCGCACCTGAGGAGCCCGGAGACGCAAGAGCTTTTATTCTGCATGGGAAGAACGAAACAAAAACCACACCCCCCCCCCCTTATAGGAAGTTATATTTTAGTTATACATGGGGTTTTCCAGCCACAATCTCAAATGGACATTTTTAGTTTCCCGACAGGTAATAAGTGTGTTTGGTGGAGGCGCCGCCCCTGGGACTCCCTGTAATTACAAGAACAGGAGGTTGCCACAGGCTCCAAAGGGAGAGGCCATGCGCATGTATGGTCACGGCTACAGCCAAGCTCCTCCTCGATGTAGTTGTGAGAAGCCAGGGACTTAAGACCCTTGCTGGGGGGCCCAGGGCTCCCCAGTGATCAGACAGGTATCCTTCATGCTGTGTCTACTAGTGCCCTTAGTGCGACAATTCCTGTAAGTCAATATGGGGGCAGAAATGGCCTACAAAAAACCCAGAACAGGCCGCATGGAGGCAAGAGGCACGGCATCGGGAATACGATACTCTGGAGCATTTATTCATAAGTAGAGATGAGCGAGCACCAAAATGCTCGGGTGCTCGTTACTCGGGACGAAATTTTCGCAATGTTCGAGGGTTCGTTTCGAGTAACGAACCCCATTGAAGTCAATGGGCGACTCGAGCATTTTTGTATATCGCCGATGCTCGCTAAGGTTTCCATTTGTGAAAATCTGGGCAATTCAAGAAAGTGATGGGAACGACACAGCAACGGATAGGGCAGGCGAGGGGCTACATGTTGGGCTGCATCTCAAGTTCACAGGTCCCACTATTAAGCCACAATAGCGGCAAGAGTGGGCCCCCCCCCCCCTCCCAACAATTTTTACATCTGAAAAGCCCTCATTAGCAAGGCATACCTGAGCGAAGCACCACACTACCTCCAACAAAGCACAATCACTGCCTGCATGACACTCCGCTGCCACTTCTCCTGGGTTACATGCTGCTCAACCCCCCCCGCACGACCCAGTGTCCACAGCGCACACCAAAGAGTCCCTGCGCAGCCTTCAGCTGCCCTTATGCCACACTACACTCATGTCTATTTATAAGTGCATCTGCCAGAGGAATCGCAGGCACACACTGCAGAGGGTTGGCACAGCTAGGCAGCGACCCTCTTTAAAGGGGGCGGGGAGATAGTCCACAATGCTGTACAAAAGCAATGAGAAATATAATCCTGTGCCACCGCCATCAGGAGCTGCACACGTGGGCATAGCAATGGGGAACCTATGTGCCACAAACTATTCATTCTGTCAAGGTGTCTCTGCATGCCCCAGTCAGACCGTGGTTTTTTATAAATAGTCACAGGCAGGTACAACTCCGCAATGGGAATTCCGTGTGCACCCACAGCATGGGTGGCTCCCTGGAACCCACCGGCTGTACATAAATGTATCCCATTGCAGTGCCCTGGTCAGCAGAGCTAACGTCAGATTAAATGCAGGTGGGCTTAGGCCCACACTGCATGCCCCAACCTGACCGGGGTTTTTAATTCATAGACACAGGCAGGTACAACTCCCTATTGTGAAATCCCTGTGGACCGACAGCATGGGTGGGTGCCAGGAAGCCACCGGCGGTACATAAATATATCCCATTGCAGGGCCCAGCATAGCTGAGGTAATGTCGTGCTTAATGCAGGTGGGCAAAAAATTAATTGGATTACACTGTAGGCGAGGGCCTCAAAAAATTGGTGTACCAACAGTACTAATGTACGTCAGAAAAATTGCCCATGCCCAACCAAGAGGGCAGGTGAAACCCATTAATCGCTTTGGTTAATGTGGCTTAATTGGTAACTAGGCCTGGAGGCAGCCCAGTTAAAATAAAAATTGGTTCAGGTGAAAGTTTCAACGCTTTAATGAGCATTGAAATGTATAAAAATTGTTTACAAAAATTATATGACTGAGCCTTGTGGGCCTAAGAAAAATTGCCCGTTCGGCGTGATTACGTGAGGTTTCAGGAGGAGGAGCAGGAGGAGGAATATTAGACACAGATTGATGAAGCAGAAATGTCCCCGTTTTGGATGGTGATAGAGAACGATGCTTCCATCCGCGGGTGCAGCCTACGTATTGCTTAGGTATCGCTACTGTCCGCTGGTGGAGAAGAGAAGTCTGGGGAAATCCAGGCTTTTCTTCATCTTGATGAGTGTAAGCCTGTCGGCACTGTCGGTTGACAGGTGGGTACGCTTATCTGTGATGATTCCCCCAGCCGCACTAAACACACTCTCTGACAAGACGCTAGCCACAGGACAAGCAAGCACCTCCAGGGCATACAGCGCGAGTTCAGGCCACGTGTCCAGCTTCGACACCCAGTAGTTGTAGGGGGCAGAGGCGTCACGGAGGACAGTCGTGCGATCGGCTACTTACTCCCTCACCATCCTTTTACAGTGCTCCCGCCGACTCAGCCTTGGCTGGGGAGCCAGAAAGCTGTCAAAGGCCTTAGACAGTGTTCCCCTGCCTGTGCTGTACATGCTGCCTGATCTCCGCGCCTCCCCTGCTACCTAGCCCTCGGAACTGCGCCTTCGGCCACTAGCGCTGTCGGATGGGAATTTTACCATCAGTTTGTCCGCCAGGGTCCTGTGGTATAGCATCACTCTCGAACCCCTTTCCTCTTCGGGTATGAGAGTGGAAAGGTTCTCTTTATACCGTGGGTCGAGCAGTGTGTACAACCAGTAATCCGTAGTGGCCAGAATGCGTGTAACGCGAGGGTCACGAGAAAGGCATCCTAACATGAAGTCAGCCATGTGTGCCAGGGTACCTGTACGCAACACATGGCTGTCCTCACTAGGAAGATCACTTTCAGGATCCTCCTCCTCCTCAGGCCATACACGCTGAAAGGATGACAGGCAAGCAGCATGGGTACCCTCAGTAGTGGGCCAAGCTGTCTCTTCCCCCTCCTCCTCATCCTCCTCATGCTCCTCCACCTCCTCCTCCTCAACGCACTGAGATATAGACATGAGGGTGCTCTGACTATCCAGCGACATACTGTCTTCCCCAGCCTCCGTTTCCGAGCGCAAAGCGTCTGCCTTTATGCTTTGCAGGAAACTTCTCAAGAGGCATAGCAGAGGAATGGTGACGCTAATGATTGCAGCATCGCCGCTCACCATCTGGGTAGACTCCTCAAATTTTCCAAGGACCTGGCAGATGGCTGCCAACCAGGCACACTCTTCTGTAAAGAATTGAGGAGGCTGACTCCCACTGCGCCGCCCATGTTGGAGTTGGTATTCCACTATAGCTCTACGCTGCTCATAGAGCCTGGCCAACACGTGGAGCGTAGAGTTCCACCGTGTGGGCACGTCGCACAGCAGTCGGTGCACTGGCAGATGAAACCGATGTTACAGGGTGCGCAGGGTGGCAGCGTCCGTGTGGGAGTTGCGGAAATGTGCGCAGAGTCGGCGCACCTTTCCGAGCAGGTCTGACAAGCGTGGGTAGCTTTTTAGAAAGCGCTGAACCACCAAATTAAAGACGTGGGCCAGGCATGGCACGTGCGTGAGGCTGCCGAGCTGCAGAGCCACCACCAGGTTACGGCCGTTGTCACACACGACCATGCCCGGTTGGAGGCTCAGCGGCGCAAGCCAGCGGTCGGTCTGCTCTGTCAGACCCTGCAGCAGTTCGTGGGCCATGTGCCTCTTCTCGACTAAGCTGAGTAGTTTCAGCGCGGCCTGCTGACGCTTGCCCACCGCTGTGCTGCCACGCCGCGTGACACCGACTGCTGGCGACGTGCTGCTGACACATCTTGATTGCGAGACAGAGGTTGCGTAGGAGGAGGAGGGTGGTTTAGTGGAGGAAGCATACACCCACGCAGATAGCACCACCGAACTGGGGCCCGCAATTCTGGGGGTGGGTAGGAAGTGAGCGGTCCCAGGCTCTGACTCTGTCCCAGCCTCCACTAAATTCACCCAATGTGCCGTCAGGGAGATGTAGTGGCCCTGCCCGCCTGTGCTTGTCCACGTGTCCGTTGTTAAGTGGACCTTGGCAGTAACCGCGTTGGTGAGGGCGCGTACAATGTTGCGGGAGACGTGGTCGTGCAGGGCTGGGACGGCACATCGGGAAAAGTAGTGGTGACTGGGAACTGAGTAGCGCGGGGTCGCCGCCGCCATCATACCTTTGAAAGCCTCCGTTTCCACAACCCTATACAGCAGCATCTCAAGGCTGATAAATTTGGCTATGTGCACGTTTAACGCTTGAGCGTGCGGGTGCGTGGCGGTGTACTTGCGCTTGCGTTCCAACACTTGCGCTAGCGACGGCTGGACGGTGCGCTGAGAGACATTGGTGGATGGGGCCGAGGACAGCGGAGGTGAGAGTGTGGGTGCAGGCCATGAGGCGGTAGTGCCTGTGTCCTCAGAGGGGGGTTGGATCTCAGTGGCAGGTTGGGGCACAGGGGGAGGGGCAGCGGTGCAAACCGGAGGCGGTCAACGGCCTTCGTCCCACCATGTGGGGTGCTTGGCCATCATATGTCTGCGCATGCTGGTGGTGGTGAGGCTGTTGGTGGTGGCTCCCCGGCTGATCTTGGCGTGACAAAGGTTGCACACCACTGTTAGTCGGTCGTCTGCACTCAGTGAAAAACTGCCAGACCTTTGAGCACCTCGGCCTCTGCAGGGTGGCATGGCGCGAGGGGGCGCTTTGGGAAACAGTTGGTGGATTATTCGGTCTGGCCCTGCCTCTACCCCTGGCCACCGCACTGCCTCTTCCAACCTGCCCTGCTGCTGCACTTGCCTCCCCCTCTGAAGACCTGTCCTCAGTAGGCTTAGCAAAGCAGGTGGGGTCAGTCACCTCATCGTCCTGCTGCTCTTCCTCCGAATCCTCTGTGCGCTCCTCCCTCGGACTTACTCCAAATACTACTACCTGAGTGATAGACAACTGTGTCTCATCATCATCGTCCTCCTCACCCACTGAAAGCTCTTGAGACAGTTGCCGGAAGTCCCCAGCCTCATCCCCCGGACCCCGGGAACTTTCCAAAGGTTGGGCATCGGTCACGACAAACTCCTCCAGTGGGAGAGGATTCGGAACCATTGCTGCCCATTCTGGGCAGGGGTCCGAGAACAGTTCCTGGGAGTCTGCCTGCTCCTCAGAATGTGTCATTGTAATGGAGTGAGGAGGCTGGGAGGAAGGAGGAGCAGCAGACAGAGGATTCAGAGTTGCAGCAGTGGACGGCGCAGAACTCTGGGTGGTCGATAGATTGCTGGATGCACTTTCTGCCATCCACGACAGGACCTGCTCACACTGCTCATTTTCTAATAAAGGTCTACCGCGTGGACCCATTAATTGTGAGATGAATGTGGGGACGCCAGAAACGTGCCTCTCTCCTAATCCCGCAGCAGTCGGCTGCGATACACCTGGATCAGGAGCTCGGCCTGTGCCCACACCCTGACTTGGGCCTCCACGTCCTCGCCCGCGTCCTCTAGGCCTACCTCTCAGCATGCTGTATTACCAGTAGTGCAGAAACAGAACGCTGTAATTAAATGTGCCGCTTATTGGCCTGTGGTTGGAGGCTGACTTCGCTTACGGAACGCACAGCAGAGGCAGGAAAGAATTTTGCGCAAGCCTGCTGTAACACTTAGCTGGCTGCATATGAATTAGGACAACTACCCCCAGCAGAGACGCAGTACAGTCAGGACGGTCACAGGCAGCCCAAATAGTTTTTTTTTACCAAATTTTTTTGGAAAAGCCCACTGCCTATATAGACTGGATATGTCTTTCACTGTCCCTGCCTCACCACCACTACTGGCCCTGGACTATGTAAAATTACTGCAGGGCGCAATGCTCTGCACAGCCGATATACAAAAAAAAAAAAGGTGCAACACTGCAAAAAGCAGCCTCAACAGTACTGCACACGGTTAGATGTGGCCCTAAGAAGGACCGTTGGGGTTCTTGAAGCCTAAAATACTCCTAACACTCTCCCTATAGCAGCTCCACCAAGATACCACTTTCCCTCCTCTATGTCAGAACGCATCTGTGGCGAGCCGCGGGAGGGGCCGATTTATATACTCGGGTGACACCTGATCTCCCCAGCCACTCACTGCAGGGGGGTGGTATAGGGCTTGAACGTCACAGGAGGAAGTTGTAATGCCTTCCCTGTCTTTCTATTGGCCAGAAAAGCGCGCTAACGTCTCAGAGAGGAAACTGAAAGTAACTCGAACATCGCGTGGTGCTCGTTACGAGTAACGAGCATCTCGAACACGCTAATACTCGAACGAGTATCAAGCTCGGACGAGTAAGTTCGCTCATCTCTATTCATAGGGGCTTCACTTCTAATCCACGTTGGAGAAGTGAAGGCCAGAAACACGGCGGCCGCAGAAAATCACCAAACCCTAGAGACTCGGCAGATCACCAAACCCCAGAAATGCAGCGGCCGCAGAGGAGCGGCGGATCAAACTCCAGAAGCATAGCAGCCGTGGGGGAAATGACCAAACCCCAGAAACACGGCAGCTGCAGAGGAGCGGCAGATCACCAAACCCCCAAAACACAGTGGCCGCAGGGGGAATCACCAAACCCCAGAAACATGTCTGCAGTGAGAGCACACTGTTGTAAGGCCCCTAAAGGCTGCAGTACCGCCGCCAGACACGGCGACCCGTCATGTAAGTGAACTGGATGGTTCTGCGACTTGCAGTAACCAAGCAATAGCCCGTAATCCCAACCTGCTGGATTTCTCGCAGTCAGCGGGCTGATGTAACTTGCAACCTAATATGAATGTGCTGCGTTACTGCTTGCAATTTACTACAGTAATACCGCAATCACTGGGTGCGCAACACGCGCCGAGGCTAGAGTCGCCGGCCAGCTCCTGCCTAAAGTGCCATTTACATTGGGCAATTATTGCGCAAAATCCGTTCAAACTAATGGAAATGAGCGATAATCGTTAAGCCTCGCTGGTTCGCTGACTTCTCGTTGCATGTAAACGCTCTGCGCTCCGTGTATACGTAGAATGAATTAACTTACCCGCAGCGGACCGGGACCCTTCTTCATGGCCGGATCTTCTTTCTTCGGCCGGCGGATATACTCAGCATGCCGCGCGCGTGCGCCGGGCACATCCACCGGGCCAAAACAAGAAGATCCGGCCGTGAAGAAGAGAAGACCTTCCCGGTCCACTGCGGGCAAGTTATTCTTATTTTAGGTCTCCCGCAGATCCGGACGGCTTCCATAGAAGCCTGCGGGAGCCGTCCCCGTGGGAGACCCGCACGAAAATGGAGCAGGTCACGTTTTGTTTCATGCTCCATTTTTTTTAATCACTTTTATTGACCATCCGCGGGTATTTATCTACCCGCAGGTGGTCAATGCATCCCTACGGGATGCGGATCTGCATGCGGGTGATCCGCTGCGGATTTAAAATCATATTTTGCCCGTGGACACGAGGCCTTAGAGCCCCTCCCTGATGTACCGACAGTAGGGAACAACATCTGAAAGTGTCCCGCCAGGGCTGGGGAGTCTGCAAGCCATAACGTCAGCTCCTCCACAGACGGCTCGTGGTTAGTAATAGGTTTACAGAAGAGGAAAGCCCAGCGGTAATTACTCCATGGGATAGTGGTTTCTCCTGCCTCGGTCGGCGGAGCGCCTGTCGGAGCAGAACGCCTGCAAGGAACTAAAGAAGTTCCTCCAGCCTCCTTATCACCAATACATGAGATGTCTGGGGAAGACCCCTTTGTACATGGTGAGCCTTCTGTATGGAGGTCATGCCCTCCTCCACGTGTGCTTTGTGTGAAGGGGCCGGCACGAACCCCCACCTCCCTTTCATTCTGAGGTTAGCAATTAGTTCCGCCTCATCATGGCCTGTCCCCTTCATCAGGGCCGTGGACCCCCACATAACGGGCATTATGTGCTTCTGAATAAAGAAAACACTCCGGAAGGGGGAAGAATGGGAGAAGATGTGCGGGACCAGCATTACCCACACTCCGGAAGGGGGAAGAATGGGAGAAGATGTGCGGGACCAGCATTACCCACACTGCGGAAGGGGGAAGAATGGGAGAAGATGGGAGAAGATGTGCGGGACCAGCATTACCCACACTCCGGAAGGGGGAAGAATGGGAGAAGATGTGCGGGACCAGCATTACCCACACTCCGGAAGGGGGAAGAATGGGAGAAGATGTGCGGGACCAGCATTACCCCGCCTCACACTAACATTACTCTGCATACATTAACTCAGGGCCGTCAGAGAACCTACAATACACGTCGGGCCAGCGATGGCGTCACGACAGCCAATGATGGGGAGCATTCACATCAACCCGTCTAACCAACATAGCTCTCCACCCGCAGCAGCTGCCAACATTCAGAATGACAGCCGTTCCTTGATGTGACATCTTAAAGCAAGAGTGTTAGTCTACATCTTAAAAGGAGCTGCCCGAAAAAAAAACCACCACCACCTAACATGCCGAAGATGGTCCCAAATGTGGTGTAAACATAATAGACAGTTCCTAGAGCCCACACTTCCATTTCGCCCCCCGCCGGCAGCGCCAGGTCTCTGCTGTTTGTTTAGGGGCTGCAGTCAGCATGCGACTTCCTGTAAACCTGTTACTACGGCCAATGACAGCTCAGCGATGATCACAGAGTTCGGTCATTGGCTGCAGCAGCTTGTTGGCAGCGTAACAGCGGGCAGCGCCAAGTATGAGCTCATTATGTATACACACTGAGGGACCGCTTTAGAAAAACAAACACACGAATATGGCCGTTGTCAGCACCCAAAAGTAAACTAAACCTGGATTCATCACTGAAGACAACCCGGTTCCACTCCGTAGCGCCCAGTTCCGTTGTTCACTACAACACTGCATAAGGCGGCGACGGTGGGCGTCAGAGGCCATACATGTAACGGGGGCCGCGAGACCAAATGCCCTGTAGCCAAGTGCCTGGAAACGGTTCTGACAGACACACGGGTGTAACGATGCCCCCACCCCCCCCCCCCCCCCCCGTCTCTGGATGGCGGACAATGAAACTGTTGGACGATCAGATGCTCCCCTCTATTAGTGGTCTGTCGGGGGGTCCTGAGCCCGGTCACCTTGTGTGCCCCCATCCACTGGTCCCAACACCCCCCTAACAGTCTGGTCAGATGGTCCTCTCTACTGGTGGTCTGTAGGGGGCATCCTGAGCCCGGTCACCTTGTGTGCCCTCATATATCTACTGGTCCCAACACCTCCTAACAGTCTGGTCAGACGCTCCTCTCTACTGGTGGTCTGTCGGGGTCCTGAGCCCGGTCACCTTGTGTGCCCCCATCCACTGGTCCCAACACCCCCCTAACAGTCTGGTCAGATGGTCCTCTCTACTGGTGGTCTGTAGGGGGCATCCTGAGCCCGGTCACCTTGTGTGCCCCCACACATCCACTGGTCCCAACACCTCCTAACAGTCTGGTCAGAACGGCCTGATGGGGACAATTCGTTGCTACAACCATTCAGCTTCTCACATCCCAATAATGCGCCCCCTCTCAGACTCTGGTAATGGGGTGAAATCTCTTCTCTGCGTCGTAGAGGCGTCTAGTGGCCAACAAGCTCTACACTAGTGGAAGAAAAGGTCACTACACACAAGCAGCCTCCGAGAGCCTCTTATAGGCCAAGGGGGGGGGGGGGGGGACCACTTTTAGGGCCTCCGGTGACAAGACCGTCCATCTAATCACCACAACTCTCATCATTTACAGACCTGCCTGAGATGGACCTGCAGGACGGGCTTTGGAGCAATGACGACTTCTAGGATCGGAATGGTTTTTGACAAAAGTGTAAGTACAGTCACCCATAGGATCATTTAACCATAACGCGTTTTGGAGCATCTTACAACTAAAGGGATCTGCCTTACATCACCAATGTAATTGGATGCACATCTCTGGACTTGTGCTCAAAATCTAGTGGAAAGCCTTGTAGCAAAGAGGGGTCCTACTCAATACTATTACCCCGGTTGTAACAAGTGGCTTTAACAGACATCCACGCGCTTCAGGCACTGCAGCGTTTGTATGGAGACATGATGTAAGACGGCAGCAGAGGCAAGTGTACCGTATATCTGCACAGCGCCGTCTGTACAATGGGATTATAAAACCGCTAACTCTAAAAACCGACAGCAGAGAGGTTAAAGGAGAAGAACAGAAGACACAACATACCATGGATGTAGCAGAGTTGTGTCATCTGGCACATTTATTGCCTTTGCACAAGTTGGCTTACTAGCACCAGGCGCCCCTCTCCAAGTAGGCCGTGCCAGAAGCTTGCTGCCGCGTCTCCTTCAGCCTCCTTCTTTGAGCCGTTAACCATGGGCACACAGGGCGCTATGAGATCAGCGGCGCGGAGCACATCGGCAGTAGCCGCTACTGTCTTTATGAACTGTTATAATGCCGGCCAAACATGTGAGTCAGAGACCATTGACTCTAGAAATCAGAGCCGTCACCTAAGAAAATGAGTTGTTACAAGTGATTAAGGGGTTATAGAAGATGGCTCGAGCCCAAACCAAAGACGGGAAACAATCAGCAGACGGCGGGCAGGACGCCAAACCCTGATTCCTGGAGAGAGCTTACAAGCAGTTGTAACACGGGCTTCTGTGCTGCACGCAGCGGGCGGGCCGTCATTCCCTAGAACGGCATTAGGGCTTCATGGAAAGGCTTCTTTAGAAGTTTGGCACAATTTGCTGTGATTTTTGTAAAAGTGCAAAAACCTCTTTCATATAATAAGTGTAACATACAGGACACAAACTCCCACCCAGCATATGGAGGGTGGGGAGGGGAGCCAGTTTGTCCACCTCCCGTCACCTCACCATTCCGGTTATGTTCTCAGTAGCACATGAGCCAGTTATTCCCCACAACCCCCCCAGGAGCGAGGCAGGTGCAGCCGGATGACCTCCTCCCCCACACAAGGGGAAACAGCCTCTCCTGGGAGGTGGGAGCTGACTCTACCCCTAACCGCCACAACACACAAGATCTGTTAGACCACGGCAAGACAACTCCAGGACCGGCTCTGTCCTACATAACCCCTTAATTGCACAGTGACTATAAACTACTACAGCTTTACTGCAGCGCGGGCCGGCAGTGGGCAGGTGTATCGCCGTGAATGCCTTCCGTACGCTGCCAAGCGCAGTCTTTCTGGGGTCATTTTCTCTTTCCCATGTTCTGCTCTGTCGCTTAGCGATGTTGCGAATAAACGCCGTTTGCACGCAGTGTAATTGCATATTACGCGCCCATAGAGGATAGCGCTCTATCGCACATAATACACTGTAAATTATACTGCTGCATTCAAATGGCAAATTCTGTGGTTCGTTTTAAAAAAATTATTTTTATGGCATTCAACACGCGCAATAAAATATTTGCCATTGTCAGACTCGTTACAGACACAGCATCGCCCATTACGGGTGGCTTGTTTGACCCTTTTTTTTTGGGGGGGGGGGGGGGTATATTTTTCAGCTCCTCAAGAAGATGTGATCACTCAATCACTAAAATAGTACACCGCATTAATTATATAGTGCATTTTACTAAGCCTATGACAGCAGCGTATTAGACCGTGGGAGGCGGAATCTAATAAGCGGAGTTCCATAGCAGACATGGAGGCACTTGTCAGGCTTCTGGCTGCCACGGGAATCTATTGGTATCTCGCAATTGCATTGCAGGGTGCTGATGGGTGACATAAAGGGTATTAGTGTAGTATACCTCCCCCAGAAGTATGGGTTGGTCCGATTGGCGGAGACATACTACACTAGTACAGCTCAGTACTAGTAGGCAGCTCCCAGCAGCTCAGAATGACTTTAGCCTGGAAACACCCGCACATCTCTCCCAAGCGGTGCCGGACCGGAGGGCTGACACTCATCTCCGGCAATACTACAGCCAGGAAGCTCCCTCCAGACACTCCTCCTGACCAACTGGTGCCGGACCAGATGGGGTTGGGATGTGGAGGAGTGACACTCCAGCACCGGTATTACTGCAGCCAGGAAGCTCCACCTTGGACACTCCTCCTGACCAATTGGTGCCGGACCGGATGCAGTCGAGATGCGGAGGGCTGACACTCAGCTCTGGCAATACTACAGCCAGAAAGCTCCCTCCTGACTGGAGGGTTGATTCTCTGGCACAGGTTGGGATGTGGAGGAGGAGTGCTGGGAGCTGCCTACTAGTACTGAGCAGTACTAGTGTAGTATGTCTCCACCAATCGAGAGCTTTTACCAGCTTGGGGGCGTTACCTGTAGGCGAGCCCAGTCAACCCATACTTCCAGTAGAGACATACTACACTAATACTAACAGAAAGAGCCCCCCTCCCCGTCACCTGCTTACATATTGCAGTTGCTAATGATTGTGGTATGTAAGGGGTTAAACTACCAGAATCAGAGGTTTCTCCTCTGTGCAGTTAGAGCAGGAGTCTGGCTGTCAGTCACCGAGCCAACGCCTTAGAAAGATCAGCGTGTAGATTTAAATTAGTGAGGTGAGTGAAAAGGTGTACTGGCCGTCACTAAGGGGTTAATTAGCTTGCACTTCCTACTGGAGAGGTCATTGAAATCCGTTTGCAGCTGAGGTAAGAGGACCCCCATGTCTCTGTACCTAAGACGTCTCGGACATGAGTATATTGCACATACATTTTATTTAGGGGTACACCAAGATATAAACAGCTCACTGATCTTGGGAGATGACGGCGCAGCTATAAGTACTCGCTGGCGGCCCGGGCTGAAGTATTTATCGCGGCGCAGCTAGGAGCGCTCGCTGGCGTCCCGGGCTGAAGTATTTATCGCGGCGCAGCTATAAGTACTCGCTGGCGGCCCGGGCTGAAGTATTTATCGCGGCGCAGCTAGGAGCGCTCGCTGGCGGCCCGGGCTGAAGTATTTATCGCGGCGCAGCTATAAGTACTCGCTGGCGGCCCGGGCTGAAGTATTTATCGCGGCGCAGCTAGGAGCGCTCGCTGGCGGCCCGGGCTGAAGTATTTATCGCAGCGCAGCTAGGAGCACTCGCTGGCGGCCTGAAGTATTTATCGCAGCGCAGCTAGGAGCACTCGCTGGCGGCCCGGGCTGAAGTATTTATCGTGGCGCAGCTAGGAGCGCTCGCTGGCGGCCCGGGCTGAAGTATCTATCGCGGTGCAGCTAGGAGAGCTCGCTGGCGGCCCGGGCTGAAGTATTTATCGCGGCGCAGCTAGGAGCGCTCGCTGGCGGCCCGGGCTGAAGTATTTATCACGGCACAGCTAGAAGCGCTCGCTGGCGGCCCGGGCTGAAGTATTTATCGCGGCACAGCTAGGAGCGCTCGCTGGCGTCCCGGGCTGAAGTATTTATCGCAGCGCAGCTAGGAGCGCTCGCTGGCGGCCCGGGCTGAAGTATTTATCGCGGCGCAGCTAGGAGCGCTCGCTGGCGTCCCGGGCTGAAGTATTTATCACGGCACAGCTAGAAGCGCTCGCTGGCGTCCCGGGCTGAAGTATTTATCGCAGCGCAGCTAGGAGCACTCGCTGGCGGCCCGGGCTGAAGTATTTATCGCAGCGCAGCTAGGAGCACTCGCTGGCGGCCTGAAGTATTTATCGCAGCACAGCTAGGAGCACTCGCTGGCGGCCCGGGCTGAAGTATTTATCGCGGCGCAGCTAGGAGCGCTCGCTGGCGGCCCGGGCTGAAGTATTTATCGCGGCGCAGCTAGGAGCGCTCGCTGGCGGCCCGGGCTGAAGTATTTATCGTGGCGCAGCTAGGAGCGCTCGCTGGCGGCCCGGGCTGAAGTATTTATCGTGGCGCAGCTAGGAGCGCTCGCTGGCGGCCCGGGCTGAAGTATTTATCGCGGCGCAGCTAGGAGCGCTCGCTGGCGGCCCGGGCTGAAGTATTTATCGCGGCGCAGCTAGGAGCGCTCGCTGGCGGCCCGGGCTGAAGTATTTATCGCGGCGCAGCTAGGAGCGCTCGCTGGCGGCCCGGGCTGAAGTATTTATCGCGGCGCAGCTAGGAGCGCTCGCTGGCAGATCCCTACCCAACAGAGTCCCGAGCCTGTGACATGGCAGGCATCACTTTGAGGAAGCCAGTGGCGATTTGCTGTCTAGAGCGAATACACACAGGATGTTAAGAAGTTAGCGTTACGAGATTTCTGTCCCGCACGCCACGAAGACTCAAACCCGCAGTATAAACTGACACCATGCAAGTGTGAAATCCACACCGCAGGTCAATTTACATGGCAGAGTTGGGGATGAGATGAGTAAAACTCTAGCAGTCAACACTGCGGGCTGTCCATAAAGAAGAAGGCTGCTTGTATCCATGTGTGGCTGCATGCACTGCAGCAGGAGGCACCGCTCGCTACCCAGCATGCCACATCCTCCTCCCGCCCCTCCCCCGTCACAGGAAGTACACAGAGCAGCATTATCAGGGGAGGCCGGTGATACAAACAAGGATTAGTCAGGCAATACTGGCAGCATGAAGGCGGCAACATGTTTGCAAGGACAGAAAGCGCCGGGCAGTTCCTAAAGCACATCCGTGTCATAGAATGGATACAAAGTGTCAAGAGCCTCGAAGCCGACACACCAAGACCGAAACGTTACCGAGCTGCAGAATGGGTGTATTGGAAGAGCGGCGCAGCGCCCCCCGCAGCCAGCCAGCTTGGTTGCTCCAGGCGGCTGCTCCGCTTTTCGGTCGCACTCGTTTTAAGTCTCGCCATATATATTCTCCATGAAGGCGTTCGCCTGTCCTTACAGCACAGCGGGGGCTTGTGGTTACAACTACAGAAGTCACAACGCCACAAGATTGCAGTCCGCTTCTTCCATTAGGCAACACTCCTTCCGGTCGGCGACAAGACGAGGTCCTGCGCCGAAAGTCATCTTGGGCCACAAACATATGGCGTTCTGCTTGCAGGGTGTATACTGGCCGGGTGCTTCTCTCCATATGCTATAGTACATCTGTATATACTCAGACACTGCAGGTTAGTGGATCCCAGGACAGTTGGCTCTGTAGTACATCCGCACACACGGACACCGCTGCTGTCATTCTCGTGCATCGCTGCGGTCCTAATCATCATCTGCTCTGCCAGGAATATTCACGAGAGGCTCCAGGACTCTTCTGAAGACGCTAATGGGGCGACCCCACCTAACAATCCAAGTCCTCCCCGCAGCTCACACAGGGAACTGATAAATGACCCGGGCTTCCCTTTCTTTTGGGGCTTGTAAGAACCAGCAATTTCACACATTTTGGGTTGTTTTATGCAGACTTTTTCCAGGCATTTTACTAGAGAATTCAAAAAGGAAAAAGCCCCCCACAGATGGCCGACTCACTGACGGCTCCGCCCACTGGACCTCTAAGCTCACAATCAACAGATATAAAAAGGGTTAAAAGTACACGTTGTAGTGAATCCCCCCCCATATACTATGTATCCGTCGGCTCAGCTGCTGCCGGCACTGACAGCACTTCCTGTTGCCCAGGCTCCTTTACAACACTATATGTGGAACCATCATACAAAGAAGCTACAATACCCGACCGTCCACAAGTAAATATCAAACGGATACAAATGACACTTAAACCCCTAAACACAAACTGATGTACATGAACGCCAAAGGTGCGCGGGGTCTGTACGGCGTGGGCACAACACCTGGGAGCGGAGTTCGTTAACCATTTAGATTAGGCTGCCAATTCCGACAGCAACACTTAAACGGCCCAACAGGGGGAGCAGAAGATCGCAGGCCGCCATTTCCTATCGGAGCCCAGGGCCTTGTGAAGCCCCCACGGCTGCTATTGATATTTGCCTATTAACCCCTTGAGTGGCACGCCCGGAAATTTTCCGTGACGAGCTCCACTGCTCATAGTGACATAGCCGGGAAGATTTCCGGGCTATGTATCACTATGGGAGCTGCAGAGCACAATGCCACAAGCTGTGACAGTGTGCTCTGCCTGCACAGACCCACATAGAGCAGTGCAAGGGCTTTGAAAAACCAGCAGAAGATATTGCCGATATGCCGGCAAGCTCTGCTTTTAATGTCCTGGTTTGTTTACAGGTTGCCATAGAGACCATCGGCTTGTCAGAAGCAAGCCGATGGTCTCTGTGGCAGGGAGAGCTGGTGCTTGGCTGTGAGAGGACAGATAGGTACTAGCTCTTACAGCAGAGATCAGAGAAAACCTCCGATCTCTGCTGTGTTAACCCTTTACATGCTGCAGTCTATGTGACTGCAGCATGTAAAGGGCTGTCACTGCAGCATGTAAAAGGCTGTCACCATCGGACCCCCGGAATGTGATCAGGGGTCCTGATGGGTCCCTGTGGAAGTCCCCTACAGGGACAAAAATGTAAAAACAAATTTAAAAAAAAAAAAAAAAAATTAAAAAATTATAAAAAAAAAATTATAAAAAATACTTGCCTCCCTTTACTTTGTAAAAAAACAAAAATACAATCACACATGTGGTATCACACAGGGGCAGAAAAAAGTCTAATTTCTCAAATTTAAGCCCTTCACAGTTTAGACATAGTTTAAAATGACTTCTTTTATTGAATAACTTTTATTAAAAAAAACATAGAACACAAAAATAGGGCACTACAGATAACCCTCTAGGTTGTCGATATCTTAACCTTAGCCAGGAGGAAAACGACTAAGTCACTCGCTTAGTTTTTCATGCCCTTCTAATGTCTAAGACAGGGCCATGTATTTCAATGATAATGCGGTAGCTGTCGTTTATTTTGTAAAACTTGGATTGGGGTGGGAGCAAGTTTATTTTTGATTACGCATATCTTCCCAAAAAGTTTTTATTCCTATGATCAAGGTTTGATCAAGACTTAGATTCAGTGCAAGTATCACTACAAATAGTCTTGTATCTTTTCCAGTATAGGAAGATGGAAGATCTGCGAATCACCAAGACGTATGTCTGTGAACTTGATGATAAACATATAACTCTTGTTTCAGATAGAGATCAAGTTCATAAAGGCCCCTCACCTATCCTTATCGTTACATATCTAACATTATAATCTCCAATATTTTATATTTTTCGTATCTGTTTCAATCTTGTTAAATCTCGACGCGTTTCGCCGCTTATTTTAGCGGGTCATCAGGAGATTTACTTACATGTAGGTTATTATAGCTCTGGTTTTATGCAGATGACTATTCCAGAGTCTAGTTAGCTCTATTTAGAGATGATAATGATAACTCTTACAGAGACAGAGTATTCAGTGCAGATAGTACTTTCTAGATATAGAGTTTGCGAATTCATATAGAGAAACAACTATAATATCAAAGTGGTTTGTGTATAGTTGTAATCAATATGAGATCCTGTCTCCTTTTTCCAAAAGAGGCAGTCTTATGATAAGCAATGTGCTGCTATAAATGATATAGATCTCATATAGTCAGGTCTGCACAGTTATAGGAGGATAGCCTTGAATATAGACAGTCACTCCAGGTAGTGCCAAACTCTATTATCATGAGTGCTATGAGATCTATCTCTTTTCCTTAGGAGCAATATTGTGATGGTCAATCATTTGCTCCATGTGGTGTAGATCTCATATAGTCAGGTCTGCATAACTAGCAGAGAACAGCCTTAAATGTAGGCTATCACTCTATAGGATGCAGAACTGAGATCTCAATAAATATTTCTTTCTTATAGAGAAGGCAGTCTGCGGTGAGCAGACAGCGTCTCTACAAGATGTAGATCTCAGTATTTTAGACAATCTGCAATCAACCGCAACCAGAAAGAAAATGAAGGGAATCAGATAAAAATATTCCCCAGTTGTGGTTGAAGCAGCCTGACTTGTCTAACTTCTTTTAGAAGCACTGCCTATTGCTGATAGAGATATTACTAGTCTATGGTAAGAGTGGTAGCGCCTCTGGCCTGGATGGTAGGTCAGGGCTATCTGAGTGCTGTGGGATTATCTTCCCTTATAAAGCAAGCTTTCTCCTCCCAGAGGGAGTGTATCCAGATTTTCTGACAAATGAAATTGTTAAGGGGGCGGACCCTTTTTTTTTTTTTTTTTTTTTTTTTGTCAACAGGGAAACGAACTTTATTTACAAGATGAGGTCAATAACTGGTCAGCATTGCTCAATATAAGGATTGGGGGCTTATTCTGCCCATTCACAGATTCTTCTTACTGATTACTGATCTAAGGATCGGCTCATAGTAACGACATGTATTTGTATCCAACTCCGTATAGAGTCCTCCTATTTTGGGCGTTGTTGTTATAGCCGTGTGCTGATTGGGTGCGGAGGGGGCGCCGGCTGCACTACGTGTATAAGCAGCGTGATGACATAGTCCCATTAAGGAACGTTCCGCTGTATAAACAAGGCAAGCAAGCCCTTGTGAAAGAACTTCACAGTAGCAGGTCACTATAGCGCTGCGGGGCGATATGCTCATTAGCATGATCGCTCCGCATCACGACAGTACATCGTTATCACTTGATAATATTGCGGCGCTGGGGCGCATCAGCAAGGAGCCTGGGACGCCTCGGCGTCATCACCATGGTGACCGTTAGCGTGAGGCCGTTAGCGTGATGACGTTTCTAAAACGGGGCGGCGCTGGAGCGCTCCTGCGAAGAGTCAGCGACGCCTCGGCATCGTCACCATGGTGACCAGTAGCGTAGTGACGATAGCATGAGGCCGTGAACGTGATGATGTGTCAATACAGAGCGGCGCCAGAGGGCTCCGGCGTAGAGCCGGCGACGCCTCGGCGTCATCACCATGGTGACCAGTAACACGGTGACATGTCAACAATGAGCGCATCGGTTGAGACCAGCGTCGCCCCGGCATCGTCGCCATGGTGACGCTGTTCCATCTCATCTAACATAGCAGCCAGGAGAGGTCAATTTTGGATAATGACATTACTGCACAGGCTGTCAACAAGGAAACAAACTTTATTTACAAGATGAGGTCAATAACTGGTCGGTATTGCTCAATATAAGGATTGGGGGCTTATTCTGCCCATTCACAGATTCTTCTTACTGATTACTGATCTAAGGATCGGCTCATAGTAACGACGTTTATTTGTATCCAACTCCGTATAGAGTCCTCCTATTTTGGGCGTTGTTGTTATAGCCGTGTGCTGATTGGGTGCGGAGGGGGCGCCGGCTGCACTACGTGTATAAGCAGCGTGATGACATAGTCCCATTAAGGAACGTTCCGCTGTATAAACAAGGCAAGCAAGCCCTTGTGAAAGAACTTCACAGTAACAGGTCACTATAGCGCTGCGGGGCGATATGCTCATTAGCATGATCGCTCCACATCACGACAGTACATCGTTATCACTTGATAATATTGCGGCGCTGGGGCGCATCAGCAAGGAGCCTTGGACGCCTCGGCGTCATCACCATGGTGACCGTTAGCGTGAGGCCGTTAGCGTGATGACGTCTCTAAAACGGGGCGGCACTGGAGCGCTCCTGCGAAGAGTCAGCGACGCTTCGGCATCGTCACCATGGTGACCAGTAGCGTAGTAACGATAGCATGAGGCCGTGAACGTGATGACGTTTCAATACGGAGCGGCGCCGGAGGGCTCCGGCGTAGAGCCGGCGACGCCTCGGCGTCATCACCATGGTGACCAGTAACACGGTGACATGTCAACAATGAGCGCATCGGTTGAGACCAGCATCGCCCCGGCATCGTCGCCATGGTGACGCTGTTCCATCTCATCTAACACAGCAGCCAGGAGAGGTCAATTCTGGATAATGACATTACTGCACAGGCTGATAATAGACCACCGAAATATGGATTAAATTCTCCAGTAATCCAGTTGAATGTAAGTCGATTGAATTCTCCTCTTACATGTTAATAGAAGGCATAAGTGACAATCTAGATTGGATATTTCATATAATTAGCCATATCTTGACTAGTTATACTCAGTCACAAATGGCATATCTAACCATTTATCAGGGAAACAGTATTTTGATGGTAGGTTTCCTCTTCCTCCCATGTACATATATATGTATATGATAATATATGCCTATGTGTATACCAATATATATTTTTCGGTATATATTTTTTTCCCCTTTACATGTAAATTAGTAGATCTTCTGTGGTATATCATTGTGCCGGGCTCACTTCCTACGCATTATATTTCCCTCACCAGTTATTTATCCAACATTTTTTGACCAGATGGAAATGGTATATTATAACATATCATATAAAGCAGTTAAACGTAAGTTGCTCATTTAGCCCTTTTGGTTGTACCGTATCCATCCTGTAAATCCATCTTGTTTCTTTTTGTAGCAAGAAGGTATCAATATCACCCCCTCTTGCATCTCGTCTTATAAGTTCGATTCCCTGAAATTTCAGACAATCCGGATCGCCCTCGTGAAACTCCCAGACGTGATTCGAAATTGGTGTTTTTTCTTTTCGTCTCACGTTCCCAATATGTCCTAGGACTCGTCTCCTAAACTCCTGTCTCGTCTTACCGATATATTGTTTCTTGCACGCGCAGGTGGCTAGATATACAATATTTTTTGTAATGCAGTTAAAGAAACTCTTGGTCTTGTAGGTTTTTCCAGTTGTGTTTGATGAAAAGGAATTGCTTCTCTCAATAAAGCAACATGCGGCGCAATTATGGCACTGGAAGGTACCGTTTGGTACACTTTTTGACAGCCAGTTTTCGTTTTGTTTACTTCGGTCAAGATGGCTCCTGATGAGATGGTCCCTAATATTTCTACCCCGTCTGAACGTGATCTTCGGGCTTTCTGATATTACTTCTTTGAGATCTTTATCATGGCTCAGTATATCCCAATATCTTTCCAGTATTGTTCTCATTTCCTGGTGTGCTGTGTCATATGTCCCAATTATTCTCATGGTATGGGTTCCTCCTTTTTGCTCTTTCGGAATAAGGAGTTGTTCTCTGTTTTGTTCCAGAGCAAATTTATACGAATCGTCCAGAAGTGTTGGTGGATATTTCCTCTGTTTGAAACGATCATGTAGTTTCTTACTCTCGCTTTTGAAAGTTGTCATTTCTGAACAATTCCTCCTGACACGAAGATATTGCCCTTTTGGGATTCCCCTTTTCAGGGGATAGGGGTGGAAACTGTCCCATCTTAGAAGGTTATTAGTAGCCGTAGGTTTGCGGTAAAGGTTGGAAGATATGGAGCCATCTTGTTTAAGTTCGATTGTCACGTCCAGGAATTCGACGAGGGAGTCATTTAAAGTTGATGTAAATTTTAGATTTAGCTCATTTTGATTTAGGGAATCAACAAATTGGTTGAATTGGTTCTCACTACCTGACCAGAGGAGAAGAATGTCGTCAATATAGCGTGCCCAAAATAAGACATATTGCGACAAATGATGAAACTCCTCCGAAAAAACGATCTTTTCCTCCCACCAGCCCAGGTACAGGTTGGCATACGATGGGGCACATGGGGTCCCCATCGCAGTGCCCCTGAGCTGGTGGAAGTACTTCGAATCGAACAGAAAAAAATTATGAGTAAGGATAAATTCAAGCAGTGAGACAACGAATTCGGTATGTTCGGACATGTATAGACCTCTCTGAGAAAGAAAATATTGTACTGCCCTAATGCCACCCTGGTGCGGAATAGAGCTATATAAAGCTTCCACATCCAGGGTGGCAATGAGAGTACCGGGATCGACAGTGATGTTTTGTAATTGTCTCAATAAGTCCATGGTATCTCTCGCAAAGGATGGAAGGGATGACACAAAAGGTCTGAGAATCCTGTCAACGTATTGACTAGGATTCTGAGTGAGATTATTAATCCCTGAAATAATTGGTCTACCCTTCAGGGGATTCAGGCCTTTGTGTACCTTGGGGAGAGAGTAAAATGTTGAAGTCCGTGGGTTATCATTAAGCATAAACCGGTATTCGGATTCACCAATCAGTTGATTCTCTTTTGCATGAGCCAAAATATTCTTAAGCTCCGCCCAGAATTTTTTCGTGGGGTCTGATTTTAGTTTAGCATAGGTATCACTATCCTCCAGCAATAGATTACACATTTGAATATATTGTTCAGTGTCCATCAACACTACATTACCGCCCTTGTCTGAGGGTTTTATGATCAGATTATCCATTTCTTTCAGATTATTGAGTGCTTCGAGTTCCTGCTTGGACATGTTTGAAAATTTGTAGTTCTGTAATTGTAAATTCTTGATGTCTCTCAAGACAAGCTGTTCAAACATGTCCACCTCAGAGCAGGTTACCGTAGGTGGTAGAGTTTTATTCGGTGGTTTTAGATCTGTGAAAGGCCCTTTGCCTATTATCTCCTTCTCCAGAGACTCCAGAGTATTGATCGCCTGTATATCTCCCGGGTCAAGGCCAAGTTCTTGTGCTTTTATTTTGTCTTTTTGGAGAAAGTACTTCCTCCACCTTAGTTTTCTGGTGAAGAGGGAGACGTCCTTCGTCCAGACGAACGGGTCAAAGTGGGTCGTCGGGACGAAGGACATCCCCCTCTCCAACACAGAGCACTCAATTTTTGTTAGTCTGTGTGTGGACAGGTTTATTATTTGCATAGTGTCTTGTTGTCCCTGATCGCTGGAGGACGGGTTAATAACAGTTGCCTCTGTGGTTACCGCGGAGGGTAGGTATCCCTGTTTCCCCTCAAAAAATACCCCGATATTGGTTGATCCAAAAAATTATTGGAAGTATGTCTCTGTCTTCCCCTACCTCGTTGTTGTCGACGTCCCTTAATTCTGACGAGGTTGGAGAAAAATTCTCCTATTTGGAATAACCTCGTTATCAGACGGTTCTAAGTCAGAAGAGCTCGCTTCTGTCTCAGATAAGGACTTCGCATTAGAGTAGGCTTTTTGATCTCGGAAGTCTTGCAAATCTCTCATAAAGAGAGTATGCTTCCGTTCCTTTATGTGTTGCGTATATTTTTCAATCTGGTTTTGTAATGTTTTCTCTCTCAATGAGAACTCAGGGTCAGAGGAGAATTTTTTAACCTGTTCAATTTTTTCTTCCAATATTTTTTGGTCTTTACTAAGAGTTTCTTTCTCTTCTTCTAGTAATAATTGTATCAGTTTTAGGGAAGAGTTAGTAGATGTTTCTTCCCATTTTTTCATAAATTCAGGCGTTCTTAGTCGCGGTGGTGGCAGGACTGGGTTACGTAGTCCTCTTGGTACGATTTTTTGTTCGGCGTATCTTTGGAGGCCTTGGACTTCCCACCAACAGCGGGTGAACTCCTTGTATTCCTTGGTAAGATTTTTGAAACAGGAGTTAATAGTGAGGTGGGAGTTGGTAGGGTTGTATGATCCGTCAGAGAATACAGTGCTTGCTTCTGTCAACCAGTCATTCGGATTGATATTCGATGAAAGGAAACCTGCCATTTAGCTCAAAGTATACTCACAGGGGCAGAAAAAAGTCTAATTTCTCAAATTTAAGCCCTTCACAGTTTAGACATAGTTTAAAATGACTTCTTTTATTGAATAACTTTTATTAAAAAAAACATAGAACACAAAAATAGGGCACTACAGATAACCCTCTAGGTTGTCGATATCTTAACCTTAGCCAGGAGGAAAACGACTAAGTCACTCGCTTAGTTTTTCATGCCCTTCTAATGTCTAAGACAGGGCCATGTATTTCAATGATAATGCGGTAGCTGTCGTTTATTTTGTAAAACTTGGATTGGGGTGGGAGCAAGTTTATTTTTGATTACGCATATCTTCCCAAAAAGTTTTTATTCCTATGATCAAGGTTTGATCAAGACTTAGATTCAGTGCAAGTATCACTACAAATAGTCTTGTATCTTTTCCAGTATAGGAAGATGGAAGATCTGCGAATCACCAAGACGTATGTCTGTGAACTTGATGATAAACATATAACTCTTGTTTCAGATAGAGATCAAGTTCATAAAGGCCCCTCACCTATCCTTATCGTTACATATCTAACATTATAATCTCCAATATTTTATATTTTTCGTATCTGTTTCAATCTTGTTAAATCTCGACGCGTTTCGCCGCTTATTTTAGCGGGTCATCAGGAGATTTACTTACATGTAGGTTATTATAGCTCTGGTTTTATGCAGATGACTATTCCAGAGTCTAGTTAGCTCTATTTAGAGATGATAATGATAACTCTTACAGAGACAGAGTATTCAGTGCAGATAGTACTTTCTAGATATAGAGTTTGCGAATTCATATAGAGAAACAACTATAATATCAAAGTGGTTTGTGTATAGTTGTAATCAATATGAGATCCTGTCTCCTTTTTCCAAAAGAGGCAGTCTTATGATAAGCAATGTGCTGCTATAAATGATATAGATCTCATATAGTCAGGTCTGCACAGTTATAGGAGGATAGCCTTGAATATAGACAGTCACTCCAGGTAGTGCCAAACTCTATTATCATGAGTGCTATGAGATCTATCTCTTTTCCTTAGGAGCAATATTGTGATGGTCAATCATTTGCTCCATGTGGTGTAGATCTCATATAGTCAGGTCTGCATAACTAGCAGAGAACAGCCTTAAATGTAGGCTATCACTCTATAGGATGCAGAACTGAGATCTCAATAAATATTTCTTTCTTATAGAGAAGGCAGTCTGCGGTGAGCAGACAGCGTCTCTACAAGATGTAGATCTCAGTATTTTAGACAATCTGCAATCAACCGCAACCAGAAAGAAAATGAAGGGAATCAGATAAAAATATTCCCCAGTTGTGGTTGAAGCAGCCTGACTTGTCTAACTTCTTTTAGAAGCACTGCCTATTGCTGATAGAGATATTACTAGTCTATGGTAAGAGTGGTAGCGCCTCTGGCCTGGATGGTAGGTCAGGGCTATCTGAGTGCTGTGGGATTATCTTCCCTTATAAAGCAAGCTTTCTCCTCCCAGAGGGAGTGTATCCAGATTTTCTGACAAATGAAATTGTTAAGGGGGCGGACCCTTTTTTTTTTTTTTTTTTTTTTTTTGTCAACAGGGAAACGAACTTTATTTACAAGATGAGGTCAATAACTGGTCAGCATTGCTCAATATAAGGATTGGGGGCTTATTCTGCCCATTCACAGATTCTTCTTACTGATTACTGATCTAAGGATCGGCTCATAGTAACGACATGTATTTGTATCCAACTCCGTATAGAGTCCTCCTATTTTGGGCGTTGTTGTTATAGCCGTGTGCTGATTGGGTGCGGAGGGGGCGCCGGCTGCACTACGTGTATAAGCAGCGTGATGACATAGTCCCATTAAGGAACGTTCCGCTGTATAAACAAGGCAAGCAAGCCCTTGTGAAAGAACTTCACAGTAGCAGGTCACTATAGCGCTGCGGGGCGATATGCTCATTAGCATGATCGCTCCGCATCACGACAGTACATCGTTATCACTTGATAATATTGCGGCGCTGGGGCGCATCAGCAAGGAGCCTGGGACGCCTCGGCGTCATCACCATGGTGACCGTTAGCGTGAGGCCGTTAGCGTGATGACGTTTCTAAAACGGGGCGGCGCTGGAGCGCTCCTGCGAAGAGTCAGCGACGCCTCGGCATCGTCACCATGGTGACCAGTAGCGTAGTGACGATAGCATGAGGCCGTGAACGTGATGATGTGTCAATACAGAGCGGCGCCAGAGGGCTCCGGCGTAGAGCCGGCGACGCCTCGGCGTCATCACCATGGTGACCAGTAACACGGTGACATGTCAACAATGAGCGCATCGGTTGAGACCAGCGTCGCCCCGGCATCGTCGCCATGGTGACGCTGTTCCATCTCATCTAACATAGCAGCCAGGAGAGGTCAATTTTGGATAATGACATTACTGCACAGGCTGTCAACAAGGAAACAAACTTTATTTACAAGATGAGGTCAATAACTGGTCGGTATTGCTCAATATAAGGATTGGGGGCTTATTCTGCCCATTCACAGATTCTTCTTACTGATTACTGATCTAAGGATCGGCTCATAGTAACGACGTTTATTTGTATCCAACTCCGTATAGAGTCCTCCTATTTTGGGCGTTGTTGTTATAGCCGTGTGCTGATTGGGTGCGGAGGGGGCGCCGGCTGCACTACGTGTATAAGCAGCGTGATGACATAGTCCCATTAAGGAACGTTCCGCTGTATAAACAAGGCAAGCAAGCCCTTGTGAAAGAACTTCACAGTAACAGGTCACTATAGCGCTGCGGGGCGATATGCTCATTAGCATGATCGCTCCACATCACGACAGTACATCGTTATCACTTGATAATATTGCGGCGCTGGGGCGCATCAGCAAGGAGCCTTGGACGCCTCGGCGTCATCACCATGGTGACCGTTAGCGTGAGGCCGTTAGCGTGATGACGTCTCTAAAACGGGGCGGCACTGGAGCGCTCCTGCGAAGAGTCAGCGACGCTTCGGCATCGTCACCATGGTGACCAGTAGCGTAGTAACGATAGCATGAGGCCGTGAACGTGATGACGTTTCAATACGGAGCGGCGCCGGAGGGCTCCGGCGTAGAGCCGGCGACGCCTCGGCGTCATCACCATGGTGACCAGTAACACGGTGACATGTCAACAATGAGCGCATCGGTTGAGACCAGCATCGCCCCGGCATCGTCGCCATGGTGACGCTGTTCCATCTCATCTAACACAGCAGCCAGGAGAGGTCAATTCTGGATAATGACATTACTGCACAGGCTGATAATAGACCACCGAAATATGGATTAAATTCTCCAGTAATCCAGTTGAATGTAAGTCGATTGAATTCTCCTCTTACATGTTAATAGAAGGCATAAGTGACAATCTAGATTGGATATTTCATATAATTAGCCATATCTTGACTAGTTATACTCAGTCACAAATGGCATATCTAACCATTTATCAGGGAAACAGTATTTTGATGGTAGGTTTCCTCTTCCTCCCATGTACATATATATGTATATGATAATATATGCCTATGTGTATACCAATATATATTTTTCGGTATATATTTTTTTCCCCTTTACATGTAAATTAGTAGATCTTCTGTGGTATATCATTGTGCCGGGCTCACTTCCTACGCATTATATTTCCCTCACCAGTTATTTATCCAACATTTTTTGACCAGATGGAAATGGTATATTATAACATATCATATAAAGCAGTTAAACGTAAGTTGCTCATTTAGCCCTTTTGGTTGTACCGTATCCATCCTGTAAATCCATCTTGTTTCTTTTTGTAGCAAGAAGGTATCAATATCACCCCCTCTTGCATCTCGTCTTATAAGTTCGATTCCCTGAAATTTCAGACAATCCGGATCGCCCTCGTGAAACTCCCAGACGTGATTCGAAATTGGTGTTTTTTCTTTTCGTCTCACGTTCCCAATATGTCCTAGGACTCGTCTCCTAAACTCCTGTCTCGTCTTACCGATATATTGTTTCTTGCACGCGCAGGTGGCTAGATATACAATATTTTTTGTAATGCAGTTAAAGAAACTCTTGGTCTTGTAGGTTTTTCCAGTTGTGTTTGATGAAAAGGAATTGCTTCTCTCAATAAAGCAACATGCGGCGCAATTATGGCACTGGAAGGTACCGTTTGGTACACTTTTTGACAGCCAGTTTTCGTTTTGTTTACTTCGGTCAAGATGGCTCCTGATGAGATGGTCCCTAATATTTCTACCCCGTCTGAACGTGATCTTCGGGCTTTCTGATATTACTTCTTTGAGATCTTTATCATGGCTCAGTATATCCCAATATCTTTCCAGTATTGTTCTCATTTCCTGGTGTGCTGTGTCATATGTCCCAATTATTCTCATGGTATGGGTTCCTCCTTTTTGCTCTTTCGGAATAAGGAGTTGTTCTCTGTTTTGTTCCAGAGCAAATTTATACGAATCGTCCAGAAGTGTTGGTTAAGGGGGTCCGCCCCCTTAACAATTTCATTTGTCAGAAAATCTGGATACACTCCCTCTGGGAGGAGAAAGCTTGCTTTATAAGGGAAGATAATCCCACAGCACTCAGATAGCCCTGACCTACCATCCAGGCCAGAGGCGCTACCACTCTTACCATAGACTAGTAATATCTCTATCAGCAATAGGCAGTGCTTCTAAAAGAAGTTAGACAAGTCAGGCTGCTTCAACCACAACTGGGGAATATTTTTATCTGATTCCCTTCATTTTCTTTCTGGTTGCGGTTGATTGCAGATTGTCTAAAATACTGAGATCTACATCTTGTAGAGACGCTGTCTGCTCACCGCAGACTGCCTTCTCTATAAGAAAGAAATATTTATTGAGATCTCAGTTCTGCATCCTATAGAGTGATAGCCTACATTTAAGGCTGTTCTCTGCTAGTTATGCAGACCTGACTATATGAGATCTACACCACATGGAGCAAATGATTGACCATCACAATATTGCTCCTAAGGAAAAGAGATAGATCTCATAGCACTCATGATAATAGAGTTTGGCACTACCTGGAGTGACTGTCTATATTCAAGGCTATCCTCCTATAACTGTGCAGACCTGACTATATGAGATCTATATCATTTATAGCAGCACATTGCTTATCATAAGACTGCCTCTTTTGGAAAAAGGAGACAGGATCTCATATTGATTACAACTATACACAAACCACTTTGATATTATAGTTGTTTCTCTATATGAATTCGCAAACTCTATATCTAGAAAGTACTATCTGCACTGAATACTCTGTCTCTGTAAGAGTTATCATTATCATCTCTAAATAGAGCTAACTAGACTCTGGAATAGTCATCTGCATAAAACCAGAGCTATAATAACCTACATGTAAGTAAATCTCCTGATGACCCGCTAAAATAAGCGGCGAAACGCGTCGAGATTTAACAAGATTGAAACAGATACGAAAAATATAAAATATTGGAGATTATAATGTTAGATATGTAACGATAAGGATAGGTGAGGGGCCTTTATGAACTTGATCTCTATCTGAAACAAGAGTTATATGTTTATCATCAAGTTCACAGACATACGTCTTGGTGATTCGCAGATCTTCCATCTTCCTATACTGGAAAAGATACAAGACTATTTGTAGTGATACTTGCACTGAATCTAAGTCTTGATCAAACCTTGATCATAGGAATAAAAACTTTTTGGGAAGATATGCGTAATCAAAAATAAACTTGCTCCCACCCCAATCCAAGTTTTACAAAATAAACGACAGCTACCGCATTATCATTGAAATACATGGCCCTGTCTTAGACATTAGAAGGGCATGAAAAACTAAGCGAGTGACTTAGTCGTTTTCCTCCTGGCTAAGGTTAAGATATCGACAACCTAGAGGGTTATCTGTAGTGCCCTATTTTTGTGTTCTATGTTTTTTTTAATAAAAGTTATTCAATAAAAGAAGTCATTTTAAACTATGTCTAAACTGTGAAGGGCTTAAATTTGAGAAATTAGACTTTTTTCTGCCCCTGTGAGTATACTTTGAGCTAAATGGCAGGTTTCCTTTCATCGAATATCAATCCGAATGACTGGTTGACAGAAGCAAGCACTGTATTCTCTGACGGATCATACAACCCTACCAACTCCCACCTCACTATTAACTCCTGTTTCAAAAATCTTACCAAGGAATACAAGGAGTTCACCCGCTGTTGGTGGGAAGTCCAAGGCCTCCAAAGATACGCCGAACAAAAAATCGTACCAAGAGGACTACGTAACCCAGTCCTGCCACCACCGCGACTAAGAACGCCTGAATTTATGAAAAAATGGGAAGAAACATCTACTAACTCTTCCCTAAAACTGATACAATTATTACTAGAAGAAGAGAAAGAAACTCTTAGTAAAGACCAAAAAATATTGGAAGAAAAAATTGAACAGGTTAAAAAATTCTCCTCTGACCCTGAGTTCTCATTGAGAGAGAAAACATTACAAAACCAGATTGAAAAATATACGCAACACATAAAGGAACGGAAGCATACTCTCTTTATGAGAGATTTGCAAGACTTCCGAGATCAAAAAGCCTACTCTAATGCGAAGTCCTTATCTGAGACAGAAGCGAGCTCTTCTGACTTAGAACCGTCTGATAACGAGGTTATTCCAAATAGGAGAATTTTTCTCCAACCTCGTCAGAATAAGGGACGTCGACAACAACGAGGTAGGGGAAGACAGAGACATACTTCCAATAATTTTTTGGATCAACCAATATCGGGGTATTTTTTGAGGGGAAACAGGGATACCTACCCTCCGCGGTAACCACAGAGGCAACTGTTATTAACCCGTCCTCCAGCGATCAGGGACAACAAGACACTATGCAAATAATAAACCTGTCCACACACAGACTAACAAAAATTGAGTGCTCTGTGTTGGAGAGGGGGATGTCCTTCGTCCCGACGACCCACTTTGACCCGTTCGTCTGGACGAAGGACGTCTCCCTCTTCACCAGAAAACTAAGGTGGAGGAAGTACTTTCTCCAAAAAGACAAAATAAAAGCACAAGAACTTGGCCTTGACCCGGGAGATATACAGGCGATCAATACTCTGGAGTCTCTGGAGAAGGAGATAATAGGCAAAGGGCCTTTCACAGATCTAAAACCACCGAATAAAACTCTACCACCTACGGTAACCTGCTCTGAGGTGGACATGTTTGAACAGCTTGTCTTGAGAGACATCAAGAATTTACAATTACAGAACTACAAATTTTCAAACATGTCCAAGCAGGAACTCGAAGCACTCAATAATCTGAAAGAAATGGATAATCTGATCATAAAACCCTCAGACAAGGGCGGTAATGTAGTGTTGATGGACACTGAACAATATATTCAAATGTGTAATCTATTGCTGGAGGATAGTGATACCTATGCTAAACTAAAATCAGACCCCACGAAAAAATTCTGGGCGGAGCTTAAGAATATTTTGGCTCATGCAAAAGAGAATCAACTGATTGGTGAATCCGAATACCGGTTTATGCTTAATGATAACCCACGGACTTCAACATTTTACTCTCTCCCCAAGGTACACAAAGGCCTGAATCCCCTGAAGGGTAGACCAATTATTTCAGGGATTAATAATCTCACTCAGAATCCTAGTCAATACGTTGACAGGATTCTCAGACCTTTTGTGTCATCCCTTCCATCCTTTGCGAGAGATACCATGGACTTATTGAGACAATTACAAAACATCACTGTCGATCCCGGTACTCTCATTGCCACCCTGGATGTGGAAGCTTTATATAGCTCTATTCCGCACCAGGGTGGCATTAGGGCAGTACAATATTTTCTTTCTCAGAGAGGTCTATACATGTCCGAACATACCGAATTCGTTGTCTCACTGCTTGAATTTATCCTTACTCATAATTTTTTTCTGTTCGATTCGAAGTACTTCCACCAGCTCAGGGGCACTGCGATGGGGACCCCATGTGCCCCATCGTATGCCAACCTGTACCTGGGCTGGTGGGAGGAAAAGATCGTTTTTTCGGAGGAGTTTCATCATTTGTCGCAATATGTCTTATTTTGGGCACGCTATATTGACGACATTCTTCTCCTCTGGTCAGGTAGTGAGAACCAATTCAACCAATTTGTTGATTCCCTAAATCAAAATGAGCTAAATCTAAAATTTACATCAACTTTAAATGACTCCCTCGTCGAATTCCTGGACGTGACAATCGAACTTAAACAAGATGGCTCCATATCTTCCAACCTTTACCGCAAACCTACGGCTACTAATAACCTTCTAAGATGGGACAGTTTCCACCCCTATCCCCTGAAAAGGGGAATCCCAAAAGGGCAATATCTTCGTGTCAGGAGGAATTGTTCAGAAATGACAACTTTCAAAAGCGAGAGTAAGAAACTACATGATCGTTTCAAACAGAGGAAATATCCACCAACACTTCTGGACGATTCGTATAAATTTGCTCTGGAACAAAACAGAGAACAACTCCTTATTCCGAAAGAGCAAAAAGGAGGAACCCATACCATGAGAATAATTGGGACATATGACACAGCACACCAGGAAATGAGAACAATACTGGAAAGATATTGGGATATACTGAGCCATGATAAAGATCTCAAAGAAGTAATATCAGAAAGCCCGAAGATCACGTTCAGACGGGGTAGAAATATTAGGGACCATCTCATCAGGAGCCATCTTGACCGAAGTAAACAAAACGAAAACTGGCTGTCAAAAAGTGTACCAAACGGTACCTTCCAGTGCCATAATTGCGCCGCATGTTGCTTTATTGAGAGAAGCAATTCCTTTTCATCAAACACAACTGGAAAAACCTACAAGACCAAGAGTTTCTTTAACTGCATTACAAAAAATATTGTATATCTAGCCACCTGCGCGTGCAAGAAACAATATATCGGTAAGACGAGACAGGAGTTTAGGAGACGAGTCCTAGGACATATTGGGAACGTGAGACGAAAAGAAAAAACACCAATTTCGAATCACGTCTGGGAGTTTCACGAGGGCGATCCGGATTGTCTGAAATTTCAGGGAATCGAACTTATAAGACGAGATGCAAGAGGGGGTGATATTGATACCTTCTTGCTACAAAAAGAAACAAGATGGATTTACAGGATGGATACGGTACAACCAAAAGGGCTAAATGAGCAACTTACGTTTAACTGCTTTATATGATATGTTATAATATACCATTTCCATCTGGTCAAAAAATGTTGGATAAATAACTGGTGAGGGAAATATAATGCGTAGGAAGTGAGCCCGGCACAATGATATACCACAGAAGATCTACTAATTTACATGTAAAGGGGAAAAAAATATATACCGAAAAATATATATTGGTATACACATAGGCATATATTATCATATACATATATATGTACATGGGAGGAAGAGGAAACCTACCATCAAAATACTGTTTCCCTGATAAATGGTTAGATATGCCATTTGTGACTGAGTATAACTAGTCAAGATATGGCTAATTATATGAAATATCCAATCTAGATTGTCACTTATGCCTTCTATTAACATGTAAGAGGAGAATTCAATCGACTTACATTCAACTGGATTACTGGAGAATTTAATCCATATTTCGGTGGTCTATTATCAGCCTGTGCAGTAATGTCATTATCCAGAATTGACCTCTCCTGGCTGCTGTGTTAGATGAGATGGAACAGCGTCACCATGGCGACGATGCCGGGGCGATGCTGGTCTCAACCGATGCGCTCATTGTTGACATGTCACCGTGTTACTGGTCACCATGGTGATGACGCCGAGGCGTCGCCGGCTCTACGCCGGAGCCCTCCGGCGCCGCTCCGTATTGAAACGTCATCACGTTCACGGCCTCATGCTATCGTTACTACGCTACTGGTCACCATGGTGACGATGCCGAAGCGTCGCTGACTCTTCGCAGGAGCGCTCCAGTGCCGCCCCGTTTTAGAGACGTCATCACGCTAACGGCCTCACGCTAACGGTCACCATGGTGATGACGCCGAGGCGTCCAAGGCTCCTTGCTGATGCGCCCCAGCGCCGCAATATTATCAAGTGATAACGATGTACTGTCGTGATGTGGAGCGATCATGCTAATGAGCATATCGCCCCGCAGCGCTATAGTGACCTGTTACTGTGAAGTTCTTTCACAAGGGCTTGCTTGCCTTGTTTATACAGCGGAACGTTCCTTAATGGGACTATGTCATCACGCTGCTTATACACGTAGTGCAGCCGGCGCCCCCTCCGCACCCAATCAGCACACGGCTATAACAACAACGCCCAAAATAGGAGGACTCTATACGGAGTTGGATACAAATAAACGTCGTTACTATGAGCCGATCCTTAGATCAGTAATCAGTAAGAAGAATCTGTGAATGGGCAGAATAAGCCCCCAATCCTTATATTGAGCAATACCGACCAGTTATTGACCTCATCTTGTAAATAAAGTTTGTTTCCTTGTTGACAGCCTGTGCAGTAATGTCATTATCCAAAATTGACCTCTCCTGGCTGCTATGTTAGATGAGATGGAACAGCGTCACCATGGCGACGATGCCGGGGCGACGCTGGTCTCAACCGATGCGCTCATTGTTGACATGTCACCGTGTTACTGGTCACCATGGTGATGACGCCGAGGCGTCGCCGGCTCTACGCCGGAGCCCTCTGGCGCCGCTCTGTATTGACACATCATCACGTTCACGGCCTCATGCTATCGTCACTACGCTACTGGTCACCATGGTGACGATGCCGAGGCGTCGCTGACTCTTCGCAGGAGCGCTCCAGCGCCGCCCCGTTTTAGAAACGTCATCACGCTAACGGCCTCACGCTAACGGTCACCATGGTGATGACGCCGAGGCGTCCCAGGCTCCTTGCTGATGCGCCCCAGCGCCGCAATATTATCAAGTGATAACGATGTACTGTCGTGATGCGGAGCGATCATGCTAATGAGCATATCGCCCCGCAGCGCTATAGTGACCTGCTACTGTGAAGTTCTTTCACAAGGGCTTGCTTGCCTTGTTTATACAGCGGAACGTTCCTTAATGGGACTATGTCATCACGCTGCTTATACACGTAGTGCAGCCGGCGCCCCCTCCGCACCCAATCAGCACACGGCTATAACAACAACGCCCAAAATAGGAGGACTCTATACGGAGTTGGATACAAATACATGTCGTTACTATGAGCCGATCCTTAGATCAGTAATCAGTAAGAAGAATCTGTGAATGGGCAGAATAAGCCCCCAATCCTTATATTGAGCAATGCTGACCAGTTATTGACCTCATCTTGTAAATAAAGTTCGTTTCCCTGTTGACAAAAAAAAAAAAAAAAAAAAAAAAAGGGTCCGCCCCCTTAACAATTTCATTTGTCAGAAAATCTGGATACACTCCCTCTGGGAGGAGAAAGCTTGCTTTATAAGGGAAGATAATCCCACAGCACTCAGATAGCCCTGACCTACCATCCAGGCCAGAGGCGCTACCACTCTTACCATAGACTAGTAATATCTCTATCAGCAATAGGCAGTGCTTCTAAAAGAAGTTAGACAAGTCAGGCTGCTTCAACCACAACTGGGGAATATTTTTATCTGATTCCCTTCATTTTCTTTCTGGTTGCGGTTGATTGCAGATTGTCTAAAATACTGAGATCTACATCTTGTAGAGACGCTGTCTGCTCACCGCAGACTGCCTTCTCTATAAGAAAGAAATATTTATTGAGATCTCAGTTCTGCATCCTATAGAGTGATAGCCTACATTTAAGGCTGTTCTCTGCTAGTTATGCAGACCTGACTATATGAGATCTACACCACATGGAGCAAATGATTGACCATCACAATATTGCTCCTAAGGAAAAGAGATAGATCTCATAGCACTCATGATAATAGAGTTTGGCACTACCTGGAGTGACTGTCTATATTCAAGGCTATCCTCCTATAACTGTGCAGACCTGACTATATGAGATCTATATCATTTATAGCAGCACATTGCTTATCATAAGACTGCCTCTTTTGGAAAAAGGAGACAGGATCTCATATTGATTACAACTATACACAAACCACTTTGATATTATAGTTGTTTCTCTATATGAATTCGCAAACTCTATATCTAGAAAGTACTATCTGCACTGAATACTCTGTCTCTGTAAGAGTTATCATTATCATCTCTAAATAGAGCTAACTAGACTCTGGAATAGTCATCTGCATAAAACCAGAGCTATAATAACCTACATGTAAGTAAATCTCCTGATGACCCGCTAAAATAAGCGGCGAAACGCGTCGAGATTTAACAAGATTGAAACAGATACGAAAAATATAAAATATTGGAGATTATAATGTTAGATATGTAACGATAAGGATAGGTGAGGGGCCTTTATGAACTTGATCTCTATCTGAAACAAGAGTTATATGTTTATCATCAAGTTCACAGACATACGTCTTGGTGATTCGCAGATCTTCCATCTTCCTATACTGGAAAAGATACAAGACTATTTGTAGTGATACTTGCACTGAATCTAAGTCTTGATCAAACCTTGATCATAGGAATAAAAACTTTTTGGGAAGATATGCGTAATCAAAAATAAACTTGCTCCCACCCCAATCCAAGTTTTACAAAATAAACGACAGCTACCGCATTATCATTGAAATACATGGCCCTGTCTTAGACATTAGAAGGGCATGAAAAACTAAGCGAGTGACTTAGTCGTTTTCCTCCTGGCTAAGGTTAAGATATCGACAACCTAGAGGGTTATCTGTAGTGCCCTATTTTTGTGTTCTATGTTTTTTTTAATAAAAGTTATTCAATAAAAGAAGTCATTTTAAACTATGTCTAAACTGTGAAGGGCTTAAATTTGAGAAATTAGACTTTTTTCTGCCCCTGTGAGTATACTTTGAGCTAAATGGCAGGTTTCCTTTCATCGAATATCAATCCGAATGACTGGTTGACAGAAGCAAGCACTGTATTCTCTGACGGATCATACAACCCTACCAACTCCCACCTCACTATTAACTCCTGTTTCAAAAATCTTACCAAGGAATACAAGGAGTTCACCCGCTGTTGGTGGGAAGTCCAAGGCCTCCAAAGATACGCCGAACAAAAAATCGTACCAAGAGGACTACGTAACCCAGTCCTGCCACCACCGCGACTAAGAACGCCTGAATTTATGAAAAAATGGGAAGAAACATCTACTAACTCTTCCCTAAAACTGATACAATTATTACTAGAAGAAGAGAAAGAAACTCTTAGTAAAGACCAAAAAATATTGGAAGAAAAAATTGAACAGGTTAAAAAATTCTCCTCTGACCCTGAGTTCTCATTGAGAGAGAAAACATTACAAAACCAGATTGAAAAATATACGCAACACATAAAGGAACGGAAGCATACTCTCTTTATGAGAGATTTGCAAGACTTCCGAGATCAAAAAGCCTACTCTAATGCGAAGTCCTTATCTGAGACAGAAGCGAGCTCTTCTGACTTAGAACCGTCTGATAACGAGGTTATTCCAAATAGGAGAATTTTTCTCCAACCTCGTCAGAATAAGGGACGTCGACAACAACGAGGTAGGGGAAGACAGAGACATACTTCCAATAATTTTTTGGATCAACCAATATCGGGGTATTTTTTGAGGGGAAACAGGGATACCTACCCTCCGCGGTAACCACAGAGGCAACTGTTATTAACCCGTCCTCCAGCGATCAGGGACAACAAGACACTATGCAAATAATAAACCTGTCCACACACAGACTAACAAAAATTGAGTGCTCTGTGTTGGAGAGGGGGATGTCCTTCGTCCCGACGACCCACTTTGACCCGTTCGTCTGGACGAAGGACGTCTCCCTCTTCACCAGAAAACTAAGGTGGAGGAAGTACTTTCTCCAAAAAGACAAAATAAAAGCACAAGAACTTGGCCTTGACCCGGGAGATATACAGGCGATCAATACTCTGGAGTCTCTGGAGAAGGAGATAATAGGCAAAGGGCCTTTCACAGATCTAAAACCACCGAATAAAACTCTACCACCTACGGTAACCTGCTCTGAGGTGGACATGTTTGAACAGCTTGTCTTGAGAGACATCAAGAATTTACAATTACAGAACTACAAATTTTCAAACATGTCCAAGCAGGAACTCGAAGCACTCAATAATCTGAAAGAAATGGATAATCTGATCATAAAACCCTCAGACAAGGGCGGTAATGTAGTGTTGATGGACACTGAACAATATATTCAAATGTGTAATCTATTGCTGGAGGATAGTGATACCTATGCTAAACTAAAATCAGACCCCACGAAAAAATTCTGGGCGGAGCTTAAGAATATTTTGGCTCATGCAAAAGAGAATCAACTGATTGGTGAATCCGAATACCGGTTTATGCTTAATGATAACCCACGGACTTCAACATTTTACTCTCTCCCCAAGGTACACAAAGGCCTGAATCCCCTGAAGGGTAGACCAATTATTTCAGGGATTAATAATCTCACTCAGAATCCTAGTCAATACGTTGACAGGATTCTCAGACCTTTTGTGTCATCCCTTCCATCCTTTGCGAGAGATACCATGGACTTATTGAGACAATTACAAAACATCACTGTCGATCCCGGTACTCTCATTGCCACCCTGGATGTGGAAGCTTTATATAGCTCTATTCCGCACCAGGGTGGCATTAGGGCAGTACAATATTTTCTTTCTCAGAGAGGTCTATACATGTCCGAACATACCGAATTCGTTGTCTCACTGCTTGAATTTATCCTTACTCATAATTTTTTTCTGTTCGATTCGAAGTACTTCCACCAGCTCAGGGGCACTGCGATGGGGACCCCATGTGCCCCATCGTATGCCAACCTGTACCTGGGCTGGTGGGAGGAAAAGATCGTTTTTTCGGAGGAGTTTCATCATTTGTCGCAATATGTCTTATTTTGGGCACGCTATATTGACGACATTCTTCTCCTCTGGTCAGGTAGTGAGAACCAATTCAACCAATTTGTTGATTCCCTAAATCAAAATGAGCTAAATCTAAAATTTACATCAACTTTAAATGACTCCCTCGTCGAATTCCTGGACGTGACAATCGAACTTAAACAAGATGGCTCCATATCTTCCAACCTTTACCGCAAACCTACGGCTACTAATAACCTTCTAAGATGGGACAGTTTCCACCCCTATCCCCTGAAAAGGGGAATCCCAAAAGGGCAATATCTTCGTGTCAGGAGGAATTGTTCAGAAATGACAACTTTCAAAAGCGAGAGTAAGAAACTACATGATCGTTTCAAACAGAGGAAATATCCACCAACACTTCTGGACGATTCGTATAAATTTGCTCTGGAACAAAACAGAGAACAACTCCTTATTCCGAAAGAGCAAAAAGGAGGAACCCATACCATGAGAATAATTGGGACATATGACACAGCACACCAGGAAATGAGAACAATACTGGAAAGATATTGGGATATACTGAGCCATGATAAAGATCTCAAAGAAGTAATATCAGAAAGCCCGAAGATCACGTTCAGACGGGGTAGAAATATTAGGGACCATCTCATCAGGAGCCATCTTGACCGAAGTAAACAAAACGAAAACTGGCTGTCAAAAAGTGTACCAAACGGTACCTTCCAGTGCCATAATTGCGCCGCATGTTGCTTTATTGAGAGAAGCAATTCCTTTTCATCAAACACAACTGGAAAAACCTACAAGACCAAGAGTTTCTTTAACTGCATTACAAAAAATATTGTATATCTAGCCACCTGCGCGTGCAAGAAACAATATATCGGTAAGACGAGACAGGAGTTTAGGAGACGAGTCCTAGGACATATTGGGAACGTGAGACGAAAAGAAAAAACACCAATTTCGAATCACGTCTGGGAGTTTCACGAGGGCGATCCGGATTGTCTGAAATTTCAGGGAATCGAACTTATAAGACGAGATGCAAGAGGGGGTGATATTGATACCTTCTTGCTACAAAAAGAAACAAGATGGATTTACAGGATGGATACGGTACAACCAAAAGGGCTAAATGAGCAACTTACGTTTAACTGCTTTATATGATATGTTATAATATACCATTTCCATCTGGTCAAAAAATGTTGGATAAATAACTGGTGAGGGAAATATAATGCGTAGGAAGTGAGCCCGGCACAATGATATACCACAGAAGATCTACTAATTTACATGTAAAGGGGAAAAAAATATATACCGAAAAATATATATTGGTATACACATAGGCATATATTATCATATACATATATATGTACATGGGAGGAAGAGGAAACCTACCATCAAAATACTGTTTCCCTGATAAATGGTTAGATATGCCATTTGTGACTGAGTATAACTAGTCAAGATATGGCTAATTATATGAAATATCCAATCTAGATTGTCACTTATGCCTTCTATTAACATGTAAGAGGAGAATTCAATCGACTTACATTCAACTGGATTACTGGAGAATTTAATCCATATTTCGGTGGTCTATTATCAGCCTGTGCAGTAATGTCATTATCCAGAATTGACCTCTCCTGGCTGCTGTGTTAGATGAGATGGAACAGCGTCACCATGGCGACGATGCCGGGGCGATGCTGGTCTCAACCGATGCGCTCATTGTTGACATGTCACCGTGTTACTGGTCACCATGGTGATGACGCCGAGGCGTCGCCGGCTCTACGCCGGAGCCCTCCGGCGCCGCTCCGTATTGAAACGTCATCACGTTCACGGCCTCATGCTATCGTTACTACGCTACTGGTCACCATGGTGACGATGCCGAAGCGTCGCTGACTCTTCGCAGGAGCGCTCCAGTGCCGCCCCGTTTTAGAGACGTCATCACGCTAACGGCCTCACGCTAACGGTCACCATGGTGATGACGCCGAGGCGTCCAAGGCTCCTTGCTGATGCGCCCCAGCGCCGCAATATTATCAAGTGATAACGATGTACTGTCGTGATGTGGAGCGATCATGCTAATGAGCATATCGCCCCGCAGCGCTATAGTGACCTGTTACTGTGAAGTTCTTTCACAAGGGCTTGCTTGCCTTGTTTATACAGCGGAACGTTCCTTAATGGGACTATGTCATCACGCTGCTTATACACGTAGTGCAGCCGGCGCCCCCTCCGCACCCAATCAGCACACGGCTATAACAACAACGCCCAAAATAGGAGGACTCTATACGGAGTTGGATACAAATAAACGTCGTTACTATGAGCCGATCCTTAGATCAGTAATCAGTAAGAAGAATCTGTGAATGGGCAGAATAAGCCCCCAATCCTTATATTGAGCAATACCGACCAGTTATTGACCTCATCTTGTAAATAAAGTTTGTTTCCTTGTTGACAGCCTGTGCAGTAATGTCATTATCCAAAATTGACCTCTCCTGGCTGCTATGTTAGATGAGATGGAACAGCGTCACCATGGCGACGATGCCGGGGCGACGCTGGTCTCAACCGATGCGCTCATTGTTGACATGTCACCGTGTTACTGGTCACCATGGTGATGACGCCGAGGCGTCGCCGGCTCTACGCCGGAGCCCTCTGGCGCCGCTCTGTATTGACACATCATCACGTTCACGGCCTCATGCTATCGTCACTACGCTACTGGTCACCATGGTGACGATGCCGAGGCGTCGCTGACTCTTCGCAGGAGCGCTCCAGCGCCGCCCCGTTTTAGAAACGTCATCACGCTAACGGCCTCACGCTAACGGTCACCATGGTGATGACGCCGAGGCGTCCCAGGCTCCTTGCTGATGCGCCCCAGCGCCGCAATATTATCAAGTGATAACGATGTACTGTCGTGATGCGGAGCGATCATGCTAATGAGCATATCGCCCCGCAGCGCTATAGTGACCTGCTACTGTGAAGTTCTTTCACAAGGGCTTGCTTGCCTTGTTTATACAGCGGAACGTTCCTTAATGGGACTATGTCATCACGCTGCTTATACACGTAGTGCAGCCGGCGCCCCCTCCGCACCCAATCAGCACACGGCTATAACAACAACGCCCAAAATAGGAGGACTCTATACGGAGTTGGATACAAATACATGTCGTTACTATGAGCCGATCCTTAGATCAGTAATCAGTAAGAAGAATCTGTGAATGGGCAGAATAAGCCCCCAATCCTTATATTGAGCAATGCTGACCAGTTATTGACCTCATCTTGTAAATAAAGTTCGTTTCCCTGTTGACAAAAAAAAAAAAAAAAAAAAAAAAAAAAAAAAAAAAAAAAAAAAAAAAAAAAAAGGGTCCGCCCCCTTAACAATTTCATTTGTCAGAAAATCTGGATACACTCCCTCTGGGAGGAGAAAGCTTGCTTTATAAGGGAAGATAATCCCACAGCACTCAGATAGCCCTGACCTACCATCCAGGCCAGAGGCGCTACCACTCTTACCATAGACTAGTAATATCTCTATCAGCAATAGGCAGTGCTTCTAAAAGAAGTTAGACAAGTCAGGCTGCTTCAACCACAACTGGGGAATATTTTTATCTGATTCCCTTCATTTTCTTTCTGGTTGCGGTTGATTGCAGATTGTCTAAAATACTGAGATCTACATCTTGTAGAGACGCTGTCTGCTCACCGCAGACTGCCTTCTCTATAAGAAAGAAATATTTATTGAGATCTCAGTTCTGCATCCTATAGAGTGATAGCCTACATTTAAGGCTGTTCTCTGCTAGTTATGCAGACCTGACTATATGAGATCTACACCACATGGAGCAAATGATTGACCATCACAATATTGCTCCTAAGGAAAAGAGATAGATCTCATAGCACTCATGATAATAGAGTTTGGCACTACCTGGAGTGACTGTCTATATTCAAGGCTATCCTCCTATAACTGTGCAGACCTGACTATATGAGATCTATATCATTTATAGCAGCACATTGCTTATCATAAGACTGCCTCTTTTGGAAAAAGGAGACAGGATCTCATATTGATTACAACTATACACAAACCACTTTGATATTATAGTTGTTTCTCTATATGAATTCGCAAACTCTATATCTAGAAAGTACTATCTGCACTGAATACTCTGTCTCTGTAAGAGTTATCATTATCATCTCTAAATAGAGCTAACTAGACTCTGGAATAGTCATCTGCATAAAACCAGAGCTATAATAACCTACATGTAAGTAAATCTCCTGATGACCCGCTAAAATAAGCGGCGAAACGCGTCGAGATTTAACAAGATTGAAACAGATACGAAAAATATAAAATATTGGAGATTATAATGTTAGATATGTAACGATAAGGATAGGTGAGGGGCCTTTATGAACTTGATCTCTATCTGAAACAAGAGTTATATGTTTATCATCAAGTTCACAGACATACGTCTTGGTGATTCGCAGATCTTCCATCTTCCTATACTGGAAAAGATACAAGACTATTTGTAGTGATACTTGCACTGAATCTAAGTCTTGATCAAACCTTGATCATAGGAATAAAAACTTTTTGGGAAGATATGCGTAATCAAAAATAAACTTGCTCCCACCCCAATCCAAGTTTTACAAAATAAACGACAGCTACCGCATTATCATTGAAATACATGGCCCTGTCTTAGACATTAGAAGGGCATGAAAAACTAAGCGAGTGACTTAGTCGTTTTCCTCCTGGCTAAGGTTAAGATATCGACAACCTAGAGGGTTATCTGTAGTGCCCTATTTTTGTGTTCTATGTTTTTTTTAATAAAAGTTATTCAATAAAAGAAGTCATTTTAAACTATGTCTAAACTGTGAAGGGCACACATGTGGTATCCATGCGTCGTAATGACCCACAGAAGGAAGGTAATACATTATTTAACCCCTTAATGACATGGCCCCTTTTTTTCTTTTTTCCCCCCATTTCTTTTTTTCCTCCCCCCTGTTTAAAAAAAATCACAACTTGTCCCGCAAAAAACAAGCCCTTATATGGCCATGTCAATGGAAAAATGAAAAAGTTATGGCTCTTGAGACGCAACTGCAAAATTAGTTGAAATTCAATGATTAGACCATTTTAAAAAACCTGCCCTGGTGGGCACGACAGGGTGGTAGGAAACCCGCCACTCAAGGGGTTAAGGCATGCCTGTGAAAACACAATATACGGCAATACTGAAGTATTACAGTATACCACATAAGCAATCAAACAATCATAAGTTCAAATCTCCTATGGGGACGGAAAAAAATAAAATAGTAAGATAAAGATTTTGCAATTATTACAAGAAAATATTCAGAATTTAAAAAAAAAAACAAAAAAAACAAAACACCTTCCCTATTTTTAACATAAAAGCTGAAGAGCAGTGGTGGCCCAAGCAGTAGCCAGCACCAAGCAGGAAGGTATTCCCTATCCTTCAGGACTACTTCATGTCGGCACAACCCCTTCAATACTGGAAGTGTCACCAACAGACAGAATTTTAGGAGCCACGTTTCCATTTCACACATTATTTACACACCTGCTTAAACTGCTCCTCGTATGTCCAATCGCCGTGGTCCTGAATCTGAAGATGTGCGTTTTGTGGCAGTCCCGGACGCTCGGCTCCACCCGATGGGCGCGATGGTAAGCTGTGCTGAGCGGGGAGTTTAGGTTGCAGGGCTGTTCCTTTAGCAGGCCCGCCAGCTTCACCCACATCAAGTCCTTCCTCCATGTCATCATAATCATCTTCATCCTCAAAATCATCTTCATCCCACTTCCCCTTCCTAAACAGGCGATTAAAGTGAGATCGTCAATGTGCGGCCGCCCAACCGCCGGCTGGATGAGGGGCGGATCTATGCCTATAGTCCGACTGAAAGGGGTCCAATGTAAACTATGGACAACTAATGCAAACTATAGCCAAAGACCAAGATGATAAACAGAGTACGACTTGGCACAGATCCCAGCACTTCAAAAGTGTTCTGCCGGAGGTTCCTAACCGCCTCTGACTGGCTGCCAACACCCGCGGGCAGGCTGCCAGCTGCTGGCACTTACTCTATCACTAGGTCATCCAAGGGCCAGCACACGGTGCTACTTTATAGCACTGGCCACCACAGATAATTACACTTGTTAGTTACATCAGTATGTTTAATGACTGTCAGGCTAGACGAGCTGCCGGGGAACATTCTGCTTTCTCTTTAGTTTCCGGTCATGAAAACGCCTTGAAATGAACAGAACAGGCGATGCTGTAAACGAGTGCTTACTCATTAGCTGAAACCGCCAACTTCAGCAGGACCGGCCGGCCATGTAAAGAGCCTGAGGGCAAATGTTGGGGGTGTGGTGGGGGGATACGGTCGCTCCATTTCAATGTGCCCGCTCCTCTGAGCCACTAAGCTGCCAACAGAACATTTTTCTAGCTAATGGGGAAAAGAACGATTTTAAAAGGGGGCATCTTTTGAAAGCTACACCCCAGCTACATACTGGCCAGATGGTCCCGAAGATTGCCTTTCAAGCCAAGTTCCGGTATGTGTGACCCGCCGGCAGTGAAAGAAAACTGATGCCGGAACTGATGCAACTGTTTTCAATGGGATCGTTCCCGGCATCTGGCAGTTCTGATGCTGGATACCTTCTGGCAGCGGACACGAAGGCGATGCATTATACTGTCCAACTATGGATGCCGGACCAGCACACCAGAGGACATCAGTTGTGTCCGGCTCGGGCATAAGACCGCTGACATGTGGGAACGCAGCCTTAAAACAAGCATTGATTTCGATGAGGGCTGGGCTTGCAATTCCAAGCACCGATGGCTACCCCGGGGTTAGAGCAGGACTCCCGCTCCGACCCCGGTGTATCCTGGCGGTTGCTGCTATAGAGCTGTTACGTTGGCGCCTGCTTAACTAGAAGCTAAATGGATGATCCTGACTCTTATGGCCCTTTTACACGGGCCAAGAATCACGCGCTTCTTGTTGGCCTGACGGAAGGAGCCGGTGACATCGTTGAGGACTGTGCAGTCCTTGGGGACCAGTCTACAGTGCTGTACGTTCCTATGAACGATTAGGGTGTAAACGGCACAATAAGCGCCTGAGCCGCACGTAGTTTTTATGCTGGACGACACCGAATGACGAGCGAGAACCTGACAATTCTCGCCCGACGATCGGTCGTTGGCTTGTGTTTAAACTGAACAATCATCATTCATTTTAGTCCGTTTGAATGGTTTTCTGAATGATAACCGTTCCGTGTAAACGGGGCATAAGACGGCCGTGTACAGGAGCTGCAGAAGAACACTGCGATTCCACGTATGAGGAGCGCGGCCTCCCCACCCTTGGAGTATCCCAACACTCACAGCTCGTCCTCCTCGGAGCCCATGTCCTGGCACTTCTCGCTCTCCCAGTCTCTTCCGTCCTCTGACTGCATACTCTCCCTATCATCATCATCATCGTCGTCGTCGTCGTCTTCCTCTGAAGCGGCTGGACTTGGTTGTTGACTCAGGCCTGCGGCAGCCGCCCTCATGGCGGCCAGGGCTGCTGCCTGCGCTCGCTGCATCTTTAAGGTCTCTGGCTCGGCATCTTCAGTCCCATTGGTAGGATAACCCCCATCCTTCGGAGGAGCCCCCAAATCCTGCTGAAGATGCCTTGCTTCCAGTTCCTGCTGCAGCCGCGCCCGCTGCTGGCGCTGGAGCGTCTCCATCACCGCCTGCAGCTTCATAGCGCGGTGAGGCGGGCCACGTGCTGCCTCCTCCACCTTCTGAACTTGGTAAAGCTAACCAGCAGAGACCTGCAGGGGCCAGCGGGAATGACGTCGAGGAACCAGACAGACAGTCTCAACTTGGGTAAACTGGGGTTCTCGGCATGGCAATGTATCTAGGACTTCTTCATAAGGTGCTGGGTCAAACACTCTCTTGCTCCGGTTTATACTGGTGGCGAAACATGGGACTGCGGCATGGAGTCTATCAGGGGGAAAAGGAGAAAAAAAAAGCTAAGTTAAAAAAAACAAAGTCCATTATACATGAAGTGACGCAAGTACTTCACTACATCACCAACTACGGCTACTATAGGTCTATGGACTTAAAGAAAGGTCCGCGACGCATGCCTGACATGTAGCGACCGCTTTATACAAACAGCAGAGATGGCCCACAATGACTCCAGCACTATGGATGAGATATAGAGTGCGGGCTGGCATAGAGCAGCAGGGTACCCGCCCCTCCGCAGGGGGTGATCACGGTGACCACAGACTGCTGACTCATCGGGATTGCTGAATGACTGGAGTATAAGCAACCGGCACCCTAAACAACCCAGCAAGTTCCACCCAGCTGCCCGTCAGCTACTGTGTCTGCAGCCAATCTGGGTGCCAGGAGACGGGCATTCTGGAAGACCAAGTCTCACGAGATGTCACTTATACAGACCATTTCTCTACTAGACAGGGTCACAATGTCCCACTGGCAGCGAGCAGAAGACGGAATGAGGGTTGTGCCACGTGAGCGGAAACACGCAGAAAACCCCGCAATGTCAGATCCGTAAAACTTACAGAACTTTACACAAGTCTTACCGGCAGCGCAGAACTCAAGACAACTGCGGCATGTAGAAGGGGAAAGTTCTGTAAGACCCTCCCCTCCCCCACCATGCAGGAGGGGTGCAGTGCATACCCTACAAAATAGCCAGGAAAGCGATGTCACCGTCCCTGCGCCAGCCGGGGGTTAAATATTAGCCAGGGCACAAGGTCTAGGAGCCAGACAGAGAAAGCCCAAGTCTACTACAACTCCTATCCTCCTAGCGGCCTACTGACCGGCACAAGAGGAATCCCACACCTCACAGAATAAACAAACACCAACTGCAGGCCTGCCGGGAATTACTGGAGGGTGGGGGCCGGGCACCCCCTCCCCCATGGACATTAGCTCTTAATTATCTAAGCAGATGGACTGGATTAACCGAGTGCCAGAGTTGTCAGCAGCAGTGCCTGCAGAGATCAGCGGCGGCACACCGCTGATCTCTGCGTTATACCGTGTTTCCCCGAAAATAAGACAGTGTCTTATATTAATTTTTGTTCAAAAAGGTTTAACTTTTTTACATGTATAGCTTCCTGGACACTATTTAAATTGACTTTTTTAATTAACTGTTAGCAGGGCTTAATTTTGGAGTAGGGCTTATATTTCAAGCATCCTCAAAAAACCTGAAAAATCACTTTGCATCCTCAAAAATTCTGGAAAATCATGCTACGTCTTATTTTCAGGGAAACAGGGTAATAAACCTGGCACCAATGTAAAAGCGGAGCATACCATCATCAGCCAAGGCGGATTTAAGTCGGGGGTCTGGGAGTCTTCCAGAAGCCACTGCACCCCCATAGGAAGTTCTTGGTTTCAAGACTTGTAAACAGTCATCCTGCCAACCCAGTCTTGTGTGCAGCATATGGCTCCGGAGCAGCGCTCCGAGGGTCAATACTGCAGCTGGAAGCCCCTTCTCCCAGCTACTGGATGTTTCTAAGGAGGAAGGGGGCTCCTACCCAAAGTGTGTGGCACAGGGTCTGGGCTGCGCTCACAAGGGGGGGCAATCAGTGGAAGACTACTTCACAGCCACTAGAGGGCTCCTGTCCACGGGCGATAATCCGGCCACGAGTAACGCAGTGCACACTGGCCATAGCGTTACTATGGAAAGTAATGATTGGTTCTCAAGTGCCGCAGCTCAGCCAATCAGAGACATGGCTTTCTGGAGGTGGGACTTACAAACCCAGTTACCAGGAAGCGAAGTGCCGTCAGCTGCTGAGAACTGCAAGCAAGCTCCGTGAGGGATCCGGACTGCTTTTTTTAACGTAGTGTAGCTAGGGCTTATTTTGGGGGGAAAATGGTAGTAATAATAGTGGTGGTAGGAGTACTAGTAGTAGGCGCAGTGGTGGCAGTAATAGTACTAGCAGTGCAGTATTGGTGGTAGTAAGTAGGATTACTAGTAGTAACCATTGAAGTAGTGGTGGTAGTAGTAACAGTAGGAGTACTAAGAGTAGGGGGTAGTAATAGTAGGAGTAGTGGCGGTAGTACTAGTAAGGGTCCTAGGAGTAGCGGTGGTACTAGAAAGCCGTCTAGGAGTAGCGGTGGTACTACTAGTAGGAAGACTAGGAGCATCGGTGGTAGTAATAGGAGGAGTACTAGTAGTGCAGGATTGATGGTGGCAAGTAGGAGTACTAGTAATAACAGTAGGAGTACTAGGAGTAATGGTGGTAGTAGTAATAGGACAACTAGTGGTGGTAGTACTAGTAGGAGGACTAGGAGTAGTGGTGATAGAAATAGTAGTACTGGTGGTAGTAATAGTAGGAGTACTAGTGGTGGTAGTAATAGTAGGAGTACTAGTAGAAGCTGTGGAAGTAGTAGGAGTACTAGTGGTAGTAATAGTAAGTACTAGGAGTTGTAGTGGTAGTAATAGGAGTACAAGTAGTACTGGTGGTAGTAAAAGGAGTACTAGTGGTAGAAGTACTAGGAGTAGTAGTGGTGTTAGTAGTAATAGGAGTACAAGGAGTAGTGGTGGTAGTAATAGAAGTAGCAGTGATAGCAATAGTAGGAGTAGTAGTAATAGTAGGAGCACTAGGAGTAGTGGTGGTAGTAATAGAAGTAGTAGTGATAGCAATAGGAGTACAAGGAGTAGTGGTGGTAGTAATAGAAGTAGTAGTGATAGCAATAGTAGAAGTAGTAGTAATAGTAGGAGCACTAGGAGTAGTGGTGGTAGTGATAGAAGTACTACTGATAGGAATGGTAGGAGTACTAGGAGTAGTAGTGGTGGTGGTAGTAGTAGACGTACTAGTGGTAGTAAAAGTAGGAGTACTAGTAGTAGTAATATGAGTAGTAGAGGTAGGAGTAATAGTAGAAGTACTAGGAGTAGTGGTGGTAGCAATAGAAGTACAAGGAGTAGTGGTGGTAGTGATAGAAGTACTACTGATAGGAATGGTAGGAGTACTAGGAGTAGTAGTGGTGGTGGTAGTAGTAGACGTACTAGTGGTAGTAAAAGTAGGAGTACTAGTAGTAGTAATATGAGTAGTAGAGGTAGGAGTAATAGTAGAAGTACTAGGAGTAGTGGTGGTAGCAATAGAAGTACTAGTGATAGCAATAGTAGGAGTACTAGTAGTAGTAGTAGTGGTGGTGGTAGTAGACGTACTAGTGGTAGTAAAAGTAGGAGTACTAGGAATAGTAGAGGTAGTAGTACTAGGAGTAATAGTAGGAGTGCTAGTGGTGATGGTAGTAATAGAAATACTAGTAGTGGTGGTAGTAGTAATAGTAGAAGTACTAGTAGTGGTAGTAGTAATAGGAGTACTAGTGGTGGTGGTACTAATAGTAGAAGTACTAGTAGTGGTGGTAGTAGTAATAGTAGAAGTACTAGTAGTGGTAGTAGTAGGCGTACTAGTGGTGGTGGTAGTAGTAGTAATAGTAGAAGTACTAGTAGTGGTAGTAGTAATAGGAGTACTAGTGGTAGAAGTACTAGTGGTGGTGGTGGTGGTAGTAGTAGTAGGCGTACTAGTAGTGGAGGTAGTAATAGAAGTACTAGTGGTAGTAATAGTAGAAGTACTAGTAGTGGTGGTAGTAATAGGAGTACTAGTGGTAGTAGTGGTGGTAATAGGAGTAGTAGTAGGTGTACTAGTAGTGGTGGTAGTAATAGAAGTACTAGGAGTACTAGTGGTAGAAGTACTAGTGGTGGTAGTAGTAATAGGAGTAGTAGTGGTAGAAGTACTAGTAGTAGTGGTGGTAGTAGTAATAGGAGTAGTAGTAGGTGTACTAGTAGTGGTTGTAGTAATAGTAGAAGTACTAGTAGTGGTAGTAATAGTAGAAGTACTAGTAGTGGTAGTAATAGTAATAGTATAAGTACTAGTAGTGGTAGTAGTAATAGGAGTACTAGTGGTAGAAGTACTAGTAGTAGTGGTGGTAGTAGTAGTAATAGGAGTAGTAGTAGGCGTACTAGTAGTGGTGGTAGTAATAGAAGTACTAGTGGTAGTAACAGTAGAAGTACTAGTAGTGGTAGTAGTAATAGTAGAAGTACTAGTGGTAGAAGTACTAGTAGTAGGCGTACTAGTAGTGGTGGTAGTAATAGAAGTACTAGTGGTAGTAATAGTAGAAGTACTAGTAGTAGTAATAGGAGTACTAGTGGTAGAAGTACTAGTAGTAGTGGTGGTAGTAGTAGTAATAGGAGTAGTAGTAGGCGTACTAGTAGTGGTGGTAGTAATAGAAGTACTAGTGGTAGTAATACTAGACGTACTAGTAGTAGTAATAGGAGTACTAGTGGTAGAAGTACTTGTAGTAGTGGTGGTAGTAGTAATAGGAGTAGTAGTAGGCGTACTAGTAGTGGTGTTAGTAATAGAAGTACTAGTAGAAGTACTAGTGGTAGTAATAGTAGACGTACTAGTAGTAGTAATAGGAGTACTAGTGGTAGAAGTACTAGTAGTAGGCGTACTAGTAGTGGTGGTAGTAATAGAAGTACTAGTAGAAGTACTAGTAATAGGAGTACTAGTGGTAGGCGTACTAGTAGAAGTACTAGGAGTACTAGTGGTAGTAATAGTAGAAGTACTAGTAGTAGTGGTGGTGGTAGTAGTAGTAATAGGAGGAGTAGTAGGCGTACTAGTAGTGGTGGTAGTAATAGAAGTACTAGTGGTAGTAATACTAGACGTACTAGTAGTAGTAATAGGAGTACTAGTGGTAGAAGTACTTGTAGTAGTAGTGGTGGTAGTAGTAATAGGAGTAGTAGTAGGCGTACTAGTAGTGGTGGTAGTAATAGAAGTACTAGTAGAAGTACTAGTGGTAGTAATAGTAGACGTACTAGTAGTAGTAATAGGAGTACTAGTGGTAGAAGTACTAGTAGTAGGCGTACTAGTAGTGGTGGTAGTAATAGAAGTACTAGTAGAAGTACTAGTAATAGGAGTACTAGTGGTAGGCGTACTAGTGGTAGGCGTACTAGTAGAAGTACTAGGAGTACTAGTGGTAGTAATAGTAGAAGTACTAGAAGTACTAGTAGTAGTGGTGGTAGTAGTAGTAATAGGAGTAGTAGTAGGCGTACTAGTAGTGGTGGTAGTAATAGAAGTACTAGTGGTAGTAATAGTAGAAGTACTAGTAGTAGTAATAGGAGTACTAGTGGTAGAAGTACTAGTAGTAGTGGTGGTAGTAGTAGTAGGCGTACTAGTAGTGGTGGTAGTAATAGAAGTACTAGTAGAAGTAATAGGAGTACTAGTGGTAGAAGTACTAGTAGTAGTGGTGGTAGTAGTAGTAATAGGCGTACTAGTAGTGGTGGTAGTAATAGTAGAAGTACTAGTGGTAGTAATAGTAGCAGCTGGCCGGCACGCAGGCCTCGCTAACACCATACGGTACAGTAACCTTTGGGAGGTGGGTGGTCGCAGCCTGACGGCACTGGGAGCTGCCCGCTGACGTGTACATACCGGAGCCGCAGCACACGGTCGGGGGGCTTCCTACCGTCATGGGGCGCCGGCAGCATCCGGCCGGTCAGTTGTGCAGGCGGAGGCCTCTCCCTCACAGATACAGCTGTTTGCCTGCACCCACTGGGGGCGCCCTACAGGGGGCCACACAGAGTACTGGTACCCGCCTGCTCCCGCTAGTACCACCGCCGTGCCCCCCCAGTGCACTCACCAGCACCCTCGGTACCCCCGAGTCCCCTCTTGCCCGCCGTGCCCCTCGGCCCCCCTCAATAACCCCGGCTGCCCTCTTACCCGCTGCTCTTTCTCGGAGGAGAAACTTGGGATGTGAGCGTGGGGCGGAGCCTCCACCCGAGGGGGCACCTGATTGGCCGCAATCCAGGGAGAGTCGGCAAACTTCCAATCTCGTCATACTGCAGAGCGCTCATAGCCTTCATAGGGAGCGTCTACAAACATGCAGAGATTAGGGACCGTGTGCAAGTGATCGCCAGCTGTAGTCAGCGCACACAACTGCTAAGGGGACGTCTAAAAGTTCCCTCCGCGCGGCTCGGCGTGTATTGTAGCACTACCAGAGTGAGGGGTCGTGTGACAACTGCAGGACTGTGTGGAAAGTGGCGGAGGCACTACGGGACGTGTGCGGGGACAATGTCAGGAAGGAAAACATCTAGAAGGCGTGAGGAGACTTACCCATGATCCTCTGAGAAATATATGCAAATAAGGGAGCTGGAACAATAGCTCTGCAGCGCCATCTATTGGAAGGCAGCATTCCTGCAAGCCAAAGTCAGACTTTTAGACAAGCTTTAGGCCTCCTTCCCACGAACGGATTTACACCGCGTAATTCGCGGCAAAAATCTGCTGCGTTGCCCCCTGCTATTAGGTTCTATTGAACCTAATAGCACAATGCTCACGGTGCGGAATTCCACCGCGGAATTCCGTACCGTGAAATCTCCCGTCCTCACCCGCGGGTGTACGCGCTGACGGCTTCCATTGCAGTCAATGGAAGCCGTCCGTTCACGCTATCTCCCGCTGCAACCAGCTGCGCTGATCTGTCCAAGCATCATAGATATTTCTAGCGACTCTGCTCGCATTACATGGCAAAAATGCATGAGCCCGAGCCCGGCCACCTTGCCCTCCGGTGAGCCCGAGCCCGGTCACCTTGCCCTCCGGTGAGCCCGAGCCCGGCCACCTTGCCCTCCGGTGAGCCCGAGCCCGGCCACCTTGCCCTCCGGTGAGCCCGAGCCCGGCCACCTTGCCCTCTGGTGAGCCCAAGCCCGGTCACCTTGCCCTCTGGTGAGCCCGAGCCCGGCCACCTTGCCCTCCGGTGAGCCCGAGCCCGGTCACCTTGCCCTCCGGTGAGCCCGAGTCCGGTCACCTTGCCCTCCAGTGAGCCCGAGTCCGGTGACATGCATGTAGCAGAGCTGCGTGTGTGTGAGACGTGCATGTAGCAGAGCTGTGTGTGACACGCATATAGCAGAGCTGTGTGTGTATGGCGTGCATGTAACAGAGCTGTGAGTCTGTGACGTGCATGTAGCAGAGCTGTGTGTGACGTGCATGTAGTAAAGCTGTGTGTGTGACATGCATGTAGCAGAGCTGTGTGGCACCTTGCACCACTAGAAACACTGGTACTACAATTTCCTAATAATTATGTTGCGGCTGTTCTGAGATCTTCGCCTTGCTTTCAGGCCGGACCAGGTTTTAGCAATATCACTGTCTTTCCTGGGGCTGAGGTGCGTGGTGTCAGGTGAGTGATGTCAGTTCTCACCTGTTTCTAGTTGCCCGGCTCTATTTAGTCCAACTTAGAATTGATGTTAGTGCGGGTCAATTCAGTTTACTCCTGGATTACTGGTGAGGAGCATCGCCAGTCTCTGGAGCTCCATTCCCTTGCTACAGACTACTACACCTAAGTACCACAGTTCGTTACCGTGTACTGTTCTTTGTGTGTTTAGAGCTCCCTTGGCCAAAGCACGAGTGTGGGCCCGCACCTATCAGAGCGGTTGGCCTGCCGATTAGGCAGCGGTCTCTCCCACGGTAGGGGTTTTCAGGGAAAGGTTTTCCCTCAGTTTCATTTTGCCTTTACGTGGCACGGTCATGCACAGTTGGGCCTATTCTTTTGTTTGTGTTCGCCGCACGTCCAGTTAGGACGCAACAAATTACTAGTCTTACATATCAGCTGCTTCAGACCGGCTTCTGTTTCTGCAAGCAGAGTTGTTTCATCTACATAACAGAGATTGTTGATGTTTCTGCCATCAGTTTTCATCCCGACTTCCAATTTGTCTAGATCCATTTTCTGCAAAATCAGGTTAGACAAGAAGGTTGAGAGGGTGCAGCCTGTCAGACACCTTTACTGATCCCAAACCGATCTGTGTCCCCATACTGTGTTCTCACAGGCGCTTCTTGTTTGGTATAAAGTGATTTTATTAGCTTGACTAGATGTGCCAATATGCCCGGCTCTTGTAGGGGGCGCCAAGCTTGTCATGGTCGACGCAGTCAAAGGCCTTGATGTAGTTAAAGGGGTTGTCCCGTGAAACAAAGTGGGGGTATACACTTCTGTATGGCCATATTAATGCACTTTGTAATGTACATTGTGCATTAATTATGAGCCATACAGAAGTTATTCACTTACCTGTTCCGTTGCTGGCGTCCCCGTCTCCATGGTGCCGTCTAATTTTCAGCGGCTAATCGCCCGATTAGACGCGCTTGCGCAGTCCGGTCTTCTTCTTTTCTGAATGGGGCCGCTCGTGCCGGAGAGCGGCTCCTCGTAGCTCCGCCCCGTCACGTGTGCCGATTCCAGCCAATCAGGAGGCTGGAATCGGCAATGGACCGCACAGAAGAGCTGCGGTCCACCGAGGGTGAAGATCCCGGCGGCCATATTCACAAGGTAAGTAAGAAGTCACCGGAGCGCGGGGATTCAGGTAAGCACTATCCGTTTTTTTTTTTAACCCCTGCATCGGGTTTGTCTCGCGCCGAACGGGGGGGGCTATTGAAAAAAAAAAAAACCCGTTTCGGCGCGGGACAACCCCTTTAATGAAACACCTGTAATTATTCCACAGAATCCCTCCACAGACAGCTGTTTGGGGGTTTTTGCTCCTCATCAGGCTGCAGTAAGTAGATGCGGGTCAGAAAGGATATTGTTTCTCTCTAGGGAGAGCACCTAGAAGGTGAGAGACTAATAAGGTCATGCAAGCTCCTTTTGGGAAATATGCAGATAGGAAGATGGAACAATACTTCTGCAGCACCACCTATTGGATGACAGCATTCCTGCAAGTCTTGACCCACGTCACAAGCCTCTCACCAGCCAAGCCAGATACCTACTGTATCCTGATAAAGGGCAAAACGCCCGAAACAGCTGTCTGTGCATGGTTATTCCGGCTTAGCTTAGAACTGCTAGCAATTGTTAGAAGGCACTTTTTAAGTCTGACATTGACTTGCAGGAATGCTGCCCACCACTAGTTTGTGCTGAAGAGGCATTGTTCCATCTTCACTTTGCATATTTCCTAGAGAAGCATGCATGGCCTTATAAATCTCCTCACTCACCTTCTAGTTGCTGTCCTTAAGGGGGCTGTCACACTTGCGATTGCGATATCGCTGCGTTTTTTTGGGGTTTTTTTACGCAAATGTCATTAGGACTTTTGCAATGTTAAAACCGCATCGCACAAAAATTGCAAGTTTGTGCTTTGCGATTTTTGTGTGATGCGTTTTTATAGTAGGGAGCAGCGAGCACGCACGGATAAAGCAGTTACTCGAATGAGCATCGCTCTTCTCAAGTAATTGCTTACTGGTCCGAGCATGCTCGGGGGTGGCGGGGGTGAGCCGTGGGGGGAGAGAGAGATCTCTCTCACTCTCCCCCCCCTGCCGCCCGCCCCTGCCCCCCCCCCCCCCCGGACCAGTAAGCAGTTACTCAAAAAGAGCGATGCTCGCTCATCTCTAGTTTTTTTTTTTGATGATATTTTGTATTTATAATGTGATGGTATTCTTTTAGGCCTCATGTCAACGGGGAAAATCAGGCCCGCTATGGATTCTCCATGGAGAATCCGTAGCGGGTCCCTCCTGCCCCGCGGACATGATCCTAAAAAATCAGAATAAACTTACCCGCAGCAGTCCGTGCGTGTCTTCCTTCCATCGCGGCCGGATCTTGTTTCTTCGGCCCGGCGGATGCGCCGGGCACATCCGCCGGGCCGAAGAAAGAAGTTTCCGGCTGCGAAGGAAGAAAGACCTGCATCGCCTGGAGCAGGTGAGTTTAATTCAGGCACGGGTCTCCCGCGGATCCGGACAGCTTTCATAGGCTTCAATAGAAGCCTGCGGGAGCCGTCCCCGCGGGAGACCCGTGCCTGAATGGAGCATGCTCTGATTTTTTCCTGCACGCGGGACCTGCGCCTGCAGGGAAAAATGACATCCGCAGGTATTTAACTACCTGCGGGTGTCCAATACATCCCTATGGGGCGCGGATCCGCGTGCGGGAAAAACCCTGCGGATTTAAAATCCGAATTTGCCCGTGGACATGAGGCCTTAGAGTGTTGAGTTTATCGTGTGAGAATTGACAAATGGGTTTTAAAAAGGTGTATTTTTATAATATTTGATGATCTTTTGAGGGGTTTTAATATTTTGAATTTAGAATGTCATTGGTGAGTCAAGTATTCCGAGGAAAAGTATAAGGTATTTATTATATTATCATATATGTTTTTTTTCAGTAGGTGTTTTGATTTGTGGTAACCTTTGGGTCACATTCTGTAAAATATTAGCAGTGGCACAGTAAAAATAAATTTTTTTTATCCCTAAGGCCTCATGTCCACGGGCAAAATAAGAATTAAAATCCGCAGCGGATTTTAACTCTTCTCCTGCCCGCGGATCCGCACCCCATAGGGATGCATTGACCACCCGCGGGGTAGATAAATACCCACGGATGGTCAATAAAAGGGATTTTAAAAAAAATGGAGCATGAAAAAATCTGGACCATGCTCCATTTTCGTGCGGGTGTCCCGCTGGGACGGCTCCCGCGGGCGTCTATTGAAGCCTATGGAAGCCGTCCGGATCCGCGGGAGACCTAAAATAGGAATTTAAAAGAATTTACCCATCCGGAGCGGACCGGGAAGGTCTTCTCTTCCTCATGGCCGCATCTTTCTTGCTTCGGCTCGGCGGATGTGCCCGGCGCATGCGCGCGGCACGTCAGCGACGTGCCGGCGACGTGCCGCAGCCGTGACGAGTTCATCCGCCGGCCGAAAAAGAAGATCCCGCCGTGAGGAAGAGAAGACTTTCCCCGCCCGCTACGGATGGGTAAATTCTTTTAAATTCCTATTTTCAGCGCTCATGTCCGCGGGGCAGGAGGGACCCGCTGCAGATTCTCCATGTAGAATCCGTAGCGGGCCTGATTTTCCCCGTGGACATGAGGCCTAAGGGCTGGAACGCCTCTCAGGATTTCAATAAAGATTGTTGAAATGACAGGCGCACCGCGTCATCACGCTGCCACGTGATGTGCTCCTCGCTTTACAGGAGCGCACCTCATAGGAATCTCACTAGACGCCAATAGACTACGTCATCGTGTCATTACGGGGTACGTAGTGTGGAACGCTACGTGCGTTCCAGACGGCACTGGTTGATGCTATGAGGGGACAGACGTCATCAATCGGTGTCGAAATGGGCATTTCAGACTGGCGGAACATGGAAGATCTCCCTCTCTGATTTGGACACATGGTATGCTATGTATAGCAACTATTGTAATGTATATGTATGCTTGATAAAGGCGTATTTATATGCCGAAACGCGTGGCATATTTTTTTTTTTCTCTTTTAAAATGTTGTTTTAACTAAAGAGGTTACATTAGCTCTGTGTTTCTTATGGGATTAAAGGGGTTGTCCCGCGCCGAAACGGGTTTTTTTTTTTTCAACCCCCCCCCCCCCCCCGTTCGGCGCGAGACAAACCCAATGCACTGGTTAAAAATAAAAACCGCACAGTGCTTACCTGAATCCCCGCGCTCCGGTGACTTCTTACTTACCTGCTGAAGATGGCCGCCGGGATCTTCTCCCTCGGTGGACCGCAGCTCTTCTGTGCGGTCCATTGCCGATTCCAGCCTCCTGATTGGCTGGAATCGGCACGTGACGGGGCGGAGCTACACGGAGCCGCTCTCTGGCACGAGCGGCCCCATTGAGAAAAGCAGAAGACCTGGACTGCGCAAGCGCGTCTAATCTGGAGATTAGACGCCGAAAATTAGACGGCACCATGGAGACGAGGACGCTAGCAACGGAGCAGGTAAGTGAATAACTTCTGTATGGCTCATAATTAATGCACAATGTACATTACAAAGTGCATTAATATGGCCATACAGAAGTGTATACCCCACTTGCTTTCCCGGGACAACCCCTTTAACTTCTTTGCGGATCAAACCAAATGGTGGCCACTTTTTGAGGTTACTCCACCATAAGCGCAGCAAAGGATTTTTTTTCTCTCTATTTTGCTTGTGATCCGTTTTCTTTTTGAAAAACCGGAGAAATCCTGGACTGCAGCTTTCCAGACATCTGGATCTTGGGGGAACCTCTATAAAGATACCACTATAGGAGCGCCTGGATCTTTGGTGCAGGCATGTGACCACGGTGCCACGCCTAGCACCCGGTGAGTTAAACTTCACCTCTCCTTTCCTTATTCAAAAAGTGCGCAAGGCGCTCCCCCGGATTTCTGCATCTTTACCTTTTTTAGGAACTATAACGTTTTTTATTTTTCCAATGACATACCCGGATGAGGATTGTTCTTTGCGGGCTGAGTTGTAGTTTTTGATACTACCACTTTGGTTGGCTTCAGACAGGCATACTTGTGTGCATATTTGCACACACAATATGCGATAATACAGCTTATTGATTGAATGGTAGATCATTGGCATAATGAAACATCTGGATGGGATATATATATATATATATATATATATATATATATATATATATATATATATACTAGCGTACCCGTCGCGCGTTGCTGCGAAGACAGACATACATACATACTACGTTTTTATATATCTAGATGACGGCAGCAGCGACCACTGAGGTTTTGTAGGCCGCTGCTTCCCCCTTGCAGGCTGAATAAAATAGCCGTTGTGTGGAACATCCAATTTATCCGGCTGCTGTGGCTTCTTGGGAAGATAGCCTAGTACATGTTTGCCCACTTCCAACTCCAATGGAGACTGACTGTAAATGGCTGGCGTGCTCTAGTATTTATGGTTTCAAGCTGTACGTGTCATTGCATACAGTCTATCTATCTATCTATCTATCAGGGTTATTGCATACAGTCTATCTATCTATCTATCTATGACATCAGGAAATGAGAGAATTAGATTCCGTACGTAAAATTTGAACGCTAATTCTTTGGCGCTTTGAATTGAATAATCGAGTTGGGACCCATTAACTTTTCCTATTTATGACATAATCAATGCTCGTGCCAAATTTTAAGTTTCTATGACATTGGGAAGTGAGAGAATTAAGTTGGGATGAGACATAAGGCCTTGCCCATAAGCATTCCCCAACCTCCAAGAACTGAACCTACCTACCTGAATGAGATTTTGTAGGCCGCTGCTTCCCCCTTGCGGGCTGAATAAAATAGCCGTTGGGTGGAACATACAATTTATCCGGCTGCTGTGGCTTCTTGGGAAGATAGCCTAGTACATGTTTGCCCACTTCCAACTCCAATGGAGACTGACTGTAAATGGCTGGCGTGCTCTAGTATTTATGGTTTCAAGCTGTACGTGTCATTGCATACAGTCTATCTATCAATCAATCTATCTATCTATCTATCTGGGTTATTGCATACAGTCTATCTATCTATCTATCTATCTATCTGGGTTATTGCATACAGTCTATCTATCTATCTATCTATCTATCTATCTATCTATCTATCTATCTATCTATCTATCTATCTATCTATCAGGGTTATTGCATACAGTCTATCTATCTATCTATCTATCTATCAGGGTTATTGCATACAGTCTATCTATCTATCTATCTATCTATCTATCTATCTATCTATCTATCTATCTGGGTTATTGCATACAGTCTATCTATCTATCTATCTGGGTTATTGCATACAGTCTATCTATCTATCTATCTGGGTTATTGCATACAGTCTATCTATCTATCTATCTATCTATCTATCTATCTATCTATCTATCTATCTATCTATCTATCTATCTATCAGGGTTATTGCATACAGTCTATCTATCTATGACATCAGGAAATGAGAGAATTAGATTTTGTAGGCCGCTGCTTCCCCCTTGCGGGCTGAATAAAATAGCCGTTGGGTGGAACATACAATTTATCCGGCTGCTGTGGCTTCTTAGGAAGATATCCTAGTACTTGTTTACCCACTTCCAACTCCAATGGTAATTGGCTGGCGTGCTCTAGTGGTTCCAAGCTGTACGTGTCATAATACAGCCTTAATGACATCACAATGCAGCTTATGAGAACATGTTGGGGCATGTTCGCGCGTTGCTGCGAAGACAGACATACATACATACTACGTTTTTATATATCTAGATGACGGCAGCAGCGACCACTGAGGTTTACCGCTGGGGTATGTCACTCTTATTACTAATGGGGGGAGTGTCACTATTATTACTGCTGTGGGATGTCACTATTATCGCTGGGGTGAAGGTGTCACTATTACCGCTGGGGTATGTGTACATGTGGCAGAAATGGGCAGGGCTCTTTCAGAATAGACCGGGTGCAGATTTTGACTGCTTTTTAGATGCGGAAATGCTGCAGAATTCTCCACAGAAATCTCCGCTGAGGACATTCTGCAGTATTTCCGCGTCCAAAAAGCAGTCAGAATCTGCACCCGGTCTATTCTGAAACAGCCTTGTCCTTTTTAGATCGACGGGGGTAAAATCATACGTTGTGATAAGCCCCGCCCCCTGACGTGTTGGCACTTTGCGATACATAAGTGGGTTTTGGGTTGTAGTTTGGGCACTCGGTCCCTAAAAGGTTCGCCATCACTGGCCTAGTACATGTTTGCCCACTTCCAACTTCAATGGAGACTGACTGTAAATGGCTGGCGTGCTCTAGTATTTATGGTTTCAAGCTGTACGTGTCATTGCATACAGTCTATCTATCTATCTATCTATCTATCTATCAGGGTCATTGCATACAGTCTATCTATCTATCTATCTATCTATCTATCTATCTATCTATCTATCTATCTATCTATCTATCTATCTATGACATCAGGAAATGAGAGAATTAGATTTTGTAGGCCGCTGCTTCCCCCTTGCGGGCTGAATAAAATAGCCGTTGGGTGGAACATACAATTTATCCGGCTGCTGTGGCTTCTTAGGAAGATATCCTAGTACTTGTTTACCCACTTCCAACTCCAATGGTAATTGGCTGGCGTGCTCTAGTGGTTCCAAGCTGTACGTGTCATAATAGAGCCTTAATGACATCACAATGCAGCTTTATAGAACATGTTGGGGCATGTTCAAGGGCGTCCGATGTTGATGACATCAGTGATGACATCACAATAGCAGGTGGCTTACTTATTCGATCTACGTGGGGGGGGGGGCGTAACTTTCGACGAAGCTCGCGCGCCATTTATCGTAGGATATTTGTACTATGCCTATAATCTTCCCAGGAGTGTACTCAACAACTTCCCAAAGTTTCATGGCGATCGGATGAATGGTGTAGTAGCGCATAAAGGACAAACACGCACGCACGCACACACGCACGCACGCACGCACGCAGACAGACATACATTCAATTTTATATATATAGATATATATATATATATATACACATATATATATACACATATATATATATATACACATATATATATACACACACACACACACACACACAAATGTACACACATGAAAAGACACAGATATTGGAGACTGATTTATACTTAAAACAATGCCAGAAAAGATAGGCAGAGAAGTAAATACTTAATCAGTCCACTGGCAAGAAATGTGACACTTTTATGATCTGTACATTGGTGCTAGGATGTGACAAACCTGTGTTATCTTTACTTCAGATTTGCACATAAGGAAGAAGAAACAATACCTCTGCAGCGCCACCTATTCAATGGCAGCATTCATCCAATGTATGAATTTTTGTGAAGTCTTCAAAACCAATGATTGGGAGAAGCACCCCTTATGGTTCTTCCCCCCCCCTGGGGAAGAGATGATGCCATCACCAACCCAACCATCCCCCCAGGCGTCCCCACACTCTCCCAGGCGCCCTCCCCAAGGACACCCCTCTTGACCTCCTTCAACCTTTGATATTCTCCACTGATGCAAGAACCCCGCTCCAAGGTTTATTCCATTCTTGAGGGTATCAAAAGTTTATGACCATTTCCTCATAGGACATGATTTGCAGACCGCTCACCATCTTGGTAACGCTCCTCTGAACTTGCTCCAGTTTGTCTATGCCTTTTTTTTTTCAAAATAATTTTTATTTGCTTTTTACCAGACATAAACATAAGCAATACATTGTTGTATACTTCTTATAATCACAAAATAAAGGATGACCAGACATTAATCATAAAATCACATAAAGAAAGATTTGGTTGAACCAAACAATGTACCAAAATCACATAAATGATATTCCATATTGATCTTAACACTTATAACGGACTATATTAAACTGTTTCTGAGTTATATCTATTATTGCATAGATTATGAATTTATCTAGACTCTATGCTTCTCTTAATACATCCCAGAAGTGTGTTTGCCTTTTTGGCTGCTGCATCACATTGTTGACTCATGTTCAGTCTATGATCTATTAGTATACCCAAGTCTTTGTCACATGTGCTGCTGCTTAGCCCCATTCCTCCCATTCTGTATGTGCTTTTTTTATTTTTCTTGCCCAGATGAAGGACTTTGTGCTTTTCTCCTTGTTAAATACCATTCTGTTAGTCGTTGCTCACTGTTCAAGCTTTTCTAGATCTTTTTGAATACTCTCTCTCTCTCTCTTTCCTAGTGTTAGCTATCCCTCCTAGCTTTGTATCGTCAGATAGTTTCCTATCAATTCCCTCCTCCATATCATTTATGAAAATGTTAAACAACAATGGGCCTAGGACAGAGCTTTGTGGTTCCCTACTTGATACATTCTTCCATTTGGATATGCAGCCATTTTTGACCACTCCTGGAGTACGATCACTCAGCCAGTTGTGAATCCACCTAACAGTTGCCTTGGCAATCCCATATTTGGTCATTTTTTCAATAAGTATCATATGAGATACTTTGTCAAATGCTTTACTACAATCAAGATATACTATATCCACCGCATTTTCCTGATCAACCCAGTCGGTAATTCTGTCATAGAAGGAAATTAGTTTCGTCTAGCATGACTAGTTTGTTACAAACACTTGCTGGTTCTGGTTAATTACTCCATTTTCATCCAAGTACTTGCATACATGCTGTTTAACCCCTTAACGACGGCCCCATCGGGAAACTACGTCCTCAGAAAGTGGGCCTTAATCCTAGAGGACGTAGTTTTATGCATCCTCTTTGGATTGATGCCCACTGGCCTGAGGACGTGACAGCTCCATGCTGTCGGTGCCCGCAGGTAGCCGACAGCATGGAGCTGTCATCCCAGGATGCGGGCAGTCCCCCCCGGCTTTGCGATCGGCGCTATAAAATGAATAGCGCCGATCGCAAAAAAGTAAACAAAACAGTGTAAAAAAGTAGTAATTCAGCTGCTATGATGGATCGGATCCATCACGGCAGCTGAAAATACTCACACGGCTTGTCGGCGGTGTCCCCCGGAGATCTGGTCCTCCCGGACCCGCCGGCGGCCTTCTGCGCATGCGCGCCTGACGATGACGTCACGCGCACGCGCAGAAGCCCGGGTGTCCCCGGCAGATTTAAAATCTCCTGGCTCCCGGCTCCTGAAGGTAGCCGGGAACCAGGAGGTGTTACCGGGGACCACTGTGAGCGGTCCCCGGGCCCGCGATCACCGCTATCCATTGCGATAGCGGTGATCGCGAAAAAGTTTAAAAAGTAAAACAAAAGTAAAGTTTCACCTCCCCTCATGGATCGGATCCATGAGGGGAGGTGAAGATACTCACCCCCGGTCCTCTGCGATGTCCCGGGACCCGAAATCCCCGTCTGCGCATGCGCGCCCGATGATTGACATCGGGCGCGTGCACAGAGGGGCTCGAGCCCCGGGAAATTCAAAATTGCTCTGCTCCTGGCTGCCATGTGTAGCCAAGAGCAGAGGGATGTCGCTGGGGACATGATCACTGTCATCCAATGGATGACAGTGATCATGTAAAGTAAAAAAAAAGTGCAAAAAGTAAAAAAAAAAAAAAAAAAAAGGGGTAAAAGGTAAAAAAAAAAAAAGTGCAAAAAGTAAAAAAAAAAGTTTTAAGAAGTTAAAAAAAGCTTGCGTTTCATCTCCCCCCACGGATCATATCCGTGAGGGAGGATGAAATGACGTACCTAAGGCCTGCGGATTTATCCGCGGACCTCAACCCAGCTTCTGCGCACGCGCCCGTCGCCAAAGTGGCAGGCGCATGCGCAAAAGCCGTGGTTTTTTAAAATCTCCCTGCTCCTGGCTACAAAACTTAGCCGAGAGCCTGGAGATTTCACGGAGAGCCGCGGTGAGCGGTTCCTGATCACGTGTTCGCCGTTATCCAAAGAATAATGGCGATCACGTAAAAGTTAAAAAAAGGTGAAGCTTCATCTCCCCTCACTGATGCGATCGGTGAGAGGAGATAAAATTTTTTACCGGAGGCCTCCATATTTGCACCCCGACGCGATCTTCTTCCGTGAACTTTCCCGTATTCTGCGCATGCGACCGCCGGCAAAACACCGGACACATGCGCAGGAGTCGGGGAGCCCAGGAAACTTAATATCTCCTTGCTCTCGGCGACCGTTGGTCGCCGAGAGCCTGGAGCAGTGACGGGTGGCCTCGTTGAGCGGTCCCCGGTCACGTGAAAAAATGGTAGCGATCTACCTTTGGCCGGTCTCACATGACCGGATAGGAATTACGGATTCCGCATGCGTTTGATTAGCGGTAATACGCAGATCAATCGCATTGGATTACACAATTCCGCTCACAGTAGCGGGTTGGAATTGCGTAATCCACTCGCAGAAAAGAGAACGCAGCAGGTTCTATTTTACCGCGGATATCCGCAACATAGAGCCCATTGTGCTCCATGGTCGTGGATATACCCGCTGCCCATACGCTACTACGTTGTATACGGGCTGCGGGTACCCGCGTCATCGCTAAGCGACGGTGCGGGAAATACAAACAACAAAAAAAAAAGTGTACTGCGCATGACCGCCCGTGTAAGTACGCAGTTATGCGCAGTACATTACGCGGCCGTACGCAGGGTCACAGCCGGGCTCACAGCTGGGATCCACCTACGGCTGTGTGAGCCCGGCGTTATTCAGACCGCTACCTGTAATACGCAATTTACAAGAAGCCCCGGGAATGCTCGCCTTCCTGGAGTTCCAGGAGCAGCTTGTTGAGCGCCTTCTGTGTGAGACCGCCGCACCTCATCAAGCTTACGGAGACTCACAGAGCGCCACTTTTTACACCCCATCCCCGCCACTGAGGTCAAAAAATGACTCCCAAAAAGCATGAGAGGAGGGGGGATACCCGATTTTATTGCCCTATGTGCCCATCCCAACCAGCCTCCATAATTACCCGTCTTTGGAAATACTACACAGTTCACATTATTACTTTTATCTAAGATTTGGGGAACGCCGAAAAGGGCGTGGAGGGGGGGGGGGATTTTAGGGAGTCAATTTTTATTCCGTACAAATGAGCAATGGGGCCTGGAATTTATTCAGTTATGCCCTGCAATCCAACTGGTGTTCCCTCCATTACAGGCCTTGCCATGTTTCCTGTAAGTAGATTAGGGCCACAATGGGTATGTTTTTGAACACGGGACAAACGGGGGTATCCATTTGGGGGTGAACGTCTTCATTCCTATGTAAACTGTACAAAAAAAAAAGTTTTTAAATTGACAAAATTGCCAAAAAAATGAAAATTGTAATTTTTTTCTTCTGCTTTGCTGAAATTTATTCAAATACTGTGTGGTCAAAATACGCAGTACACCCCTAGATGAATTCCTTACGGGGTCTAGTTTTTAAAATGGGGATATTTGTGGGGGTCTTTATAGTTTTGGACGCTCAATGACTCTATAAGTGGGCAATGGGGCCTGGAATTTATTCCGTTGTACCCTAAAATCCAACGGGTGCTCCTTCCATTATAGGCCTAGCCATGCGTCCTTTAAGTAGATTAGGGTCACAAGGGGTATGGTTCTGAACACGGGACAAACAGGGGTATCCATTTTGGGGTGAAAGTCTTCATCCCTATGTGTGCTGTACAAAAAAAACAGTTTTTAAATTGATACAACTGCCAAAAAAATGAAAATTGTAATTTTTTTCCTACTGCTTTGCTTAGATTTATTCAAACATTGTAGGGTAAAAATACACAGTACACCCCGAGATGAATTCGTTAGGGGGTCTAGTTTTCAAAATGGGATCATTTGTGGGGGTTCTATGTTGTTTTGGCCGCTCAAGGGCTCTACAAGTGGGCAATGGGGCCTAAATCACCTTCATGCTAAATTTCTGTTCTGAAAGCCACCGACTACTCCTTTCATTTTGGGCCCCGTTGTGCATCCAGACAAAAGATTAGGGCCACAATGGGTATGTCTCTGAACACGGGACAAACAGGGGTATCCACTTTGGGGTGCAAGTCTTCATTCATGTGTGTGCTGTACCAAAAAAGCAGTTTTTAAAACGACAGAATTGCCAAAAAAACGAAAATCACAATTGTTTCCTTTTGTTTTGCTTCAATTCATTCAAAAACTGTGGGATCAAAATGGGCAGTACACCCCTAGATAAATTCATTAAGGGGTCTAGTTTTCAAAATGGGGTCACTTGTGGGGGTTCTCTTTGATTTTGGCCGCTCAAGAGCTCTACAAAAGTGCTATGGGCCTAAAACTCCTTCAAGGAAAATCTATGTTCTTAAAGCCACCGACTACTCCTTTCGTTTTGGGCCCCATTGTGCATCCAGACATAAGATTAGGGCCACAATGGGTATGTCTCTGAACACGGGAGAAACAGGGGTATCCATTTTGGGATGAAAGGCTTCATTCATGCGTGTGCTGTACAAAAAAAGCTGTTTTTAAAATGACAGAATTGACAAAAAAATGAAAATCACAATTTTTTCCTTTTGCTTGGCTTGAATTCATTCAAAAACTGTGGGGTCAAAATGGTCAGTACACGCCTAGATAAATTCGTTAAGGGGTCTAGTTTTCAAAATGGGGTCACTTGTGGGGGTTCTCTTTGGTTTTGGCCACTCAAGAGCTCTACAAATGTGCTATGGGGCCTAAAACGCCTTCAAGCAAAATTTATGTTCTGAAAGACACCGACTACTCCTTTCATTTTGGCTCCCGTTATGCATCCAGACATAAGATTAGGGCCACAATGGGTATGTTTCTGAACACGGGAGAAACGGGGGTATCCATTTTGGTGTGTAAATCCTCATTTTCATGGGCTCTATAGGAAAAAAATATGTCTTTAAAATGACATATTTGCAAAAATATGAAATTTTATTTTTTGTCCCCTAAATTGAACTAATTCCTGAAAAAAACTGGTGGGGTCAAAATACTCATGACACCCCTCAGTGAATACACTAAGGGGTGTAGTTTTTAAAATGGGGTCATTTGTGGGTGTATCTATTATTCTGACACTTATGAGCCTCTGCAAACTTGGCTTGGTGCAGGAAAACAAAGTGCTCCTCAAAATGCTAAAAAGTAATGTTAAATTTGTACGTCCTCTAAATGGTTAAAAAAAACACAAAAGTTTTTCAATTGTGCATTCAGAATAAAGTAAACAGATGGAAATACATATCTTATCAAAAATTTGTACAGTATGTTTGGACATATTTGAGATATTACGGTTGAAAATGTGAAAAAATGACAATTTTTTCAAAATTTTTCCAATATTGGTACTTTTAATAAATATACACAAATTATATCGGTCTCTTTTTACAATCTAAATGAAGTACAACATGTGGCGAAAAAACAATGTCAGAATCACTGGGATATGTAAAGCCTTTACGGAGTTATGCCACGTTGAACGACGCATGTCAGATTTCCAAAATTTGGCTCCGTCACTAAGGCGCAAACAGGCTTCGTCACTAAGGGGTTAATAATTGTATTCAAAGATATTTCCCGGTATAGAAGTCAGGCTCACAGGCCTGTAGTTTCCTGGATCCACCTTCTTCCCTTTTTTGAAGATGGGGACATCATTTGCCCTTTTCCAATCTTCTGGCACTTCTGTTCTCCAGGAATTTTCAAAGATTATGGCAAGTGGTTCAGCAATTACCTCCACTGCTTCCTTTAGTATCCTAGGATGTAATTCATCTGGACCTTGAGACTTGAATTCATGTAAGTTAGCTAAGTGTTCCCTCACCGTCCCTCTGCTTATAGATAGCCTGCATTCTTTTATTCCCCCAATAGCACAGGGAAGATCAGTTGATGTGACATCTATTTGTTTGAGAGAAAATAGATATAAAATAGGAATTTAAAAGCTCGACCTTCTCAACAACATTCTTAACCAATTCACCATTTTCTTCTTGTAAGCATCGAATAGCATTTTTGACTTTTCTTTTGCTTTTGACCCCCCAAAATCCTTTTTATTGCTTTTGGCCTCTGTTGCAAGCCTCAATTCATAATCAGCTTTAGCTTTTCTGACACTTGCCCTACAGTTTCTGCAGACCGCATTACATTCTTCTTTAGATATTCCCCGTTCTTTCCATTTGATAAACATATTTTTCTTTGTTTTTAACATGTGTACAAGTTCTGTGTTCATCCATCCTGGTCTCTTTAAATGCTTCCTATTCTTCCTTCTTTTCGGGATTGGTAATAGAGATGAGCGAACGTACTCGTCCGAGCTTGATGCTCGTTCGAGTATTAACGTGTTCGAGATGCTCGTTACTAGAGGCGAGCACCACGCGATGTTCGAGTTACTTTCACTTTCATCTCTGAGACGTTAGCGCGCTTTTCTGGCCAATAGAAAGACAGGGAAGGCATTACAACCTCCCCCTGCGACGTTCAAGCCCTATACCACCCCCCTGCAGTGAGTGGCTGGCGAGATCAGGTGTCACCCGAGTATATAAATCGGCCCCTCCCGCGGCTCGCCACAGATGCATTCTGACAGAGATCAGGGAAAGTGCTGCTGATGCCAGAGCTGCTATAGGGAGAGCGTTAGGAGTGATTTTAGGCTTCAAGAGCCCCAACGGTCCTTCTTAGGGCCACATCTGACCGTGTGCAGTACTGTTGAGGCTGCTTTTAGCAGTGTTGCACAATTTTTTTTTTTTGTATATCGGGCATGCAGAGCATTGCGTCCGCAGTCTGCAGTCATTGTACAGAGTATAGGGCCAGTACTGGTGAGGCAGGGAAAGAGATATCCAGGCTATATAGGCAGTGGGCTTTTTCAAAAAAATTGGGGAAAAATACTATTTTTGGGCTGCCTGTGACCGTCTTCAGTTTACTGCGTGTCTGCTGGGGGTAGTAGTCCTAATTAATACGCAGCTAAGTGCTACAGCAGGCTTGCGCAAAATTGTTTCCTGGGTCTGCTGTCTCTGTTACATCACCGCCGTCATCCCGCCAGAGGGAAACAGTATACATAATATTATACGCTGCGTACAGTATCTGCTGGGGGTAGTAGTCCTAGTTAATACGCAGCCAAGCGTTACAGCAGGCTTGCGCAAAATTGTTTCCTGGGTCTGCTGTCTCTGTTACATCACCGCCGTCATCCCGCCAGAGGGAAACAGTATACATAATATTATACGCTGCCTAAAGTATCTGTCTGCTGGGGGTAGTAGTCCTAATTAATACGCAGCTAAGCGTTTCAGCAGGCTTGCGCAAAATTGTTTCCTGGGTCTGCTGTCTCTGTTACATCACCGCCGTCATCCCGCCAGAGGGAAACAGTATACATAATATTATACGCTGCCTACAGTATCTGTCTGCTGGGGGTAGTAGTCCTAATTAATACGCAGCTAAGCGTTACAGCAGGCTTGCGCAAAATTGTTTCCTGGGTCTGCTGTCTCTGTTACATCACCGCCGTCATCCCGCAAGAGGGAAACAGTATACATAATATTATACGCTGCCTACAGTATCTGTCTGCTGTATCAGCTCAGCATTTTAAAAAAATAGAAGCAAAATACTGAAGGCCTACTACTGGCCTTTGGCCACTTGACTGCTTCTGCGCTGTGAATTCCACTAGCTCAGTCATACGCACCTACGTCTCACTACAGACGTGCGCAAAATTGTTTCCTGGCTCTGCTGTGCGTTCTGTAAGGGAAGTCAGCCTCCAACCACAGGCCAATAAGCGGCACATTTAATTACAGCGTTCTGTTTCTGCACTACTGGTAATACAGCATGCTGAGGGGTAGGGGTAGGCCTAGAGGACGTGGACGCGGGCGAGGACGCGGAGGCCCAAGTCAGGGTGTGGGCACAGGCCGAGCTCCTGATCCAGGTGTATCGCAGCCGACTGCTGCGGGATTAGGAGAGAGGCACGTTTCTGGCATCCCCACATTCATCTCACAATTAATGGGTCCACGCGGTAGACCTTTATTAGAAAATGAGCAGTGTGAGCAGGTCCTGTCGTGGATGGCAGAAAGTGCATCCAGCAATCTATCGACCACCCAGAATTCTGCGCCGTCCACTGCTGCAACTCTGAATCCTCTGGCTGCTGCTCCTCCTTCCTCCCAGCCTCCTCACTCCATTACAATGACACATTCTGAGGAGCAGGCAGACTCCCAGGAACTGTTCCCGGGCCCCTGCCCAGAATGGGCAGCAATGGTTCCTCTCCCACCGGAGGAGTTTGTCGTGACCAATGCCGAACCTTTGGAAAGTTCCCGGGGTCTGGGGGATGAGGCTGGGGACTTCCAGCAACTGTCTCAAGAGCTTTCAGTGGGTGAGGAGGATGATGACGATGAGACACAGTTGTCTATCACTCAGGTAGCAGTAATTGGAGTAAGTCCGAGGGAGGAGCGCACAGAGGATTCGGAGGAAGAGCACCAGGACGATGAGGTGACTGACCCCACCTGGTTTGCTACGCCTACTGAGGACAGGTCTTCAGAGGGGGAGGCAAGTACAGCAGTAGGGCAGGTTGGAAGAGGCAGTGTGGTGGCCAGGGGTAGAGGCAGGGCCAGACCGAATAATCCAACAACTGTTTCCCAAAGCGCCCCCTCGCGCCATGCCACCCTGCAGAGGCCGAGGTGCTCAAAAGTCCGGCAGTTTTTCACTGAGAGTGCAGACGACCGACGAGCAGTGGTGTGCAACCTTTGTCGCGCCAAGATCAGCCGGGGAGCCACCACCACCAGCATGCGCAGACATATGATGGCCAAGCACCCCACAAGGTGGGACGAAGGCCGTTCAACACCTCCGGTTTGCACCGCTGCCTCTCCCCCTGTCCCCCAACCTGCCACTGAGATCCAATCCCCCTCTCAGGACACAGGCACTACCGTCTCCTGGCCTGCACCCACACCGTCAACTCCGCTGACCTCGGCCCCATCCACCAATCTCTCTCAGCGCACCGTCCAGCCGTCGCTAGCGCAAGTGTTGGAGTGCAAGCGCAAGTACGCCGTCACGCACCCGCACGCTCAAGCGTTAAACGTGCACATAGCCAAATTTATCAGCCTGGAGATGCTACCGTATAGGGTTGTGGAAACAGAGGCTTTCAAACGTATGATGGCGGCCGCGGCCCCACGCTACTCAGTTCCCAGTCGCCACTACTTTTCCCGATGTGCCGTCCCAGCCCTGCACGACCACGTCTCCCGCAACATTGTACGCGCCCTCATCAACGTGGTTACTGCCAAGGTCCACTTAACAACGGACACGTGGACAAGCACAGGTGGGCAGGGCCACTAAATCTCCCTGACGGCACATTGGGTGAATTTAGTGGAGGCTGGGACAGAGTCAGAGCCTGGGACCGCTCACGTCCTACCCACCCCCAGAATTGCGGGCCCCAGCTCGGGGGTGGTATCTGCGGCGTTGTATGCTTCCTCCACTAAACCACCCTTCTTCTCCTCCTACGCAACCTCTGTCTCGCAATCAAGATGTGTCAGCAGCAGCACGTCGCCAGCAGTCGGTGTCGCGCGGCACGGCAGCCCAGCGGTGGGCAAGCGTCAGCAGGCCGTGCTGAAACTACTCAGCTTAGGAGAGAAGAGGCACATGGTCCACGAACTGCTGCAGGGTCTGACAGAGCAGACCGACCGCTGGCTTGCGCCACTGAGCCTCCAACCGGGCATGGTCGTGTGTGACAACGGCCGTAAGCTATGCAGCCTCACGCACGTGCCATGCCTGGTCCACGTCTTTAATTTGGTGGTTCAGCGCTTTCTGAAAAGCTACCCACGCTTGTCAGACCTGCTCGGAAAGGTGCGCCGACCCTGCGCAAATTTCCGCAAGTCCCACACGGACGCTGCCACCCTGCGCACCCCGCAACATCGGTTTAATCTGCCAGTGCACCGACTGCTGTGCGACGTGCCCACACGGTGGAACTCTACGCTCCACATGTTGGCCAGGCTCTATGAGCAGCGTAGAGCTATAGTGGAATACCAACTCCAACATGGGCGGCGCAGTGGGAGTCAGCCTCCTCAATTCTTTACAGAAGAGTGGGCCTGGTTGGTAGACATCTGCCAGGTCCTTGGAAACTTTGAGGAGTCTACCCAGATGGTGAGCGGCGATGCTGCAATCATTAGCGTCACCATTCCTCTGCTATGCCTCTTGAGAAGTTCCCTGCAAAGCATAAAGGCAGACGCTTTGCGCTCGGAAACAGAGGCGGGGGAAGACAGTATGTCGCTGGATAGTCAGAGCACCCTCCTGTCTATATCTCAGCGCGTTGAGGAGGAGGAGGAGGATGAGGAGGAGGGGGAAGAGACAGCTTGGCCCACTGCTGAGGGTACCCATGCTGCTTGCCTGTCATCCTTTCAGCGTGTATGGCCTGAGGAGGAGGAGGATCCTGAAAGTGGTCTTCCTAGTGAGGACAGCCATGTGTTGCGTACAGGTACCCTGGCACACATGGCTGACTTCATGTTAGGATGCCTTTCTCGTGACCCTCGCGTTACACGCATTCTGGCCACTACAGATTACTGGGTGTACACACTGCTCGACCCACGGTATAAGGAAAACCTTTCCACTCTCATACCCGAAGAGGAAAGGGGTTCGAGAGTGATGCTATACCACTGGACCCTGGCGGACAAGCTGATGGTAAAATTCCCATCCGACAGCGCTAGTGGCAGAAGGCGCATTTCCGAGGTCCAGGTAGCAGGGGAGGCGCGGAGATCAGGCAGCATGTACAGCACAGGCAGGGGAACACTCTCTAAGGCCTTTGACAGCTTTCTGGCTCCCCAGCAGGACTATGTCACTGCTCCCCAGTCAAGGCTGAGTCGGCGGGAGCACTGTAAAAGGATGGTGAGGGAGTACGTAGCCGATCGCATGACCGTCCTCCGTTACGCCTCTGCCCCCTACAACTACTGGGTGTCGAAGCTGGACACGTGGCCTGAACTCGCGCTGTATGCCCTGGAGGTGCTTGCTTGTCCTGCGGCTAGCGTCTTGTCAGAGAGGGTGTTTAGTGCGGCTGGGGGAATCATCACAGATAAGCGTACCCGCCTGTCAACCGACAGTGCCGACAGGCTTACACTCATCAAGATGAACAAAGCCTGGATTTCCTCAGACTTTTCTTCTCCACCAGCGGACAGCCGCGATACCTAAACAATACGTAGGCTGCACCAGCGGACAGCAGCGGTACCTAAACAATACGTAGGCTGCACCCGCGGATGGAAGCATCGTTCTCTATCACCATCAAGAACGGGGACCTTTTAGCTTCATCAATCTGTGTATTATATTCATCCTCCTCCTCCTGCTCCTCCTCCTGAAACCTCACGTAATAACGCCGAACGGGCAATTTTTCTTAGGCCCACAAGGCTCAGTCATATAATTTTTGTAAACAATTTTTATATGTTTCAATGCTCATTAAAGCGTTGAAACTTGCGCCTGAACCAATTTTTATTTTAACTGGGCCGCCTACAGGCCTAGTTACAAATTAAGCCACATTAACCGAAGCGATTAATGGGTTTCACCTGCCCTCTTGGTTGGGCATGGGCAATTTTTTTGAGGTACATTAGTACTGTTGGTACACCAATTTTTTGGGGCCCTCACCTACAGTGTAATCTAATTAATTTTTTGTCCACCTGCATTAAAGCTGACGTTACATCAGCTGTGCTGGGCACTGCAATGGGATATATTTATGTACCGCCGGTGGGTTCCAGGGAGCCACCCATGCTGTGGGTCCACAGGGAGTTGTAACTGCATGTGTCTACTTCTAAAGAACCCCAGTCTGACTGGGGCATGCAGTGTGGGCCGAAGCCCACCTGAATTAAACATGACACTACCTCAGCTGTGCTGGGCACTGCAATGGGATATATTTATGTACCGCTGGTGGCTTCCTGGCACCCACCCATGCTGTCGGTCCACACGGAGTTGTAACTGCATGTGTCCACTTCTAAAGAACCCCAGTCTGACTGGGGCATGCAGTGTGGGCCGAAGCCCACCTGCATTAAACATGACATTACCTCAGCTGTGATGGGCAATGCAATGGGATATATTTATGTACCGCCGGTGCCTTCCTGGCACCCACCCATGCTGTCGGTCCACAGGGACTTCACAATAGGGAGTTGTACCTGCCTGTGTCTATGAATTAAAAACCCCGGTCTGGTTGGGGCATGCAGTGTGGGCCGAAGCCCACCTGCATTTAATCGGACGTTAGCTCTGCTGTCCAGGGCACTGCAATGGGATACATTTATGTACAGCCGGTGGGTTCCAGGGAGCCACCCATGCTGTAGGTGCACACGGAATTCCCATTGCGGAGTTGTACCTGCCTGTGACTATTTATAAAAAAACCGCGGTCTGACTGGGGCATGCGGACACCTTGACAGAATGAATAGTGTGTGGCACATGGGTTCCCCATTGCTATGCCCACGTGTGCAGCTCCTGATGGAGGTGACACAGGATTGGATTTCTCATTGCTTCTGTACAGCATTGTGGGCTATCGCCCCGCCCCTTTTAAAGAGGGTCGCTGCCTAGCCGTGCCAACCCTCTGCAGTGTGTGCCTGCGGTTCCTCCTCATGGCAGACGCACTTATAAATAGACATGAGGGTGGTGTGGCATGAGGGCAGCTGAAGGCTGAGCAGGGACACTTTGGTGTGCGCTGTGGACACTGGGTCGTGCGTGGGGGGGGGGGGGTTGGGCAGCATGTAACCCAGAAGAAGTGGCAGCGGAGTGTCATGCAGGCAGTGATTGTGCTTTGTTGGAGGTAGTGTGGTGCTTAGCTAAGGTATGCATTGCTAATGAGGGCTTTTCAGATGTAAAAATTGTTGGGAGGGGGGGGCCCACTCTTGCCGCTATTGTGGGTTAATAGTGGGACCTGGGAACTTGAGATGCAGCCCAACATGTAGCCCCTCGCCTGCCCTATCCGTTGCTGTGTCGTTCCCATCACTTTCTTGAATTGCCCAGATTTTCACAAATGGAAACCTTAGCGAGCATCGGCGATATACAAAAATGCTCGGGTCGCCCATTGACTTCAATGGGGTTCGTTACTCGAAACGAACCCTCGAGCATCGCGAAAATTTCATCCCGAGTAACAAACACCCGAGCATTTTGGTGCTCGCTCATCTCGAATTGGTAACGATTGTGCTTTGAGAATCTCCTTTCCCAATATTTCCCAACCTTCTTGTACATATTTCTCCTTCAGAACATCCAGTCATTGGATTCTTCCTCTTTCTGAGTTCATTAAAATCTGCATTTCTGAAATCCAACCTTGAGGTCTGAGGTCTCTCTGGTTTTCTTCCCCTGCGGTGCTGACAGCATGTGCCTGCTCCGTCGATTGGTCGTGGTCTTGAGCTCTGGACCCCGGACAATCAACTATTGATGACCTATCCTGATGACAGGTCATTAACAGTATTTCACTGGAAAACCCCTTTAAGTTTCAAAATCCTGCTTTATCAGGTTCTCCTCTCTCTCAGCCAGTAGAGTCGTATCATCAGCATATCTCAAGTTGTTTGTGAATTTTTTTTTTTTCGTTTTTCAATAAGTCAATGAAATACAAGAACATTTACATAGTAACAACAAATTGCATAATTTTACATATTGATCACACAGGATCATTTGCATGAAAAGTAACATCTTACTTGAACAAATGTCAATGATAATTCTTACAGTATCTTCCTGCCATAAACATTTTGTTTTTTACTTAGTTTCTACATTCTTTCTTGGAAATCGAGGCATTAGCATCTTATCCTCCTTATCGTGTGGTCGTTTCAGAACAATCTTGACTCATAATGCCCTTCACCCACTCCTGGGGTCCAGTGAGAGGGGAGGGTGGGTATGCATAAGGGAGGGTTGGGTAGAGGGTAAGTGACGTAAATATGACTACTACATACAGCAGACCAAGAGTCGTTTTGGTTGGGGTTCCCTGTCCCTTATTAGCTCTTCACTCACTGCTAGCCTGCCCAGCATTCTGCTTAATTCCTCCACTAAGTACCATTCTGTATATCTAAAGCCATTTATTATAGTGGATTTTTCAGCCTCTGAGAAGTGGGAAGTGAGAAATCCCTACCATTTTGAAGTGTTGTTTTGCACCCCTTTCCTTGTGCCTCTCTACTTCAATTCTTTCCATAGTCATTATGGGAGTGAGTTAGGCTACCACTTCTGCTACCTTGGGGAGTGTCAGAGCCAGTGTTTTAGGATTGTATGTTTGGCCACTAGGAGCAGTATATGTACAAAGGGTGGGATGGTTGGTTGTTCGGTCCTGTCTGTTGCGGCTCGGCATGGAAAAGTAAGGAGAGCCCGTTTACTCCCTGTGTGATGTGTAGCTGGGATTTCTTTATGTCTGTTAGGAGGGTTACATAAGCTGTATGCAGGCAAGCGACTATGTCCCAAGGTGCAGCTAAGTTGGACTCAATTTCTCTGCAGGAGTATGCGCCAGTCGTATTTATCCAATATACTATGTGGCAAGCCATGTTGTAGCTTCTTATTTTTAGAAAATGTATTCCTCCCTCCCCTTTGTCCAGGCATTAGCTGTTTGAGTGAGATGCAGGGTTTTCTACCTGCCCAAATAAATTTAGTGAATTCTGATTTTAAGAGGGTCACATCTCAGTGTTTGAGCAGAAGGGGGATCGTCTGCATTGGATATAATAGTTTTTAGAAGCTCATCATTTTTGTGAGTTGGCATTGCCCCAATAAGCATAGTGGCAAATGTAGCCATTGCTTTAGTTCTCTCTTTATTCTATCAAATAGCAGTGGGTAGTTTAGTGTGTACATTGAGCTTGGCGTCTTTCCTATCTTGATGCCTAAAAATGTGATAGAGTTTTACTATGGTGGTCGGCCAACCTAGTGACGTCCACAACTTAGTAGGACAAGATGAGCCTAGTTCTAGTATCTCACTTTTCAGGGGTTTTTATTTATAGCCCCGTATTCAGGTATTATTTTTAACAGTGATTTCAGATGCATTTCCGGGTGTTCTAGAAATATTAGAATGTCGTCCATGAATAAGGTAATCTTCAATTCGTGGGAACCTATATTTATGCCTTTGTACACCTCTGAATCAGTCAGTCTTTTGACTAGTGGCTCTAGTGCCAGGTCAAATAGTAGGAGTAATAGTGGATAGCCCTGTCTTATGTCTTTGAGGAGTTCAAATGGGGTTGACTAAAAGCCTGGCATATGTATTCTGGCTCTGGGGTTGTGGTATAGGCTGTCAATGTAAGTCCTAAAGGCTCCTTCAATGTTCCTTTGTTCAGCACCTTCTTCAGCCAGTCCCAGTTTACATTATCAAATGCTTTTTCTGCATCCAATGCTAATAGAATTGGGCTGTGCTTCTTAGATTGGGGCGAATGATTCAGGCGCACTTGTTGTATGGCATCGACTATTGCCAGGACTTTGGGGATGTTTGTGACTGCTGAGCTGCTTTTCCTAAACCCACCTGTACTGGGGCTGCCAGCAAGGTCATGTGTTTGCTGAGTTTGTCAGCCATGATTTTAGACAATAATTTGATATCCTGGTTGATACGTGATATTATTCTAGGAGTTGCATGTCTTTGGTTTAAGGATTCGTTTTATGTGTGCTAGGTTGGCTTGGTCAGACTGCTTTCCAGTTTGCAGTATTTGGTTGAAGAGGTTTGTTAGTGTGGGAGATATCATGGTTTTGAGGGACTTATAAAATTCCCCAGGGTATCCATCTGGGGCTGGTGCTTTACCATTGGATAATAATGTTATAGCCTGTTGGACCTCATCCTCTTTTTTTTTCAAAATAATTTTTATTTGCTTTTTACATTGTTGTATACTTCTTTACAACTATATGCAATCACAAAATAAAGGATGACCAGACAATCATAAATCACATAAAGAAAGATTTGGTTGAACCAAACAATGTACAAAAAAAAAACCAAAAAAAAAAAAAACCACATAAATGATATTCCGCATTTATCTTAAAGGGGTTGTCCCGCGAAAGCAAGTGGGGGTATACACTTCTGTATGGCCATATTAATGCACTTTGTAATGTACATTGTGCATTAATTATGAGCCATACAGAAGTTATTCACTTACCTGTTCCGTTGCTGGCGTCCCCGTCTCCATGGTGCCGTCTAATTTTCAGCGTCTAATCGCCCGATTAGACGCGCTTGCGCAGTCCGGTCTTCTTCGTGTTGAATGGGGCTGCTCGTGCTGGAGAGCTGCTCCTCGTAGCTCCGCCCCGTCACGTGTGCCGATTCCAGCCAATCAGGAGGCTGGAATCGGCAATGGACCGCACAGAAGACCTGCGGTCCACCGAGGGTGAAGATCCCGGCGGCCATCTTCGCAAGGTAGGTAAGAAGTCACCGGAGCGCGGGGATTCGGGTAAGCACTATCCGTTTTTTTTTTTTTCCAAACACATGCATCGGGTTTGTCTCGCACCGAACGGGGGGGGGGGGGGCTATTGAAAAAAAAAACCCGTTTCGGCGCGGGACAACCCCTTTAACCCTTATAACGGACTATATTAAACTGTTTCTGTTATATCTATTATTGCATAGATCAATTTTTTTTAAAGAACAAATTTAAATCAACATATAGCAGTATATCCAACTGATCCCTTATATTGCCACCAAGGATTCCACATGGAATTAAAACTTTTCAGGCTGTTGTTGGAACCTGCATATACTTTTTCATACGTGTAGTGGTCAGCCAACAACATGTCGAGTAAATCTTTAATATAGCGGGGAGAACATAATTTCCATTTTTTATATATAGTAAGCGTCGCCTTTAGTAGGAAATGGCATATCCATTTTCAATGTTGTCCAGGAGTGCAATCGCTTTCCAGCAACAAGAGTGCGAGCTGTGGGCTACTCCTCATGTAGACCCGGGTTATTTTTCGAATGTGACTAAACACATCTCTCCAGAGTATCTGAACTTGAGAGCATTTCCAGAAATTGTGGTATATTGTGCCTACTTGACTACACTTTTTCCAGCACTCTTTGCTCATTGTAGGGAAGTTTCTTGCTAGCTTGGCGGGAGTGTAATACCAACTCGTTAGAACTTTGTAGTGAGTCTGTAAAATACTCGCAGACAAAGTAGATTTATTAGCCCACTCAAAGGATTTCAGCCACTGTGATGAAAAAAATTTTTCTCTTCAGATCATTTCACCAAATGTACCTTTTTTGAGTCCCATGTCTCCCTAAAGAACATTATAGAGGGTCATTGTGAGGGAAATTTGTGTAGAGGAACATCTGGAGAAAAAGGACTTCAAACTCTCCAGAAAGGCGAAATCCTCTGTGCAAGATCCATCTATGAGGGATTTTATCTGGTAGGAGAAAAAAAAAAATTGTTAGCATTTACATTGAACTATTTCCTAAGCCTGCTGACTGGAAGTAATTTCTTCTCTTCCAGAAGATCAGATATAAATCGAATTCCCTGATTGCCGCAACTTCTAATACCCAAGTTTTGAATAAAATATGTAAGAGCCTCCAGAGGCAAATCAAAGGGTTGCTTTCCCAGGAGTCTTTAAGCTTGTATATGCATAAATTCCAGACTTGGAGGGTTGCAAGCATAGGAGGTGACAATTCTTGAACATTTAAGAGTGGGGGCATCCCTGGGTAAAGAATGCCAATCATTAAAGCTTTGAGGAGGGTGCTCAGCGACCTATTTTTATTGAGAACTTTCTCCACCAGGCCCCATGTTGATATCTGAGAGTCTTTCAACCAAGAAGTAGATTGGTTCAAATTAGTTGCCTGATAGTATGAGTGTAAATTTTGGAACTCCCAGCCCATCCTGTCTTTGATGCCGGTATAGAATTTGGGCTGCTACACTAGGTTTTTTATTATTCCAAATATAACACATTAGTTGTTTCTGAAAGCCTGCTATAATTGATTGTGGGATTGAATAGGTTAAGGTGCCGAAGAAGTATAGAATTTTTGGTAGATTTGCCATCTTATACAAAACAATTCTCCCAAACCAAGAGTGTGCCATTCTCTCCATATTCTCCATTTCTTTTCAAACAGCAGGAAGTAGGTCACCCAAGTTTACCGATATTATGCTTGATAGTGGATAGCATAATTTTATACCTAGATATGGGATTTAGTCTTGCCATTGGAAGGAAAACCCTCTCTGAATGTCTGCTTTGAACTGTACATCCACATTAATCCCTAATATTTGCGATTTAGCTACAAGTTATAATATGAGACCTTACTAAATAACAAGACATTCTCTTACTTTTTCAAGGAATTTAGTGGGCCAGTCATAGACAAAAGCACATCAGCAAAAAGTCGAATTTTGTGTTGTCTAAATCCAAAAGGGAGTCCTTTGATCTCTGGGGTAATTATAATTGATGCCACCAGAGGTTCCATAATCATTATAAACAATAATGTAGAAAGAGTGCACCCATGGCGAGTTCCGTTTGTTACGGTAAAGGGAGAAGATAAGACTCCATCCACTAAAACATTAGTGGATGGCAAAGAGCACAAGGCTCGAATCGCCTGGAGAAAATTATCCCCCATTCCAAATTTTTTTAGGGTGGCAAATGCAAACCCCCAATCGAGCCTATCGAACACCTGCTCTGCATCCATGGTAAGGAGGAGAGAAGGCTTTAATGCGTTTGTCTTGTGAGGTTTGCCATTAATTTTGAGGGTTTATCCATGTATGAGTGGTAATTAACCTGCAAATAGATGGTATTTTTGTTATAGTCATCTAGCAGAATTGATCTTGGGGTACCCCTTAGCGCCATTAAGTCTGAATAATGTTTGTTCAGAGGGGAATTTTGTACATCTTTTTCTTGTTTCTTAATTTTATCAAGAAGTTCATCTACGTGTTTTCTTTTGTTCTTATATTGTGCACTAAGTTTTATCAATACCCCTCTAATAACCACTTTATGTGCATTCCACAGGGCAAACTTATTTACCTCTGAGTCTGAGTTTATATCAAAGTATTCTTCTATAGATTCGTTAAATCACCGGAAAACCAAAAACTGATTAAGTAGGATTATATTGTTCCACCAGATTGTGGCTGCGTTATGAGGGGCTCTTAAATTAAAATTTTAATTATATGGGTGAATTATCAGACCATGTAGTTGAGCCTATATCCGTTGACTGGGTAATTGGTAAAGTCCATCTGTATACCAGGAAAAGGTCTATATGGGAAAATTTTGTGACGTGGAGAATACTATGTATATTCTTTGAAGAATTAAGAAACCTAAAAGTATCATATACGGTTTCTTTGTGGAGCCAGGGATTCAGTATGGGTGAAGTTCTAAGACTAGCTGTAGAGTCAATAGATTTGTCTAGGATAATGTTAAAATCTCCACATATAATCAACTCTCCTTTTTGAATTTTCCTGACTTTCTTTGTAATTTGGTTCAAAAGGAGATTTTTGCACTATTTTGCAACTTATGTTTACTAGGGTTACTAAGTTTTCATTAAAGGTGCCTACCAGGATGAGATATCTACCCTTCAAATCTATTAGTTACCCTGTTAGAACAAAACCTAGATTTTCTCTAAAAGCAATTAGGACTCCTGCTTTTTTTTTTTGCGCAGGACATGTACATTTGGGGATATTGTTTACTGGAGAACTTCACACTAGCTGTTGCTGCAAAATGTGTCTCCTGTAAACACATTACATCTACGCCAGGTTCCTTTGCACCCCTCCAGATCATCGGTCTCCTGAAAGGGAAGTTCAGCCCCTTAGTATTTAGTGATATCATTTTACTCAACATAATGTATGTTAAAAGAGAGTTGCATCAGTAAATGGAGATTTGGCGGCATATATATTAAACATAACAAACATCAAATACCAGATAAGAGGCCTCTTATTCATTGCCTTTCTAGCTGGAAAAATTTGGCAGTCCTGCCTGTAAACCTGAAACATAAAAAACAAGAACCAAACAGTTAGCAGATCAGGTATTAACTGAATACTCTTGGGGTGGGGGGGGGGGGGGGAGAGAAAAGTTCGCCTGAGAATTTTCAGCCTCCTTAATTAGCTGCAGTGAAAGAGCATCACCAGTCAAGCGGCATCTGCCCTGCGTACAGACGTTGGGCTGCCTTATTTCAAGTAGAAGGAACACAAGACCAGGATCCATGTCTACAAGCATCATTTGGGCTGAATGAACCAAGTATTGGCAATCCTGAAGCAATTCTACTAACAAAATGGCACCAAAAGATTCCCAGCTTCATCGCTTCCACCCAACCCAAACTTGTCTACAATCCCCGCATCTTCTCCTTCACCTACGTTTGCATTGAAATCACCTATAATGTACAGAAGGTCCTTTGGTATTTCATTCAGCTTGGACTTCGCTGTAAAATTGTTCAAACTCACTTTCACTTGCCTCTTAAATTGGTGCATAGACTTGTATTAAGGTAATGTTAAGTGGTTTGCTGCGTGTTTGGATGGATATTACCCAATCACTGTATGCTGTGATTTTTGATGCATCTACAATAAAAGCGACTCCCTTCCTTCGGATGTCATTTCCAGAAAAGTAAATCCCAAAATCAGATTGAAAGTGACCATTTGCAGTCCAGTGTAGTATGCTAATGCCAAGGATATCAGTGTCAGTTCTCATCATTCCCTTGACACTCCATGTTCCAACTCAGTGATACTTTGTGCAACGCAGGCTACTCCTTTAGTCATAGACCACCAGCCATTAGGCTTCCCATAATGGGGTTTCCCCAATTGTATCATACAATCCCTGACTATTAGGAAATCTCCCTTGCTCTTGCACAGTTGCTTGTAGGCTAGCGGCCCACCTGGAGGCTCCACTGTCTGTATCCATATTTGAAACACATTGAAGTTTTGCCATAAAGTTTTCTGGTGAGATTATTGAAGGGTAGTTCACCATTGCTTTCCCCAACCCTCCCCATTTGCCCAGGCTTCGGACAAGCATCTAGTTAATGAATCAACTACATGGCTGGGTTAATGTACTATATAGGGGAGCCAGCAATCAAAGTGTTGGATGCATGCACTGAAGCTGGGGCTTGCCCGTCAAGTTTATAATGTCCCAGCTACAAATTTGTTGAAAAAGTAAAAAAAAAAAAAGAAAAGTTAGTTTCATTTCCCCTCAGATTCAACTCGTGAGGGAAGATGAAACTACTTTCTTAAGGCCTCCGATGATGTCCCACAATCTTCATCCATGGACCTTTCCCTGGCTTCTGTGCATGCGCCCGCCTGCAAAGTTGCAAACGCATGTGCAGAAGCCAGGGAGGGCTTGGGAAATTTAAAGGGGTTGTCCCGCGCCGAAACGGGTTTTTTTTTTTTTCAACCCCCCCCCGTTCGGCGCGAGACAACCCCGATGCAGGGAAGTAAAGAAAGTTTACCGGAGCGCTTACCTTAATCCCCGCGCTCCGGTGACTTCAATACTTACCGCTGAAGATGGCCGCCGGGATCCTCTGTCTCCGTGGACCGCAGCTCTTCTGTGCGGTCCATTGCCGATTCCAGCCTCCTGATTGGCTGGAATCGGCACGTGACGGGGCGGAGCTACACGGAGCCGCTCTCTGGCACGAGCGGCTCCATAGAAGACTGCAGAAGACCCGGACTGCGCAAGCGCGGCTAATTTGGCCATCGGAGGGCGAAAATTAGTCGGCTCCATGGGAACGAGGACGCTAGCAACGGAGCAGGTAAGTAAAAAACTTTTTATAACTTCTGTATGGCTCATAATTAATGCACAATGTATATTACAAAGTGCATTATTATGGCCATACAGAAGTGTATAGACCCACTTGCTGCCGCGGGACAACCCCTTTAAAGTCTTGCTCCTGGCTACTAAAGGTTGCCTAGATCCTGGAGCAATGACCGGAGGCCCCATTGAGTGGACCTCAATCACATGATCTATTGTTTTGGCACCTTGATGGCTCTACAAGTGAACAATGGGGCCTGCAATTTATTCAGTTGTGCCCTGAAAGCCAAAGGGTGTTCCCTCCATTATAGGCCTATCCATGTTTCCTGTAAGTAGATTAGAGCCACAATGGGTATGTTTCTGAACATAGGAGAAACAGGGGGATCCATTTTGGGGTGCAATTCTTCATTCATATGTGTGTTGTACAAAAGAAAAATTTTTAAACTTCCAAAATTGCCAAAAAAAGGAAATTGTACGTTTTTCCCCATGCTTTGCTAAGATTTATTCAAAACCAGTGGGGTAAAAATATGCAGTACACCCCTAGATAAATTCATTAAGGGGGTCTAGCTTTCAAAATAGGGTCATTTGTGGGAGTTCTCCATCATTTTGGCAGCTCAAGGGCTCTACAGTTGTGCAAAGGGGCCTGAAACACCTTCAAGCAAAACTTGTTTTGAAAGCCACCAGCTGCTCCTTTCAGTTTGGACCCCGTTGTACATAGAGACATAATATTAGGGCCACAACGGGTATTTTTCTGAACACAGGTCTAACAAAGGTATCCATTTTGGGGTTCAAATCCTCATTTTCTTGTGCACAATAGAAGAAAAAAAAAAAACTGTCTTTAAAATCACATAACGTATATTTGCAAATATATGAGATTTGGTTTCCTCTAAATTGCAATAACCTCAGAAAAACTGTGGGGTCAAAATACTCATGACATTCTGACACCTATGAGCCTTTGCAATCTTGTCTTGGAAAACAAAATGTCCCCCAAAATAACTATAGCATTAAATAACTAATGCTAAATTTGTACGTCTCCTAAATGGTTAAAAAAAATTAAGTTTTTCAAATGTGCTTCCAGAATAAAGTAAAAAAATGAAAATCTCATCAAAAATTTGTTCAGGATGTTTGTCAAGTCAGCATTATTCAGATATGCAAAACCTTTATGGATTGATTCTATGTTAAAGTGACACGTCAGATTTCCAAAATTTGGCCTGGTCATTAGGTTGCAAACAGGCTGGTCACTGTAGATTGTCCAGTTTGCTGTATCAGTGAATAAGAATGACTGAATGATCGTTGTTTAAATCCAATAATTAGTAACTAGAGATGAGCGAGCACGCTCAGATAAGGCAGTTACTCGAGCGAGCATCGCTCTTCTCGAGTGACTGCACCCTCGTCGAGCAAGCTCAGGGGGGGGGGGGGGGTAATCTGCCCCTCAATCCTAACCTCTCACCCACTTACCTGCTCATTTCTTCTGCTAGGGCCTCCACTACAACCCCCATCATACCTACTCAAGGCTCTTCACCTCAGTTTAGTAACTCTATAACACCCCATGCTGGTGCTCCAGTGCTTATTTTCCTTTTCTTTGACACTGGTGGGACAGTTACCCCAACCGCTGCCTCTCTACTCCCGATCCTGCTTGCCATTGAACCACGTTTTCCTGGGGAAGGGGCCGGCAGCATTACCCACCAATGGTTGGAACCTTTTAGGACTTTAGGGGTCAGACTATTGCTCTAGCCACCCGCTTTGCTAGCCACACTTATAGGGGTGAGCTCATCGGCTCTCTTCAGCCAATTAGGGTGTCCTTGCAGGGGTGGGGGTGCTTTCTGGAGAATCCTCCAATCACTACTCTGGGTGCCCTTTTTCTGTGCTCCCATTGGTTCCAGTGCTTCCCAGGGCTAAAGGAGGGCCTCGGGTCCTTTTTTTCCTCAGGTCTTTTTATTCTTTCCTCCTGATCTCCGTATCCACGGTCTCCTCAGCTGAGACTTGTGGTACTTTTTGTCACAGCAGCGAGGACTGGGACTACCAGCACAGAATGGGGTAAGTTCTGACTGGCGGCTAGCTCCTTTTTTTTTTTTTTTTTTTTTTTTTTTTTATCTACGCCTCTACTGCATCCCCCATAGCAGCAAGCGAAAAAAGATGCAGGCACAATGACTGACCCCAGGGCAGAATGCTACAGCCAGGCTGCATCGCTCTGTGCTGATTGCCTCCTATTGAGTCAGGCTTTCAGCGATCTGCCTACTGGCCTGCTCCCAGATCCAGCCCTGTCGATCACTGAACCGTAATGGGCGCGTTCTCTGTCTTGAGCAGTCCTGCACCTTACTAAAGCATCTAAGATGACCGTTGACATGCCAGATAGGACATCCTGTCACCTGTTCTCAACCGTGTCTGTTAAAGACTCCTTTTTCCCTGCCCCCCCCCCCCCCCCCATGGAAGAACCAGGAAGTGATCTCGACTAGGGGTCCCCGACGCCATTCCTCAGGGACCACCAACAGGTCATGTTTTCAGCATATCCTTTGGTAGGAACACCTGTGGCAATGTCTGGGGCACCGACCATAATTACATCACCTGTGCAATACTGAGGAGATCCTGAAAACGAGACCTGTTGGCGGTCCCTGAGGACTGGAGTTGGGGGAACACTGATCTAGACCATCTCACTCAGGACAATCGTCTGAGTCACCAGCCTCATTGTGATTCCCAATCCCCACTGGGATGCGATCTGAGCTTTTCCCTAGAGACGACCCTTGCTCGGAAGGCAAGGTGTCAGAGACTACTTCTAATTCAGATCTGGATGAGGATCAATTGTGGAAGCTATCCTCTTTAGCTGATAGTTTGATAACTCCGGTGAAGATCTGCAGCCAAAAGCATCCGTAAGGGAAGTCTTTCAGACGTTCACCTAAATTCTTTCCTTCCCACAAGGAATTTGAAGACATCCTGACCAGGCAATGAAATGCCCCTGACAAGCGTTTTACTAAACCAAAGCAGACGAATCTTTAGAGACGAGCGGGCAGGTACTCAAATAAGGTACTACTCGCTCGAGTAGTTTGCCTTAGCGAGTATGCTCGCTCATCTCTAGTGCCCAATAAACAGTAGAACAGGGATAGTAGTTGTCATTGGTGACGTCACACACCGGAATGACCTTTGGCAGAATAAAGGAGCTGCAGACAGATATAATGTACCTCGGGTCCTTGGGAACGGTCAGGGCCTCACAAAACTACAAGGCAAAGTAGACAATATTCCAAGTGCAGGCATTTAGACAGACTTGATTAGGAGTACTTGATTAGGACGCTTGGGCGTGAACAATTGACTGGTACTTGAAGAATAACACTCACGTTTCACTAACGCTCTCTTTGGGGCTCACTCCTTTCTCATGCTTGAACAGTCAATCCAGGAAACCTTTCTTCCTCTTCCATCCTTCACTACATGAGGGTTAAAGGTACCCTCATAGAGCTGGCACTCTATCAGGAACCCAAAAGACATGGAACTCCTTTTCCGCTCTCAAGCACTCACATTTATAGCCTCACTCATACCATGTGACATTACATAGATTGATACATTTTCAGACAATCTTCAGGCTTTGCAAACACTTAACCCCCCACATGCTGCAGCTGTGCAATACACAACAGAATGACAAGACACTTTTGCACAGCGCATCTACATATGACATTATGGAGGAGGCCAAGAAAACATGTACTGGGCCACTACACAAGAACTGCTTACTTAAGTTCATGACTTAACATTTATTAGCCTCTGATAACATGGAGTATTTTTCTGTGGATTAGACATGGAATTTGTGGTAATTGCACATCAATTTCATGGCAAATCTGCTTTAAATAAACATCCTTTTTGAATGGGAATCTGCGCTGTAGTCTATACAAAGGGAATAAGGCCTCATGTCCACGGGGAAAATCAGGCCCGCTACGGATTCTCCATGTAGAATCTGCAGCGGGTCCCTCCTGCCCCGCGGACATGAGGGCTGAAAATAAGAATAAATCAGAATAAACTCACCTCCCATCCGCTCCGTTTCTTCTCTTCGCTGCGGCGTCATCTTCTCTCTTCGCGGCCGGATCTTCTTTCTTCGGCTCGGCGGATGTGCATGATGACGTCGGTGACGTGCCCCGCGCATGCGCCGTCCCGAAGAAAAAAGATCCGGCCGCGACGGAGAGAAGATGGCGCCGCCGCGAAGAGAAGAAATGGAGCGTGTGAGTAAATTCCGAATTTTGTCTCCCGCGGTTCCGGACGGCTTCCATAGGCTTCAATAGAAGCCCGCGGGAGCCGACCCCGCGGGAGACCCGCACGAAAATGGAGCATGGTCCAGATTTTTATATGCTCCATTTTTAAAAAAATCCCTTTTATTGACGATCCGTGGGTATTTATCTACCCGCGGGTGGTCAATGCATCCCTATGGGATGCGGATCCGCGGGCAGGAGAAGAGTTAAAATCCGCTGCGGATTTTAATTCTTATTTTCCCCGTGGACATGAGGCCTAAAAGTAGCAACCAGGAGTTAGCTACAACTGTCAATCAAGGCTATGTGACAGCTCAATGGACAAAGCAGAGAGAACTTGGGGAATATGACCCACCCGAAGAGCATTTGTGGTGGCAGTGCCCAGGCTGATCAATTATTTTTCTAAGGCTGGGTTCCCACTGGGCGGATTCCGGGTGGAAATCTCGTGGTTTGGCTGCAACGAAAAAAAGCGGGAGTTTTGAAGCAGCCTCACCGCATGCTTTTCTGTTGCGGCCGGCACTTCCATAGAGGAAAGAGCAGCGGAAAAAAAATGGACATGCTGCGGATTCGCTGTCCCATGTGGACGAGATTTCTGAGAAATCTCGTCCACATGGCTGGCGAAAGATGGGATTAGCGGCCGCAGGCGGATTTACTAAATATGGCTGGGAGGTAACAGGATGACTTGGGGGATATATGGCTGGGAGGTAACAGGATGACTTGGGGGATATATGGCTGGGAGGTAACAGGATGACTTGGGGGATATATGGCTGGGAGGTAACAGGATGACTTGGGGGATATATGGCTGGGAGGTAACAGGATGACTTGGGCTACTGCCCTGCCCGGCCATGCCTTATCACTTATACAGCGATCACAGGCTATGGCAATACAGGACACCAGTGTCTTGCATCCTGTTGCCATGGCAACAGGCCAGGCTCTCTGCAATTATATCGCGAGAGCCCGGCAGCTTCACAGAGGGAGCGCGCTCCCTTTGTGAACCCCTCCCATGCCGCGATCTACATAGATGGCGGCAGAGAAGGGGTTAACAGCCGGAGGCCGGCTGTTGCAGCGGGAGGCTGGCTATGACTGACAGCCGGCTCCCGCTGCGTCATAGCGTGAGATCATAAGTGATCTCGCTCTAACCCCAGGAGTAAGTTAGTGCCCTGTTGCAGGAAGTACCCCGCTGCCAGGATGTAAATTTACGCCCTGAAGCGGGAAACAGTTAAACACTTACTCCTTTAAATCCACAAACTGGTGACCTAATTGTATGGGCTTCCCTTTGATAGCCTTGTAATTGTGCCCAGGTATGGCTTTTGACTCCTGGTCTCTAATCAATCTACCTCCATGCAGGCACTGGTGGATCGTTAGGCCTTAATATAAATTTGGCGCCTCATTTCTCTTCATTATGAGGGGGCGCTGCTGAAGGGGCCTTCTGGGTTTTGGTGGGACTTATCCCTCTCCATACAGTGCAGTGGGAAGATGAAGGTGTAGCAAGTAACAGGAAAAGATTGTAGTGAAAGAATATAGGAAGGCAGCATAACGAAGGAGAATATAGAAAGAAGGATTGTATTAGGAAAACAAGGTTATAAAGACAAGGATTATATATGCAGAAGGTTAGAGAAAGATAAATAATGACAAGGACAGCAGTAAGAGGAGATCTACTCATACAAAGACAAAAAAATATATAAATGAAAGGTGAAGAGGACAGATGTGATACCTGTAATTACTCATCTCCGGATAGAATGCAGATGTGATACCCGTAATTACATCAGGATGAAATGCAGAAGTAGAGCCTGTCTGTGTTACTAAGGAAGTCCGAGAAGTGTCCACTGTATGAATTTGATAAATTGAAGACGTCGCTCAGAAATAAATTGTCTTATTGTTCAACCTGACTCCTGGAGTTTTCCTTCCCACCACTTTACCATCAGCACTGAAGCGTACTAGTAGACGTGTGGAGGAGGTGGCAGCATAAAATGATGCAGAAAATTAGGTCATACAAAAGGAACATGTTTATTGCGTCCAAGTTAAGATAGGCAACATGTCGACCTATAATCAGGTCTTTTTCAAGCCTACAAATAACAAAAAAGTACTTAAAAAAAAACAAAAAAAACACAAAACAAATATACGTCAAAGATGCAATATAAAACAATCAGTACAGAAAGTATAAAGAAAATATATGGTTGCAAATTACATTAAGCTTGCAGGTAGGTAGTTGTGAAATACAAAATACATACCAAGGTATGAAAGTCAGTAGATAGTTATCAACTACAACAAGCAAGCAAATAGATAGTTGCAAAAACCACAATACATACCGAATACCATAAGGATCAGGATATGCAGTCCATGTTCCACTGGCTCAAAAGGAGCTAATGATAGTCTTTATATAGTAATTGGCCACAGCCAATATTGATACAAGCCCGCCCCTTGCTAGGTCATATCCTGTGGGATGAGGCTAAAAGGTTGCTAAGCAACCATATAACATGTGGTATCACAGCTATGACATGTCCAAGACCCAAAGGTCACAGGTTCGATCCCCGCATGACTTCGGCTCAAGGCCGACCCATCCCTCCGAGGCCGGCAAAATGAGCACCCAGCCTGGTAGGGAGGTAACAAGCAATAGCTACCCGAGAACACTGCGCAACAAGCTGGCGCTACACAAACGCCAAGATTTATTTTTATTATTATTTAGGTAGCCTATGTAAATTGTGTGCCTAGCAGGCATATAGCAGCATAATAGGGTATAAACCACAGTATAGTTAAATAGATGCGGACAAGGAAAAGCACCAGCTGCTGGTAAAACCGGGGGTAAACAAGGCGCAGGCGTCATGACGTTGACGCACTGTGTATCAATATGGTAGAGCTATACACAGCAGAAGCTATGAGCGGTGATCATGTGGCAGCGTCCGATCACGCGAGAAAGACGGGGTTCACGTGACCGTGCGTGTGACGTCAACGCGTCGTGTAGTACCAGTGAGTGCATAGGAACAAGTGACGCGTGAACGTTACGCGTCATCTAGAGAAGTATATAGTAAAAACATACTAATAAGGAGTAATAGATGTAATGAAAACCAGCGATATAAGCAATATATAAGTGGAATAGACCAGAAACAGTGTCAGGTGAAAAACCATACAGAAATTAACACATACGTGAAAAATATATGGTGATGCTCATGATGGACTGTGGTAAAGATGTCCATAGAGCTGGAAGATGGACCACATGAAGATCCTAAAAAAAGACAAAGAAAAAACAAAGGCAAAGTCAAAAGTTACGTAAAAAATATCATACTTAAAAACATAAAAGCATACATAAAAAGTGATGAAATAGAAGTAACTCAAATAAATGGCATAAAGTGGTACTCAATGTTCAGACCTTTAGGGGTTAATGTGTCTAGGTCATGAATCCATTTTAGTTCCTTTTTTTTTTTCAGGAGATGTTCGCGGTCACCTCCCCTAACGAGGGGTGGGACATGATCTATGACTTGAAGGCGGAGCTGGCTGATAACATGTTTATGGTCAATAAAGTGTTTGGGAATAGGAAGATTGATATTTTTATTCCGAATTGTGCTTTTGTGGCTGGTGATCCTGTTCCTAACCTCCAGTATGGTTTCCCCGACATAACCAAAGCCACAAGGGCAAGTGATGAGATAAACCACAAATTTAGTGGTGCAGGTAAAGCGCTGTTTAATTCGAAATTTGCGTCCAGTATAGGGGTGTCGGAAGGTGCAGCCACGTAACATATTACCACAGCAGCAACAGTTGTGGCACGGAAAATTGCCATTTTTTGTTGGTGCCAGGGTACTTTGCATGCCAAGGGGTCTTGGGTTAAATAAGGGTCTAAGCAGCTTATCCCTCAAGTTAGGCATGCGTCTGTATGCCATCAGGGGCCTTTCCTTAAAGGCCGCTATTTTATCACAACCATTTGTTAGTAAATGCCAATGTTTATTCACAATGCCCGAGATCTTTTTAGCCTTAACCCCAAACGTAGAGACGAAAGGGATTCTCTCCATGCGGGATTTGGTTTTAGGTACCAATAGTGTGTCACATTCAATCATTTTGACTTTGGTCTAAGTAGCCTCCATTGTGTCAGGTGGGTAGCCCCTAGTTTTAAACCTATCGCGACATCTCTGTTAGCCTTGAGTCCAGATGTATGTCATCAGTTATGCGGGGTACACGCAACATCTGGCTTAGTGGTAAGGAAGCCAACATTCTAGTGGGATGGAAACTGTTGAAATGTAGGATACTATTTCGATCGGTCTCTTTTATGTAGAGATCCGTAGAGATTTTGTTGGAATTCTTCTCTACCATCACGTCAAGGAACTGCAGACGCTCAGTAGAAGACACGGCTGTGAATTGGAGCCTAGGGTATATTGAGTTCAAAAACCTTTGAAATTCAATGAGACGTGTAGCATTGTCATCCCAGACGAAGAAGACATTGTCAATATATCTTAACCAACACCTCACTTGAGGCCAAAATTGGGATGTATACACGGAAGCTTCCTCAAACCGTCGCATGTAGATGTTGGCGTAGGCCGTAGCGCTGAAGCGTACTACACTACCCTCCAGGGGAAGGGACTGCATCCCCCATTTTTTGTTTTATTTTTTCCCTTTTATTTATTTTTGCTCAAAACAGCTTTAGGCCTGGATACGGGCTGGCGTCATGAACAAATTAATAATTTTTACTACCATACCCTGCCCGACCAAACGGTAGCGCAAAAGAAATGCCAAACTAGAGACTTAATCTTATATTCTGTCAGTGGCTGCCGTTTGTGAGGAGAAAGCCGCAGAGCCACCACCGACTTCTCACATCCCTGGTGCACACCACACGATGACTTAGGCTTCTTTCCCATGAGCGTATATCAGCTGTCCGTTTTCACGGGCGGCCAATATGCGCTGTGATCTGATGCATTGGATTCAAATGCATCAGATCACATGGGCGTATTTCTGAGACGTAAAAACACCCGGGCATGCCAATATAGCACCGGGCGTTTTTACGTCGAGCCCAAAAGATAGCCCTGGAACTATTTTTTGGGCTGGGAATACGTCAGCCGCTACATGGGCTCCTATGGAAGCCCATGGCAGCGGCCGTAGGTGGGAGGGAGTTTAGCAGCTTGCCTGCTAAACTCCCTCCCTCTGTTCCCCCCCCCCCCGTGCAGGCTCATCTTTGGTTCCTCCCTGCTCGTTCTCTGCAGTGGGAGGGACGGGGGCAGAGCTAAGCACCTGTCCGCTCGCGCTCCTCCCATTGATGGCTATGGACAAGGGGTGGGACGTGGGCGAAGCTAAGTGCCCACCCTCTCCCCGCCCTTTGTCCATAGCCATCAATAGGAGGTGGTGGGGCGGACTGGCGCTTAGCTCCGCTCCCATCCTGCCCCCTCCCATTGCACAGAACGAGTGGGGAGGAACAAGAGGTGAGTCTGCGATGTGGAGGGAAGGAGGGGAAATGGGCGATGTCCTGGTGAGCTTGGTGCATTGGTGCCGGCCTCACCCAGCCATTTGAATGGTTGCACAAACATTTGAGTTCACCAGATTTTTCACTAGCAACATAGTATATTGGCCGGCTGTAAAAATGGCCGGCCGATATGCGCTCGTGTGAAGGAAGCCTTAGGGATATTTGGCTGTGAGGTGAAAGGATGACTTGGAAATTTTTGGCTTTAAGGTGACAGGATGACTTGGGGATATATGGATGTTAGGTGACAAGATGACTTGGGACAATCTGTCTGTGAGGTGACGGGATGACTTGGGGATATATGGATGTTAGGTGACGAGATGACTTGGGACAATCTGTCTGTGAGGTGACGGGATGACTTGGGGATATATGGATGTTAGGTGACGAGATGACTTGGGACAATCTGTCTGTGAGGTGACGGGATGACTTGGGGATATATGGATGTTAGGTGACGAGATGACTTGGGACAATCTGTCTGTGAGGTGACAGGATGACTTGGGGATATATGGATGTTAGGTGACGGGATGACTTGGGGAAGAGATTGCTTACCAGCATCACGCAATGAGACCCAATTTGGGTAGGACTGGAAATGTGCAGCAGCCACTAAGGAACTTGAACCTCTGCTCCCAAGTCAAATTCAAATGAAGCAGAGTGGCAGCATAAATAGGTGTAAGTAGTGAATAGCTTTATTCTCCCATGCCAAAACTACGTTTCGACCCTCTGGGTCTTTGTCAAGCTCAATAAACAGTGAGACAAGTGTGTTATAAATAGTAAAAAGCAATAGCCAACAGACCAATCATGTTAAAAAGGCACACCCTATTACCAACACCACTCATCAACTAAACAGGTACGACAGGTGTAATCGCTTAACAATTAGGACCTAATATAACATCATATACATACATGTCAGAAATGATCCCTTCAACTGCCATTCATACATTGTACCAGCCATCGTCCTGTGTCCACATTGCGCCTGTGTGGGATTTGCAGCTAGTATCACGATATTTTCTATGTGTAGTATCAGAGAACAGCAGCGCGCGTGCGCGTACATTCAATGTAGCATCGCGATAATTCACCGCAATGTATTCTACATCCAAATCACCATTTATAAATCGCGCAGGTGCGTTATATACATGCAGCCTCGCGATCCTGCTGCTGATTGGCCAGACAGTGCCATAGAGCATCCTCTGCTCCTAAACGTTACAAGATCGCGCAGGCGCATTAGATACACCTAGCTTCACGATCCTATTACTATTTGGTTGGGCATTACCATGGAGATTCGAGCAAACTGTGTTCTTAATAACAGTGTGGGAAATCTTCTAGTTCTCTATATACCACACACTAGTAGTATCATAAATTATGTTACCACCATAGTGATATTGATGTAATCACATGAGAATTACGGCCACCATTACATTAGAGAAAAATCTAAATAGAAAGAGGCATATTAATGAATTAAAAAATAATGTCAATACCTTCAGCCCTGCCATATTCCTGATGTTAGTAATCCCATGTATCTACCCTTCATCATATATATTAAAGGGGTTGTCCCGCGCCGAAACAGGTTTTTTTTTTTTCAACCCCCCCCCCGTTCGGCGCGAGACAAACCCGATGCAGGGACTTAAAAAAAAAAACCGCACAGCGCTTACCTGAATCCCCGCGCTCCGGTGACTTCTTACTTACCGGTTGAAGATGGCCGCCGGGATCTTCTCCCTCGGTGGACCGCAGGGCTTCTGTGCGGTCCATTGCCGATTCCAGCCTCCTGATTGGCTGGAATCGGCACGTGACGGGGCGGAGCTACACGGAGCCGGCATCCTGCACGAGCGGCCCCATTGAGAAAACAAGAAGACCCGGACTGCGCAAGCGTGGCTAATTTGGCCATTAGACGCCGAAAATTAGTCGGCTCCATGGAAACGAGGACGCCAGCAACGGAGCAGGTAAGTGAATAACTTCTGTATGGCTCATAATTAATGCACGATGTACATTACAAAGTGCATTAATATGGCCATACAGAAGTGTATAGACCCACTTGCTGCCGCGGGACAACCCCTTTAACCATTCAGTGCTAAAAAACACATAGTCCAATATACTATCCACAGTTAGGTCAATAGTTGAATTGTCCCCAAATGTGATTTAATTACAGCGGCCGAGGAGCAGGTCCTCTGCATAGGAGACAGCGGGGTAGAGTCTGGGCCTTCTCACAGGGCTCTACCATCTCCCACCCTGAGGGTAGCTCTGGGACCCATCCAAGTAGCTGAGGGATGGGCTACACACAGGGAACCCACAGTGCAATTTACCTGGGCTCTAGGTTGTCACAGGTGACGCCACCATTTCTTCCACCACAGTGAATCCGGGCACTGAAAGAACTGGTCAAAACTCACGAGCTACTTTAAATTAGCACAGCTGGGCATGGTCGGCAGTGCCACTTTACTTGAATAAACTTATTTACAGTACAAACAAGAAAACTATCCACACCAGCGGGATATTTAGTACAACTTCACAAAGTGGTGCAACAAGGAGGAAAATCACAGGTACACCAAGTAGTCTACAGTCTCAGTCATTTGTATGGCTCTGGGCGCGGCACAACTTCTTCTCTCTCAACAACTCTCTACCGGTCGGCACTCACATTAAGCACACACTCCACTCTACAATGGCGGGTCACTGTTTTCCCATTTTTTAGTACCTCAGTGGATAGAAACCACTGGCAACTCCAGTGTGTAAACGGGCCCAGGAAAAGCTAGGGTCACCTCTCTCTCTTTTCCATAACTGCTCCCCCACGGACTGAAGGTGTCTACGTGGGTCTCCCGCCACTCCACTCACTCCCACTTATATATCCAAAACATGTCAAAACAAGATACATTTTTCGACATAACCCAGACAGTTAACCAATTCAGTGCTGCAGCTATGCAATACACATCATATACAGGCAACATAAAAGACACTGACAACATGTAGGCACAAGACAATTTCATTCATGCATTATTGAGGGACCCTGTTGTTCTGGGCCAATACATAATATATAGAATGAAATGTATCAACCCTCAACGTTCATGATAGCATTAAATCACATCATACAACCAATGCTATATCCAACCAGCATATGTACTTTGACTAAATGTCAGAGTCCAAAATTTTCAATATGATGGAGCAGTTCCTATATATAGGTAAAGCTCCAAATCCCACCCATAAAAACACAACTGATCAGCCTAACCATCACGGCTGTAGGTCCCCGAGTCAACTAATCTAATACAATATATGTTATTAAATAGAGTTCAATCAATTCAATAATGACTCAATGAAGTATTAAAGGGGTTGTCCCGCGCCGAAACGTTTTTTTTTTTTCCAATAGCCCCCCCGTTTGGCGCGAGACAAACCCGATGCAGGGGTTAAAACAAAAAAACGGACAGCGCTTACCTGAATCCCCGCGCTCCGGTGACTTCTTACTTACCTTGAGAAGATGGCCGCCGGGATCCTCACCCTCGGTGGACCGCAGGTCTTCTGTGCGGTCCATTGCCGATTCCAGCCTCCTGATTGGCTGGAATCGGCACGTGACGGGGCGGAGCTACGAGGAGCCGCTCTCCGGTACGAGCGGCCCCATTCAGAAAAGAAGAAGACCGGACTGCGCAAGCGCGTCTAATCGGGTGATTAGACGCTGAAGATTACACGGCACCATGGAGACGAGGACGCCAGCAACGGAGCAGGTAAGTGAATAACTTCTGTATGGCTCATAATTAATGCACAATGTACATTACAAAGTGCATTAATATGGCCATACAGAAGTGTATACCCCCACTTTGTTTCGCGGGACAACCCCTTTAAGTACTATATAATATATGCTTGTCGATCAGGAAGGATGGCTGGGATCAGATCTGACATTACATAACCACATCCTAAAGAGAAGAAAAAAAGGGACAATATATATATTATATATATATATATATATATATACAGTATAGCATACAGAGCAAATCTCCTATATAGTATAACTGGCCTCAAGGTTATTGATCCTCTCAAAGATGGGGCATATAGTGATAATCTAAATGTATCTAGTTTGAAGATCCACTAAAGTGATAAGGGAAATTACCTTTTTTCACAGGGGCCAATGTAGATTGTATCAAACTTTTCTCATTGCTATATAGAGGACGTACAAGCCTGTCCCCAATGTTTGAACCCCTTTTGTACGCCATCATGGGAATATTTTGAAATTCTGGTACATTTTCACAACCATTGCTTAGCAATAGCCAATGTTTTATACTTACGGCTGAAACCTTATGGCTTACAGGTCCATAGGTGGAGACAAAAGGTATTCTCCCATCATTATTCTTTCGTGTCCTGCGTAGCAGCATTTCCCCCTGTGTCAATGCTCTTGCTTTATCAGTGACATTCTTCAACACATCAGGATATCTCCTTACTAGGAATTTTGCACAAATTTGTTAAAGCTTAATAGCAATATTATCATCATTTGTTATGCGTCTGACATGCAGAAGTTGACTCCAAGGGAGGGAATGTTTCATCGAAACTAGATGGTAACTATCGTATAGTAGAAAACTATTTCTGTCATTTGTTTTGTCATTTAAATCTGTTTTTATTGTTGACCCATTTTTAGATACCATAACATCTAACAATTGCGCTTTATTGCTGGAGTATGACAGGGGAACTGCACCTGTGGGTAGACATAATTCAGACTCAATTGAAATTCTAAGAGTTCTAAATCAGAACCATCCCATACTATAAAGATATCGTCTATATAGCGCCACCAACATTTGATTTTATTCTAGTAGGAAGAAGTATAGATAAAGTCCTTCACAAACTTAGGTATAAATATATGTGCGTAGGTTGGGGCTACGTTAGAACCCATCGCTGTACCCTGTCGGAAATGCATAATGTTGTTACTCAAAGACTTGTGTGTTCCAGTGGTAGTGATCTTCTTGTGGAGCAAGTCACCATGTTGTTGGCATCTCTTTTGTGTCCTTTCATGTTTCCTGCCTCCTCTCTGCTTCTTATATCTGGGTGACAGAATGACATGAGAATATCTGGCTTTGAGGTAACAGGATGACTTGGGGATATATGACTGTGAGGTGATAGGATGACTTGGGGATAAATGACTGTGAGGTGATAGGATGACTTAGGGATATATGGCTATGAGGCGACAGGATGACTTGGGTATATGACTATGAGGTGATAGAATGACTTGGGGATATATGGCTATGAGGTGACAGGATGACTTGGGGATATATGACTGTGAGGTGACAGGATGACTTGGGGATATATGGCTGTGAGGTGACGGGAGGACTTGGGGATATCTGGCTGTGAGGTGACAGGATGACTTGGGGATATCTGGCTGTGAGGTGACAGGATGACTTGGGGATATCTGGCTGTGAGTTGACAGGATGACTTGGGGATATATGACTGTGAGGTGACAGGATGACTTGGGGATATATGGCTGTGAGGTGACAGGATGACTTGGGGGTATATGGATGTGAGGTGACAGGATGACTTGGGGGTATATGGATGTGAGGTGACAGGATGACTTGGGTATATGACTGTGAGGTGATAGGATGACTTGGGGATATATGGCTATGAGGCGACAGGATGACTTGGGTATATGACTGTGAGGTGATAGGATGACTTGGGGATATCTGGCTATGAGGTGATAGGATTACTTTGGGATATCTGGCTGTGAGATGACAGGATAACTTGATGATATCTGGCTGTGAGGTAACAGAATGACTTGGGGATATATGGCTGTGAGGCGACAGGATGACTTGGGTATATGACTGTGAGGTGATAGGATGACTTGGGGATATATGGCTATGAGGTGATAGAATTACTTTCGGGTATATGGCTGTGAGGTGACAGGATGACTGCAGGATATATGACTGTGAGGTGATAGGATGACTTGGGGATATATGGCTATGAGGTGACAGGATGACTTGGGGATATATGACTGTGAGGTGACAGGATGACTTGGGGATATATGGCTGTGAGGTGACAGGATGACTTGGGGATATATGGCTGTGAGGTGACGGGATGACTTGGGGATATCTGGCTGTGAGGTGACAGGATGACTTGGGGATATCTGGCTGTGAGTTAACAGGATGGCTTGGGGATATATGACTGAGGTGACAGGATGACTTCGGGATATATGGCTGTGAGGTGACAGGATGACTTGGGGTATATGGATGTGAGGTGACAAGATGACTTGGGGATATATGGCTATGAGGCGACAGGATGACTTGGGTATATGACTGTGAGGTGATAGGATGACTTGGGGATATCTGGCCATGAGGTGATAGAATTATTTTCGGGTATATGGCTGTGAGGTGACAGGATGACTTGAGGATATATGACTGTGAGGTGATAGGATGACTTGGGGATATATGGCTATGAGGCGACAGGATGACTTGGGGATATGACTGTGAGGTGACAGGATGACCTGGGGATATATGGCTGTGAGGTGACAGGATGACTTGGGAATATCTGGCTGTGAGGTGACAGGATGACTTGGGGATATATGGCTATGAGGCGACTGGATGACTTGGTAATATGACTGTGAGGTGATAGGATGACTTGGGGATATCTGGCTATGAGGTGATAGAATTACTTTGGGGTATATGGCTGTGAGATCACAGGATAACTTGGGGATATCTGGCTGTGAGGTGACAGGATGACTTGGGGATATATGGCTGTGAGGTGACCGGATGGCGTAGGCATATATAGCTCTGAGGGGACAGGATGACTTGGGGACATCTGGCTATGAGATGACAGGATGACTTTGGGTATATGACTGTGAGGTGATAGAATGACTTGGGGGTATATGACTGTGAGGCAACAGGATGACTTGAGGATATATGACTGTGAGGTGATAGGATGACTTGGGGATATATGGCTATGAGGCGACAGGATGACTTGGGGATATGACTGTGAGGTGACAGGATGACTTGGGGATATCTGGCTGTGAGGTTACAGGATGACTTGAGGATATCTGGCTGTGGGGTAACAGGTGATGGGATGACTTAGAGATATATAGCTGTGAAGTGACAGGATGACTTGGAGATATATGGCTGTGAGGCGACGGGATGACCTGGGGATATATGGCTGTGAGGTGATAGGATGACTTAGGGATATCTGGCTGTGAGGTGACAGGATGACTTGGGGATATATGGCTGTGATGTGACAGCTATATATGAGGCCTTCAACACAGGCAACTCCTCCCTTTCTCGGAATCACAAACCTGGCCCTGTTCTGGGTCTCCTTTTATTTCAGTGGCTAAACATTTAGTGTCTCCCACACACAGTTCTCATCCAGGAATTGGTGGGCCATTCAGGGTATAGTCCATGTGCCTTCTTTTCCCGTAAATTCAGTAGCGCAGAGCGCAACTACAATGTTGGGAACAGTGAACTGTTGGCAATAAAACGGGCATTTGAGGAATGGCGTCATCTTCTGGAGGGGGCTTGACACCAGGTGACAGTCTTCATTGATCACAAGAACTTTGTGTATCTTGAGAATGCTAAGTGTCTTAATGCGCGGAAAGCCAGGTGGGCGCTTTTCTTCTCAAGATTCAATTTTACTGTCACGTACCTTCCGGGAGATAAAAATGTGAAAGCTGAAGCCCTCTCCCACAGTTTCGGGACTCTGGAGGTTAAGGACTCTTCTCCGGAAGGCATCCTCCCACCTGGTGTCGTGTTGGCAGCCCTGACACGGAACCTTCCGGATCAGCTTCAGGAATATCAACAAGAAGGCTTAGAGGGGGTTCCGGCAGGGAAGTTATTTGTACCAATGTCTCTGCGGTTGTTGGTTCTGGAAGAGTCTCATTCCTCCGTTTTTGCAGGGCACCCGGGGGTCCAGGGGCCTCTTGAACTATGTTCCCGATTCTACTGATGGCCCGGCATGGCACGGGAGGTCCGTGAATTCGTAAATCTGTGTTCAGCTTGTGCACATGGTAAGAGTCGCCAGAAGAACCCTGAGGGACCGTTAATGCCGCTGTCAGTACCTGGTAGTCCACGGTCGCACGTGTCCATGGATTTTGTCACTGACCTGCCTCTGTCACAAGGTTGTTCCACCATTTTGGTAGTTGTTGACAGGATCTTGAAAATGGCCCATTTTGTTGCTTTGGACAAATTACCGTCTGCCGCTGAATTAGTAAAGATTTTCATTAGAGAGATTATAAGATTGCACGGAATACCTGTCAATATAGTTTCGGATCGTGGGGTGCAATTCGTGGCCCAATATTGGAGGCCCTTCTGTAAAAACTTGGGAACATCTCTGTCTTTCTCATCAGCGTTTCATCCGCAGACGAATGGGCAAACGAAACTTAAAAATCAAGACCTAGTACAATACTTGCATCTTTTTGTGGGCGAGAGGGTCAGTCGGTGGGTAGAGTTTTTACCTTTGACCGAATTTGCCATAAATAATCGTATCAGTTCTGCGACGGGGTGTCACCTTTCTTCTGTGTGTTCGGTCGGCATCCCTGATTCCTGACTTCCATTCCAGTACCTACAGCTTGTCCCGCTGTTGATGTTGTTACTAGTGAGTTGCGGGAGGTCTGGAATGATGTGCACAAGAATCTGGAGGAAGCAAGTGGTCGTATGCAACTACGTAGTTGTAAAAGGTCCACTGTGCCTGAGCCATTTGAGGTCGGTCAGAAGGTCTATCTGTCCACGAAGAATTTAAAATTGAAGCTCCCCTCGGTAAAGCTTGCGCCGCGTTTTATCGGTCCCTTTGCCATAACGGGAGTCATTAATCCTCAAGCTTATGAGTAGGATTTACCGAGTTGTTGGAGGGTGCATGGGGTGTTTCATAAATCCCTTTTGAATATAGTCTGGCAGCTGCTGATAGCAGTTGCCAGTTATTGGTTCCGTTCCCTGTGTGTCTGACTTCGGTCCTGCTCCAGTGGAAGTTACCTTGTCTCGATCCAGCTCTGCCTGTGTTCTGTGGTTTTCCTGTCGTGTTGGTCTATTCTATCGGCCTAGCCTGTCGGTATTACTAAGTTGTCATCTGCATAGGTACAGCGGTTCCTTCCTGTCCTGCCACTAGGCAGCGTAGGGTTAGTGTTGGCGGCCTGGACCTGTACACCTTTGGGGCTACCTCCAGGAAGGGACATTGGCGTGGGTGAGGGTCAGAGAGTTCTGCGTACCTGTGCACCCTACTAGTACTGTAACAAATACCACTTGTTGATGACCCTTAAATCTACCCCTCATCACTCTTTCTCCATCTCATTCAACACCCCTATCAGACTTGCCAATAACAATCAGTGGATTCCTAACTAGTCCAACAAGTCTGCTGTCTCCTTGAAACCATCCAAGCCCAGCCAACTCCTGTTATCTCCAACTCAATACAATCTCTTAGATTTGATCTATCCTTAACCTCTAGTCAGCAAAATGCTAGTGCATGCCCTCATCATCTCCCATCTAGACTACTGCAACATCTTTCTCTGCAGTCTCCCGTCAAATGTTCTTGCTCCCCTCCAATCCATCCTCTACTCTGCTGCCCGGCTGCTTAACCTCTCCCCCTTTACTCTCCTGCCTGCCCCCATCCCAATCCCTTCACTAGCTCCAGAGAATCCAATTCAAGATATTATCAGTGACATACAAGGCCACCCGCAACCTGTCCCTTCCATACATCTCCAACCTAATCTCCTGATACCGCCTGATACAAGTAATCTCCGGCCTCACAAGACCTTCTCTGCTCTCTTCTGATTTGCTCCTCACATAACCATCCCCAGGATTTCACCTACACTTAGAACTCCCTACCCCAACACATCGGACTCTCCATCACCTTGGAATACTTCAAAAAGAACCTGCAGATTTACTTCTTCTGTAAGACCTAAAATCTACAGTATCCCTGCTGCGACCACTATATGAGCAGCTTCTCCCTCACCTACTGTCCCCTTACCCTCCCTTGCAGAGTGTAAGCCCTCACAAACTGGATTCTCTCTTCCCCTGGAATTAACAGAACTTTAAAGTAAATAGTAGTAATAATGCTAATTAAAAAATACAAATTGAACAACATATTGCAGAAGTCTGTTGCTTAGACATGTATGTACATCATTGATGATGACAGTAGAACAGCAGCTCCCTCAGCTGGATTTATATAGTACTGACTGTGACTTTGTGCTGCATAATAAAGTGGCTGGAGATTGGCAGCGCCACCTATTGGAAGAAAGCTACTCTATGAGTCAATAGCATTGTACCAGCTGACAGTTACATACCAAATTCCCAGAGCAGCATCACATAGCCTTCAAGTTTTATCTCTCTCCATTCATACTATATTAAAGGGGTTGTCCCGCGCCGAAACGTTATTTTTTTTTTTCAATAGCCCCCCCGTTCTGCGCGAGACAAACCCGATGCAGGGGTTAAAAAAAAAACAAATGGATAGTGCTTACCTGAATCCCCGCGCTCCGGTGACTTCTTACTTACCTTCTGAAGATGGCCGCCGGGATCTTCACCCTCGGTGGACCGCAGGTCTTCTGTGCGGTCCATTGCCGATTCCAGCCTCCTGATTGGCTGGAATCGGCACACGTGACGGGGCGGAGCTACGAGGAGCAGCTCTCCGGCACGAGCGGCCCCATTCAGAAAAGAAGAAGACCGGACTGCGCAAGCGCGTCTAATCGGGCGATTAGACGCTGAAAATTAGACGGCACCATGGAGACGAGGACGCCAGCAACGGAGCAGGTAAGTGAATAACTTCTGTATGGCTCATAATTAATGCACAATGTACATTACAAAGTGCATTAATATGGCCATACAGAAGTGTATAGACCCACTTTGTTTCGCGGGACAACCCCTTTAAGGCTGCCTGCACATTGGCATATTTGCATTGTGGAATCCGAAATGGGCACCCCCTTCGAAATTCCACAGCAAATATCACGCATAGCATGTTGTTTCCGGAAATCAGTTGCCATTTTCCGTTTGCGGAGGATAGAATTGCAGCATGCTCTATTTTCGTCAGTGTCTGCACGGACTGCTTCCATTGAAGTCAATTGTCATTGTTGACAGCCTGCGGATTCTGCGTCATCGCCTCGCGACGGTGCTGGTAAATCTGTACTGCACATATCCAACAGCGAGCTGTCCGGACCATCCACTGTACAGAAAAAGAAGACAGGTACGCTGGGTGAGCGGCTGGGCACAGGGTTGGATTCCGCTGCGGGATCCCACATAAAGAATCTGACCCAGTCATGTGCAGCCGGCCCAAATCGCTTGCAATACGAGAAGCAGGTTGGTGGATGTCCTTGGTAATAAATTTGATGGCAGCACCCTAAACAGTAGCGGTGTTATATGTTGCGTGGCTAAATGAAAGGTGTTTTCCGATATGGGACTTTTATGATGTTCTGCAGCAGCTTAGGTGTTTTTATGAGGTCAGTTTTGTGATTAATTGGGTATTCTGGGATTCTCCTAACTTTCTTTATTAACAACTGGCTGATCAGCTGATTCCTGATGCTGCTATGGCTATGGTCAGTGGAGGAAACCACATACACTGACCAGAGCACAGTAGTCTGGGTTAGGATTGCTGGAACAGCTGCAATACCAACCCGGACCACTGTGCTATACTCCGCGCATTCTGCTTCCTCTGCTGACCATAGTGACAGCGATACCGGGAATCAGTTGATTGGAGGGAAACCGAGTGGTTATCAATAGAAAAAGTTAGCAGAGTCCTGATGGGTTTTTCATCTTCAGACAAGAGGGAGGGGCTAATATGGGGTCATTGAAATAAAGGACACAACTTCAAAAAGTGACAGTTGGTAAGAAAACAAACATCTGTCAAAAAGAGGACTGCATAGGAGCTGAAATAAAGAGTGCGATAAACAAGGACATGGAATCTCACTAAACCTGAAATAACTCAGACCACTTCTGGGGATTTACCGACCGCGCCATTTATTTACAAACGGGTTTACCAATTAAATAACTCCATAAATTGTATAAACTGAATAGTTTTAGTCGTACGAACCCAGACTATCACCATCAAATATAAACTCAACAGCTGATGTCCACCAGCCAAAGGCAGGCGGCAATCCCCAACGGGCCATAGCTCTTACGACATGGCGTCCCCCAACCCTGCCAGAGCCAACTCTACTATACCTTGCAGTATCATATTAACCCCTTAATGACCAACCTATAGTGTTTTTACGTCCTGGCCTGCTGGGCTTAATTCCCAGAGGATGTAAAAACATGCTTCCTCTGGGAATGAAAGCCCTGCAGGCTCTGGACGTGACAGCTCCATGCTGCCAGGTACCAGAGGTAGCCGACAGCATGCAGCTGTCATCCCGGGCCGCGAGACCCCACTCCAGGTCACAGGATCACCGGTATGCACCGGATACCAGCGATCGCGTTAAACTCAATGGCCAGTAAAAAAAAAAAATAAAGTTACAGCTCCCCTTACTGATCGGATCTGTAAGGGGAGCTGAGAATACTCACCCCCCATCCTCCGCGATGTCTGGCGTCTTCCTAGTCATCGTCGGACCTGCTTTTGTGCACGCAGCCGTCGCCAAAATGGCGGACGCAGGCGCAAAAGCCGCAGATTGCCAGGGTAATTTAAAATCTCCCCGCACCTGGCTACTAAATGTAGCCAAGAGCCTGGAGATTTCATGGAGGGCCATAGTACGCGGTTCTGAGTCACGTGATCGCCATTATCCAATGGATAACGGCGACCATGTAAAGTTGAAAGAAAGCTAAAGTTTCACCCCCCGTTAGGGATCCGATCCATGAGGAGAGTTGAAATTGCTTGACCAAGGCCAACAACCATGCCCCCTGATGGAATCCTTATCTATGGACCTTTCGCCAGCTTTGGCACATGCGCCCATCGCCAAAATGGGGGACGCAAGCGCAGAAACTGAGGGGGGCATGAGGAAACTTAAAATCTCCTTGCTCCTGGCTACTAAAGGTAGCCAAGAGCTTGGGGATGTCACGGGGGGGGGGGGAGGTGGGAAGTGTTCCTCAGTCACATGATCGCCATTAGCCATGGATAATGGCGGTCACGTAAAAGTTAAAAAACAGTTAAAGTTTGATGCTTCATTCAGTTTGAGCCCCGTTGTGCATCCAGACTGAATATTAGGGCCACAATGGGTATGTTTCTGCACACGGGACAAACGGGGGTATCCATTTTGGGGTGAAAGTCTTCATTCATATGTCTGCTGTACAAAAAAAACCTATTTTTAAAATGACCCAATTACCAAAAAAACAAAAATCGTAATTTTTTCCTTCTGCTTTGCTTCGAATCATTCAAAAAACGTGGGGTTAAAATATGCAGTACACCCCTAGATGAATGCATTAAGGGGTCTAGTTTTCAAAATGGGGTCATTTGTGGGGGTTCTCCATAGTTTTGGCCGCTCAAGGGCTCTACAAGTGTCCAATGGGGCTTACAACACATTCAAGCTAAATGTCTGTTCTGAAAACCACCCGCTGCTCCAATCGGTTAGGGCCCCGTTGTGCATACGGACAGACAATTAGGGCCATGATGGGTATGTTTCTGAACACAAGGGTGGATCCATTTTAGGGTGCAAATCCAGATTTTCATATGCACTATAGAAAAAAATCCTGTCTTTAAAATTACATATTTGCAAAAATATGAAATTTTATTTTTCTCTAAATTGCATTAATTCCTGAAAAAGAAACAGTGGGGTCTAAATACCCCTGACCCCCCTCAGTGAATACATTAAGGGGTCATTTTTTGAGGTATCTATCATTCTGACACCCATGAGCCTTTGCAATTTTGGCTTGGTGCAGGAAAATAAAGTGTTCCTCAAAATGTTAATAGTTAATGTGAAATTTGTACGTCTCCTAAATAGTTAAAAAAAAACAAAAGTTTTTCCAATGTGCACCCAAAATAAAGTAAACAGATGGAAATATATATCTTATCAAAAATTTGTATATTATGTTTGCACATATTTGACATATTGCAGTTGGAAATGTGAAAAAATGATGACTTTTTTCAAAATTTTCCCAATTTCGGCGCTTTAAAAAAAATACACACATATTCTATCGGTCTATTTTTACCACCTAAATGAAGTACAACATGTGCCGAAAAAATAATGTCAGAATCACTTAAATATGCAAAACCTTTACGGTGTTTTTCCATGTTAAAGTGAGACATGTCAGATTTCCAAAATTTGGCCTGGTCATTAAAGCGCAACCAGGCTTGGTAACTAAGGGGTTAGGAATGTCCAGGCGCACTTCCGATAAATGGACTCTGTCTGGTCTATATAATCCCTTTGTAAAAACTTCTAAATCTACATGCCGTACTGACAACCCCCCTATAGACTGAGCCCATCTGACTATCGATCTATTTAGCCTCTTCCGGATTTTTTGCATAAAGAAAAACTTGGGAACAGACCAAATCAACCTTGGGATTATTTCAGAAATAACTATAAGTGTCCGGAAAACTCTCCCTTACCCACCACAACTCATTGTGAATGTCCCCCAAAAGGTCAAATGATCTCTTCTTTCCAATTCATTACCCCCACGGTGCATCAGAAGGATGAGAGGCTCCGGCAAAGACCTTTTTTTTCCTGCAATAGTGTTGACAGCGAAAGCCAGCGCATCCCCCTGATCCCGCACCAGAATACCTCAAAGCCGTCATTGTCCAACCCCAGATGAATAACATCTGTCCTTTGCTCTCTGTTGGGCCCAGAAGATAAAAGAATGGCCCACAATCCAAACCACCTTCCTCAGCGCATCTGTAAGAAAGCATCAGACAACAACATTAGCAGGTCCTATGTACAATTTAAAACGACCGAACGTCCATCTACCTAAGCTTTGATCCTATCCTCACTCATCCTTAACCTCGCCGCCCCCGTGGCGGCGCCGATATGGAAAGAGTGAGAAGTGATTTTCTGAGAACCACAATCAATCCTAATTAAACATCTCTTCAGTACCCCCCAAAATTGGAATCTGGATAATGACCAGCTGTTTGAATGACACAAAAGCAAACCCAACATATTTGGACATATCTCCAAGAACTCCTGTAATGCCTGAAGAGGGCATTACTGACAGTAATCTCCCTAGTAAACTGAATGAGATCTATGCCCTCTGGTCCTTAGCAAAACTTATAGATTTAAAGCCTGGCAACAGAAGTTTAACCCCTTTCCGCTCCATGACGTACCGGTACGTCATGGAGCAGCGGGGTATGTATGAAGAGAGGTTGCGTGGCAACATCTCTTTATACAGTGCGGGCGTCAGCTGTTTATAACAGCTGACACCCGCGGCTATTAACCATTTAAATGCCGCTGTCAATTCTGACAGCGGCATTTAAATCCCATGGCAGCCAGCGGCCTAATGAAAGGCCCCAGGGCTGCCTTACCAGACTGCCTATCAAGCCATCCTCGTGGGGTGGCTTGATAGACTGCCTGTTAAATTGCAGTATGACGTAATGCTATAGCATTGCATCATACTGCAGGAGCGATCAAAGCATCGCATGTTAAAGTCCCCCAGGGGGACTTTAAAGTAAAGTTAAAAAAAAAACAATAAAGTTTTTTTAATTGTAAAAAAAAAAAAGTTTCTAAAAGTTTAAATCACCCCCCTTTTGCCATATTTATTATTAAAAAATCTAAATTATAAAGTAAAAATATGTATTTGATATCGCCACGTCCGTAAAAGTCTGATCTATTTTTCCCGCACGGTGAGCGTCGTCCGAAAAAAAAAAAATAAATAAAGAACGCCAGAAATGCACTTTTTTAGTTACCCTGTCTCCCAGAAAAAAACGATCAAAAAGTCATATGTACTCCAAATTGATACTATCGGAAACTACAGGACATCCCGCAAAAAATGAGCCCTTGCTCAACTACGTCAACGGGAAAATAAAAAAGTTATTGTGCGCACAAAATGACCGCAGAAAATAATTGAAAAAAATGAAATGTCTTTGAAAAAAAAAGAGGAGTATAGTAAGAAAAAACCTCTACAAGTTTGGTATCGTAGTAATCGTACCGACCCATAGAATAAAGCTATCATGTCGTGTTTGTTGCCGTTTGTGCGCCGTAGAAACAAGACGCACTAAAAGATGGCGAAATGCCGCTTTTTTTTTCATTTTACTCCACTTAGAATTTTTAAAAAGTTTTTCAGTACATTATATGGTACTTTAAATAGCACTATTAAAAAATACAACTCGTCCCGCAAAAAACAAGCCCTCATACAGCGACGTCGATGGATAAATAAAGAAGTGATCCAAAACTCACCGCAAAGCTTGTGGCAGATGAATGCCAGCGCAGCTGCAAATCCTTGACATTACAAAACTGACTGCCACGCCGACTGATCGCTAAAATCCGATAAAAACTGTAACCAAACAGAAAAATCTCACAATCTCTCCGTGACTATTACCTGTGATGTGTGAGATACCAGGCCTCGCATTGCTGAGAAAATGCTTCTTAGAAAGATGTGCCCCACAGGGATAACCCTGCACGCAAACGCCAAGCGGGCAGCGCCTATTAAAAGGAAATCGTCTACATAGTGCAACATTCCGCTGCCTGTAAAACTTCTCTGAATTACCGAAAACGATGAAAACAATTCAAAATGATAACAGGATAATCTGAAACCCATTGGCAGTGCCATGGCGTAGAAAAAAACACCTATCAAATTGAAAGCCTAGTGAATTGAAACCACTAGGACAGACGGGCAATAATCTGAACGCAGCTTCGATATCCGTTTTTGCCATCAACGCATTCCTTCCGAATCGCCTCAAAAAGACAAAAGCAACATCAGAAGAGGCATACCTCACCGTCACTTCTCCCAAGGACACTTCATCATTTAATGAACTACCTGGGGGAAATGACAAGTGATGTATCATTCTGAAGGAATCAGTTTCTTTCTTGGCCACTAAGCCTAAAAGAGACAAACGAAAATTCCGGAATGGGGGAACACAAAAAGGCCCAGCGACTCGGCCTTCCTGTATCTCCTTCCAGATCTTGTCCCGTACAACCTCCTGATGCTGCATAGATGACCTCAAATTCTTCACCCATGAACACCCCGACCCTGTAAACGCCCGGATAAAAAACCCTTGAAACCTTTCTTAACGTGTTGGTCTGTGGTCTTGGCTCTTAGTATAAAAGTCTCTTGCACCAGCTTGAGGAGCAGACGCTGCCGCCTTACGAAAACACTTGCTAGCGGTGTGTAAGCCCCCGCAGAACGAGCATTCGTGCCTATATTTACAATTTTGCATCCAACAACATTGAGATTCATTGAATGCGAAATATTGACCCCTCCTCAAGCCAGTATCACTGCTAACAGCCGGCCTTGGACTATAATGCTGCCTAGCCGGGACCATCAGAGACAACCATAGACCCACGTCCTCACCCCGCATTTTAAATTGGGGTAAATCGCCATCTTTTGGCGGAACATCTTGTTATATTGGTACCAGGCACCACAGTTAAAACTGCGGTATGCCTCCAATACTATGTCAATGTGCTGCAAGATCCCCGCAGTGCTGACCTGTGAGCGTTCGGACAACACTGCGGCGAAAATTAAAAAACACTTGCAGCCAAGAGTAAAACTCCTAGGATGTTTCTTCTCCTCTTCCTCTGCTTTCGTAGACTCCTTGCCTAATGTAAGCAGTGGGAAGAGCTCTACAAACTTTCCCGGCCAGATCTTTTCCTTCGTGGCAGCTGACAGATGAAATCCCAGTGGGGAAAGTTCACATGTCAGCGCTTCCTTGCAGCATAGGTTACTCACACCGGCCCTGTTCTTAAGAACAAGAGGATGCTGCTGGGCTGTCATTAGATCCAGCTGCAGAGCCTGACCCTGTCCTCAGCTTCTGAGACCCCACTGACCCCTTGTCCAGCCTAAACCCAAAGGGTTAAAAGAACCCCTTCCAGCTCAGCCATAGGCACAGCTGGTGCTGCATAGTTGCCAGAGGGCAAGCAGCAAACCTGCCTTCCAGAAATCTCACCGCCGCTGGAACCTGGTACCGCCGGCTGCTCCATTGTGGACCCTCTCGCTAGCAGCTGCTTCTCCACAACGCACAGGTCTGCGTCGCAGTGGTCAAGTGGACGCCTGTTGTTCTTCCGTACTCGTTTTCCTCCCGGCCGGGTACTTGTCCCCTCCTCTTCCAGTCAAGTTTCCTCCTGGTCGCACATGCCCAGAACAGCTCTGTCCCGCCGGCCTGGCTCATGATCTTCCTTCTGCAGGGGGAATCCCAATAGCACCGCTCCATGACTGTCACCACCCTGGTGATGGATCACAGACCTTCTCCACCTCGCTTGCCTCAGAGTCCTCCATCTTTAATCCACCGCCGCCATGCAGGAAACTCTCTTCAGCCGATGCAACCCTGACAGGAAAAGCCATGCAGCTCCTAAGCCATTGTTCACCGCCGGCTCCCTCAGCCCTCAAGATCAATTGCCTCAACAAATCCTCCATGACCGACGACGGCAATGTGCTTCCTGACAACTTGGTTTTCTGCTCAGACTGAAGGTCCGGTCCAGCTGTCACCCCTTTATAATACCTCCTCTTCTTTTTATCACACACATCCCTGGCCAATACCGTCCTGTCTCCAGGACATCACTCAGCTTCCAGCTGTTCCTTCCGAAAATCCATTGTCCAATCAACGCTGGTCACCAGGGCTCAGTAAAACTTCACAAGCATTCTGGCACAAACCATAACTCCTGTAGTTAACCCTTTAGATACCATTAAAACCTGCCTAACCTAACTAACTACCTCTTCCAAATTCAATGCGGCCCTAGGACCTTTATGTCCTATGGTTGTACAGGAGCGGTATCGCCTTATTCCTTGATAAAAAGGTAGGATTCAAAAAAAGAGATCGGCCATATTTACAGGAACAGCTTGGATTCCGCATGCAGGAGCCAACAGTGGAATCCGGCCATGTGACCGGCCGGCGTCTGCGCGTATCTTTGAATATCTGTACTGCGAATAGCTGTGGTAAGCCACCATCTGACAGGCACTGTACAGATTTAAAGAAACATATTTCTTTTTCTGCTCCGTTGCTAGGAGATGATCTATCTGCAATGTCAATTGCGGATGGGCCGTAGGTCAGATGGCTTTCATTGCCATCTGTGCGGAATCTGCAGCGATTTTATTTCTGTGAGTGGACATGCGAATGTTCTACTGTTTGAAGGTCTGCGGATTATTCATGCGGGCGACGATCACTGATTCCACAATTCAAACCCCGTCGTGCGAGATCGGCCATAGCAGTAACTCCTGTGGCCGCGCTCTCCAGTAGTGAGTGCATCATAATCTTCTCCTGAGACTGAATTGAAAAACCTTTCCAGGAGACTAAAAGAAAAGGATTGTTCATCTTGTTTTATTAATTGTTCAAGAAACATTGCATATTCTAAAGAAGAAAAAAAAAAGATCTTTACTAGTATACAATCAGGGTTATATGCATTGCACAGTGAACTCTGTTTCTGCTGCCCCTGAGTTATGGAAATAGCGTAGATCACTTTGCTCCACTGTTTCTGTAATTCCCATTTACTTCTATGCAGCAGAAGACAAAAAATTCAGAAGGCAAGTAGAGGAGCAAGAGACCCCGATCACAAACTAAAATGCTTTTATACAAATGCACAGAGCATGGGAAACAAGCAAGGAGAATTGGAGCTCCTAACGCAGGAAGAGAAATATGATGTCATAGGCATCACGGAAACTTGGTGGGATGATAGACATAATTGGAATACCAGGGTTGAAGAATACTACTTAAGAAGCATACCTAATAAAAAAGGAGGAGGCATTGTGTTGTATGTTAGGAAAACATTAATTTCCACAGAGATTCAAGCTTAAGAGCTGGGAGTTCTGTAGAAACTGTTTGGGTAAGAATACATAAAGAGAACAACAGAAAGGACACCATTGTAGGCATTTACTATAGAGCGCCTGGACAAGCAGAAGATATGGATGAACTCTCTCTAGATCAGATGGCCAAGCTCTAAAAACAGCCCAACATAGTGATCATGGGAGATTTTACCCATTGTGAGACAGTGACTGGCAAAGTGCTGGAGGGCAGATATATTTCGCCTAGGATGTTCTCATATGAGGCTTTAGGGAGCACCTGGGCAGATACGTGCCACCGAGCAGCCTGGGGTCGGTGGATTAAGCCAGCATTTGTGTGTCAGTAACACTAAGTTACTGACACGTTGTAGTGTGTAAGTGGCTCCAAGCCGCATAATCCGGGCCGGCATTTCCTGGAGTGGTCAAAGTGAAGGGTGGGATGGCCACTCCCACATACCAGGTGAGGCTGGTACCAGGTGTTATAAAGCCTGGGCCTGCCGGTCCTAGGAGAGGTGTGCTGAGACCTCTGCAGGTCTGAGGACCAGACTGGCTGTGCGCAGCAAGCGGTGTTTTTAAGTGAGTAGTCAGGGCTGGTCTATGTATAGTGAGTGCTCAGACGAGCAGGAGTTACTTTCTGTTGGCCTGGAGTTAAGGCCTGTTTTGCTTTATTTGTGCTGAAATAAACCCAGACGAAGCCTGGACTAAGAACTTTATTCCGTGTGTCGCTGTCTCTGGCTGTTGATGCCCAGGTTGCTACCTATCCTAACGCTTAGCCCTCACACCATCCAGACATTTGTTGGGAATCTCTCAGGTAAAAGTAATGGATCCAACAAATTCTTATCCGCTCCTGCTGACAGCTTTATCTTCCAAAAGGTAGAAGAGAAAACAAGGGGATCTGCTATCTTGGACCTAATTCTTACCAACAGGGAGGAAATGGTTGAGGAATTAAAGGGGTGGTCTCGCGAAACAAAGTGGGGTTATACACTTCCGTATGGCCATATTAATGCACTTTGTAATATACATCGTGCATTAAATATGAGCCATACAGAAGTTATTCCACTTACCTGCTCCGTTGCTAGCGTCCTCGTCTCCATGGTTCCGTCTAAATTCGCTGGCAGCTTGCTTTTTTAGACGCGCTTGCGCAGTCCGGTCTTCTCCATTCAGCACGAGCAGCTTCAGTGTGCTCCCCGCTACAGCTCTTCTGCGCATGCGCAGACGAGCTGTCACTGCTCGGGAGCGCGCTGGAGCGGCCATTCTGTACCATCCTCTGTTAGAGGAAGGTGCAGAGCTGCCGAGCTGTCCGGAGAAGCCGCCCAGCTGTCCGGAGAAGCCGCCCAGCTGTCCGGAGAAGCCGCCCAGCTGTCCGGAGAAGCCGCCCAGCTGTCCGGAGAAGCCGCCCAGCTGTCCCGCCGTCCAGCTGTCCTGGTAAGTGATGGGCCGGGGGGGCTGCCGCTGCGCCGGGCTGCGCCGGGGGGGGGCTGCCGCTAGGCCGGGGGGGGCTGCCGCTGCGATGGGGGGGCTGTCGCTAGGCCGGGGGGCTGCCGCTGCGATGGGGGAGGCTGTCGCTAGGCCGGGGGGGCTGCCGCTAGGCCGGGGGGGCTGCTGCTGCGCCGGGGGAACTAGCGCTGGGCCGGGGGGGCTGCCGCTGTGATGGGGGAACTAGCGCTGGGGGGGGGGGGCTGTCGCTGGGCCGGGGGGGCTGTAATGGGGGGGGGGGACTGCGCCGGTTACCTTGTGCCTGGCGGTGGGTGACAGGTCGGCGGTGTTCACTCCAGGGGTCCGGTTGGCGGCTGCGGGGCGTCTGGTTGCCATGGAGACACAGCTGGTAGCGTCTCGGGAGCGCGCACGTCGGGCTACAGCAAGCGATGCGAAAAGAGCTGGCGGCCATCTTGGGAAAAAGTTTTATAAGTTGCTGAAACGCTGGAACGGTAAGTAGAAACCAGCTAGGAAAGTAATTTACAGGGGTAATTAGTAATGTATGTTTAATTAGGGGGACTGGGCAAAAAAAAAAATTCACTGCTTCCTCGAGACATCTCCTTTAAGGGTGGCTGGGACATTAGGAGGCAGTTATCATAATATCCTTGGATGTTGGATAAAAAGGGGAGGAAGACCTGAGAAAACTCAGACCTCAAAGTTGGATTTCATAAAGGCAGATTTTAATGAACTCAGAAAGAGGATAGGAAGGATCGAATATCTGGATGTTCTTAAGGAGACTATAGTGTTTTTATGTCCTGCCCAAGCAGGCTTTAATTCCCGAGGACATAAAAACATGCTTCCTGCAGGGATTAAAGCCACGTGGGCTATGGACATTTTTAAAAAGTTAAAGATTCAGTTTCCCCCTTAAGGATCAGATCTATGGGGGCAGCTGAGATTACTCACCTCGGTCCTCCATGCTGTCCCACGTGGTCTGGTCCTCCGGGAGCACGCGGCGGCCTTTTGCACATGCGCAGAAGGCCCGAAGCTGCGGCAAATTTAAAATCTCATAGCTCCCAGCTCCTGAAGGTAGGGGAGAGGCAGGAACTGTCACCAGGGACCGTGGTGACCAGTTCCTGAGCTCGTGATCGACGTTATCCAATGGATAACGGTGATCCTGGAAAGGTGAAAAAAAGTTAAAGCTTCGCATCCATGAGGGGAGGTGAAAACACTCCCTCCGGTCCTCCATGATCACCGCTGATGTGGCGCGCATTCACAGAAGGCCGGGGAGCCTGGGAAATTTAAAATTCCCCTGCACCCGGCTATCAAGGATAGCCGAGTGCAAGGAGACGTCAGCGGGAACCGCTGTATGTGGTTCCCGGTCACATGATCACCGTTATCCATCGGAGATGAAACTACATAACTAAGGTCCCCCGATTGGTCCTCCCTAGAATCTTTATCTGCGGATCTTACCTCGGCTTTGGCGCATGCGCCCTTCAGCATAATGGCAGATGCATGCGCAAAAGTCAAGGATTGCCCGGGAAATTTAAAGTCTTCCTGCTCCTGGCAACCAAAGGTAGATGAGAGTCTGGTAATGTCACGGGGGGCCGCGGTGAGCGGTTTCTGGTCACATGATCACCGTTATCCAATGGATAATGGCGATCGCATAAAAGTTTTAAAAAAAGGAAGTTTCATTTCTCTACACCGATGCAATCAGTGAGAAGAGATGAAATGTCTTACCAGAGGCCTCCGTATTTGAACCCTGACGCAATCATCCTATGTGGACTATTCCGGCTTCTGCGCATGCGCCCATCAGCAAAATGCCTCACACATGCGCATGAGCTGGGGAATCCAGGAAATGTAAAATCTCCTTGCTCCCGGCGACCAATGGTGAGCAAGAGCCTGGAGCAGGGATCTGTGGCCTCGTTGAGCGGTCCCTGGTCACATGATAAAAAGGCAGGGATCTACCATTAGGCCGGTCTCACATGACCGGAGAGAAATTGCAGAACCCGCATGTGTTTGAACAGCGGTAATACGCAGATCAATCAATCGCACTGGATTACACAATTCTGCTCACATTAGCGGGTTGGAATTATGTAATCACTCGCAGAAAACAGAACGCAGCAGGTTCTATTTTACCGCAGATATCCGTAACATAGAGCCCATTGTACTCTATAGTCATGGATATACCTGCAGCTTATATGCAACTACATCGTGTACGGGCTCATCGCTAAGATACGGCGGGGAAATATAAACAAGAAAAGGTGTACTGCGCATGACTGCCCGTGTGAGTACGCAGTTATGTGCAGTACAGTACACGGCCGTACGCAGCGCCACGGCCGGGCTCACAGCTGGGATCTGCTGTGGGACTCCACAAGTGGATTCCACATCCGGCCGTGTGAGCCCGGCGTTATTCAGACCGCTACCTGTAATCCGTAATTTACAAGAAGCCCCAGGAACACTCACCTTCCTGCAGTTCCAGGAGCAGCTTGTTGAGCGCCTTCTGTGTGAGACCGCCGCACCTCCGCAAGATTACAAAGCCTCACAGAGCGCCACTTTCTACACCCCATCCCTGCCGCTGGGATCAAGAAATACCCCCCAAAAAAGCTAGGGCGGAGGAGGGCTGCACTATTTTATTGCCCCATGTGCCCATCCCAACCAGCGCCCGTAATTACCCCTGTCTTCGGGCATACCACACAGTTTACATTATTACTTTAATGTAAGATAAAGGGAACGCCAAAAAGGGCGCGTAGGGGGGGAGGGATTATTTTTAGGGAGTCAATTTTTTTTTCTGGACAAGTCGGCAATGGGGCTGGGAATTTATTCAGTTGTGCCCTGAAATCCAAAGGGTGTTCCCTCCATTATACGACTAGCCATGTGTCCTGTAAGTAGATTAGGGCCACATTGCGTATGTTTCTGAACAGGGGACAAACAGGGAGATTTATTTTGGGGTGAACGTCTTCATTTCTATGTACACTGTACACAAAATGTGTTTTTAAAATGACACAATTGCCAAAAAAATTTGAATTGTAATTATTTCCTTCTGCTTTGCTTAGAGTCATTCGAAAACTGTGGGGTCAAAATAGGAAGTACACCCCAAGATGACTTCGTTAAGGGGTCTAGTTTTCAAAATGGGGTAATTTGAATGCATCGGTTATGCGCACAAATATTTGCGCCTAAAACGCTCTTGTGACTGAGCCCTCAAGCAGGAAAAACTGAGAAGCACTCCAAATTTTCTAGCACTACTTCTGTGTTCAGTAATACCCCATTGTAGCCCCAATCTACTTACAGGACACATGGCTAGGCCTATAATGGAGGGAACACCCATTGGCTATCAGGGCACAACTGTATAAATTTCAGGCCCATCCCAACCGGGCCTCCATAATTGCACCTCACACAGTTTACATTATTACTTTTATCTAAGAGGTAGGGAACGCCGAAAACGGAGTGATGGGGGAGAATATTTTTAGGGTGTCAACTTTTTCTGCAAAAGTGAGCAATGGGGCCTGGAATTTATTCAGTTGAGCCCAGAAATCCAATGGGTGTTCCCTCCATTACAGGCCTAGTCATGTGTCCTGTAAGTAGATTGGGGCTACAATGTGTATGTTTTTAAACACGGCAAAAACGGGTATTAATTTTAGGGTACAAGTCTTCATTGCTATGTATGTGTCATTTTAAAAACTATTTTTTTTGTACAATTACCAAAAAAAATGAAAATCCAATTTTTTCCTTCTGGTTTGCTTAAATTCGAAAACTGTGAGATCAAAATACGCAACACACCCCTAGATAAATTCGTTAAAGGGTCTAGTTTTCAAAATGGGGTCATTTGTGGGCATTCTCTGTCGTTTTGGCGGCTCCAGGGCTCTACAATTGTGCAATGGAACCTAAAACACCTTCAAGCTAAATTTCTGTGTAAGAAGCCACCGGCTGCTCCTTTCGGTTTGGGCCCCTTTACGGAGGTATTCTATGTTAAAGTGACACAGATTTCCAAAATTTGGCTCTGTCAGTAAGGCGCAAACAGACTTGGTCACTAAGCTGTTAAGGCAGTGCAGCATCCCGTAGGGTGACCCCAGACACATGGGGTCCAGCCACTGATTTTCACCATTTCCGGGAGCGGCCTGGCCGATTGTAGTCCTCTTACTCCCCTCCAATGCACAACAGCGTTCTTGAGTCCCAACTTTTCTCCTATAGGCCTCAGTTTCGCCCTCTTCTCTGCCCAGTAGATGTAAGAGTGGCCGATGATCCATACGTTCCAGGGCTGGATGACTGTGAAAAAATATAAAAACCACCAACAACATGTTCTCCTAATTTTGAAAAACACAAAACCCCCATACAATCTAAATTACACCACCCGCAGATCAGGGTGAACATATGCCTTATAGGCCTCCGATCTCCATCTGCCCAGCCGTTTTACCTCTTCTGCCAATATCCCGCATGTGTCTGCTGTTGTCGCTGCCCCGATACGAAACGAATGCGTTCCGAATTCCTTTGGGTCCAAACCCAACAGTTTTATGCACGCTCGCAAAACCGCAAAAAAACTGGTAGACTGTTACCGGGAGTCCAGAAGCATGTTGGAACAAGTGGCCTGTACCTAGGTGCAGGGCCATATACTGCCGCAAAACCCCAACTGGGCACCACTTCGAACCCAGAGCTGCTATGGATACCACTTCGCCCTGCCGTAAGAGTCCGTCTTCGATCTTCTTATACAAACCTTTACAGCCTCGTCCATTATTACCAGATCTCCGAATAACAGGCCACCCTTCTTAAATTTACTGGCTGGATCTACCTCCCCGACACGCAGGACCGCGAAAAAAGCCGTAGAAAAACATGCCCGGAAAAGTAAAGTATCAGACAAAGAAGAGAAAGAGTGATGGGACGCCGCTTATCTATTGGTCTCTTTTCTTTTTTCAACACTTTTAAAATCTGATGGAAAACAAAATCCTTTGTGACGTCAGGTTTGTCATGCAATCGCAGCAAGAACGCAATTCCTGTCAAATGGTGCTTGGCCACCCCTGCGGCGACTCCCCTCCTCCTAAGTGCCAGCATTGTATTAAAAGTCTGTGTTCTGGCCTGCTCCGAATCTGGGAAAACATTACCGGCACCCTCCAGCCATGAGGTCCAAATACCATTATAACTTCTCCACGTTGTAGCTGCTATCAAAGCCTACACCAACACTAACAAATCCCTTCTATTATGCTCTACAAGAAAGGAGGGCAACATACCCCTGCGACATCCGCTTCCTGGTGCAGTTCCCTGAAGGGCATCAGCCACACAATTTTGTCTCCGGGAACATACTTTGCTCTAAATGCCATAAGAAAGCAAGTACTGGTGGTGATGAAGCCGATTGCTTGTTGATCGCCGATCCACCAACTCGTTATCCGACCAAAAGCATATAGCTTGGTCCTGCATCTTCTCACTCCATAGCTCTACCGCCACAACGATAGGGACCAGTTCCAAAAGCACCACATTATTTGGCAATCAGGACTCCACCCAACACACCGGCCATGGTGCCCTGCACCACAGATTTTTTGAAAATCACACCAAAGCCGATTGCTCCAGCCGCATCCGAAAAAAGGCTCAACTCTACGCTTGATCTCTCCTCCTTCGGGCATATCACTTGCCCATTGAACGTCTGCAGGAATATTTTCCACACGTGCAAATCAGCCCTGATAGCCATGGTGATAAGTACGAAATTATGCGGCTTTTTTATTCCCACCGTAGCTAATGAAAGGCGCCCCGAAAAAATGCGTCCCATCGATATGACTTTACATGCGAAATTAAAGAGCCCAGGCAAAACCTAAATTTTATGCAGCGCCACTTTTCGACTCGCACCGACCGACTCCACCGACTGCATCAAACGCGCCACCTTGTCCGTCGGCAAACGAAAAACCATATCTATTCTGTCGATTTCTATACCTAAAAATGTAAACAGCTCATTGGGCCTTCTGTTTTATCTTCCGCCAGGGTAAATCCGATTTTTTGAGCTATTGTTCTGAAACCTGACAACAAAATCTGACAGACCATGGAATCTTTCAGACCTACAAACAGGAAGTCGTCCAGATAGTGGATGACCGATGTGAAACCCATCTCATAAACTACCACCCACTCCAAAAAAGGGCTGAATAGCTTGACGTAGTAGCATGAGATCGAGCAACCCATCGGCAAGCACATGTCCACAAAAAATTGCTCTTTTAACCTGCAGCCCAACAAATAAAAACAGTCAGAGTGGACGGGCAACAAACGGAAAGCGGACTGAATGTCCGCCTTGGCCAGCAGGGCTCCTCTGCCTGCATGCTGAACCAAGAGAACCGCCCTGTCAAACGACGTGTAGGACGCCGCCGCCTGTTCCCTGGAAATACCAGCATTTACCGAGGAACCAACTGAAAAAGATAGATGATGAATGAGACTGAATTTCCCCAAAGGACCAATCCCAAAGGAGAGACACGCAGGTATCGTATGGGGGCTCCGAAAAAGGGCCCGCCATATGGCCCGCCCCAACTTCCTTTAACAGTTTTTCTTCGACTAACCCAATATTGTCCTGCGCCGATTTTAAATTAGAAATTAATAACATAGCTGGCTGAGGCTGATAAGGGATATAAAAACCGTATTTGAACCCGCTCTCAAGCAAGCTGTGGTATTTGTCTAACCACGATCGCAGGATGCTGCTTTTCACCGGCTTTCGATTCTGCGTTACTTGCGCCTCCTGAGGCGTTCCCGCGTAGCTTTTTGAAACAGAGCACTGCAGCGTGGTTACCCCCGTACACCGTGCACTCATGCCGAAATTTGCACGTAGCGAGAAACCTGCAGTGCCGTTCAGTGCCCTTCATTGAAAAGCCAGCAGGTACCCTTAGGTTTTGGAGCCACAGCCGCTGACTGTAGTCCACCAGCTGTGGCTCCCCTTGAAAAGGGAGTCTTCTAAGACCACTGCGCCAAAATCAACTGCAGCCACACGTCCGTCGCCTTGCTAGCCCAGCTGATCGAACTGGAACCTGCAATCCAACGTCGAAAATCTTCATTATAGTGCCACCAAGCCGCACCTCTGTGCAGCTTGTAGGCAATAAAATTGTATTTATGTAGATCAACATCTCCTGACCCTTCTGAGGCTGATGTTGACACGTTATGTTTGCAAGCAATACAAGTGCTTGCAACCAATTACCAAACGTTTTTGCAACTTTTGGTTTTCTATCATTGCCCCGTTCGGAAACACGCTCCTTATCCACTACCGCGTGGTGGACCGCCAGCAGGGACCGTATGTCGATGTAACTTCCATTACGTATTTTCTCCACTGCTTGTCTGGCACCCTCGCTCCCGAAGGAGCTACACCACAAAACATTAAATCCACCAGATGGAAACTCTCCACCATGGGTTCCATGCCCACCACTATCGGAATTTGCACCGTACCACCATGCTCTAGCATATCACTGCCTTCGGAGGATATTATCGACCCTTGTTTTTTATTATAGTGAGATACCAGCGCCCTCAGTGCACCCACAAAATCATCATCACCTGGCTTATTAGCGCCTACCGTTTCCCAGGCCTTACGGCATGATCACTCATCAGTTCAGTCCTCTGGCTGTGGACCACCCGCTGTCTCGGCTCCATCACTGCCCCTTCGATATGTCAGATGCTGATTCGATCCAGCTGCGCCTGAAGCATCCTGACAATGATGTTTGGACATCTCGGACCTGCGAGGAAAATGCTCCGCGGCACTCCGATCACTCGGCCTGTGACTCCTGCTGCCTCCTGAAGAATCCGAAAGACGACCTGACGGCTCTCCGTGACACCCAGTGAATCGCATCCTACTCTCCTGCCTGTGGGACCATCACACTTGCGTGCCTCAGGGGGATCGCTCCTTGCTTGTAGTCTCCTGTCACGCTGGCGATAGCCTTCATCAGTGGAAACAGATGAAGAAGAACCAGCAAATCTGCTCACGTATCCCTACAGCCTCCCCTGCGCTCCCTCTAACTGACCCCCCTACGACCCTGCTTCACGAACCTAAACTACCTTGGTATTAGTGTACCTTGACGCCACCGGAAGCTAGGGGTTTTAGAGGGAAAACGCCCGTCACACCCCTAGCTCCCAATTGGCACCATAGGTAAAGGTCCCGCAACCAGCACAAATGGCTCAGTGGCTGAAGCGCCTTAGCATCTAAGTGAGGCGACGTCCATCTGTGTCTTACCCGGGTCCGTGTGACTGTCCCGCAGCTGTAGCCTTCCGTCGCTCCTGGACGCACTGTGCGTTTGGCAGTCCCTGAGTACGTTGGGTACATTGTGTGCACTGTCATTGCTGGTGTGCTCCTGGATGCTAGCTGTGAAGGGGTGGCCGCTTGGGGACCGGGTCAGCATTTGCTTCAGGACTGTGCGGCCGCCGACTCTCACTGTCTCTCCTGGCGGTCATGTGGCCTCTCTGCTGTGCCGCAGATGTGAAAGGTGGGGGAGTGGTCGGCGCTTCTCGGTCGGGGCAACCCTACGTACCTGTAGTGTGCGGCCGGCGGCCTCCACTGCGTCTGCTAGCGGCCTCTTGGGAGGCAGTGGCGGCGGGGCATGAGCAGCCGCTTCTTACTCAGGGGGGTTCCGACTTCTGGGTCCCTAGCGAGGAAGCCCCTTGCAGCTGTTGCTGCGGAGCCTGCAGTATGCGCGTTTCTGCCACTTTTAGTGGCCTTTTAGGACCTACAGCCCAGCTCTTCATCCAATCAGGTACAGGGGACGACACCCCCCAGTCAATCTTGACTCCACCAGGACTTCCTGTTGGTTTCAAGATAAACTAATACCAACTACCTCCTCTGTCCCTCACTAGCTCATAGCTGCCCCTATACCTATCTGGGCTCTCGCTACCCCTACCCCTTCTGCCTCCGTCCCTACCACCTGATCCTTTCTCTGCTCCTCGCCCCGCTCTGTTACTGACATACTCCCTCTGACCTGCAAATGAGCTCTCCCTTCTACTGTGACCCCTTGCACCTTGCTCTTGTCTTATCCCTTGCACACACCTGTGTCTCTGCCCACCTGTTGCTGCCCCTTTATCCCCCCTCACAACTACACTACCCCTTCTGCCGCCCACTTGCAATTCCCTCTGCCATAGACTAACCCTACCACCTTTGCCATCACCATAACTGTTCCCCCTACCCCTGCCTATCCGCTTGCCCTGGAATCGCTGCTCGTCTCCCCACTACCCAGCGAGCCCTCCGACGACTGCCTGCTGCTGCTAGACTGCCCAGCCATGCCCCCCTCCCCCCCTGCTACCTGTTGCCCATCACTGCCATGACCCCCTCCCCCTTCTCGACCGGCTGCCGGGGAACTCCCTCCTGTGCCAGGTGCCGTAAACCCCTCTCCCTCCTCGTGCTCTCCCCCTCCACTACTCTGACTCTTCTCCTGTCCTGCACCAGCCCCCTTCCCCCCGCTCCCTCCTCGTTGATCGCCCACATGCGCCGACTCCACCCAGCCACCGGCCGCATGGGGAAACCCTCCTGCACTGTGCGCCAACTCGCGTGCTCTTCCCCCTCCTCTCCTCATCTCCCTTGCCTAGAACGTGGCTCCTGTGTTCCCACTGCACTCTGCTTGCCGGAGCTGCCCAAGGCCTGGTCCTCTTCTGCCTGCCTCCACACCCCCGCCGCGGGCCTCCTCACCAGCTCCAGGGCCGCTTCTGCTGCTCCTTTTCTTTGCCACTGGACTCGGGCTCAACCTTGCTGGGGGATTTCCTCTCTTCTGTGGCCGACCACGATCCTTTCCCCCACTCGCCATTGCTGGAACCACTGCTGCCGCCGAGGACCTGCGCTCATCCAGGAACAGTTCCAACCAGGAATGACCGTCTGCTGCTACATCTGCCTTAGTAAATCCTCCATGTTCCTCACTACCCTCACTAACCTACATCCTCACTCTCCTATTTTCTCTCTGGAACTTTCTCCTGCTTCCCTACCCTTATATACTTTTATTACTTTTACTCCTCCCCAAACTATTCAAATTCCGGTCACCCAATCCTTTGCTAATACCCGCCCCCCAGTCCCTAGGCAGCCAAATTAACCCATTCGGTTGCCTAACAATGACTGGTTGTTTTACTTAACGTCACGGGACGTTAGGAGAAACCACAGCCACAGTAGGTCCTGGCCCGGTACCACACTTCTCACACTCTCTTAATCTCCACTGGTTCAGATTCACGGATGGAAAAACGCTGCAGAACTTCTGGGGAGTAGCAGTCCCCAACATTCACGAGACCATCCTCTCGGCCTCCTCCTTTCTGTGTCTGCGGTTTGAAGGTACCCACAGACAGCTGCCTTGCACTCCTCCCTCTGACTGAACTCGACAGAACTCAGAACGGACTCTCCTCTCTCACAGCTTGCAAACACATATATCAAGCATCATCAGGTGATAGACAAAAAGATACAAAACCAGACAGTCATCCACATACCAGACACTTAACCCTTTCAGTGCTGCAGCAATGTAATGCACACCATTCTTGCAACCTGAAAGGCACTCACAGAACAATACTGAGAATACACACCATTCTTGAGGGGCCCCATTCCCTCCATTATAGGCTTAGCCATGTGTCCTATAAGCAGATTGCGGCCACAATGGGTATGTTTCTGAGCAAAGGACAAACAGGGCGAAGCATTTTGGGGTGCAAATCTTCATTTTGGGGTGCTATACAAACATGTCTGTTTTTGAAATTACAGAATTGCCACAAAAAATGAAACTCAGAATTTTTTTTCTGTGGGACGTACCATCAATGCATTAAGAATACACATCGGACAGCATAGAAACAATATAACTAAGGGTTTTCTTAACCATAGCGTATCCCGGCATTTCCTCCAACACCATGACTGTGATTTCGCTGGTTTAAAAGTAACACCTATAGAAAAAATTCATTCAAAACCATTTTCTCTTCTTAAAAGAATAGAAATGTATTGGATCTACAAAATGAAGACTCTAGCCCCATTCGGGCTTAATTAAGCTTTGGAGAAAAATATTGAATCCATTGTTTTTATACTATTGTTTTTACTGTATTGTCTTTATCTGTACTTTAATAATTTAATACTCACCTGTCACTAACACCCTCCAGTGGATAGCATTATAATTCATTTATTCTAACTTTTACTATTTATTAGGTACTAGCTTACCCGTCGCGCGTTGCTGCGAAGACAGACAGACATACATTTATTCGTTTTTATATATCTAGATAACAACCAATCACAGCGCAGCTTTCATGTTACCTTAGCAGTATAAAATATAACAACCAATCACAGCGCAGCTTTCATGTTACCTCAGCAGTAAGAGAAATAACAACCAATCACAGCGCAACTTTTATTCTGCCTCAGAAATATAAAAAATAGCAACCAATCACAGCACAGCTTTCATGTTACCTCTGCGGTATTATATATAGCAACCAATCACAGTGCAGCTTTCATGTTACCTTAGTGGTATAATATATAACAACGAATCGCAGCACAGCTTTCATGCAACCTCAGTAGTATAAGAAGTAGCCACCAATCACAGCACAGCTTTCATGTTACCTCAGCAGTGTAAGAAATAGCAACCAATCACAGCACAGCTTTCATTTTACCTCAGCATTCTCAATATCCAGCAATTGTCTTGCAAAACGTTCGGCGGATGCATCATTTTCTGGTTGAACACGCATCCCGTTGCTCGTAATGCCTTTTGCTTTCGTGCTTGAGATGGAAATCAAACAATCTGTGTCTGGGGGGGCATAACTGGCGACGATGCTCGCACGCGCGCCACCTATCGTAGGATAGTTGTACTATGCCTATAATCTTCCCAGGAGTGTACTCAACAACTTCCCAAAGTTTCATGGTGATTGGATGAATAGTGTAGTAATGCATAAAGGACAGACAGACAGACATACATTTATATATATCAGGAAGTAAGAGAATTAGATTCCGTACGTAAAATTTGGACGCTAATTCTTTTGCGCATAGAATTGAATAATCGAGTTGAGACCCATTAGCTTTTCCTATTTATGACATATTCAATGCCTGTGCAAATTTCAAGTTTCTATGACATTGGGAAGCGGGAAAATTAGATTCCGTACGTAAAATTTGGACGCTAATTCTTTGGCGCTTAGAATTGAATAATCGAGTTGGGACCTATTAGCTTTTCCTATTTATGACATAATCAATGCTCCTGCCAAATTTCATGTTTCTACAACATCGGGAAGTGAGAGAATTAGTGGCAATGATGGAAATCGAACAATCTACGTGGGGGGGGGGTCGTAACTGTCGACGACGCTCGCACGCGCGCCATTTATCATAGAATATTTGTACTATGCCTATAATCTTCCCAGGAGTGTACTCAACAACTTCCCAAAGTTTCATGGCGATCGGATGAATGGTGTAGTAGCGCATAAAGGACAAACAGACAGACACACAGACAGACACACAGACAGACATACATTCAATTTTATATATATAGATAAAACCCATGATGCAAATTGTGAGGAAACATTGGATGGTTTAGTATGTGAGCCATGTCTTCTGCAACACTCTGTAAGTATTTGTAAGTGGACCGTATCACCGCCCACATTTACCAGATAGGAATCAGTCAAGAATAAGTGTGCATGGTAACAAATAATGTGAACACCACCGATGTACAATTTAACCCTTCCCTTTTCCGGGTGTCTTAAGAATGTTCCTCTCCTACGCTGGTTAGATGGAACATATCCGTTCCTACCTGATGCAGAGCGAGCAGCTCTGCACTGACATCCAGATGGATTGCAACTGTCTCACATCTCATTATCATATAATAACATAATCAGATGGATGAAGGATTCAAAATACCTTGAAAAACATGAATCACACATTGATTGAAACTGAGAAACAGACAATTATAACTTCAAGAGGTCTCATATCCATAGCAACAAAAACCCAGACCAACACTGGTCATCATTGGTATGACATTTTTACAGGATGGTCAACCTCGGTGAAGAAAATGCTGGATTGGCGATTGCACCCTATGATAATTGTACTTCTACTTTGTGTTCTTTTAACATTGTGGAATCGTTGTCCTACATACAGGATTTGTAAGACCCCATAAGTGAAAGAAAAGCCTCCGTTTTCATCTCCAAGGAGGAAGCGCCATGATGCATATAATACTCCATGGAACTGAATAAAGTAGGGCAGCAAGTGATGACTTACTAAAATGTGCATTCTGCAGAAATCCCTAAAGGACAGCTGATCAAAGATGGACTGCGCTTGAAAATGTGCTTTATAATGTCTTAAAGGGGTTGTCCCGCGAAACAAAGTGGGGTTATACACTTCTGTATGGCCATATTAATGCACTTTGTAATGTACATTGTGCATTAATTATGAGCCATACAGAAGTTATAAGAAGTTTTATACTTACCTGCTCCGTTGCTGGCGTCCTAGTCTCCATGGTGCCGACTAATTTTCGGCCTCTAATGGCCAAATTAGCCGCGCTTGCGCAGTCCGGGTCTTCTGCTGTCTTCAACGGGGCCGCTCGTGCAGAATGCCGACTCCGTGTAGCTCCGCCCCGTCACGTGCCGATTCCAGCCAATCAGGAGGCTGGAATCGGCAATGGACCGCACAGAAGCCCTGCGGTCCACAGAGAGAGAGGATCCCGGCGGCCATCTTCAGCAGGTGAGTATGAAGACGCCGGACCGCCGGGATTCGGGTAAGTACTACCCGGTTTGTTTTTTTAACCCCTGCATCGGGGTTGTCTTGCGCCGAACGGGGAGGGGGGGTTTAAAAAAAAAAAAAACCCGTTTCGGTGCAGGACAATCCCTTTAATATTGCCGCTTAATAGAATATGCACAAGGCTTTGCACCTCTATAAAGTATTGTGTTCTGTTACTTTTGGTCTCATTGTGAATCACGCACTCTCCTTTTTCCTAACCAGGGATAATGCAGTTGCCACAGGTTCCTGCGTCGGAATACCCTACGGAGTGTTAACATGTTATGGGGGGGAGAGATGGGAACTGCGGTAAAAATACCCGAGGAGCATTCACACCCTTCTCCCAGTGCTAGGTAAGGCAACCTGCCACTGTAGAACAGAGATAGCTATTGGGAGGAGAATAGGAAGTGTGAATAGGATAATGAGACAAAGCAGAAACAGTCACAAAACGGGGGAATATATATATATATATATATATGTAACAAGGGCAACTCCATTGTTATATTCCTTTATATGATTATATTCTTTGCTGTGATCAAAATTGTATCTGTAACCTTAAGAAAATAGATATTTTACATTAAGCGATTTTTAGCCATAGGGCGTAGTCTAGCATGGTTGCTTCAGATATTTATCCAGATGACACAGCCAGAATAAACTCCCTTGATAAGAAATAATTGACGTCACAGCACATGCTCTTACGCTAAAGACAAGATGACCAAGCAGAACTAATGTTCTACAAACAGCCACACTTGTTTCTTGGCTAGGGAAATAGGCAGAGCCTTTGGTCTTAAACTATAGTATTTGCTGTATGATAAAAAGCTAAGATCCCTCCAATTACATTAAACTGAGTGTGACAGGTCAGGTCGTGATTGAACAAATGTCACGCAGCAAGGTTCCTGCTTCACAGACTTATTGCGCAAACTACTTCAGCTTCTTTCTACCCATAAAAACCACAAATGCTTAAACCATAAATAAGGGTAAAATCACAGAAGTGAGGAAAAAGAAAAAAACACAGTATTCACTGAAAAAGCCAAAAATACAATACCTGAAGGTCTGCAAAGCAGTGTTTTTTTCTTTTTCCTCACTTCTGTGATTTTATGTAATTTATTGTGAGTTAGCGTAGGTACTGACGGAAGCGGTGTGACCTCGACGCGGTCCGTCAGCCTATGCGTTTTGGCCAAAATGCAGTACCAACACCCGCATTTCATTAGTATGCATTAGTATTTTTGTATGTAGTTTGCTAGTTGGTGGGGGAGCCCAAGATGTCAGCCAGTGTGGCCCACCTTGGAGATACAGGGCAACCCGCTGTCATATCAGCCAGGGTTGATATCCTGTATGGTGGGTCACCACCCATCTATGGCTGGCATCTTTGGTATCGTTCACATGTGCAGGCTATTAGTATATGCAGTCACTCCTCCCCAATCTGGGCTGGGTTGAGTGGGTGACTGCATATTAGCCTGCCAGGAACAAGCTGCTCCTCCACACATTATTGTCTGACTGACTACATATCTTCAGGGCTTAAGGCCATTGCGCCTGCCCTACGGCGATTGTGCCGGTGGCGATTGTGCCTGCCTTATGGCGATCGTGCCTATGGCGACCGTGTCTGCTTTGCAGACCTTCAGGTATTGTATTTTTGGCTTTTTCAGTGAATAAATAAGGGTAAAATGCTTGCGGCGGCCTGTAGACGAGGACCAGACACGTTCTAGTGGTACAGTCTTACTTCTCAGCATTCCAAGCTTCCAGAATCCAACTTAGTTGATTGTTCAAGTAGTTGTTTTTTTTTTTTTAAAGTTATAAGCCCAATAGTTTAATTCCAAAAGATAATATTTCTCTGTTGGTCTCTTGGAAATCCCACTGTGTTCCCCTCTTGAATGTCAGACAGGGTAATATCGGTATCCTGTCCTACCACCCCTTGCAATCCAGTTATAGCGTGCTCAGCTCATTGACAAGTCTTTAACTATTGACATGCCATCTCTGTTAGAAAGGCTCTTCATGAATTTAATATGGCCAATATTTTGGTAGATGCTTCCAAATGAAGTCTTTGATGTCTCCTCCATTCAGTCTACTAGGTGCCAGAGGAGACAAAATGCATCTCAGTATTGGCATTAGCAGTAGCCATCCCAGTGGTGCTCACTCGTTGCTTGGCAAAGGATGGAAAGACCTTGTTAAAGGCATTACGGAAGTTGGCACCCATAAAGGCGTACACAATTGGATTAATAGAAGAATTAGTGTAGGACATGCAATGCGCCCATATCTTTACTTTGTATGTGTAATAATCACGTTTGAAGGTAGGACTAAAGGATTGAAACAGGATATAGAGCTGGATAGGGCCCCAACAGATGGTGAACAGCAAGACGATGACCGCCACCATGCGTGTAATTTTAGTGCGCATAACTTCAGAACGCTCAGCCAGGAGCTGTATCTGGAAGAAGAACAGAAATCATAAGTGGAAACACCACAAATATAGAACATCGATGATCGAAAAGAAAAACTGTGATTATTCATAACTAGAGATGAGCGAACGTGCTCGGCCCCGCCCCTTTTTCGCCCGAATACCGCGATTTCCGAGTACTTCACTACTCGGGTGAAAAGTACTCGGGTGCGCCGGGGGGCGGGGAGAGGCGTGGCGGCGTGGGGGGTAGCAGCGGGGAACAGGGGGGAGCCCTCTCTCTCTCCCTCTCCCCCCCCACTCCCACGGCGACCCCCGAATTTTTTCGCCCGAGTACGGAAGTACTCGAAAATCGCGGTATTCGGGCGAAAAAGGGGCGTGGCCGAGCACGTTCGCTCATCTCTATTCATAACGCCTGCATGTTTTTAAAAAATAAATACCTGACTGCTTAGAACCAACGATCAATACTATGCAGAATGCACCCTGCTACGTTACGTGCCCAACAGCTTGTTGATACACTGAAGAACCGCATCCCTCTTCATGTATTAGGGGCATCTCCGTGTGCCTACACAGATACATGTGCCACATTTCGCCAGGACATCAACTTCTAGTATAAATTATGCATAAATCTGTCAGTCTGGGGCAGCCATACCCTCCCAAGCCCTATCCTCTTTCCAATGTGGTGTGGCCAGTGTAAACAGTCTAAATGCCGTAGATTTTTGTGCAAAAATTTGCAACTTTTTTACACTTTAAATGGGTGTAAAAAGCTTTGTGCATCACCTCCTGTGAACCAACAAGCGCATTCACATTCATGGTTTCCATTTACATTGGACACCGGCAGCCATATCCGTGCTCCACCAGTGAGTGGTACCTACTTTTCCATCCTAGCTCAGGAATAGAATTTCTTTCTCCTCTCACTGGATATAAAAGAAAATAATCTACTTCTTCCCCCCAGCGGGACTACTTTCCTGAACTCTGAAAAATATAGCTGGGCTCCTTACTGGATGCCAGGAAGAACTGTAATAGCGACGTCTTCCCCTTCCACCAAACTCTTTGTTATCTTCTATTTTGCATAATGCCTACAATGCTGGTTGTGTTTTATAATGTCGCGGTTACCTGGTAGCTGTTATCAGCCGGCTCCACAGAGGGCCGTCCGATCTGGTAGACCATGGCAGAATAACAGATACAGATGGTGAGCAGTGGGAGCAGGTAGACCGCCAGGAAGTTGTATACGATGAAAGTCTTTTCGTGGAGAACAGATGGAAAAGATTCGATGCAGTACATCTGCGGCCCAAACCAGTAGCCTTCGATGAGCTTGTTATAGATGGGCACTGGGATAGACACAATGAAGGAACCTGTGGATGACAAACAACATAATGCAGACGCCATGGCAGGGGGGGGGGGGTGGATTGGCGTTTTCTTTTTATATGAAAGAAATATTTTTGGTTTTAGAGTTTAACTCTTTCCAATCCACTGTCTGACGTCTGAAGACATTCTGATTGAAGACTGTATAGTTCCGATGTCGGAAGACGTCCGGCAGGGTATTCTTACTGTAGATTACTGGTCACACACTGCAGTACTGGCTCTAGCCAACAGATGGTGCTATTTTATAATGGCAGAAAGAGAAAGCCCCCTAGAAAACCCTGAATCCAAAATTGGATTTCAAAGGGTTAAATAGACGAATGTGTTTTAGTCTTGTTATGCGGTGGTGAAAATCATGGCTACATAATGCGCATATACGCTCGGCGATATTAGCGCACGAACCAGTGATTTTCTTTTGATTATTTAAATTCTTCATCTTTGTGCATGATTTAAAAAAAAAAAAAAAAAAAAAAAGCAGTCCTATCCTACCTTATCTCGCATATAGAAATCCTATCTTTTCTCACATTTAGTAATATCACGCAAGAATCCACCTAGGCAAAACACAACTATTGAAATCAACAGTTTTGTTTTGTCACTTTTTGCAGCCGTGATTTTAACAGCTGCTAAAAGCTGCCAGATCACGGACGTCTGAGGAAGCCCCAAAGGAGTATGTGCATGGAAATCATGTGTAATTCTCTGGTGACCAAACGGAAACGCTCCGCTTTTAGGCTACGTGTGAATGTAGAGTGCTTTCCACTGCGGAAAATATGCTGCAGATACTGGTGCCCAGCTGCATATCCATATATAACAGGCACGCTTTGACGCGGATCTTGGTGCGGATTTCACTGCCTCATACAAAGAAGTAAAATCCGCACTGTAAATCCACAGCACAAGGGCTTCTACAGATGGCCGTATTTTCGCGTGTTGTTCACACATAAAATATACATGCACAATGTGCAAAGAATAGAACCCATTAAGGTTGATGAGTTCGCTCTCGTTAACTCATTTATCGAGCGCATTCTCAGTGAGCGCAAAAAAAAAACATATTGCACATATTTCTACGTATTGCACAGCAAAACTCCCTATAAAAAGTCTATGGGAGGTCCGCAAATGTGTACTCAATGCAAGCACAAAAGCACAATATTAGAGATGAGCGAGCGTACTCGTCCGAGCTTGATACTCGTTCGAGTATTAGCGTGTTCGAGATGCTCGTTACTAGAGGCGAGCACCACGCGATGTTCGAGTTACTTTCACTTTCATCTCTGAGACGTTAGCGCGCTTTTCTGGCCAATAGAAAGACAGGGAAGGCATTACAACTTCCCCCTGCGACGTTCAAGCCCTATACCACCCCCCTGCAGTGAGTGGCTGGGGCGATCAGATGTCACCGGAGTATTTAAATCTGCCCCTCCCGCGGCTCGCCACAGATGCATTCTGACAGAGATCAGGGACAGTGCTGCTGCTGCTGCTATAGGGAGAGCGTTTTTCCTGCGATGCTAAATTGCGTTTTTTCTGAAGAGCAATTAGCAAAGAATGTGTTCTTGTACATTTGTTGTTTTTTTTTCGTTTTGTTGCAATTTTTCACATAGGAACTGTCAGTTGCATATGTCTCCTTATTTTTCTCTTAATGCACCCATGATTGTCAATGGAAATTAACGAAAAACGCACGAAAAACGCGCAAAAAAGGCACGGAAAATGCACGAAAAACGGCAACGCCAGTGGGTAGGCGCCCTAACTCTGCTGGTTTAACGCGTCTGTTTAGCAGTTTATTTACACCATATTGATGGTATCCTCTCTGTATATGTTTGAGCAATAATTTTAAGATTGTTCTGACCGCTGATGGTGGCGGTAGACCGCTCCAACATCCCTGACCTTCTACCCCTACTGGGCCGACGTCACCATTGTGCCGTCTGATCCTGACCCTAGGCTGGGATCCTACCCTGGAAGATTGGGCTTCTGTACCCCAATTGACAGAATCCTCTGTTTCTGTTTCTCACCCTCTTCTGCTATTCTGTTTGTCCTTTTCTTTTCTTCTTTGTCCTGTCTCATGCCTCGCCTACCCCGGTGCCTCACCCCGTGAATCTTTGGCATCCTCCATGACTAACCTGTCATTTTACACGTTCAATTCTAGAGCCCTATTCAATTCTACAGGCTTGTGAAGAGAGGCCAGATTCTGGCGCATTTACATAAAAAGCGTGTCCTGATCGCTATCTTTCAAGAGATGCATTACAAACGCGATCATCTCCCCAAGGGATCCAACAAATATTATTCCAAATGGTACCATAGTGTCCATCCCTCAAAAAAGACCTGCGGGTGTCTGTGGCTATACACAGGAGCCTCCCACGCAATTTAAAGGGGTTGTCCCGCGCCGAAACGGGTTTTTTTTTTTTTCAACCCCCCCCCCGTTCGGCGCGAGACAACCCCGATGCAGGGACGTACAGACAGCTTACCGGAGCGCTTACCTTGATCCCCGCGCTCCGGTGACTTCTATACTTACCTGTGAAGATGGCCGCCGGGAACCTCTTGCTTCGTGGACCGCAGCTCTTCTGTGCGGTCCACTGCCGATTCCAGCCTCCTGATTGGCTGGAATCGGCACGTGACGGGGCGGAGCTACACGGAGCCGCTCTCTGTCACGAGCGGCTCCATAGAAGAACACAGAAGACCCGGACTGCGCAAGCGCGGCTAATTTGGCCATCGGAGGCCAAAAATTAGTCGGCTCCATGGAGACGAGGACGCTAACAACGGAGCAGGTAAGTAAAAAACTTTTTATAACTTCTGTATGGCTCATAATTAATGCACAATGTATATTACAAAGTGCATTATTATGGCCATACAGAAGTGTATAGACCCACTTGCTGCCTCGGGACAACCCCTTTAATAGCTTCAAAAGTGGATCCTAAGGGTACATACTTATTCCTTAAAATAGAACTGGGGCATCGCACTTTGACCGTGGCTAACATTTACTCTCCCAATACAGGTCAGGCCAAATTCGCATATCACCTGTTGGGAGAACTGGCACAGTTTGCTACGGGATCCAGCATCGTACTCGGAGGGGACCTCAACCTTGCCTTGGACTCAGGCCTAGATACGTCTTCGGGTAAGTCCAGTGCCTCCCTCATGGCCCCACGTAGACTGCGTAGACGACTGACTGAGCTGCAACTCATTGACCTCTGGAGGACGCACCATCCAGGGGTCAGGGACTACAGCCATCACTCCACCGCACACAACAGTTATGGAAGGTTGGATTACATATTCATGTCATGCGTTCTTCTAAGTTTGAGCCCTAAAAGCTCTATAGGCCACTTTTTGTGGTCGGACCCCGCACCTGTTTATGGAGCCTTGCTGGGACACAACCCAGCGGGAGGGATCAATTTATGGAGACCTAATGACAATTTGCTGGGTGTTTCCTATTGTTTAGGAGAGTTTGTCAGACTGTTTTTTAGACTATCTGTCAAGTGTTTTCCCACTCAGCTCAATTTGTCAAGTGTTTTTCCACTCAGCTCAGTTCTAACTAAACACAACATCCAGTCCTCCAGCGGTAAGAATGTTTTTGTTTTGTAATTGGATTTTTCTTCTGTTGTTGTCATCTATAACAATGATATAATTTTGAGGCCCATGCCATGTGATACGTAAAGATGTCAAGTGCAAAGTCTGTAAAAAAAATAAATAATAAAAATAGAGAATTGGAAAATGAGAATACACCGGACAAAAAAACTGTGTGTATGCATATATATATATATGGAGAGAGAGAGAGATCTTCCTTCTTAGTGAATAGCTAGCATATAAATGGTTAACGTGTTTCTGTTATGCACTGGTATGTATTAGATACTTGCAGATACTCCCACATATGCTTTCCTGGCTCAGGAATGTCCTGAGATAGCGGGTTCTGACCCCCTCCCTTTGCAGAGGAGCTATTGGAACAGCAAATACTGAATGAGCCTATTCTCTTTCTTAAGCTTTGCTTCATATGAATTAGGTGTTTTAGTAGCAGCATACACCTTAAGGCGTTAAAGGGGTTGTCTCGCACCGAAACGGGTTTGTTTTTTTTTCAATAGGCCCCCCGTTCGGCGCGAGACAAACCCAAGGGATGGGTTAAAAAAAAAATATATATATATATATTACTTACCCGAATCCCCGCTCTGCGCCAACTTCTTTCTTCTTTCTCCAAGATGGCCACCGGGATCTTCACCCACGATGCACCGCGGGTCTTCTCCCATGGTGCACCGTGGGCTCTGTGCGGTCCATTGTGCCGATTCCAGCCTCCTGATCGGCTGGAATCGGCACACGTGACGGGGCGGAGCTACGATGATGACGCGGGACCAGCTCTCCGGCACGAGCGGCCCCATTCACCAGGCAGAAGACCGGACTGCGCAAGTGCGTCTAAAAACGCCAGAAGACAGCGAATTTAGTCGGATCCATGGCGACGGGGACGCTAGCAACGGAGCAGGTAAGTGAATTACTTCTGTATGGCTCATAATTAATGCACGATGTATATTACAAAGTGCATTAATATGGCCATACAGAAGTGTATGACCCCACTTGCTGCCGCGAGACAACCCCTTTAATATATGTTAATCATTAGTCATTACAAGCTAAGCCAATTGTGTAGATCATAACCACCCTAACTTTTGCTTATGTAAGTGGACATATACAGTATATACATGTGCCTGCCTTATAATAAAGCAGAAGAGCTTCATTGTCGTAGGATCCTGGCTAGTGTCATATGTTAGTGATTTGTGTACACAACTTCTCACATACAATTCGGAGCAGACAATGAAACACTATGAAATCCCTTTGATGATTCCCCTAACACTCACCTCTCCACTGTGCCCCATGCCGATGCTTCTATGCTTGTTTTCAGGCTGCATTCCTGCCCGCTTTACGGAACATCACAAGTGCTGTAGCCAATAACAGAGCTCAGTGATTGAGTGATGGGCTGTGTTCTTGGCTGCAGCTCCTGTGATATCCCATAAACAGGCTGAAGCAGCCTGTAAACATGATGTCAGAGGGAAGACATGGAGAGGAGGATGCATCTATATGCACTTCTCAGTCGGTAAGTAACGGCCATTTTTCTGTGATTGTTTTTAATTCTTGATTTCCCCTTCTGTGATGCATTTATATTAGTGTAGGGACCCACTACAACGTAAGGAACCGTGAAGTGCTTAGTGGGCTCATGTATCTTGGCCAACATCCAACCAATGCCTTGCATTTATTATCTATCATTCACATGCAGTGTGGCATTAAGACTCCAGGGGGAGCCCAGGGTGGCAGTACCAATGTGATTCACTGATGGAAATGCAGGGCAACCCGCCGAATTATCATGGCGTCATTAATAGGTTGCTGGTCTGCATGGTGAACTACATATATCAGAATGGTCTGGCACCCTGTATCCACTATGTGTGGGAGTTTACACCAAGCATCCACCCCCCTCATTATCAGGAGGCAGTGTGAGTGGTTATTATCGGTGTCCTCACAGGTGTTATTGGCTCCTCCATTTGGTAGTCAGCTACCTGCATGGTGAGAGGAGGATGCATCTATATGCACTCCCCAGTCAGTAAGTAATGGCCATTTTCTGTGATTGTTTTTAATTTTTTATTTCTCCTTCTGTGATCCCTCTAAGTAAACTATTGCATTATCTGCACAAACTCAGTAGGTCATTTACAGATGAGAAAAACTATAAAAGTAATTTATTTTGTCACATTAAAATTGGAGTGTTTTCACGGCTGGCCGACATACGCTACGCATTTCAGGCATTGGTTTCCACTGCTGGCAAAGATAATGTATGCGGTGCGCATTCCGGTCAGCCATTTTTACGCCTGTTGGAAAATATAGTTCTGGAATGATCTTCCAGACGGAATACGGTGGCCTATAGACTCCTATGGGAGTTGCCGAAAAAGGGAGGTGGGCGGAAATTCTACTAAACTCCCTCCCCAACTCTGCCCCTCGCTGTCTGTTGGCAAAGGGAGTGGGCATGACGGGAGTTTAGCACACTAGCTCCCGCCCCCATTCTACCCCCTTCCATTTCAGGCAGCCAGCAAGGGGTGGAGAGGGGGTGGGAGTTTAGAAAAATATCTACCACCCCCTCCCATTGCAGACAGCTGGCAAGGGGGCGGAGAGAGGAAGGGAAGGGGGTGAGAGTTTAGCAGAGCTAAACTCTCTCTCCCCACCCAACTGTATCCAGGGCTCAGCGTATGCTCGCCGGACTCGGGCCATCCGAACGGGCGCACAGATGGGAGATGACTTGGTCACAGCTGCTTCTCATTCATGTGATTTTTGGTTGCGCTGTGGCCATGACACTGCTGGCTAAAAACCGAAGCACCCATGTGAAAGAGCCCTGAGTAGTAATTTATCTGCTTTGGCAGCTTGAAATATTCTCAAGACATCTGCAGATGGTAATTATCTTCCACTTGACTAATAATACCTTCATTTGTAATGACTAGATTTCCCTTGTACTTCATTTTTCCATACTGGAGTGGACAATGACCGTTACATTCTTCTGATTGGAGATATTTGACGCTCATTAATATCTATCGCCTGGGCAATGCTCCCACACATCTCTCTTCCATGATTCATTATTTGGCTTAAAGAATCATTGAAATCCATGAAATTTCTTTGAAAGGCTTTGCAAAACAGGATAAGGAAATAACATCTGGGGCTAGAGATACATCAATTGTTGAGAACCCAAAACAATTCAGAATAATGGGCCCTTCATAACATTTCTTCCATACATCCCTCCTTTATTTACAGTATTTGTAGCAGACACGCTTATTCCCAGGTAGGTGAAAGTCATCTTCCATATGCTGATAACGTGAAGCAGGCTATATACAAGTGGATAAAACTTGTAGCTGCTTATTCAATGCCCAACTGAAGTGGTTTTAGGTGTTCGACAAATCCCCATTCATATCATTGTGTCATATACTCCTGGAGGTTAGAAGTTCTCACACAAGAGACTTTGACATATTCAGCAGGATACATTGTACACATATAGAACTGAGTCCAACTGAAAATGATACTAATTAAAGGCTTATTTTTATAATGGACATCTAAGGCACATCCACAGAATATGTCATAAATGTCTCCTCGATGCAGATTCCACCTCTAGGAGTCCTCTTACCTCATAAAAACAGCAGATGGAGGCATTAAAGTCACAACTGTAGTCACAAGAGATCATGGCTCCCAGGGTTGCTTCCAGAGCCGAAGTCCCACATTGCTGAGCCTAGGAATAGAATTGCTAAGTGCAGCGGATTAAGTTGGCGCTACACAAATAAAGATTATTATTAGAGATGAGCGAACGTGCTCGGCCACGCCCCTTTTTCGCCAGAGTACCGCGATTTCCGAGTACTTCCGTACTCGGGCGAAAAAATTCGGGGGGCGCCGTGGCGGCACGGGGGGTAGCAGTGGGGAGTGGGGGGGAGAGGGAGAGAGAGAGGGCTCCCCCCTGTTCCCCGCTGCTACCCCCCGCACCGCCACACCTCTCCCCGCCCCCCGGCGCCCCCCGAATCTTTTCACCCGAGTACTGAAGTACTCGAAAATGGCGGTACTCGGGTGCGTAAGTACTCGAAACGAGTACGTTCGCTCATCTCTAGTTATTATGCTTATTACATGGGCTCTATAAGCTCGCAGGAAATCAATTACATTGCCTTACGCAGATCCTCTTACATTAGCATGTCGGAATTCTGTAATAAGCGAGCGCAAAATAGAACGCAGCATGTTCTATTTTGCCACTTACATACTTGAAATAAAGCCCATTGTTCTCTATTGTTGCGTATATACCCGCAGCCTATGCACAATTATATTGCGTACGGGCTGTGGGTATAGGCGTCATCGCTAAGCAACAGTGTGGGAAATATAAACAAAACTGCCATGCATGAGTACGTGGTCATGCACAGTACAATTTCACCGCTATACTCGGCGGTATGTAGGGTCATGACCGGGTTCACAGCTGAAGAAAGCTATTGGAGCTCTGCAGCGCTTTACGCTTCTGGCTGTGTGAGCCAGACCTTACAGTGAACACTGACTTGTCTTCGTCAACTGCATGGTCATCTAAACCAAACAGTGATGTTGACACAATGGATGCATTTATATCGTTTTTAGTTACAAGCTGTGTATAACTATGCACTCGTTTTTTTCTTTAAGAAATGTGTTTTTAAGAATTTTTGTAATTGGTTATTAAAAATTCCCAATTGTTTTCAATGCATTGCAAACTGGAGTACCGACATATTAGCAAAACCCCTCAGTGAGAGTAAACACAAGCATTCCTAGCAAGAACCGAGGAAGGGGTGCAACAGCCTTGAGATGTGTTTATGGATGCTGGTCTTTTAGTGAGCTTACCATCACCACATCCTCAGACAGAAAGTTCCAATGTCTCCCTGCTCTTACAGTAAGGAACCCCCTTTTATGGTGCATAGAAACCTTTTTCCTCTGATATATCTATAAGTAGCTATTAGAGCACCCCCTTGTTACAGTCCTGGGTATAATAGATGATGGGGGAGATCTCTGCACTGACCCCTGATATATTATACATAGTTATTAGAGCACACCCTTGTTACAGTGGTGGGTATAATAGATGATGGGAGAGATCTCTGTACTGACCTCTGATATATCTATACATAGTTATTAGAGCGCCCCCTTGTTACAGTTCTGGGTATAATAGATGATGGGAGTGTAGTAGACATGATAATTAGTTAGCGTAAAATGTCTATTGATTTGTACTAAACTAGAAGTATTACGCAGCTGTAGTGATTTAACTCTATAGAGGCTAATGGCTGCATAATTTCATTATGGTAATTGCTGGACAATGGCATGGTGAAAGATGTGTGTTTTATAACTTCAGCCTAATATAAAGCTCTACTGCATAAGGAAAGAGTTAAGTCACATTCCAATACTGAAGAAGTGTATCCAGCCCCTCCACCACTCTCCAACTTCTCAGACAAAGAATTGGTTTAACTGACCACATGTTGATAGAACAAAGACTGCCATGTACACTGAGACCGCATGCTGAGAGGACAAAGTCCACACTACACTGGACTTGAGAGAAGGCGGGGAATTCTATATGACCCAGCGAATAAGAATATGTATATGTTACTGATGTAATCTGTTGCACGCCCATAAAGAGCAGGTATCATGTGTTTCAATAAAACCTGGGGCTCTGTGTATTATAACCCAGAGAGAGCTGGCTGAGATTCAAGGCTGATGACTTGTGTCCGATTGGTTTCTTTCATTATGTGTGCACACTATACAATTAGGAAGCTAAAGAATACCCTGAAACCTGCTGGAGAAAAATATGATCCAGTTGAGGAGAGATCTCTGTACTGAACCCTGATACATCTATACATAGTTATTAGGGCGCCCCTTTGTTACAGTCCTGGGTATAAATAGATGATGATGTAGTGGCCCAGTACAACGGGGCCCATTCTGAAAGATGTGTATGCTCAGTCTTGTGTTGTCAGTTTTGAGAGAGGAGTGCAAGGCAGCTGTGTGGGTATCTTCAACCCACAGACACAGAATGGAGGAGGCCGAGAGGACAGTCTAGTGAGTGTGGGGATTACTACTCCCCAGCAGTTCGGCTGCGTGTCCTAATCTGTGAATGTGAACTGGTAGAGTCACAGAGAAAGAGAGAAGAAAGTGTGGTACGGGGCCAGGACCTACAGATAACTGGCGGTGGTTTCTCCTGATGGCCCGTGAGTCCTCCCTGTCACATCACTTGTCAAGTTGCTGCTGAACTGTTCTGTTTATGAAGATGAATAAAATGACCAGTCACCCATCCGTTTTCGGAGGCTGCGACTTAAAATGTTACCTGTGTGGGTGAATTTACTCCATTATTTAGGAGGAGGTATTCCAGGATAGCACCCATAATGGAAGACAGTAGTTTCCAGTACAGTTGTACCGTAAGAAGTTGCAAGTGTGACTCTGCCCCTTAACTGCAGAGGCCCACAGGGCTCCTGACATACACAGGAATGCACTGCCGGTTGCCTGATTAGTGTGGCCAGGATGTGTAGTTGTGGGAGAAGGAGAGAGGGGGAAAAGGGGAGGACGACAGTAGGAGGAGGAGAAGGAGAGAGGGGGAGGAGAGAAGGAGAGAGGGGGAGGAAAGGAGAATGGAAAGCCGACAAAGTGTATGGGGCAAAGCTGGATGATGATGACGACATCATCCTTCTGCTCCTGTTCCTGGCATCTGCATGCCCCACTCTCACACTGCAGCTATCTGCTGGAAAAGTAGGCTGTGCTGTATATATAATGCTAGTTGATATACTCGGCTTTGCCTGAGTTAATTAGGTACAGTTGTACATGAGTTAAACAGGTACCTGTTGTTCACACGTTCACCGTGTTGTTCACCTGTTGTTCACATATGTATACACATACAGGAGCATTAGATTCTACTCAGCTGCATGTACTGATATCCCTATGCAGAATGTGCCACCCCTCCCACTCTACTTACTTTTTACCTTTAAAGGTAACACCCCTTTTTATTAAAATTTATCCCCAGACTAGAGGATACAGCTCCTTTCAGCCTTAAAGGCATGTTCCATCCCGTCAGTCCATGACCGACTGCTTATGTACTTTACAGCCTTTCAGTATATACACATAGAGGTGAGGTAGATTCTCCTCAGCATATACACATAGAGGGGAGGTAGATTCCCCTCAGTATATACACACAGAGGTGAGGTGGATTCTCCTCAGCATATACACAGTGAGATGAGGTAGATTCTCCTCAGTATATACACATAGAGGTGATGTAGATTCTCCTGGGTATAAACACATAGAGGTGAGGTAGATTCTCCTCAGTATATACACATAGAGGTGAGGTAGATTCTCCTCAGTAAATACACATAGAGGTGAGGTAGATTCTCCTCAGTACATACATATAGCGGTGAAGTAGATTCTCCTCAGTATATAAACACAAAGAGGTGAGGTAGATTCTCGTCAGTATAAATGCATAGAGCTGAGGTAGATTCTCCTCAGTATATACACATAGAGGTGAGGTACATTCTCCTCACGATATACACACATAGGTGAGGTAGATTCTCTTCAGTATATACACACAGAGGTAAGGTAGATTCTCCTCAGTATATACACATAGAGGTGAGATAGATTCTCCTTAGTATATATACACATAGAGTTGAGGTCGATTCTCCTCAGTATATACACATAGAGGTGAGGTAGATTCTCCTCAGTATATACACATAGAGGTGAGGTAGATTCTCCTCAGTATATACACATAGAGGTGAGGTAGATTCTCCTCAGTATATACACATAGAGGTGAGGTAGATTCTCCTCAGTATATACACATAGAGTTGCGGTAGATTCTCCTCAGTATATACACACAGAGGTGAAGTAGATTCTCCTCAGAATATAAACACAGAGAGGTGAGGTAGATTCTCCTAAGTATATATGCATAGAGGTGAGGTAGATTCTCCTCTGTATATACACATAGATGTGAGATAGATTCTCCTTAGTATATACATATAAAGATAAGGTAGATTCTCCTCAGTATATACACATAGCGGTGAGGTAGATTCTCGTCAGTATAAATGCATAGAGCTGAGGTAGATTCTCCTCAGTATATACACATAGAGGTGAGGTACATTCTCCTCACGATATACACACATAGGTGAGGTAGATTCTCTTCAGTATATACACACAGAGGTAAGGTAGATTCTCCTCAGTATATACACATAGAGGTGAGATAGATTCTCCTTAGTATATATACACATAGAGTTGAGGTCGATTCTCCTCAGTATATACACATAGAGGTGAGGTAGATTCTCCTCAGTATATACACATAGAGGTGAGGTAGATTCTCCTCAGTATATACACATAGAGGTGAGGTAGATTCTCCTCAGTATATACACATAGAGTTGCGGTAGATTCTCCTCAGTATATACACACAGAGGTGAAGTAGATTCTCCTCAGAATATAAACACAGAGAGGTGAGGTAGATTCTCCTAAGTATATATGCATAGAGGTGAGGTAGATTCTCCTCTGTATATACACATAGATGTGAGATAGATTCTCCTTAGTATATACATATAAAGATAAGGTAGATTCTCCTCAGTATATACACATAGAGGGTAGGTAGATTCTCCTCAGTATATACACATAGAGGTGAGGTAGATTCTCCTCTGTATATACACATAGATGTGAGATAGATTCTCCTTAGTATATACATATAAAGATAAGGTAGATTCTCCTCAGTATATACACACAGAGGTGAGGTAGATTCTCCTTAGTATGTACTCATAGAGGTGAGGGGGATTCTCCTCAGCATATACACATAGAGGTGAAGTAGATTCTCCTCAGTATATACACACAAAGGTGAGGTAGATTCTCCTCAGCATATACACATAGAGGTGAGGCAGAGTCTCCTCAGTATATACACATAGAGGTGAGGTAGATTCTCCTCAGTATATACACATAGAGGTGAGGTAGCTTCTCCTCAGTATATACACATAGAGGTGAGGTAGATTCTCCTCAGTATATACACAGAGGTGAGGTAGATTCTCCTCAGTATATACACAGAGGTGAGGTAGATTCTCCTCAGTATATACACAGAGGTGAGGTAGATTCTCCTCAGTATATACACATGAAGGTGAGATAGATTCTCCTTAGTATATACACATAAAGATGATGCAGATTCTCCTCAGTATATAGACACAGAGGTGAGGTAGATTCTCCTTAGTATATACACATAGATGTGAGGTGGATTCTCCTTAGTATATACATATAAAGATAAGGTAGATTCTCCTCAGTATATACACACAGAGGTGAGGTAGATTCTCCTTAGTATGTACACATAGAGGTGAGGGGGATTCTCCTCAGCATATACACATAGAGGTGAAGTAGATTCTCCTCAGTATATACACACAAAGGTGAGGTAGATTCTCCTCAGCATATACACATAGAGGTGAAGTAGATTCTCCTCAGTATATACACATAGAGGTGAAGTAGATTCTCCTCAGTATATACACACAAAAGGTGAGGTGGATTCTCCTCAGTATATACACATAGAGGTGAGGTAGATTCTCCTCAGCATATACATATAGAGGTGAGGTAGATTCTCCTCAGTATATACACATAGAGGTGAGGTAGATTCTCCTCAGTATATACACATGAAGGTGAGATAGATTCTCCTTCGTATATTCACATAAAGATGATGCAGATTCTCCTCAGTATATACACACAGAGGTGAGGTAGATTCTCCTTAGTATATACACATAGATGTGAGGTGGATTCTCCTCAGCATATACACATAGATGTGAGGTGGATTCTCCTCAGTATATACACATAGAGGTGAGGTAGATTATCCTCAATATATACACATAGAGTTGAGGTAGATTCTCCTCAGTATATACACATAGAGGTGAAGTAGATTCTCCTCAGTATATAAACACCGAGAGGTGAGGTAGATTCTCCTCAGTATATATGCATAGAGGTGAGGTAGATTCTCCTCAGTATATACACACAGAGGTGAGGTAGATTCTCTTCAGTATATACACATAGAGGTGAGATAGATTGTCCGTAGTATATACACACAGAGGTGACGTAGATTCTCCTCAGTATATACACAAAGAGGTGAGGTAGATTCTCCTCAGTATATACACAGAGAGGTGAGGTAGATTCTCCTCAGCATATACACACAAAGGTGAGGTCGATACTCCTCAGTATATACACACAAAGGTAAGGTTGATTCTTCTCAGTATATACACATGGAGGTGAGGTAGATTCTCCTTAGTATATACACATAGAGGTGAGGTGGATTCTCCTCAGCATATACACATAGACGTGAAGTAGATTCTCCTCAGTATATTGTGAGATACTGAGGGATATAGTGGTGGATGGTCGCTACGTCGCTCCTCGGTTTCGTTATTATGCATAAGGGGACTGGAGGAGTGTCATGTCTCGCTCTCAGAGACATAAGAAATCGGGAGCGTAATGTGGTCTCCAGCAAGTAGTTGCTGGAGATCTGTTGTTTAAAAATATCCGGGCCGGTTTTTTTTTGGAATGGATGGCAGGTTGGTAGTGGGGCTGTCCATTCCACCTCCTCCACTCCAGGGTCTGGGCGAGCTCAATTAGCCCAGGTGCTGAGGCTGAGCCAAACTAAAGGTGCACATAAATAGCAGGTGCACGGACACAGAGGGAGCTAAGATGGCTGCAGGACCCTGGCAGCCTGTGTGACCGGCTTGGAGGGAGAAGCCCTGCTGTGCGCTGCACCTGCTAAGTACTTCGGACTATTGCCTGTTTACCTGATATCTGGGTTATGGACTATTATTTTTTTGCCTGAAGTTAAGCTTGGACTTTTTATGTTGCTGGCATAAAAATAAACACAGGCCACGCCTGTATTTGGACTGCATCTGCTGGTGTTCCGTCTCTGTTTAAAAAGAAACTCGCACGCCTACCGAGCTATATCCCCACAATATACACACAGAGGTGAGGTAGATTCTCCTCAGTATATACAGATAGAGACAAGGTAGATTCTCCTCAGTATATACACAGAGGTGAGGTAGATTCTCCTCAGTATATACACATAGAGACAAGGTAGATTCTCCTCAGTATATACACACAGAGGTGCGGTAGATTTTCCTCAGCATATACACATAGAGGTGAGGTAGATTCTGCTCAGTATATACACATAGAGGTGAGGTAGATTCTCCTCAGTATATACACATCAAGGTGAGGTAGATTCTCCTCAGTATATACACATAGAGTTGAGGTAGATTCTCCTCAGTATATACACATAGAGTTGAGGTAGATTCTCCTCAGTATATACACATAGAGTTGAGGTAGATTCTCCTCAGTATATACACATAGAGGTGAGGTAGATTCTCCTCAGTATATACACATAGAGGTGAAGTAGTTTCTCCTCAGTATATAAACACAGAGAGGTGAGGTAGATTCTCCTCAGTATATACACACAGAGGTGAGGTAGATTCTCCTCAGTATATACACATCAAGGTGAGGTAGATTCTCCTCAGTATATACACATAGAGTTGAGGTAGATTCTCCTCAGTATATACACATAGAGTTGAGGTAGATTCTCCTCAGAATATACACATAGAGTTGAGGTAGATTCTCCTCAGTACATACATATAGAGGTGAAGTAGTTTCTCCTCAGTATATAAACACAGAGAGGTGAGGTAGATTCTCCTCAGTATATACACATAGAGGTAAGGTAGATTCCCCTCAGTATATACACATAGAGGTGAGGTAGATTCTCCTCACTATATACACACATAGTTTGGGTAGATTCTCCTCAGTATATACACACAGAGGTGAGGTAGATTCTCCTCAGTATATACATAGAGTTGAGATAGATTCTCCTTAGTATATACACACAGAGGTGACGTAGATTCTCCTCAGTATATACACATAGAGGTGAGGTAGATTCTCCTCAGTATATACTCAGAGAGGTGAGGTAGGTTTTCCTCAGTATATAAACACAAATGTGAGGTAGATACTCCTCAGTATATTCACCCAGAGGTGAGGTAGATTCTCCTTAGTATGTACACATAGAGGTGAGAGGGAATCTCCTCAGTATATATACATAGAGGCGTAGTAGATTCTCCTTAGTATATACACACAAAGGGAGGTAGATTCTACTCAGTATATACATATAGAGGTGAGGTAGATTCTCCCCAGTATATACACATAGAGGTCAGTTAGATTCTCCTCAGTATATGCACATAGAGGTGAGATAGATTCTCCTTTGTATATACACATAGAGGTGAGATAGATTCTCCTCAGTATATACACATAGAGATGAGGTAGATTCTCCTCAGTATATACACACAGAGGCAAGGTAGATTCTCCTTAGTATATACACACAAAGGTGAGGTAGATTCTTCTCAGTATATACACATGGAGGCGAGGTAGATTCTCCTTAGTATATAGACATAGAGGTGAGGTGGATTCTCCTCAGCATATACACATAGTGCTGAAGTAGATACTCCTGAGTATATTGTGAGGTACTGAGGGGTTGGTAGTGGGGCTGTCCATTCCACCTCCTCCACTCCAGGGTCTGGGCGAGCTCAATCAGCCCAGGTGCTATGGCTGTGCCAAACTAAAGGTGCACATAAATAGCAGGTGCACGGACACAGAGGGAGCTAAGATGGCTGCTGCACCCTGGCGGCCTGTGTGACCGGCTTGGAGGGAGAAGCCCTGCTGTGCACTGCACCGGCTAAGTGCTCTGGACTATTGCCTGTTTACCTGATATCTGGGTTATGGACTATTATTTGTTTGCCTGAAGTTAAAAGGGTTGTCCCGCGAAACAAATTTGGGGTATACACTTCTGTATGGCCATATTAATGCACTTTGTAATGTACATTGTGCATTAATTATGAGCCATACAGAAGTTATTCACCTACCTGCTCCGTTGCTGGCGTCCCCGTCTCCATGGTGCCGTCTAATTTTCAGCGTCTAATCACTCGATTAGACGCGCTTGCTCAGTCCGGTCTTCTCCGTTTTGAATGGGGCTGCTCGTGCTGGAGAGCTGCCCTCGTAGCTCCGCCCCGTCACGTGTGCCGATTCCAGCCAATCAGGAGGCTGGAATCGGCAATGGACCGCACAGAAGCCCTGCGGTCCACCGAGGGTGAAGATCCCGGCGGCCATCTTCACAAGGTAAGTAAGAAGTCACCGGAGCGCGGGGATTCGGGTAAGTACTGTGCGGTTTTTTTTTTAAGCCCCTGCATCGGGTTTGTCTCGCGCCGAACGGGGGGGCTATTGAAAAAAAAAAAAACCCCTTTCGGCGCGGGACAACCCCTTTAAGCTTGGACTTTTTATGTTACTGGTATAAAAATAAACACAGGCCACGCCTGTATTTGGACTGCATCCGCTGGTGTTCCGTCCCTGTGTATCAAGAAACTCGCACGACTACCGAGCTATATCCCCACATTCTCCTCAGTATATGCACACAGAAGTGAGGTAGATTCTCCTCAGTATATACACAGATAGGCGAGGTAGATTCCCCTCAGTATATACACACAGAGGCGAGGTAGATTCTCCTCAGTATATACACAGAGAGATGAGGTAGATTCTCCTCAGTATATACACAGAGAGGTGAGGTACATTCTCCTCAGTATATACACAGAGAGGTGAGGTAGATTCTCCCCAGTATATACACATAGAGGGCAGGTAGATTCTCCTCAGTATATACACACAAAGGTGAGGTAGATTCTCCTCAGTATATACACATAGAGGCGAGGTAGACTCTCCTCAGTATATACACTAAGAGGTGAGGTAGATTCTCCTCAGTATATACACATAGAGGCGAGGTAGATTATCCTCAGTATATACACATAGAGGGGAGGTAGATTCTCCTCAGTATATACACATGTAGGTGAGGTTGATTCTCATCAGTATATACACCCAAAGGTGAGGTAGATTCCCCTCAGTATATACACACAAAGGTGAGGTAGATTCCCCTCAGTATATACACATAGATGTGAGGTAGATTCTCCTAAGTATATACACATAGATGTGAGGTAGATTCTCCTCAGTAGATACACATAGAGGTGAGGTAGATTCTCCTCAGTATATACACATAGAGGGGAGGTAGATTCTCCTTAGTATATACACACAGAGGTGAAGCAGATTCTCCTCAGAATATAAACACAGAGATGTGAGGTAGATTCTCCTCAGTATATATGCATAGAGGTGAGGTAGATTCTCCTCAGTATATACACATAGAGGGGAGGTAGATTCTCCTCAGTATATACACATGGAGGTGAGGTAGATTCTCCTCAGTATATAGACATAGAGGGGAGGTAGATTCTCCTCAGTATATACACATAGAGGTAAGGGGGATTCTCCTCAGCATATAAACATAGAGGTGAAGTAGATTCTCCTCAGTATATACACATAGAGGTAAGGGGGATTCTCCTCAGCATATACACATAGAGGTGAAGTAGATTCTCCTCAGTATATACACATAGAGGTGAGTTAGATTCTCCTCAGTATATACACATAGAGGTGAGTTAGATTCTCCTCAGTATATACACATAAAGGTGAGGTAGATTCTCCTCAGTATATACACACAGAGGTGAGGTAGATTCTCCTCAGTATATACACATAGAGGTGAGGTAGATTCTCCTCAGTATATACACATAGAGGCGAGGTAGATTCTCCTCAGTATATACACATAGAGGTGAGGTAGATTCTCCTCAGTGTATACACATAGAGGTGAGGTAGATTCTCATCAGCATATGCACATAGAGGTGTGGTAGATTCTCCTCAGTATATACATATAGAGGTGAGGTAGATTCTCCTCAGTATATACACATAGAGGTGAGGTAGATTCTCATCAGCATATGCACATAGAGGTGTGGTAGATTCTCCTCAGTATATACATATAAAGGTGAGGTAGATTCTCCTCAGTATATACACACAGAGGTGAGGTAGATTCTGCTCAGTATATACACATAGAGGTGAGGTAGATTCTCCTCAGTATATACACATAGAGGTGAGGTAGATTCTTCTCAGTATATACATATAGAGGTGAGGTAGATTCTCCTCAGTATATACATACAGAGGTGTGGTAGATTCTCCTCAGTATATACATACAGAGGTGTGGTAGATTCTCCTCAGTATATACATATAGAGGTGTGGTAGATTCTCCTCAGTATATACATACAGAGGTGTGGTAGATTCTCCTCAGTATATACATATAGAGGTGAGGTAGATTCTCCTCAGTATATACATATAGAGGTGGGGTAGATTCTTCTCAGTATACAAATCATTTCCCTTGGCTTTATGGTTTCGAAGAAAAGAATTATGTAGTGTAGCACAGATTTTCACAGTTTTCAAGCTCAAAATTGAAAATTCAAGTTGCAACCTTACTTTCCCTGTGTAGGACCTAAGGAATGCATTTGCCAAATTTCAAGTTTTTATGACACCAGGAAGTTGCATATCATAGAGCTGCGCTAACTTTTGCACTTAGCATTGAATAATCAAGTTGTGAGCGCTTTACTTTTCCTATTCAGTACCCAACGAATGGTTGTGCCAAATTTCAATTGTGTACGACATCAAGAAGTTAAAGTATTAGGTACATTACATAGGGGAGCTCTGAACAGAGTGGGGGAAAAAAAAAAAATCACACTGCGCGTGCCCGTGACGCCATATTAATGGACATGTGCTGTGCATTCTCGGCCAATTTGCAGTCTCAATGTTTTCAATGGGAAACCTTACATCGCACCGCGTGCACTTAGCAAATCTCGCAAGTTTTCTTGGCCTAAGGGGCTACAAACATTTTTTCACGTATTCCAGGAAAGCTTATGCTAAGGAGCTAGATTATGTATATAAATTCATTTTGCGGGTGTATGCAGCATGGTTTAGGTATAGGTGCAGGTACAAATGGATGGGGCCCCAAGCTGAACTTTCCACCCCCGTCCCTCAGCCTCTAGATACGCCCCTGGTTTCCAGGTTTGCTTTTTTGACCCCTTTTTGAATATTGGCAGCAAATTGACTACGAACCAATCCAGTGAAACAGGCCCCATCACTATAGAGTCCTTCTTAAATATAAGAAACAAGGGTCTGTGTACTTAGTTCCCTTAAAACCCGGGGGTGTATGCCATCGGGACCCAGTGATTAGTCTAGTTTAATCTTTTTTATAATGGCTCTGCACTTCTTGCTGAGTTAGGCTGCTGACATTTAGAGGAGTTTATTTTATCACTTTGCATCTCATCTGAAATTTAATTTTTCTTTGTAGTACACTGGAGAAGAAAACAATTTAACAGATTTGTTTTCTCCTCATCACCCTTTCAGTATTAATCCTATTACTATTAGTATAATTAATGAACAGTTTAGGGTTAGTTTTACTCTGGTGCCAATGGATCTCAGTGTTTCCGACATGCGTATGGCGGCCGGGTTTTCACGACAGACCGATATATGCTGTCCCTCTCTGCAGGGGGAGGAGGCAGGCTGGGAGCAGTGCACTGAGCTCCCGCCCCCTCTATGCCCCTCGACACTTTTTGCAATAGGAGGGGCAGGGTGGAGATAAGTTCCGCCCCCCCGCCGCCCCCCCTCCCATTGCAACTAGTGGGGAGGGGCAGAGAGAGAGTGGAGGGGGGTGGATAGAGGGTGGAGAGGGGGTGGAAGCTCAGTGCACTGCTTCCGTCCCCCTCCTCCCCCTGTGGAGAGAGACAGCATATATCGGCCGGGTGTAAAAACCCGGCCGATATACGCATGTCGGAATAAGCCCTTATAAGCCACAAATTTAGATCCAGGATCTGGGCTTCCAATTGCGCAACCCGCTTACATCTTGTACAGCAGTATGCAGCGGCTGTTCAAGGACTGCATACATGGTCCAAGATGTACGCTGGACGGCATTGTCAGTCATGGAGCATATTCTAAATCGGAATCCTACAGATAGATTAGATAACAGCAATATATGTAAAAATTAAAATAGATAGTAACATAGTACGTTAGGCTAAAGGGAGACAATGTCCATCAAGTTCAGCCTGTTTCCACCCCCCCCCCCCCCTCATTAATCCAGAGGAAGGCAAAAAAAAAACAATGAGATAAACAGTAATTAAATACAAGTGACTCTTCCAAAATCCCTGAATCCAAAGTAACTAATCCCAATTAACACACTTAATGTGGCAGCTGGGGTTTGGATAGGAAGGGGCTAATGCAAGTAAGAAGGTGGGTGTTGTATGCCTATTTTACGGAAGGAGATAATACAGCAATTGTAGGGTTAAAGAGTAGAGATGAGCGAGCACCAAAATGCTCGGGTGCTCGTTACTCGAGTCGAACTTTTCACGATGCTCGAGGGTTCGTTTCGAGTAACGAACCCCATTGAAGTCAATGGGCGACCCGAGCATTTTTGTATATCGCTGATGCTCGCTAAGGTTTTCATTTGTGAAAATCTGGGCAATTCAAGAAAGTGATGGGAACGACACAGAAACGGATAGGGCAGGCGAGGGGCTACATGTTGGGCTGCATCTCAAGCTCCCAGGTCCCACTATTCAGCCACAATAGCGGCAAGAGTGCCCCCCCCTCCCAACAATTTTTACTTCTGAAAAACCCTCATTAGCAAGGCATACCTTAGCTAAGCAGCACACTACCTCCAACAAAGCACAATCACTGCCTGCATGACACTCCATTGCCACTTCTCCTGGGTTACATGCTGCCCAACCCCCCCGCACGACCCCGTGTCCACAGCGCACACAAAAGTGTCCCTGCGCAGCCTTCAGCTGCCCTCATGCCACACGCTGGCCTCATGGCCACACCACCCTCATGTCTATTTATAAGTGCGTCTGCCATGAGGAGGAACTGCAGGCACACACTGCAGAGGGTTGGCAGGGCCAGGCAGCGACCCTCTTTAAAAGGGGCGGGGCGATAGCCCACAATGCTGTACAGAAGCAATGAGAAATCCAATCCTGTGCCACATCCATCAGGAGCTGCACACGTGGGCATAGCAATGAGGAACCCATGTGCCACACACTATTCATTCTGTCAAGGTGTCGCATAGCTCAATCCACACTGCAAGGGGAAAGCCATCTGCGCTCTGCCCCCTACCCAAGTCAGTCAGTGTCTTTGTGCCAGACAGGTCAAACACCGCAATGGGAACTAAGTTTGCACCAACAGCATAGGTGAGTCCTAGGAAACCCAAGACATGAACCAAAATTGATCTGACCGGCCAAACATGGTAGACTTGCACCGCGGCCACGACATAGGCCTCGGCCCCCCAGCTTCAGCAATCCTAGGCAGGAAGCGGACTTTCACTGCAGCCAGGACATAGGCCTCTGTACAAACCCTCAGCAATCGCGGGCCTACAGCAGACTCGAATGCTAGCATAGCTGTGCACGTCTCATTAGCGCTGTATTGCTCCTGTAGTTTGTCCCAATGCAGTGCCCCGGATAGTAGAGCTAACGTCAGATTAAATACAGGTGGGCTTCGGCCCACACTGCATGCCCCAGTCAGGCCAGGGTTTTTTATAAATAGTCGCAGGCAGGTACAACTCCGCAATGGGAATTCCGTGTGCATCGACAGCATGGGTGGCTCCCTGGAACCCACCGGCGGTACATAAACAAATCCCATTGCAGTGCCCAGCACAGCTGAGGTAACGTCAGGTTTAATGCAGGTGGGCTTCGGCCCACACTGCATGCCCCAGTCAGACTGGGGTTCTTTATAAGTAGACACATGCAGTTACAACTCCGTGTGGACCGACAGCATAGGTGGGTCCCAGGAAGCCACCGACGGTACATAAATATATCCCATTGCAGTGCCCTGGACAGCAAAGCTAACGTCAGATTAAATGCAGGTGGGCTTCGCCCCACACTGCATGCCCCAGTCAGACTGGGTTTTTTTATAAATAGTCACAGGCAGGTACAACTCCGCAATGGGAATTCCGTGTGCACCGACAGCATGGGTAGCTCCCTGGAACCCACCAGCGGTACATAAACAAATCCCATTGCAGTGCCCAGCACAGCTGAGGTAACGTCAGGTTTAATGCAGGTGGGCTTCGGCCCACACTGCATGCCCCAGTCAGACTGGGGTTTTTTATAAGTAGACACAGGCAGGTACAACTCCCTATTGTGAAGTCCGTGTGGACCGACAGCATGGGTGGCTCCCTGGAACCCACCGGCGGTACATAAACAAATCCCATTGCAGTGCCCAGCACAGCTGAGGTAACGTCAGGTTTAATGCAGGTGGGCTTCTGCCCACACTGCATGCCCCAGTCAGACTGGGGTTCTTTATAAGTAGACACATGAAGTTACAACTCCGTGTGGACCGACAGCATGGGTGGGTCCCAGGAAGCCACCGGCGGTACATGAATATATCCCATTGCATTGCCCAGCACAGCTGAGGTAACGTCTGATTAAATGCAGGTGGTCTTCGGCCCACACTGCATGCCCCAGTCTGACCGGGGTTTTTAATACATAGACACTGGCAGGTACAAATCCCTAATGTGAAGTCCCTGTGGACCCACAGCATGGGTGGCTCCCTGGAACCCATCGGTGGTACATAAATGTATCCCATTGCAGTGCTCTGCTCAGCAGAGCTAACGTCACATACAATACAGGTGGGCTTCGGCCCACAGTGCATGCCCCAGTCAGAGTGGTAATATGTACCTTAACAGTAACCGCGTTGGTGGGAATGTGGTGGCGACTGCGGACCTAGTAGCGTGGTTTTATTTAGTTGGTTTTCAGAATGTGGCCAGGATTAAGTGGGCCGTGGCGGGGGGATGGTGGGGGGGGGGCTCTCTTGTTGTGTCGGTAAAGGTGAAATTCTTGGACTGCCACCAGACGGACCAATGCAATGGTATTTGGCAAGACTGTTTTCATTGTTGGAGGAGGAGGGGGATGTTTTTGAGGCACTACGTGTCCTCTCCACGTGTCCGTGGTTATATGCACCTTCACAGTAACCGCGTTGGTGGGAAATGGCCTCGCCACCATCATGTCTTTGGGAAGCCTCCGTTTCCACACCCCAGTGACATAGCATTAGCAGCGGTATAGGCAGAGCCCAGAATTAGTAACATTTCAGCGGTAGCATTAGGGACAGGCCCCAGTAACATATCACTAGCAGCATTATAGGGGGAGCACAGTATTAGTTCCATTTCAGTAGTAGTAGCAGTCCAGACAGGCCCCAGTAACAATTCCGAAGCAGCAGTATAGGGGGAGCACAGTCTTAGTTCCATTTCAGTAGTAGTAGCAGTCAAGACAGGCCCCAGTAACAATTCCGAAGCAGCAGTATAGGGGGAGCACAGTATTAGTTCCATTTCAGTAGTAGTAGCAGTCAAGACAGGCCACAGTAACAATTCCGAAGCAGCAGTATAGGGGGAGCACAGTATTAGTTCCATTTCAGTAGTAGTAGCAGTCAAGACAGGCCACAGTAACAATTCTGAAGCAGCAGTATAGGGGGAGCACAGTATTAGTTCCATTTCAGTAGTAGTAGCAGTCAAGCCAGGCCACAGTAACAATTCCGAAGCAGCAGTATAGGGGGAGCACAGTATTAGTTCCATTTCAGTATTAGTAGCAGTCAAGACAGGCCACAGTAACAATTCCGAAGCAGCAGTATAGGGGGAGCACAGTCTTAGTTCCATTTTAGTAATAGTAGCAGTCAAGACAGGCCCCAGTAATAATTCCGAAGCAGCAGTATAGGGGAAGCACAGTATTAGTTCCATTTCAGTAGTAGTAGCAGTCAAGACAGGCCCCAGTAACAATTCCGAAGCAGCAGTATAGGGGGAGCACAGTATTAGTTCCATTTCAGTAGTAGTAGCAGTCAAGACAGGCCACAGTAACATTCCCGTTGCAGCAGTTTAGGGAGATAACAGTCTCTTTCACATTTCAGTAGTTGCAGTATAGACAAGGCCCCAGTTACATTTATGTAGCAAAAGTGTGGGCCAACCCCACACACCTTGCTGTAGCATGAGTGCAGGCGAAGCCCATAAAAATTACTAGGATTACACTGTAGGCGAGGGCCCAAAAAAATTGGTGTACCAACAGTACTAATGTACCTCAGAAAAATTGCCCATGCCCAACCAAGAGGGCAGGTGAAACCCATTCATCGCTTTGGTTAATGTGGCTTAATTTGTAACTAGGCCTGGAGGCAGCCCAGTTAAAATAAAAATTGGTTCAGGTGCAAGTTTCAACGCTTTAATAAGAATTGAAACGTATAAACATTGTTTACAAAAGTCATATGACTGAGCCTTGTGGTCCTAAGAAAAATTGCCCGTTCGGCGTGATTACGTGAGGGTTCAGGAGGAGGAGGATGAATATAATACACAGATTGATGAAGCTAAAAGGTCCCCGTTTTTTATGGTGATAGAGAACGATGCTTCCATCCGCGGGTGCAGCCTACGTATTGTTTAGGTACCGCTGCTGTCCGCTGGTGGAGAAGAGAAGTCTGGGGAAATCCAGGCTTTGTTCATCTTGATGAGTGTAAGCCTGTTGGCAATGTCGGTTGACAGGCGGGTACGCTTATCCGTGATGATTCCCCCAGCCGCACTAAACACCCTCTTTGACAAGACGCTAGCCGCAGGACAAGCAAGCACCTCCAGGGCATACAGCGCGAGTTCAGGCCACGTGTCCAGCTTCGACACCCAGTAGTTGTAGGGGGCAGAGGCGTCACGGAGGACGGTCGTGCGATCGGCTACGTACTCCCTCACCATTCTTTTACAGTGCTCCCGCCAACTCAGCCTTGACTGGGGAGCGGTAACACAGTGTTGCTGGGGAGCCATAAAGCTGGCAAAGGCCTTGGAGAATGTTCCCCTGCCTGCGCTGCACATGCTGCCTGATCTCTGCGCCTCCCCTGCTACCTGGCCCTCGGAACTGCGTCTTCTGCCACTAGCGCTGTCGGATGGGAAGTTTACCATCAGTTTGTCCAGCAGCGCCCTGTGGTATAGCATCATTCTCGAACCCCTTTCCTCTTCGGGAATGAGAGTGGAAAGGTTCTCCTTGTACCGTGGGTCGAGCAGTGTGTACACCCAGTAATCCGTAGTGGCCAGAATGCGTGTAACGCGAGGGTCACGAGAAAGGCATCCTAACATGAAGTCAGCCATGTGTGCCAGGGTACCTGTACGCAACACATGGCTGTCCTCACTAGGAAGATCACTTTCAGGATCCTCCTCCTCCTCCGGCCATACACGCTGAAAAGATGACAGGCAAGCAGCATGGGTACCCTCAGCAGTGGGCCAAGCTGTCTCTTCCCCCTCCTCCTCATGCTCCTCCCCCTCCTCCTCAATGCGCTGAGATATAGACAGAAGGGTGCTCTGACTATCCAGCGACATACTGTCTTCCCACACCTCCGTTTCCGAGTGCAAAGCGCCGCCTTTATGCTTTGCAGGGAACTTCTCAAGAGGCATAGCAGAGGAATGGTGACGCTAATGATTGCAGCATCGCCGCTCACCATCTGGGTAGACTCCTCAAAGTTTCCAAGGACCTGGCAGATGTCTGCCAACCAGGCCTACTCTTCTGTAAAGAATTGAGGAGGCTGACTCCCACTACGCCGCCCATGTTGGAGTTGGTATTCCACTATAGCTCTACGCTGCTCATAGAGCCTGGCCAACATGTGGAGCGTAGAGTTCCACCGTGTGGGCACGTCGCACAGCAGTCGGTGCACTGGCAGATTAAACCGATGTTGCAGGGTCCGCAGGGTGGCAGCGTCCGTCTTGGAGTTGCGGAAATGTGCGCTGACCCGGCGCACCTTTCCGTGCAGGTATGACAAGTGTGGGTAGCTTTTCAGAAAGCGCTGAACCACCAAATTAAAGACGTGGGCCAGGCATGGCACGTGCGTGAGGCTGCCGAGCTGCAGAGCCGCCACCAGGTTACGGCCGTTGTCACACACGACCATGCCTGGTTGGAGGCTCAGCGGCGCAAGCCAACGGTCCGTTTGCTCTGTCAGACCCTGCAGCAGTTCGTGGGCCGTGTGCCTCTTCTCTCCTAAGCTGAGTAGTTTCAGCATGGCTGCTGACGCTTGCCCACCGCTGTGCTGCCATGCCGCGCGACACAGACTGCTGGCGACGTGCTGCTGCTGACACATCTTGATTGCGAGACAGAGGTTGCGTTGGAGGAGGAGGAGGGTGGTTTAGTGGAGGAAGCATACACCGCCGCAGATACCAGCACCGAGCTGGGGCCCGCAATTCTGGGGGTGGGTAGGACGTGAGCGGTCCCAGGCTCTGACTCTGTCCCAGCCTCCACTAAATTCACCCAATGTGCCGTCAGGGAGATATAGTGGCCCTGCCCGCCTGTGCTTGTCCACGTGTCCGTTGTTAAGTGGACCTTGGCAGTAACCGCGTTGGTGAGGGCGCGTACAATGTTGCGGGAGACGTGGTCGTGCAGGGCTGGGACGGCACATCGGGAAAAGTAGTGGCAACTGGGAACCGAGTAGCGCGGGGCCGCCGCCGCCATCATGCTTTTGAAAGCCTCCGTTTCTACAAGCCTATACGGCAGCATCTCCAGGCTGATCAATTTGGCAATGTGCACGTTTAACGCTTGAGCGTGCGGGTGCGTGGCGGCGTACTTGCGCTTGCGCTCAAACAGTGGCGCTAGCGACGTCTGGACGCTGCGCTGAGAGACATTGGTGGATGGGGCCAAGGACAGCGGAGGTGAGGGTGTGGGTGCAGGCCAGGAGACGGTAGTGCCTGTGTCCTCAGAGGGGGGTTGGATCTCAGTGGCAGGTTGGGGCACAGGGGGAGAGGCAGTGGTGCAAACCGGAGGCGGTGAACGGCCTTCGTCCCACCTTGTGGGGTGCTTGGCCATCATATGCCTGCGCATGCTGGTGGTGGTGGCTTCCCAGCTGATCTTGGCGCGACAAAGGTTGCACACCACTGTTCGGCGGTCGTCAGGCGTCTCTGTGAAAAACTGCCACACCGTAGAGCACCTTGAGCTCTGCAGGGTGGCATGGCGCGAGGGGGCGCTTTGGGAAACAGTTGGTGGATTATTTGGTCTGGCCCTGCTTCTACCCCTGGCCACCGCACTGGCTCGGCCTGTGCCCACACCCTGACTTGGGCCTCCACGTCCTCGCCCGCGTCCACGTCCTATAGGCCTATCCCTACCCCTCAGCATGGTGTATTACCAGTAGTGCAGAAACAGAACGCTGTAATTAAATGTGCCGCTTATTGGCCTGTGGTTGGAGGCTCACTTCGCTTACTGAACGCACAGCAGAGCCAGGAAATCATTTTGCGCAAGCCTGCTGTAACACTTAGCTGGCTGCGTATGAATTAGGAGGACAACTACACCCAGCACAGACCCAGAACACTGAGGACAGTCACAGGCAGCCCAAATAGATTTTTTTCCCAAATGTTTTTGGAAAGGCCCACTGCCTATATTCAATAAATATATGTCTTCTGTCCCTGCCTCACAATATATGTCTTCTGTCCCTGCCTCACCACCACTACTGGCCCTGGACTATGTATAATTACTGCAGGGCGCAATGCTCTGCACGGCCGATATACAAAAAAAAAAAATGTGCAACACTGCAAAAAGCAGCCTCCACACTACTGCACACGGTTAGATGTGGCCCTAAGAAGGACCGTCGGGGTTCTTGAAGCCTAAAATACTCCTAACGCTCTCTCGATAGCAGCTCCGGCACCAACAGCACTTTCCCTCCTCTATGTCAGAATGCATCTGTGGCGAGCCGCGGGAGGGGCCGATTTATATACTCGGGTGACACCTGATCTCGCCAGCCACTCACTGCAGGGGGGTGGTATAGGGCTTGAACGTCACAGGAGGAAGTTGTAATGCCTTCCCTGTCTTTCTATTGGCCAGAAAAACGCGCTAACGTCTCAGAGATGAAAGTGAAAGTAACCCGAACATTGCGTGGTACTCGTCACGAGTAACGAGCATCTCGAACACGCTAATACTCGGACGAGTACGTTCGCTCATCTCTATTAGCAACCCAAAGGGTGATGCATATTATATATTGTTCTGTTTATTACATATGTATCTAATCCTCTTCTGTGTGATACTGGCTGCTGAGCTGTAGCTGATATCCACTGTGGAATCTGATATTAGGAATGTAGCAGCTGAAATTCACCCACTACCCCCCCTCTCCTTTGTAAAGTAAAAATATACTTTGTTGTTTGATGTAAAGATAACGTCAATCCATAGTGTTAACATATAGTGAGACAGCCTCCTATGTATATAATTCTCTGTAACCCTTCTGTAAGGGGTACAGAGAATTTAACATATATGTTTATGCATGTCCCTCTGTCCATGTCGACAGTAAAATAAAGATTCACATCCTATATATCCTGGGTGTTGCATAAGATGTTACATCATTACTACTGAGGCCACTGTGGGGGTCACTATCACTACTACAGCTAATTCAGGGGTTACTTGTACTACGGAAGACACTGTGTGCGTTACTATTACTATTGGAGCTACTGTAGGGGACACTGTTACTACTTAGGCCACTGTGGGGATCAGTATTACTACAGAGGCCACTGTGGGGATCACTATTACTACAGAGGCCACTGTGGGGATCACTTACTACAGAGGCCAATATAGGGGTCATTATTACTACTGGAGCTACTGTAGTGAACATTATTACTGTGGAGGCCAATATAGGGGTCACTATTATTACTGAGGCCACTATGGGGGTCATTATTACTACTGGGGCCAATATACGGGTCACTATTACTACTGAATCTACTGTGGGGGACACTATTACTACTGAGCCCAATACAGAGGTCAGTATTACTACTGAAGGTACTGTGGGGGTCACTACTACTACTGAGGCTACTGTGGGGTAACTATTATTACTGGAGCTACTGTGGGGGTCACTATTACTACAGAGGCCACTGTGGAGATAACTTACTACAGAGGCCACTGTGAAGATAACTATTACTACAGAGGCCACTGTGGGGATTACTATTACTACAGAGGCCACTGTGGGGATTACTATTACTACAGAGGCCACTGTGGGGATTACTATTACTACAGAGGCCACTGTGGGGATTACTATTACTACAGAGGCCACTGTGGGGATTACTATTACTACTGAGGCCACTGTGGGGGTCACTATTACTACTGGGGCCAATATAGAGGTCACTATTACTACTGGAGCTACTGTGGGGGACACTATTACTGTGGGGGTCAATATAGGGGGTCACTATTATTACTGAGGCCACTGTGGGGGTCACTACTACTACTTGGGCCAATATAGAGGTCACTATTACTACTGGAGCTACTGTGGGGGGTCACTATTACTACAGAGATCACTGTGGGGGACACTATTACTACTGAGATCACTGTAGGGGACACTATTACTACTGGGGCAAATATAGGGTCACTATTATTACTGAGGCAACTGTGGGGGTCACTATTTCTACTGGGGCTACTGTGGGAGTCACTATTACCACTAGAGCTAATGTGGGGATCACTATTACAGCTCTAACAACTGCAGGGGTCACTATTACTTCTGCGGCTTCTGTGGGGGTCACTATTACTTCTGAGGCCACTGTGGGGGTTTCTATTACTACTGAGGCCACTGTGGGAGTCACTATTACTACTAGAGCTAATGTGGGGATCACTATTACAGCTCTAACTACTGTAGCGGTTACTATTACTTCTGCGGCTTCCGTGGGGGTCACTATTACTACTGAGGCCACTGTGGGGGTTTCTATTACTACTGAGGCCACTGTGGGAGGCACTATTACCACTGAGGCCACTGTGGGAGACACTATTACCACTGAGGCCAGTATAGGGGCACTATTATTACTGAGGCCAATATAGGGGTCACTATTACTAAGATCACTGTGGGGGACATTTACTACTGGGGCCAATATAGGGGGTCACTAGTAATACTGAGATAACTGTGAAAGTCACTATTTTACTGGGACCAATATAGGAGGTCACTATTACTACCTGAGCTACTGTGTGGGTCACTAATACTACTGAAGTTACTGTGTGAGACACTATTACTACTATAGCTACTGTGGGGGTTACTATTTCTACTGGGGCTACTGTGAGGTGTCACTATTACTACTGGAGTTACTGTGGGGATCACTATTACTACTGAGGCTACTGTGGGGGACAGTATTACTACTGAAGCCAATATAGGGGCACTATTATTACTGAGGCCACTGTGGGGGTCACTATCACTACTGGAGTTACTGTGGAGGTATCACTATTATTACTGAGGCCACTGTGGGGGTCGCTATTTCTACTGAGGCCAATGTAGGGGTTATTATGACTACTGGAGCTGCTGTGCGGTTACTTAATACTAAGGCTACTGTGGGGTTCACTATTACTATGGAAGACACTGTGGGGGTCACTACTCTTGCTGCTGTGGGGTTCACTATTACTACGTGGGACAATTTAAGGGTCACTATTGTTACTGGGGATACTATTACTACTCGGGCAAATATAGAGGTCACTATTAATACTGGGGCCAATATAGGGGTCACGATTACTACTGTTTACATGTGGCGGAAATGCTGCGAAATGTTCGCAGTGGAAATTTCCGCGGCATATTCCGCAACATTTCTACATCCAAAAACTATTTTGACTGGAAATGAGCCGTGTATCCGCAGCTGATTTCATAATATGCAGCACTCCCACTCATCTCCTCTGAAGGCTTCTTGCTGTCAGCGCTCCCCGACTTGGGCTCCCCAGCGGCCTGGTCAGGTGGAGTGCCGCTGGTCAGGTGAGGCCACTGTGTACTATTAACAGGCGAGAATCCCGATAGTGAAAACACAACCATTGAAAGCAATGGTTTCGTCCTGTTATGTGTCCGTGATGATCAAAACATGCCCATCTGAAGAAGCCCTCACCGCTATAATTATGTGAGTTTTTCTAGTTACCTCTGAGCTGGTGAAAATGGAAGGACATTGTTGGTTTGCACTGGGACCCAGAAGCCGTACATTATGATGGATGGTATAATGCCAATGTGTCCAACTGCACACACAAACATCTACAGTATCTCCAAATGTTCTCCAGTTCATGATTTCTTGGTTCTCCACTTCTACAATCTCTCCATCACATAGCTGAATGTGTCTCCAGCTAAGTTAGGCTTCTTTCCTATCTGCGCTGGAACCTCCAGAAACCGAACAGACCCCCTTATAGTCAACGGGATCTGTTCGATGCTGTTCGGTTCCGTACGGACCTGTTCAGTCGGGGGATTCCCCTGCTCTCCGAATGGAGCAAGAAACCACAAGGTGTGAAAGCTGCCTTAATATTTAGCTTTTTTATCTTTTCACCCCTGATTGTTAGTGGATTTAACTTCTGTTTTTCCATTTTCTGTAAACACCGGCATTGTTGTATATTGAGTTACCTATCCAGATTCCCAGGCTTACAGCTGCAGCCAGGCGTGGGGTTCTCTGACGCAGAGAGCGCAGCGGGAACACAGTCACGTACCAGCGATCCACACTCATAGCGGTCAGGGTCACGCAGGTAGCTTGCACCGCCACCTACAAGATAAAAGGCCATATATGAGAGCGACAACCTAAAGCAATTGGCCCCCCTTGTCACAGCAGATCAGTAGACAGTATATATCATCTACCGCCACACTTCTGGAGAGCTCTTGACGGAGAGCGGCGCCAACCAGAGAGTCACGTACGGACGACTGATTTTGATAATGAAACAAGAATATTGAGAGCCTAAGAAAATGTTACACTGTTGTATTTCCATGAGAGAAGATACTCCATCACATTGTATACTGTCCAGGAGGATGGAGGAAGAGACTCGAGGTCCTACAAGGGAGCCTTCAGACGGGGCAGAAAATTCCTCCTCAGACAAATCCGCACCAAAATCCATATTTCTTACATGCCAATTTTGACACAGATTTGTTGCAGATTTCCTAATATACGGTAAAATGCGGGCTGCGTGAGAGCGGCTTTAAGGACTTTTCGCACATGTGGAATATTTCCACAAGATGCCTTTAAGAGCGGCTTCACTAGAATATGTGTAAATAAACTCACTTTAGCGCAGCGTATTTGCACACTGAACGATGTTGATGAAGTTGATTTGTACACGTTTGCTCATTGAACTGTAGTTTTAGCGCACAACACCTACCACTCTGATTAAACCCTCTCCAATCCACTGTCTGACATCTAAAGACATTATGATTTAAGGCTGTACAGCTCCGATGTTGGAAGACGTCCGTCGGGGTTCTCTTACTGTATATTGCCAGCCTCTCTGCTGTCGGAGCCTATCCAACTTGTCACCTCATGCAGTACTGGCTTTAGCCAGCAGATAGCGCCATTGTATAACAGCAGAAAAAGAGTAAGCCCCTTAGGAAAACCAGGATACAAATTGGATTGGAAAGGATTAAAAGGCTATTTAGCACATAACATAAGATGAGGACTAACCCAATATAACCTACTATATGCGTGTGCAAACTTTGCATGCACAATTATGTCCGTGTAAGCCTAACTTCACACAGGTGGGCGCGATATAAGGGCGCCCACCCACTGGCGATTTTTTTTCCTTTGCGTTTTGCGTTTTTTCTCAAGAGCAATTAGTTTTGAATGTACTCCTGTCCACTGGCGTTTTTTTTTTCAGTCCATTGCAATTTTTAACATAGGAACTGTCAGTTGCATATGTGTCCTTATTTTTCTCTTAATGCACCCATGAATGTCAATGTAAATTAACGCAAAAAGCCGCGAAAATGCCGCGAAAACGCCGCGAAAAACGCGCCGAAAACGCTGCGTTTTTCACGCACGAAAATCGCAAACGCCAGTGGGTGGGCGCCCTTAGGCCGAGAATCAGGACCCGATATCGCGCGCGCCAACATGGAATTTCCCCGCGGATGTGAGGTGTTTTTATATTTAACCTGCCTCGCATCACTTTGCAGTGTCTCTCATTGTTTTCAATAGAGAGACCCCGCATCGCATGCACTCGGATGAGCCTAGCACGCGGTGCAATGTTTCGCCATCCTCATTAACAGCAATGAGCGATGCAATACAAGGGCACGCACAAAGATAGGACGTGCTGCGATGTGATTCTCACATAGCATTATATCGCGGTACCATGTGGGGAAAAGTCACAAATGTGTATGAACCCAATTACTCCTACTTATGGATTCATCCACACCACGTCACATGTACGTAAGATAGATACATTCAGCATGCAGCCAAGCTCACAGGCAATCATTTTAATGGAGTTAACCCTTCAGACGCTGCAGCTGTGCAACACACATACAGAAAATAGACATGACAGCTTTGCACAGTGCATCCCACATAAGACAAACATGTATGACAATATGGAGGGGTCCAGAATGATGTCTGGGACACTACACTCATTGCCAGTAACGAGCGACGTGATACAAGGGCACACACAAAGATAGAACATGCTGCGATTTGTTTCTCGCATAGCACCTTATCGCGGTACCATGTTGGGAAAAATCGCTAATGTGTATGAAGCCATTAAAAAGAATGAGGTTCATATTTGTGCATCTTGTAACGCACAAATCTCACCCGATTTTCACACCAGAGTGAAGGCAGCCCAAGGCCTCGTATCCACAGCACTGAGGATCATCCGCGTGGAAAAAATCCACAACCCCACCTCCCAGCCTTTTCCTCACCTCCCTAATTGCTTTTAACCTTCAAATCCGCAAATGTATTTAAATGTATTTGCGGATGCACTGCGGATCCTAAGCTCCCATAGAGATGAATGGAGCCACATGCGAGTGTGATCCGTGGCAAAATGGTGCATGCTGCGATTTAATATCCGCTCGTGGCATCCACAAATTATTTAAAATTACATCCACAGGATTTAAATGAAGTGCAGGTGCCAGATGCTTGTCTATGGGCGGCTAGAGCTGCGGATCTCGCGCGGATTCCATAAATAAAAAACGCCCTTGGACATTGGACCTTATTGAAGGCTCGCGCTGAGCTGCAGTCACATGGTGCAGACTGTCTATTTACACCCTCCTGCTTTCTATCCCTGATCTGAAGCGATGGAGAGCAGGATGAGCATATAAATTTGAATAAAAGCAATGGTTGCCTTCTAAATGGAGCATTGGACAGACGGGAAGCAGTCTATTTAATGGGAATTACTACTCTGAGAGACAATACTAGTTTATGGGGGCACAGATGGGTCACGCTTACTTTTTGGAGACGTGCAGCAAGCTGGAGTCGACAGATGTAACTAAAGTTGTTTGTTCTAACTCAGGACTAGTCAAGGTGGTGGCTACTCTGCGTGGAACGAAGGACCGTGCAGTAGGCGGATCACACAAGGGTGGCTAGAAACCACAGTAGTAAAAGTTCCATGTGACGCCAGTGCCTCAGAGAATCAAGTAACGAGGAAATAAAGAGACCAGACTCAATGAGCTTTGGTAAAACTGGAGGCACACGGTTTACTTGACACTTGAAAGATCAAGAAACAGTTCACACTTTACAGCTGGTACAGACAACAGCAACACCTAATAGATTTACTAGTAACATGCATAACAGGTTTTGACTCCTCAACTCTCTCTCTGTTAGGAAAACTAGGCCGCCAATCTGAGTTTTGGTGGCTGCTTCAGACAGTTATTCATAGAAAAATGGAGGGAAGCCAAAAGGTCACTTTTCTAGACACGCTGGCTTCTGACCTAGCTGGAATAATATCCACTCCCAATCTCTAGGCCTGTCCTCCTTTCTGGGTCTGCGGAGTCTGCCCTGGCTTGTATCCATGATTTGTTTTTCACCCTTCTCCTTGGAGGAATCTCAATCTAAACCCAGGCTGGGCTCTACTTGAGCTTGGCTCAGACTGGCTGGTCTGAGCCTAAGCTTGGCTCCTCATGTCCTTCTGTGGCTTCCCAGTGGAGGCAAGCCAGATGTGTGGGAGACCACAGGTAAAAACAAGATGGTGGTCATGGGTACCTCTGCCATCCCTTCTCTCAATGGCTGCAAAAATGGCCTTGCTGGATCACGTGCAGTGGAAAGAGGATTTTACTCTGGGTAGTCTAATGTCTAACAGTTTTGTCACGGGTGACACCAGTACCTTAGGGCTCTGAATTTTTACAGATAGTAAAGAAAGAATTGAGACAAGTCCACAGTAATCTTGTTGCAAACTGAAGGCACACAGTTTACTAATAGAGATGAGCGAACGTACTCGGTAAGGCCGATTTCGCAATCGAGCACCGCGATTTTCGAGTACTTCACTACTCGGGTGAAAAGATTCGGGGGTCGCCGGGGGGCGGGGTGGAGCTGGGGGTAGTAGCGCAGAACAGGGGGGGGAACTCTCTCTCTCTCCCTCTCCCCCCCCCCCACTCCCCTCTGCAACCCCCCGCTCACCCACGGCGCCCCCCGAATCTTTTCACCCGAGTAGTGAAGTACTCGAAAATCGCAGTGCTCGATTGCGAAATCGGCCTTACCGAGTACGTTCGCTCATCTCTATTTACTAACAGTCCTTTTGAACAACAACTGGCCCAATCCAAAGCAATGCAGACTTTCCAATAGACAATAACGCTGAATTCAGTACATTCAAGAACATGAAAGCAGCATTTTCTTCAAGGCACTCTCTCTCGCTCTGTGTTTTAAGATTTACTTTTAACAAGACTCCCATGAGTCTAAGTTATGAGGGTTTTACATTAGTGGCTCACAATGCAGACGGTGTTTGTAATGAAGACTTGGGTGAACTGTTCTTTTTCTGACTTCAGTTTAACCTGGGCTCGTAATACTCACTGCTATGTAGGAAGATCCCAATCTGTACTCCTCAAAACTGCCCTGGGAGTTAGAACTTTGTAAGCTTGTTTCCTTCCTGCATCTTGACTGTACACTTCTCCTCCTCACCACGACCCGTCCGCTCTCCTCCACCTTTTATCTACAACTCTCCTCCTAACTGCCTTTTCTCCCTGTCTAGTTCCAGCTCAGACTGTCTAACTTCTCCCCACTTCCTGTCTTGTCTACTATCCCTTTTCACAAGCTTGTGTGACAATTTTGAGTGACAGCAACCAATCAGGAGGATCATAAAGAATGTGGGAGCATATACGGTAAGGTGTAAAAAATTCCATGATCACAAAACAGACATAACTTCAATCTCCCCAGCTTTAATAAACTTATAATGTCATAGGCATACAGGCATATAAATAACAGACAACACATAACAAGCCACCAATCTGGATTAAATATACGCCCACTAAGTGAAATAAACAAACAACAAATACATTAACCCCTTAGTGACCAAGCCTGTTTGCACCTTAATGACCAGGCCGAATTTTGCAAATCTGACACGTGTCACTTTAACATGGAAAAACACCAGAAAGGTTTTGCATATCCAAGCGACTCTGACATTGTTTTTTCGCCACATGTTGTACTTCGTTTAGGCGGGAAAAAAAAGACTGATAGAATTTGTGTTTATTTATTAAAAGCGCCAAAATTGGGAAAATTTTGGAAAAAAAATCGTCATTTTTTTCACATTTCCAACTGCAATATCTCAAATATGTGCAAACATAATATAGAAATGTTTGCTAAGATATATATTTCCATCCGTTTACTTTATTTTGGGCGCACATCGGAAAAACTTTTGTGTTTTTTTTAACCATTTAGGAGACGTACAAATTTAACATTACTTTTCAGCATTTTGAAGAACACTTTGTTTTCCTACACCAAGCCAAGATTGGAAAGGCTCATCGGAGTCAAATGATAGATACCCCCACAAATGACCCAATTTTAAAAACTACACCCCTTAACGTATTCACTGAGGGGTGACATGAGTATTTTAACCCCATATTTTTTTTTTAGGAGTCAATGCAATTTAGAGGAGAAAAACTAAAATTTCATATTTTTGCAAATATATCATTTTAAAGACAGGACTTTTTTCTATAGTACACATGAAAATGAGGATTTGCACCCCAGAATGGATACCCCTGTTTGTCCCGTGCTCAGAAACATACCCATTGTGGCCCTAGTATTATGTCTGGATGCACAATGGGGCCCAAAATGAAAGGAGCAACCGGTGGCTTTCAGAACAGAAATTTTGCTTGAAGGAGATTTAGTCCCCATTGCACACTTGTAGAGCCATTGAGTGACCAAAACGATGGAGAACCCCCACAAGTGACCCCATTTTGAAAAGTAGACCCCTTAACGAATTTATCTAGGGGTACGATGACTTTTTTGACTTCACAGTTTTTGAATGTATCTAAGTCAAGCCGAAGGAAAAAAATTATGAATTTCATTTCTTTGGTAATTCTGTCATTTCAAAAGCAGCTTTTTTTTGTACAGCACATATATGAATGAAGAATTGCACCCCAAAATGGGTACCCCTGTTTGTCCTGTGCTCAGAAACTTACCCATTGTGGCCCTAGTATTATGTCTGGATGCACAATGGGGCCCAAAATGAAAGGAGCAACCGGTGGCTTTCGGAACAGAAACTTTGCTTGAAGGACATTTAGTCCCCATTGCCCACTTGTAGAGCCATTGAGTGACCAAAACGATGGAGAACCCCCACAAGTGACCCCATTTTGAAAAGTAGACCCCTTAACGAATTTATCTAGGGGTACCATGACTTTTTTGACTTCACAGTTTTTGAATGAATCTAAGCCAAGCAGAAGGAAAAAATTATGATTTTCATTTTTTTGGCAATTGTGTCAATTTAAAAACAGTTTTTTTTGTACAGTGTACATAGGAATGAAGACGTTCACCCCAAAATGGATACACCTGTTTGTCCCGTGTTCAGAAACATACCCATTGTGGCCCTAATCTACTTAAAGGAAACATGGCTAGGCCTATAATGGAAGGAGCACCTGTTGTATTTCAGTGTACAACAGAATAAATTCCAGGCCCCATTGCCCACTTGTAGAGCAATTGAGCGGCCAAAACGATAGAGAACTCCCACAAATGACCCCATTTTGAAAACTAGACCCCTTAACAAATTCATCTAGGGGTGTACTGCGTATTTTGACCCCACAGTATTTGAATGAATCTAAGCAAAGCAGAATGAAAAAATTACGATTTTCATTTTTTTGGCAATTTTGTCAATTTAAAAACTGTTTTTTTTGTACAGTGTACATAGGAATGAAGACGGTCACCCCAAAATGGATACCCCCGTTTGTCCCGTGTTCAGAAACATACCCAATGTGGCCCTAATCTACTTACAGAACACATGGCAAGGCCTGTAATGGAGGGAATGCCTGCTGGATTTCAGGGCAGAACTGAATAAATCCCAGGCCCCATTGCCCACTTATAAGGAAAAAAAATTGACTTCCTAAAAATAATCCCCCCCCCCTCCCGCCATCCCCATTTTTTGGCATTCCCTAATTATTAGATAAAGGTAATAATATAAACTGCGTTTTATGTCCGAAGACAGGGGAAATTACGGAGGCTGGTTGGGTTAGGCACATGGGGCAAGAAAACCGGGTATCTCTCCTCCTCTCATTTTGGGGGGTATTTCGTGACCTTAGCGGTGGGGATGGGGTGTAAAAAGTGGCGTTCCGTGAGTCATCGTAAGCTTGCTGAGGTGCGGGGGTCTCACACAGAAGACGCTCAACAAGCTGCTCCTGGAACTGCAGGAAGGCAAGCGTTCCCGGGGCTTCTTGTAAAATACGTATCACAGGTAGCGGTCTGAATATTGCCGGGCTCACACTGACGTAGGTGGAATCCGCTTGCGGAGGCCCGCAGCGGATCCCAGCTGTGAGCCCGGCTGTGACCTTGCGTATGGCCGCGTAATGTACTGGGCATAACTGCCTACTCACGCAGGCGGTCATTCGCAGTACACCTTTTTTTGTTTGTATTTCCCGCACCGTCGCTTAGCAATGACGCGGGTACCCGCAGCCCGTATACAACGTAGTTGCGTATGGGCTGCGGGTATATCCGCGACCACGGAGCACAATAGGCTCTATGCTGCGGATAGCCGCGGTAAAATAGAACCTGCTGCGTTCTCTTTTCTGCGAGTGGATTATGCAATTCCAACCCGCTAACGTGAGCGGAATTGTGTAATCCAATGCGATTGATCTGCGTATTACCGCGGATCAGACGCATGCGGAATCCGTAATTCCTATCCAGTCACGTGAGACCGACCTATGTTAGAGCGCTACTTTTCTATTACGTGACCGGGGACCGCTCAACGGGGCCACCCGTCACTGCTCCATGCTCTCGTGCCCGTTGGTCGCCGAGAGCAAGGAGATTTTAAGTTTCCTGGGCTCCCCGACTCCTGTGCATGTGTCCGGTATTTTGCCCGCGGTCACATGTGCAGAATCCGGGTAAGTTCACGGATGAGGATCGCGTTGGGGTGCAAATACGGAGGCCTCCGTTAAAGTTTAATTTCCTCTCATCGATCGCATCGGTGAGGGGAGATGAAACTAACTTTTTTTTTTTACTTTTACGTGATAGCCATTATTCATTGGATGACGGCGAACACGTGACCAGGAACCGCCCCCCGTGAAATTTCCAGGCTCTTGGCTCAGTTTTGTAGCCAGGAGCAGGGAGATTTTAAGTTATCCTGGCAATCCACAGCTTTTGCGCATGCGTCCGCCGCTTTGGCGACGGCCGCGTGCGCAGAAGCTGTGGTAAGGTTCGCGGATAAATCCGGGGGCCTTAGGTACGTAATTTCATCCTCCCTCACGGATTTGATCTGTGAGGGGAGATGAAATGTAAGCGTTTTAAACTTTTTTTTACTTTTTAAATTTTTTTTTACTTTTTTACACTTTTTTTTAATTACTTTTTTACACTTTTTTTTTACTTTAAATGATCACTGCTATCCATTGGATAACAGTGATCATCTCCGCAGGGACATCACTCTGCTCCTGGTTACACATGGCAGCCAGGAGCAGAGGGATTTTAAATTTCCCGGGTCCTGAGCCTCTCTGTGCACGCGCCCGATATCAATCATCGGGCGCGCATGCGCAGAAGGGGACTCAGGTCCCGGAAGACCGGGACACCGCTGAGGACTGAGTATTTTCACCTCCCCTCATGGATCCGATCCATGAGGGGAGGTGAAATTAACCTTATTTTTACTTTTTTTAAAACTTTTTCGCGATCGCCGCTCTCCACTGGACAGCGGCGATCGCGGGCCTGGGGACCGCTCGCCGCGGTCCCCAGGGACATCCCCTGGTTCCCGGCTACCTTCAGGAGCCGGGAACCAGGAGATTGTAAACTCCCCGGGGCTCCCATTCTTCTGCGCATGCGTGTGATGTCATTCGTCTGGCACGCGTGCGCAGAAGAGCCACGCCAGGTCCCGGAGGACCCATTCTCCACGGCAGACATCGGGGATCCATCAGGGCACCTGAATCTTTAACTTTTTAATTTTTTTTTACACTTTATTGCGATCGGCGCTGTCCCCGCAGCCCAGGATGACAGCTCCATGCTGTCGGCTACCTGTGGGCACCGACAGCATGGAGCTGTCACGTCCAGAGCCCACGGGGCTTTATTCTCTGCAGTTGTTACGTCCTCAGAGAATAAAGCCCACTTGAGCAGGACGTAAAAAGACTATGGGCTGGTTGTTAAGGGGTTAAAAACAATACAATATTAATGTGGTACAATACATACCACTATATCTCCATTGTAATGGCGGGTCCATGCCCTGGGTGCCTTCACAGGTAAGAATGGATTCACTGGCATCATCTCCACTGAATGCGCATGCGTGAGGAAGTGTTTTGGTGCAACGTATACTTACAAGTGACATATGTCACACAGGGGTATTCACACATGTGCGAAAGCCCACCCGAAGACGTCATTAGGTCCATCACATGACCCCAAACATCCAAAATCACACAGGGGCATCAGCGCATGTGCAAACAACTGACGCTCTCGCAGTAACCATGACTGCAAAGCAAACAGTCTCGCAATAATATGGACGTAATAACTTCAGTGTTCCCCTCCTATGTGATGTGCGCCCCATCAATCCCAAGGCAGTGAGTGTGTATGAATACCACACGAGAATGTATCCGAACACCATTCGGTTTTAATTGTATTTTATTGTGTTTCTTAGGTGGTGCTGGAGTCCACATGCCGGATATGCCTTCTTCACTTATGTCTCTTCAGCTACTTGATGTACAATTTTTTCTTCTCCTCTGCAGTGTCCGAGGAGCCTAGGAGACAGTTGGAATTAGAGTAGGGCCTTGTCACTGTGTCACTACCGTCTCCCACCCTGAGGGTAAATGGAGAACGAGTCCCAGGGGCCGAGGGCAGGCTATTAAAGGGGGTTAGTTGCTTACTTGATCTTGCGATTGACGCCCATGACGTAATAAAGTCCACACACGGGGAGTAGTGAAAACATGCAATTGCCAGGAACGGTCGGCAAAGGGAACTTTACTTGAAAATACTTGCATCATTTACGAGACTTCAGGTGAAAATAACTGTAGAACACACACCAGTGCAGGTAGAAAACGGTGATGAGGACAGGGAGGCAGACACAGGATGACACTGGGCTTACAATCTAAGTTATCTGGGTAGCACCTGGACAAAATACTCTGTATACTCTCTACAGGTCGCTCACACAACTTGTAGTACTGGAACTCTGCATGGCTGACTTCACATTCAGGCACACTTTAGGGTAGGGGTACTAGGGAAAGACCTGTAGGCCATCTCTCCTCTTCTTCCATCTTCATCACATGTAGGTTGAAGGTAGCTGCATCCGGGCCACATTCCCATGGAATATTCCAAGCAGACTACTGCATAGAACTCCAAAAAGCTAAAAAACTGAAAAAGCTGACGGCACCCAGAGCATGGACTCGCCATTACAATGGAGATATGGTGGTATGTATTGTAGCACATTAATATTTTATTGTTTTAATGTATACGTTGTTTGTTTAATTCACTAAGGCCGCTTGTCCATGGCCACGACAGAATATCGCTAGTGATATTCGGCTGCGAGGGAGGAGAGGGAAGCAGTAAAAGGTCTCCGCGATGAGCCTATATTAATGATAGGCTCACTGCGGAGAATTGTGGCATGCCACGATTTCAATCAGTCCTTCCAACTCTACCATTCTATGACTCAAAAGAGAAATCCGTAAAATGCATGTAAGATTGCAAGTAGAGGTTCCATCCAAGGAAGCATCATCTGAGCCCCTTACATAAACATGGGCAATGACTGAACAATGGACAATAATTCGTTATTTTATCATTCATCATTCATTTTATGCAGGCATGAGAATCCTAGTTTACTTATTACCTAGCCATCATGTGTAAAAAGCGATTGCTCATTCCTTCCCATTCCCCTGCAATACCAATGATCAAGTGAATGAATACATGATGAAAACATGTAAATGACTATCTGCATGTGCAAAGAGACAGCATTTTAATACAAGGGACTCGGCCATCGTTCGCTTGTTCTACGGATTACTTGCTCCATATAAAAATACCCTAATGATATAAGCAGAGCCAGAAGAACAGACACCCGTCCGCAGACAGACGGCCCCTGTCAGTACAGAGCAGGACACTGGTTGGTTGGGTGAGAGGCATTTAACTTGGGTCTGAGGGGGTTAAAATTTCTCCCCAAGTTTGTGTAGGGAGACCTGTATAGACTGTGCAATGCTTCCTGGGAAAAAGCATATACAAATGGGGAATGGAAAAGTAGCTTTGTTAAATGGCACTGGTCCCCGGTCATCATCGATCTTGGACTGCGGCTACACGGATTAACAGGTAGGGGTCAGCAGTTAGAGCAAAACATGCAGAGTAATCCATCCGAAGTCGTAAAGAGCCTCGCTCGCCAACGCGTCTCCTAAAATGCATCGATTTACTGTATTTCATGCATAACAGCACATACAGGGAGGCGGGCGCAGTGCGGCAGAGCTACGGCAGGTATGTGTTTCTTGACGCTCTCTTAAAGGGGTTGTCCCGCGAAAGCAAGTGGGGGTATACACCTCTGTATGGCCATATTAATGCACTTTGTAATATACATCGTGCATTAATTATGAGCCATACAGAAGTTATTCACTTACCTGTTCCGTTGCTAGCGTCCCCGTCTCCATGGTGCCGTCTAATTTTCAGCGTCTAATCGCCAGATTAGACGCGCTTGCGCAGTCCGGTCTTCTTTTCTGAATGGGGCCGCTCGTGCCGGAGAGCGGCTCCTCGTAGCTCCGCCCCGTCACGTGCCGATTCCAGCCAATCAGGAGGCTGGAATCGGCAATGGACCGCACAGAAGAGCTGCGGTCCACCGAGGGAGAAGATCCCGGCGGCCATCTTCACCAGGTAAGTAAGAAGTCACCAGAGCGCGGGGATTCAGGTAAGCACTGTGCGTTTTTCTTGTTTAACCCCTGCATCGGGGTTGTCTCGCGCCGAACGGGGGGGCTATTGAAAAAAAACAAAAAACCGTTTCGGCGCGGGACAACCCCTTTAAGCCTCACACACGGTATCTACATTCTGATGTCTGCTAAATCCAGGCGCCCGACCGTCACCATGGTGACTATACAACAGCGCTACAAACATGGCAAATATTTAAGAACATCCTAGTGTCATTCGTTTCTATTCTTTAAAGTTCAGGCTCCAAGCCCGCTTGTCTTCAGAATCCATTAGCCACTTTTCTGAATAGCACTGTACATTCCACATATTCAATATCTGCACACCATAACACCTTACCATCACCTCCATGCTTATCCCTGACGCGCTCCATCCGCTGTCTGGAGCCTTCTCCGCAATTCATTTATAAAGGCAACAAATAGTTTGACCAACATAAAAAGAACCAAATAATCTAAACCACTGACTGAATGCGTTTCACCTCCTAACTAGAGATGAGCGACCGTGCTCGGCCCCGCCCCTTTTTCGCCCAAATACCGCGATTTTCGAGTACTTCACTACTCGGGTGAAAAGTACTCGGGTGCGCCGGGGGGGCGGGGAGAGGCGTGGCGGCGTGGGGGGGGGTAGCAGCGGGGAACAGGGGGGAGCCCTCTCTCTCTCTCCCCCCTCCCCCCACTCCCTGCTGCAACCCCCCGCGCCACCACGGCGACCCCCGGATTTTTTCGCCCGAGTACGGAAGTACTCGAAAATCGCGGTAGTCGGGCGAAAAAGGGGCGGGGCCGAGCACGTTCGCTCATCTCTACTCCTAACCTAATTATTTTTAATTGTGCATTTAGCATAAGTCCAACATTTAGGCCTCATTCACACCAGTGTGGTTTTAGCGCGTTATAGGCACGTGAAAACATTGCGTCTATTAGAACCAATGGTTTCCTATGGAAGCGTTCGCATGAAGGAACTTTAGACGCACAAAATACTCGCACCTAACAAAGATAGGACATGCGGGGCTACAATGCTCACATCTAAGGTCCGTGCTGTGAAAAAGGATGGACCTGACCCATCTTTGGTGCGCTGCGCAGGATTTTCCATAGACTCCTATGGGAGCTGGACAACACGCACCACGCACCTCCGATCGTGTGAACGGGCAATATTACAGCTAATTAAGCTCAAGACTTAACAACTGGAAATCACCCATCCGCACGATCTGTAGTGCAGTATAGCCTATACTGCGCAAAAACCAGGCTGGTCTGAACGAGGCCTTAAAGTTACCGAGTGGCTCTGAGTTCCTTCTACAAACCTACTCTTGTCTTTCAAGTTAATGTCACGTCTGAGTGAGACGCATGACTGCTTATTAGAAGAAAGCTGATATTTTTCAACTAACTACCAAGTGCCAATTCGGTAAAATACTACATTTTATCAGAGACGCAAGAGGACTGCATCTAAAAGAAGGTGCGCTGCTTCTGTACTCAGACCCATCTTTTCCTTCGCTGTAACAGATGCCAACGCACCAGTTACTATGTTCCTATGTTCTCACCAGCCTTTTGCCACATTTTCTGGACAACCTCTATTCAGTAAATCATTCACTCACTGGAGACATTTTTCTCATCGATAAAGTGACCATAAGGCCTCATGTCCATGGGGAAAATACGATTTAAAATCCGTAGCGTTTTCCCCGCAGCGTGATCCGCGCCCCATAGGAATGCATTGGACACCCGCAGGTAATTAAATACCTGCGGATGTCATTTTCCCTTGAGGCGCGGATTGCGTGTGCGGGAAAACACCCGCAGCATGCTCTATTTTAGTGCGGGTCTCCCGCGGGGACGGCTCCTGCAGGCTTCTATTGAAGCCTATGGAAGCCGTCCGGATCCGCGGAACACCCGTACCTGAATTTCTGCTCTCCTGCATGGTAGCGCGGGAGAGCAGGAGTTAAAAAAAAAAAAAATGGAGTGCCCGCCGCGTGCGTGCAGCACACTGCCAGCGTGCCGAGCACATCAGCCCGGCCAAGAAAGAAGATCCGGCCACAACGGAGGGAAGATCCGCAGTGTCCGGACAGGTGAGATTAATCTGGTTTTTAGCCTCATGTCCGCGGGAAAGGAGGGACCCGCTGCGGGATTCTGCATGGAGAATCCGCAGCGGGCCTGATTTTCCCCGTGGACATGAGGCCTTAGAGACAGCTTCTTCATCATCTGACTGGATGGTGTTTTCATGTGTTGCGATGCAACATGGAGGAAGGCTCCATAGGGAAACATGGACTACAAACCCTCATGGGCATATCGCCGGACCCATGATGGTTTTGTATAGCGTTGTTGCATGCTACTAAACATCGAAGAAAAGCAATGTGGAGTAAAGGGACGTATCACAGATGTATGCTTTTACTGCTTTATTCCAATAACTGTGCTTAGTGAAACAGCAAGGAAGACGCATGTCATCATTTCCTGTTCCTTTAAATAGTACACCTTACTAAAACCAATTAAACATGTTTCATTAACTCCTTATAATCATAACAAAAATGTGGATCCATCCCAAGGAAGAGATACACACATATATAAATATGTAGAAAAAAATGTAGAAAATTGCTGCAATATTATCACAAACTATTAAAGGGGTTGTCCCGCGCCGAAACGGGGTTTTTTTTGTTTTTTTTAACACCCCCCCCCCCCCCCCCGTTCAGCGCGAGACAACCCCGATGCAGGGGTTAAAAAAACAACCCGCACAGCGCTTACCTGAATCCCGGCGGTCCGGCGTCTTCATACTTACCTGCTGAAGATGGCCGCCGGGATCCTCTGTCTCCGTGGACCGCAGGGCTTCTGTGCGGTCCATTGCCGATTCCAGCCTCCTGATTGGCTGGAATCGGCACGTGACGGGGCGGAGCTACACGGAGCCAGCATTCTACAGGAGCGGCCCCATAGAAGACTGCAGAAGACCCGGACTGCGCAGGCGCGGCTAATTTGGCCATCGGAGGGCGAAAATTAGTCGGCTCCATGGGAACGAGGACGCCAGCAACGGAGCAGATAAGTATAAAACTTTTTATAACTTCTGTATGGCTCATAATTAATGCACAATGTACATTACAAAGTGCATTAATATGGCCATACAGAAGTGTATAGACCCACTTGCTGCCGCGGGACAACCCCTTTAACAATATTATTTAAATAAATAAATAACCTGTTGCAGCCGTTCTGAGGTTCCCACCTTGCTTTCAGGCCAGACCAGGGTTTAGCAGTATTCCTACCTCTCCTGGAGCTGAGGGGTGTGGTGGTTGCAAGTGAAGTCATTCCTCGCCTGGTGATGAGTAGCTCTGCTCCTATTTAAGCAGTGCTAGTATTGACCCCTGTGCTGGTCAATGCTTCAGTTGCCGCTGGACAGCTACTGAGGAACACATCCTGGCTGAAACTCCTCCGTGCTATCTAAGTTCCTATTTCTGTTTTGTTTGGTTTTCTGTTTGCCTTTCTTTTTGTTCTAGGGCTCCCTGATAGGGACTTGTTAGTGGCCCAGGCACGCGTGTGGGTCCGCACCTGTCAGAGCGATCGGCCCGCCGAGTAGGCAGGGCCCCCTCCCAGGTTAGGGGTTTATAGGGAGAGGATTTCCCGTAGTTTTATGTTTTCTTTGCACAGTTGTGCCTTTTCGTTTGTTTTGGATATTGCATGTCCGGTTGGACGCAACATAACCTATGTTGTTATTATATTAAACAGAACGCTCGGCATTAATATGGTATATATTTAATAGGAAGAAATGTATATGGATTATAGATTGTGCTACATCAAATTAAACATACAGTTATGAACATGACCAAAAATATATAACTTAACCAATGAAAATAAAACTAACATGATTAAACTTGATCATAGATATATCATAATAATACGTAATATATGTCTGAAAATAAAATATTTCTCAAAAATTTTATTACCATTAATTTTCGTTAGCGTCAAAGAATATTATAGCAATAGAAAAATTAAATAAACATAAAGCAAATCATTTTTCATGTTCATTCCTTTTGGAACTCATGTGTGTAGCGTTACAATTAGAGATGAGCGAGCACCAAAATGCTCGGGTGCTCGTTACTCGGTATGAAATTATCGCGATGCTCGAGGGTTCGTTTCGAATAACGAACCCCATTGAAGTCAATGGGCGACCCGAGCATTTTTGTATATCGCCGATGCTCGCTAAGGTTTCCATTTGTGAAAATCTGGGCAATTCAAGAAAGTGATGGGAACGACACAGCAACGGATAGGGCAGGCGAGGGGCTACATGTTGGGCTGCATCTCAAGTTCCCAGGTCCCACTATTCAGCCACAATAGCGGCAAGAGTGGCCCCCCTCCCAACAACTTTTACTGCTGAAAAGCCCTCATTAGCAATGCATACTTTAGCTAAGCACCACACTACCTCCAACAAAGCACAATCACTGCCTGCATGACACTCCGCTGCCACTTCTCCTGGGTTACATGCTGCCCAACCCCCCCCCCCCCCCCCGCACGACCCAGTATCCACAGCGCACACCAAATTGTCCCTGCGCAGTCTTCAGCTGCACTCATGCCACACCACCCTCATGTCTATTTATAAGTGCGTCTGCCATGAGGAGGAACCGCAGGCACACACTGCAGAGGGTTGGCACGGCTAGGCAGCGACCCTCTTTAAAAGTGGTGGGGCGATAGCCCACAATGCTGTACAGAAGCAATGAGAAATATAATCCTGTGCCACCGCCATCAGGAGCTGCACACATGGGCATAGCAATGGGGAACCTATGTGCCACACACTATTCATTCTGTCAAGGTGTCTGCATGCCCCAGTCAGACCGTGGTTTTTTATAAATAGTCACAGGCAGCTACTACTCCGCAATGGGAATTCCGTGTGCACCCACAGCATGGGTGGCTCCCTGGAACCCACCGGCTGTACATTAATGTATCCCATTGCATTGCCCATCACAGCTGAGGTAATGTCGTGCTTAATGCAGGTGGGCTTTGGCCCACACTGCATGCCCCAGTCAGACTGGGCTTCTTTAGAAGTGGACACATGCAGTTACAACTCCGTGTGGACCGACAGCATGGGTGGGTGCCAGGAAGCCACCGGCGGTACATAAATATATCCCATTGCAGTGCCCAGCACAGCTGATGTAACGTCAGCTGTAATGCAGGTGGGCAAAAAATTAATTGGATTACACTGTAGGCGAGGGCCCCAAAAAATTGGTGTATCAACAGTACTAATGTACGTCAGAAAAATTGCCCATGCCCAACCAAGAGGGCAGGTGAAACCCATTAATCGCTTTGGTTAATGTGGCTTAATTGGTAACTAGGCCTGGAGGCAGCCCAGTTAAAATAAAAATTGGTTCAGGTGAAAGTTTCAACGCTTTAATGAGCATTGAAACGTATAAAAATTGTTCACAAAAATTATATGACTGAGCCTTGTGGGCCTAAGAAAAATTGCCCGTTCGGCGTGATTACGTCAGGTTTCAGGAGGAGGAGGATGAATATAATACAGATTGATGAAGCTAAAAGGTCCCCGTTTTTGATGGTGATAGAGAACGATGCTTCCATCCATGGGTGCTGCCTACGTATTGCTTAGGTATCGCTGCTGTCCGCTGGTGGAGAAGAGAAGTCTGGGGAAATCCAGGCTTTGTTCATCTTGATGAGTGTAAGCCTGTCGGCACTGTCGGTTGACAGGCGGGTACGCTTATCTGTGATGAATCCCCAAGCCGCACTAAACACCCTCTCTGACAAGACGCTAGCCGCAGGACAAGCAAGCACCTCCAGGGCATACAGCGCGAGTTCAGGCCACGTGTCCAGCTTCGACACCCAGTAGTTGTAGGGGGCAGAGGCGTCACGGAGGACAGTCGTGCGATCGGCTATGTACTCCCTCACCATCCTTTTACAGTGCTCCCGCCGACTCAGCCTTGACTGGGGAGCTGTGACACAGTCTTGCTGGGGAGCCAGAAAGCTGTCAAAGGCCTTAGAGATTGTTTCCCTGCCTGTACTGTACATGCTGCCTGATATCTGCGCCTCCCCTGCTACCTGGCCCTCGGAACTGCGCCTTCGGCCACTAGCGCTGTCGGATGGGAATTTTACCATCAGTTTGTCCGCCAGGGTCCTATGGTATAGCATCACTCTCGAACCCCTTTCCTCTTTCGGTATGAGAGTGGAAAAGTTCTCCTTATAGCGTGGGTCGAGCAGTGTGTACACCCAGTAATCCGTAGTGGCCAGAATGCGTGTAACGCGAGGGTCACGAGAAAGGCATCCTAACATGAAGTCAGCCATGTGTGCCAGGGTACCTGTACGCAACACATGGCTGTCCTCACTAGGAAAATCACTTTCAGGATCCTCCTCCTCCTCAGGCCATACACGCTGAAAGGATGACAGGCAAGCAGCATGTGTACCCTCAGCAGTGGGCCAAGCTGTCTCTTCCCCCTCTTCCCCCTCCTCCTCATCCTCCTCATGCTCCTCCTCCTCCGAGGACAGCGGAGGTGAGGGTGTGGGTGCAGGCCAGGAGACGGTAGTGCCTGTGTCCTAAGAGGGGGGGTTGGATCTCAGTGGCAGGTTGGGGCACAGGGGGAGAGGCAGTGGTGCAAACCAGAGGCGGTGAACGGCCTTCGTCCCACCTTGTGGGGTGCTTGGCCATCATATGTCTGCGCATGCTGGTGGTGGTGAGGCTGGTGGTGGTGGTTTCCTGGCTAATCTTGGCGCGACAAAGGTTGCACACCACTGTTCGTCGGTCGTCTGCACTCTCAGTGAAAAACTGCCAGACCTTTGAGCACCTCGGCCTCAGCAGGGTGGCATGGCGCGAGGGGGCGCTTTGGGAAACAGCTGGTGGATTCTTCGGTCTGGCCCTGCCTCTACCCCTGGACACCGCACTGCCTCTTGCAACCTGCCCTGCTGCTGCCCTTGCCTCCCCCTCTGAAGACCTGTCCTCAGTAGGCGTAGCAAACCAGGTGGGGTCAGTCACCTCATTGTCCTGCTGCTCTTCCTCCGAATCCTCTGTGCGCTGCTCCCTCGGACTTACTGCCCTTACTACTACCTCACTGATAGACCACTGTGTCTTATCGTCATCGGCCTCCTCACCCACTGAAAGCTCTTGAGACAGTTGCCGGAAGTCCCCAGCCTCATCCCCCGGACCCCGGGAACTTTCCAAAGGTTGGGCATCAGTCACGATAAACTTCTCTGGTGGGAGAGGAACCATTGCTGCCCAATCTGAGCAGGGGCCCGAGAACAGTTCCTGGGAGTCTGCCTGCTCCTCAGAATGTGTCATTGTAATGGAGTGAGGACGCTGGGAGGAAGGAGGAGCAGCAGCCAGAGGATTCAGAGTTGCAGCAGTGGACAGCGCAGAACTCTGGGTGAACGATAGATTGCTGGATGCACTTTCTGCCATCCACGACAGGACCTGCTCACACTGCTCATTTTCTAATAAAGGTTTACCGCGTGGACCCATTATTTGTGAGATGAATGTGGGGATGCCAGAAACATGCCTGTCTCCTAATCCCGCAGCAGTCTGCTGCGATACACCTGGATCAGGAGCTCGGCCTGTGCCCACACCCTGACTTGCGCCTCCGCGTCCTCGCCCGCGTCCACGTCCTCTAGGCCTACCCCTACCCCTCAGCATGCTGTATTACCAGTAATGCAGAAACAGAACGCTGTAATTAAATGTGCCGCTTATTGGCCTGTGGTTGGAGGCTGACTTCGCTTGCGGAACGCGAGGAAATAATTTTGCGCAAGCCTGCTGTAACACTTAGCTGGCTGCGTATGAATTAGGAGGACTACTACACCCAGCACAGACCCAGAACACTGAGGACAGTCACAGGCAGCCCAAATAGTTTTTTTTCCCCAAATGTTTTTGCAAAGGCCCACTGCCTATATTCAATAATATGTCTTCTGTCCCTGCCTAACCACCACTTCTGTCCCTGGAGTATTACTGCAGGGCGCAATGCTCTGCACGGCCGATATACCAAAAAAAAAAAATGTGCAACACTGCAAAAAGCAGCCTCCACACTACTGCACACGGTTAGATGTGGCCCTAAGAAGGACCGTTGGGTTCTTGAAGCCAAAAATACTCCAAACACTCTCCCTATAGCAGCTCCGGCACCAACAGCACTTTCCCTCCTCTATGTCAGAACAAATCTGTGGCGAGCCGCGGGAGGGGCCGATTTTTATACTCGGGTGACACCTGATCTCGCCAGCCACTCACTGCAGGGGGGTGGTATAGGGCTTGAACGTCGCAGGGGGAAGTTGTAATGCCTACCCTGTCTTTCTATTGGCCAGAAAAGCGCGCTAACGTCTCAGAGATGAAAGTGAAAGTAACTCGAACATCGCGTGGTACTCGTTACGAGTAACGAGCATCCCGAACACGCTAATACGCGAACGAGTATCAAGCTCGCACGAGTACGTTCGCTCATCTCTAGTTACAATCCAATAACCCTCTCTTTTTAGAAGTTCTACCCGATCTACCTGTAATTTACGTTTATTATGAATTATGTCTATTCCATAATACACTAATTTATCTATTTTACCTTCATGTCTCTCTAAAAAATGCTTTGTGACTCCAGAATGATTCATATTTTTATTTCTTATGTTTCTCAAATGCTCTGCGATCCGGATTCTCAATTTGCGGACGGTACATCCAACGTAGTGTATATCGCATATATAAATTACATTTACAGAGTTGCAATTAATGTGTTCTTTTATATTAAATGTTCTTGTATTGCAGCTACCACTAAATTGTGTGCATTTTCTAGCATATGGACATGTGCTACATTTACTATTCCCGCATCTTGCAAATCCCTTATAAGGGTGACTACCCACTACAGTTTTTTTTCACTACGAAATTCGCAGCGTTTTTTTTTTTCTGCAGGGGTCTATGGGACTTGTAATGTTAAAATCGTGATCCCGCAAAATCGCGATTTACCACGAAATCGCGATTTTAGCTTTACAAGTCACATAGACCCCTGCAGAAAAAAAAACCAGCGAATTTCGCAATGAAAAAAACTGTAGTGGGTAGTCACCCTAAGAGAGCCATTTTTTATTCTCCTTCCTGTTGGTATCAAATAAACTAGGTGACAACATGTCCCGAAGATTCTTATTTCTCCTGGCTACTACTGTAACTAAACATCGCATGTTTGATGTAACCCGTAGGAAAGCATGGGCTTCACGTAAATGCGATGTGTAGCATTGCAGCAACGCAACAAAATTGCGCAACTTTGTCGCCTGTGTGAATAAGGCCTTAATCTGTCACATATGTGAGTGTCGTAGTACCAATCCTAATCTTGAAGGAAAAGAACTCTGCAGTGTTTCAGGCGGTCTGGCATGCCCTTCCTCAGGTTTTTAAGTAAAAAGTAGAAGCACTAAGATGCCCATGAATCATAGGAAGCTACCAAGTGTAAACAGTACACCTATTTGAGTTCCTCATTAGTTTTGAATGCATTTCCTTGACCACAATTGTTTATTTACCCATGTAAGTCAAGTCTGGGTCTCCAATTAACAAATAAAAATTTAACCCTGTAATGCCACAGGAAGTCAGTTTACATCCTGGCTGGGTGCAACTTAATGCAACAGGAAGTAAACTTACGTCCTGCTGATGGTAAGGGCTTAGAAGTGCATTACCTGTTAATCCCTTGCATGCAACGTTCAATGTAGATCGCAAAATATATAAAAGGATTCGTCAACCCTCTGCTATGTAAATTTCGAGGGCCGAAGGGTTGCATGGCAACCAGATGCCAGATAATGGCATCCAGGCTTGCCATGACTTGTGATCGCCATTGTAAGCAATAATGTATTGCAAATAGAAGTACTGCAATGCATTATCATACCAATCATAGCTTTTCTAAGTCAAGTCCTCTACAGGGACATAAAAGATGTGAAAAAAATAAAATAGTAAAAATGAAAATGTAAAAAAGTAACAAAAAACATTTTTGCGCACTTCCCCTCTTTATATGAATAAAAAAATAACAAAAACACATATTTGTTAACAAAGTATCCATTATGACCCGTACAATAAACTGAACACAGAATTTATCCCGCATGGCAAAAACTGTAAAAAAAAGTAGACTAAAAAATGTAGCCAAGATACTTATTTTGTCTTTTTCCCTCCCCAAAAAATGCAATAAAAGTAATTTAAAAAGTCGTATGTAGGGGGCGTGGCTTGGCAAGCCGAGGAAGGAGACGCATGAGGCTGAGCTCCACCACTAAATCCTGCCATTTGCAAGATTTACAAGCTTCCTTGCAGAAAAGCAGAGCCGGATTACCTGCTTGTGCCCTCTGGACACTTTGCCATCGTGGGGCTCTCTGAGGTACCTGCGGCGCTGTACTACGAGCCAGAAGATCGCGGCCTAGTCCTGCCAGCTCAGGCTTCCACAATACTGGACTGTATCAGGGAGACCCGTGCAGCTGGGATAGAGCAGCGGCAGCAGGGATCACATCAGGCTCAGCCCTCTCCCTAATTCTCACTGCCGGCGGTGGCGGCCTGCAGCTCGGCGCATACCCCCACAAGAGACTTGGCTCTGACGTCATAAGGCCCCCGGGGACCCACTCTGCAAAAGCTGCTCTCTGAATTCAGTGGCTGTGAGGGGTCAGGCGCTGAGCAATACCCCAGGTCCTGCAAAAACTCCCCCCTCCCAATAAAACAGCTGCCATTTTACAGCTCTAGAGGGGAGGCTTGCAGCTTTATCCTCATCCAGGAGGCATTGCGAGAGAAAGGGAGCCAAGGGGCTGGAATATAACTTCCTGATCCAGGAGGCAAGGAGAGGCTGCTGCAGAACCTCCTCCATCTCAGCCACATACTGCTGAGGGTTCACCTACGGGACTCAGCCAGGGAGTTAGAGTTACAAGCACCTTGCTGGAGTCCACAGTTCTGCTGCTTTTTGCCGCACAAGTCAGTAGCAGAAGTCTAACTGAAAAGGGGCCAGCAATATATTTAGTCAAGAACCTGCCAGATAAAAGGGGTACAGACTGAGCTGTCCTGAGTCATTGCAGAACATACCCAGCATCACCCACCGGCAGCATCATTTATTCTGCACTACAAACAAGCCTTATACTGAAGACATCTAACCAGTGGACAACAGAATCACATAGTGTCTGAAATCGATATTTGCAGCAATCCACAATATATTGATTCCCCACAGAGCATCTTCATAGATCTGATTTTACTTGCCAGAAAGTAAACGTCTTCACCCACAAATAAGACACAACTTCCAACCAACAACGATAAGAGTTCAACTTCCCAGCTCAATGTGTAATACATTTCGCTTTCCTATGGTCTTAGCAATTTACTAATATCAACAAACAAGATCTACCTCTCTCCCAGTGTAGTGATATCCGAAAACAGACATAATGGGGAAAAATACTAGAGTTGCCAACACAGAAACAAGCAAAAATACTAAAATACCCAACAGATCCTTGGATGGCCAAAAAGTCCTCAAAACACTCACATCTGCGGGAGGAGCTTGACCGCTGAATGTGATGGACGTCTGGGCAGAGAGCTCCGTCATAGCGGCACTTTCTAAGGACCTTTACAGTTGCTAGAAGAGAAAAATGGAGAAATTCGGCAAAGAGAGAGGTGAAGAGATGCAAGATACTTTCCGACCTAGTAGAGGACAATCAGATATGCAGAAATATCTTAAAGAACGCTGCAATTGGTTGCCGCATGCAGCTTCCAAGATGGCGCCGAGCCAGGAGATGACTACAGCCCACAGTAGGAAGAGGGAGGAGGACGCCTCTTCGGATGGAGAAGACAGTGAGCACATATCTAGGAGGGTTATGAGGGACCTGATAAGACGGGCCATGCACCCAGTGATGGTGGACCTAGCTAAAATTAAAGAGGAAGTGAAACAAGTGGGCCGTTGGGTGAAGGAGATAGAGGCTACATGAGCCTCCATTACATCTCATTGCCTAGAAATGGAACAAATGCTCAAAGACCAGCAAACCTATCTTAATAGAGCCCTTATTATGCAGGAGGAATTAGAAAAAAGAAATAGGCGATGCAATGTGCGCATTATAGGGCTGCCGGAGTCATGGTCGGTGGACTCTCTGCCAAAAGTGGCAAAAGATATCTTCCCACTACTTCTGGATGCTAACAGGGAGACTACTATATCCATTGAACAGATCTATAGGGCGCTCAGACCTCAACCCTCAGCCTCTGAACCTCCGACAGATATCATCTGTAAACTCTTCTCTCTCCCCAATACTATGGACATCTTGAGAGCTGCAAGAAACCACACAGATCTAAAATACACAGATGCCCCTTATAAATCATTCACGACTTGGCATCATCTACCCTAGTTAAGCGCAGTTTATTGTGCCCACTACTGGAGGCCTTGAGAGCTAAAGATATAAAATAAAATTGACTGTTTCCCTTCAGTCTGGGCATTACCCACGGGGGCATAGATTAAATATCCGCTCACCCAAGGATCTTCAGAACTATTGGCAACACCTAGATCTGGAGCCGATAGATATTCTGTGCCGGCTTCCACTCTCAGAGCTGGAGAACTCAGAGAGGTGGCAGCTGGCAGGAAACACCAAGTCGCCGAGAGGCAAGAAAAAGAATAGGGAAGAAGGCTTGGGAAGTGATGCTTGACTCTAAAGACATTCTGGTTCTCAGTTTTGAATCGTTATTTATGTTGTCCCATGGGGCGCTGGTTGCTGAACTTTAATCCAGTGGGTTTAGGGTCTCTGGGTGGATGCCGGCATCCAGGGTCCTACATTGGATACCTGGGATCTGGTGGGACGTCGGGCTGCTGGCTCTTCTCTCTGACTGTGGAGGTAAGATTAATATCCTCTACTATATTATGATTAGGTTCCAAGGATGACATAATTGCATTTTTCCCCGAGAAGGAACAATTTATCAATGTTTACTTTTCCTGTTATTTGGGTCGGGGACTGTGCCTGTCAGGTCAGGCTGTGTGAAATAAATAGTTAATTGCAGGCTTGCCCTACTTTCTAGAGCAGGTTCCAGTGATAGGCCTTCTGCACATGGGCGGATTTGCATTGCGAAATCCAAAGTGGGATTCCGATTCTGCAGCCAATCCAGCTCATAACATGCTATAGCAAAACGTGATTTCTTGCTGCGATTTTGTGCAGGCCACGCACGGCCCACTTCCCTTGAAGTTGATGGAAGCTGTCCGTCCCGCGACCATTCTGCAATCATCATTGCAGAATGGTTGCTGCAGCCACGTCATCGCCATAGCGACGGCGCAGCGTCCTCTGTACTGCGCATGTGCGCCGTCGGCACATCAGCAGCAGAGGAAAAGACAGCGGACTGGAAAGTGCAACACCCCAGAGGGGTAACGCTGGGCACCTGGCTAACGTGAAGAGCAGGGCTGTCATCATGGTGGCACTTACCAGGCTCTGGTCCCGGAGGGATGACACATAGCCAAGGCCAGAGTAGTATCACAGACCAGCTTTGACACCCCTAGGATAGGGAATGCCAATAAGCGGGATGGGGGGAGTTGTAGTACTAATCACTTGTGATATCACCGTTCCCACACATTGGTATGCTACACACCAGAGAAATGAACACAGAGATTTGTGTATAGTTTTTTACAGGGGTCACCAACCGGGCACCGGGTCGAACTCTGCTGCGGGAATCCCGCATGTGGGGTCCGACCTGCCCGTGTCCAGGCGGCCATAAGTGGAGCTTGCTCTAATCTTTCGTGAGATAGTTTCTATTTACCTATGTATCTAATGAATAGAAAGGATTGCGTTTTCTCTTCTCCTTATCTCCCTTTTCCTACCCCTCTTATCCCCCCCCCATCTGTAGCTATATATTTGGACTATATATTTGTCTCCTTTAGCCTCCTAACGTGCCTAGATAAATCCTGTATAGACCCAGTGACGATCTCTGACCATGCCCCACTGCATGTGGACCTACGCCACTCCAGTTGTCTCCTTGAGAATGGAGATGGCAGCTTAACGCAGCTCTTTGGCAAAGAGAACGCTCACCTGTTAAGGTTGCTCTTCTGGGACATGTGGTTCTACAGGCATCCTTGTGCACACCTTCATAGGTAGGGGTTAATTGAGCTAGCTGGGTGTGGTATTCTCCACTAGCCAATCCCCTTTGTCTGCTGCAGATAAATACCAGCAACTCTTGTGAGAGATTGCTGGTCATTTTAGTGCTTTGCTGTTGTACCCTGTGTTGAGCTGGTGTGTACATGCTTGTCTGTAGTGTCCCTCGCTTCTCCCCTGAAGACGGTCTGGACACCTGCTGTCCATCCCCTCCTTGCATTCTGGGGTGTGTACATTGTGTAGTGTGTGGTACGGTGACCACACAGGTGCAGGCGGCCTGCAGGTTTCTCCCTATCCCTGGGCACATGCATCCTCCAGACATCTGATGTCCTATGTATGTGTCAGATGGGTGATGCCTGACACTGATCCTTATGTCTGCATGGTGGCTGACTTTCTATTCCCCTGGTGTGAGGACACTTGGACTGACTATGGTCTACCATCTGTATCCATGTGTGCTCTGGGTGGGGTTCCTGTTATGTTGTATGCACAACCATGTGTGTTGGTGTGAACAGTGACGTGTGTTTTGTCTGTGCAGGTGTCCAGACATGTGCTTTATGAGCAGTCCTGTTCTGTGATCAGTGTGTGTGAACAGTGTCATGTCCTATATGTGTCTTTGGTGCATCTCTCCAGGTTCCTGATCAGGGATAGCTAGGTCCCAGATGAAGACAGTGGGGCGGACCTTATCGGGACGACTACCCAGCTTTTAGGCAGAGGTTCCCCACTTTCCCTGATTAGAAAGGGACAGGGGTCCTTCCATCTTGCCTGGAGAGGTATAGTTTGTCGCTGCAAATGCTGTATGAGTGTTTGCAGGTTTTAAATGGACACGGATGAGTTTTTCCAATTAAACACAAAAGGGGGCTCTGGGATTCTTTTGATACGAGAAGCCCATAAGGCATTTGTAAGGGGCTTGTTTATCGCCCTACGCTGCAGAACCTAAAAGCTGCTGCAAAAAGATATTGATAATAGACTTTCTCAAATAGCAAAATTAGAGCACGTGACAAAACATTCCCAAACAAAAGATAACCTTGAGAACCTAACTGCAGCAAAAAGCTACCTGCGGCAGTGCCTCCAGTTCAAATTTATTAAAAACACCTTTATCTTAAATATGTGGTCTATGCGCAGGGTAACAGGGGGAGTAAATGTATGTCCTCGTTAATAAAGAAAGCTTGTGTCAAACAGTTCATCACATCTATTAACCCCTTAACGACCAGCCCATAGTGTTTTTACGTCCTCCCGAAGTGGGCTTTATTCTCTGAGGACGTAAAAACATGCTTCCTGCAGAGAATAAAGCCCCTCGGGCTGTGGATGAGACAGCTCCATGCTGTCAGTGCCCGCAGGTAGCCAACAGCATGGAGCTGTCATCCCGGGCTGCGGGGACACCCCCCCCCCCCGGCATTGCGATCGGCGCCAATCGCAAAAAAGTAAATAAAAGTGCCCAAAAAGTTAAAGTTTCAGCTGCTCTGATGGATCGGATCCACCAGGGCAGCTGAAAATTCTTACCTGGCTTGTCGGCGGTCCCCCCCGGAGATCTGGTCCTCCCGGACCCGCCGCCGCTCTTCTGCGCATGCGCACCAGATGATGACGTCACGCGCAGAAGCCCGGGAGCCCCCGGCAAATTCAAAATCTCCTGGCTCCCGCATGTGCAAAAGCTGTGGATTGCCAGGATAATTGAAATTCTCCCTGCTCCTGGCTACAAAACTGAGCCAAGAGCCTGGAGATTTTACGGGGGGCTGCGGTGAGCGGTTCCTGATCACGTGTTTGCTGTTATCCAATGGATAATGGCGATCACGTAAAAAAGTTTTTTAAAAAATTGAAGTTTCATCTCCCCTCACCGATGCGATCGGTGAGAGGAGATGAAACTTTTTACCGGAGACCTCCGTATTTGCACCCTGACGCGATCTTCCTCCGTGAACTTTCCCGGATTCTGCATATGTGACCGCCGGCAAAATACCGGACACATGCGCAGGAGTCGGGGAGCCCAGGAAACTTAAAATCTCCTTGCTCCCAGGCGACCAACGGTTGCCGAGAGCCTGGAGCAGTGACGGGTGGCCTCGTTGAGCGGTCCCTGGTCACGTGATAAAAAGGTAGCGATCTACCTTAGGTCGGTCTCACATGACTGGATAGGAATTACGGATTACGCATGCGTCTGATCCGCGGTATTACGCAGATCAATCGCATTGGATTACACAATTCGGCTCACATTAGTGGGTTAGAATTGTGTAATCCACTCGCAGAAAAGAGAACGCAGCAGGTTCTATTTTACCGCGGATATCCGCAACATAGAGCCCATTGTGCTCCGTGGTCATGGATATACCCGCAGCCCATACGCAACTACATTGTATACGGGCTGCGGGTACCCGCGTCATCGCTAAGGGACTGTGCGGGAAATACAAACAACAAAAAAAGGTGTACTGCGCATGACCGCCTGTGTGAGTACGCAGTTATGCGCAGTACATTACCGGCCGTACGCAGGGTCACAGCCGGGATCCGCTGGGGGCCTCCGCAAGCAGATTCCGCCTACGGCTGCGTGAGCCCGGCGTTATTCAGACCTCTACCTGTAATACATATTTTACAAGAAGCCCCGGGAACGCTCGCCTTCCTGCAGTTCCAGGAGCAGCTTGTTGAGCGCCTTCTGTGCGAGACCGCTGCACCTCATCGAGCTTACGGAGACTCACAGAGCGCCACTTTTTACACCCCATACCTGCCACTAAGGTCACGAAATACCCCCAAAAAGCATGAGAGGAGGGGGGATACACAGTTTTATTGCCCCATGGGCCCACTCCAACCAGGCTTCGTAATTACCCCTGTCTTCGGAAATACCACACAGTTCACATTATTACTTTTATCTAAGATTTACCTAAGGGCGCGGAGTGTGTGGGGGAGGGGTGGGGGAATTTTTAGGGAGTCAATTTTTATTCCGTACAAATAAGCAATGGGGCCTGGGATTTATTCAGTTGTGCCCTGAAATTCAACGGGTGTTCCCTCCTTTATAGGCCTTGCCATGGGTCCTGTAAGTAAATTAGGGCCACAATGGGTATGTTTCTGAACTTGCGACAAACGGGGGTATCCATTTTGGGGTGAACGTCTTCATTCCTATGTACACTGTACAAAAAAAACTGTTTTTAAATTTAAAAAATTGCCAAAAAAATTGAAAATCGTAACTTTTTCCTTCTGCTTTGCTTAGATTCATTCAAATACTGTGGGGTCAAAATACGCAGTACACCCCTAGATGAATTTGTTAAGGGGTCTAGTTTTCAAAATGGGGTCATTTGTGGGGGTTCTTTATAGTTTTGGCCGCTCAATGGCTCTATAAGTGGGCGATGGGGCCTGGAATTTATTCAGTTGTACCCTGAAATCCAACGGGTATTCGTTTCATTGTAGGCCTAGCCATGTGTCCTGTAAGTCTATTAGGGCCACAATGGGTATGTTTCTGAACACGGGACAAATAGGGGTATCCATTTTGGGGTGAAAGTCTTCATTTATATGTGTGCTGTACAAAAAAAACAGTTTTTAAATTGACGCAATAGCCCAAAAAATGAAAATCGTAATTTTTTTCTTACTGCTTCGCTTAGATCTATTCAAAAATTGTAGGGTTAAAATACACAGTACACCCCTAGATAAATTCGTTAAGGGGTCTAGTTTTCAAATTGGGGTAATTTGTGGCGTGTGCCGATTCCAGCCAATCAGGAGGCTGGAATCGGCACACGTGATGGGGCGGAGCTACGTGATGACGCGTAGAAGGGGGCGGAGCCAGAACGCCGCTCGTGCCCGGACCGACCAGAAGGGAGAAGACCCTTCTGCGCAAGTGCGTCTAATTGGGCGATTAGACGCTAAAATTAGACGGCACCATGGAGACGGGGACGCCAGCGCAGGGAAGGTGAGTATATACCTTCTGTATGGCTCATATTTAATGCACGATGTATATTACAAAGTGCATTAATATGGCCATACAGAAGTGTATAACCCCACTTGCTTTTGCGAGACAACCCCTTTAACTGAGCTCTTCAATGCTCTACTACAGGGGAAGCCTTGCTGAAGGAGTCCCAGACAACACATATTACACCAATTCAGACAGAAAATAAAGATCCAGAGATGTGTGGCAGCTATAGGCCTATCTCCCTGATTAACTTTCATGTTAAATTGCCCTCATCCACTCCCGGCTGGATTATTGCAACTCGGTGCTGATCGGCCTCCCCTACACCAGACTCTACCCTCTCCAACCCATCCTGAATGCGGCAGCCAGTCTCATATTCCTGTCCAGCCGCTACTCGGACGCCTCTGCCCTGTGTCGGTCACTATACTGGCTGCCCGTTAAATACAGAATTCAATTTAAACTTACTACCTTCATCCACAAAGCCCTCCACAGTGCAGCGCCACCCTATACTGCCTCCCTCATGTCAATCCATCACCCAGCCCGGGCTCTCCACTCTGCTAACAAAACTAGACTGCACACCCCTCTAATTCGAACTTCTCATTCCCGCCTCCAAGACTTCTCCAGAGCAGCACAAGTCCTCTGGAACGCACTACCAAAGGATACCCGGGCAATCCAGGGCGCCAAAACTTCAGGCGTGCTCTAAAAACGCACCTCTTCAGGGAGGCATATCGTATTCTCTAAACAAACTCCTGTATACGCCACCTGATAACATGCTCCCTGACCTACTGACTGCAATCTCTACTAGCCATCATAAGCCGCTCCTGCAGTCATACTGATCCTGCCGTCACATGGCTAAATGTCTGATCATTGTCTGTCTATAGCATCCCTCACACTCCACCTCACCATACCGTGCACATCTCCAGCCCCTTTACCTTCTGTATCACCCCATTACTTGTATGTAAGCTTGTTGGAGCAGGACCCTCACCCCTATTGTTTCCATCAACTGATTACGATTGTAACCGTGGTTCTGTAATTTTTTTGTCTTTCTGTATCCCCCTGTCTATGTAAGCGCTGCGGAATATGTTAGCGCTATACAAATAAAGATTATTATTATTAGATGTGGGCCAAACGTCTGGCCAAAAGACTTGTAGATTATATACCTACCCTGATAAATGGAGAGCAGGCAGGTTTTGTAAAGGGGAGAGAGGGTAGAGACAATTGTCTTAGATTGCTTCATGCTGCCCGATACGCTCAGACTCATAATATACCCGTAGCCTTGGTGGCAACAGATGCCGAAAAGGCTTTTGACAGGGTCGATTGGCGTTATATGGAAAAAGTCTTGCTTCATTTCAATATTCCTGCCGCCTTTGTTTCCGCTATCTTTTCCCTATATGCTAAGCCCCACACTCGGACATTGTGTCCTGATAACGGACCCCAAAGGGGATTCCCTAAGCTTGTGCTGCTTCTGGGGGAGTTTGGGTTCATTTCCAATTTCAAACTTAATTTTGGATAATCCACAGTCCTTAATGTTTCCATTCCTGCAGCCGGCTGAAGAGCTCTGAAGGATAGTTCCCCTTTCTCTTGGTCAGAGACGTCATTGGACTACCTGGGAGTCCGGCTAACCAAGAAAGCAGAAGATTTATTCACATCTAACTCCAAGACCTTATTAGCTCAGGTAAAGAGCCTCCTGCGGCTGTATGAGATGCCTTTCATATCGTGGTTTGGCAGGAAAAATATATTGAAATCATCCATGCTTCCAATAGTTCTTTAAAAATTGCAAAGCACAAACTAATGATTAAGGGGGGCTCAGAGGTGAGCATCGACCTCCCTTATATCTACGATTACTACAGGGCCACCCAGATTGGCTATTGGATAGACCTGGCCCTACTGGTCAGGGATACGTTGTTGCATCCATTGGCTGTGGGTTCACACGGGCAGACCCTGATACACGACCTTTGGTTTCCTTCAAAAAACAAATACTGATATAAGGGCTTCAATCCCTTGATCAGGGGCCCCTGGGAGACCTGGGACAGACTAAAAGAGGTGCTTTCATTGTGTTTTGTACCTTTGTGACAGTTCTGCTGATGCTGTTTGCTTTGAAAGGACTCCCCAAATTCCTACTTATGGCTGACCTCTATCTAGCCTCAGTCAATGTAAAGGGTTTGAACATACTGCAAAAAGGGTCTTAAATATTGCATTATCTAGAAAAACAAGGTGTTGATATCTTTTTTCAAGAAACGCATAACCGCCCCCCCCCTCCCCCTTCTCCAAGCATAAATACTTCACCCAATGGTTCAATGCCTCTCTGCCACTGAAAAAGCATAGAGGGGTAGTGATAGCCTTACAAAAGAAAAGTGTATTTTTAAATGATAAACACTAGAGATGAGCGAGCACCAAAATGCTCGGGTGCTCGTTACTCGAGACAAACTTTTTGCGATGCTCGAGGGTTCGTTTCGAATAACGAACCCCATTGAAGTCAATGGGCGACTTGAGCATTTTTGTATATCGCCGATGCTCGCTAAGGTTTCCATTTGTGAAAATCTGGGCAATTCAAGAAAGTGATGGGAACGACACAGCAACAGATAGGGCAGGCGAGGGGCTACATGTTGGGCTGCATCTCAGGATCCCAGGTCCCACTATTAAGCCACAATAGCGGCAAGAGTGCCCCCCCCCCCTCCCAACAACTTTTACTTCTGAAAAGCCCTCAATAGCATGGCATACCTTAGCTAAGCACCACACTACCTCCAACAAAGCACAATCACTGCCTGCATGACACTCCGCTGCCACTTCTCCTGGGTTACATGCTGCCCAACCCCCCCCCCCACGACCCAGTGTCCACAGCGCACACCAAACTGTCCCTGCCCAGCCTTCACCTGCCCTCATGCCACGCCACCCTCATGTCTATTTATAAGTGCGTCTGCCAGAGGAACCGCAGGCACACACTGCAGAGGGTTGGCATGGCTAGGCAGTGACCCTCTTTAAAAGGGGCGGGGCGATAGTCCACAATGCTGTACATAAGCAATGAGAAATCCAATCCTGTGCCACCTCCATCTGGAGCTGCAGACGTGGGCATAGCAATGGGGAACCTATGTGCCACACACTATTCATTCTGTCAAGGTGTCTGCATGCCCCAGTCAGACCGCATTTTTTTATAAATAGTCACAGGCAGGTACAACTCCGCAATGGGAATTCCGTGTGCACCCACAGCATGGGTGGCTCCCTGGAACCCACCGGCTGTACATAAATGTATCCCATTACAGTGCCCTGGATAGCAGAGCTAACGTCAGATTAAATGCAGGTGGGCTTCGGCCCACACTGCATGCCCCAACCTGACCGGGGTTTTTAATTCATAGACACAGGCAGGTACAACTCCCTATTGTGAAGTCCCTGTGGACTGGCAGCATGGGTGGGTGCCAGGAAGCCACCGGCGGTACATAAATATATCCCATTGCATTGCCCATCACAGCTGAGGTAATGTCATGTTTAATGCAGGTGGGCTTCGGCCCACACTGCATGCCCCAGTCAGACTGGGGTTCTTTAGAAGTGGACACATGCAGTTGCAACTCCCTGTGGACCCACAGCATGGGTGGGTGCCAGGAAGCCACCGGCGGTACATAAATATATCCCATTGCATTGCCCATCACAGCAGAGGTAATGTCATGTTTAATGCAGGTGGGCTTCGGCCCACACTGCATGCCCCGGTCAGACTGGGGTTCTTTAGAAGTGGACACATGCAGTTACAACTCCCTGTGGACCCACAGCATGGGTGGCTCCCTGGAACCCACCGGCGGTACATAAATATATCCCATTGCAGTGCCCAACACAGCTGATGTTACGTCAGCTGTAATGCAAGTGGGCAAAAAATTAATTGGATTACACTGTAGGCGAGGGCCCCAAAAAATTGGTGTACCAACAGTACTAATGTAACTGAGAAAAATTGCCCATGCCCAACCAAGAGGGCAGGTGAAACCCATTAATCGCTTTGGTTAATGTGGCTTAATTGGTAACTAGGCCTGGAGGCAGCCCAGTAAAAATAAAAATTGGTTGAGGTGAAAGTTTCAACGCTTTAATGAGCATTGAAACGTATAAAAATTGTTTAGAAAAATTATATGACTGAGCCTTGTGGGCCTAAGAAAAATTGCCCGTTCGGCGTGATTATGTGAGGTTTCAGGAGGAGGAGCAGGCGGAGGAGGAGGAGGAATATTATACACAGATTGATGAAGCAGAAATGTCCCCGTTTTTGATGGTGATAGAGAACGATGCTTCCATCCGCGGGTGCAGCCTACGTATTGCTTAGGTATCGCTGCTGTCCGCTGGTGGAGAAGAGAAGTCTGGGGAAATCCAGGCTTTGTTCATCTTGATGAGTGTAAGCCTCTCGGCACTGTCGGTTGACAGGCGGGTACGCTTATCCGTGATGATTCCCCCAGCCACACTAAACACACTCTCTGACAAGACGCTAGCCGCAGGACAAGCAAGCACCTCCAGGGCATACAGCGCGAGTTCAGGCCACGTGTCCAGCTTCGACACCCAGTAGTTGTAGGGGGCAGAGGCGTCACCGAGGACGGTCGTGCGATCGGCTACGTACTCCCTCACCATCCTTTTACAGTGCTCCCGCCAACTCAGCCTTGACTGGGGCGCGGTGACACAGTCTTGCTGGGGAGCCATAAAGCTGGCAAAGGCCTTGGATAATGTTCCCCTGCCTGCGCTGTACATGCTGGCTGATCTCTGCGCCTCCCCTGCCACCTGGGCCGCGGAAATGCGCCTTCGGCCACTAGCGCTTTCGGATGGGAACTTTACCATCAGTTTGTCCACCAGCGCCCTGTGGTATAGCATCATTCTCGAACCCCTTTCCTCTTCGGGAATGAGAGTGGAAAGGCTCTCCTTATACCGTGGGTCGAGCAGTGTGTACACCCAGTAATCCGTAGTGGCCAGAATGCGTGTAACACGAGGGTCACGAGAAAGGCATCCTAACATGAAGTCAGCCATGTGTGCCAGGGTACCTGTACGCAACACATGGCTGTCCTCACTAGGAAGATCACTTTCAGGATCCTCCTCCTCCTCTGGTCATACACGCTGAAAGGATGACAGGCAAGCTGCATCTGTACCCTTAGCAGTGGGCCAAGCTGTCTCTTCCCCCTCCTCCTCATGCTCCTCCCCCTCCTCCTCCTCCTCCTCAACGCGCTGAGATATAGACAGGAGGGTGCTCTGACTATCCAGCGACATACTGTCTTCCCCCGCCTCTGCTTCCGAGCGCAAAGCGTCTGCCTTTATGCCAAGGACCTGGCAGATGGCTGCCAACCAGGCCCACTCTTCTGTAAATAATTGAGGAGGCTGACTCCCACTACGCCGCCCATGTTGGAGTTGGTATTCCGCAATAGCTCTACGCTGCTCATAGAGCCTGGCCAACATGTGGAGCGTAGAGTTCCACTGTGTGGGCACGTCGCACAGCAGTCGGTGCACTGGCAGATTAAACCGATGTTGCAGTGTCCGCAGGGTGGCAGCGTGTGTGTGGGACTTGCGGAGATGTGCGCAGAGCTGGCGCACCTTTCTGAGCAGGTATGACAAGTGTGGGTAGCTTTTCAGAAAGCGCTGAACCACCAAATTAAAGACATGGGCCAGGCATGGCACGTGCGTGAGGCTGCCGAGCTGCAGAGCCGCCACCAGGTTACGGCCGTTGTCACACACGACCATGCTCGGTTGGAGGCTCAGCGGCGCAAGCCAGCGGTCGGTCTGCTCTGTCAGACCCTGCAGCAGTTTGTGGGCCGTGTGCCTCTTCTCTCCTAAGCTGAGTAGTTTCAGCATGGCCTGCTGACGCTTGCCCACCGCTGTGCTGCCACCCCGCGTGACACTGACTGCTGGCGACGTGCTGCTGCTGACACATCTTGATTGCGAGACAGAGGAGGAGGAGGGTGGTTTAGTGGAGGAAGCACCGAGCTGGGGCCCGCAATTCTGGGGGTGGGTAGGACGTGAGCGGTCCCAGGCTCTGACTCTGTCCCAGCCTCCACTAAATTCACCCAATGTGCCGTCAAGGAGATATAGTGGCCCTGCCCGCCTGTGCTTGTCCGCGTGTCTGTTGTTAAGTGGACCTTGGCAGTAACCGCGTTGGTGAGGGCGAGTACAATGTTGCCGGAGATGTGGTCGTGCAGGCCTGGGACGGCACATCGGGAAAAGTAGTGGCGACTGGGAACCGAGTAGCGCGGGGCCGCCGCCGCCATCATGCTTTTGAAAGCCTCCGTTTCCACAAGCCTATACGGCAGCATCTCCAGGCTGATCAATTTGGCAATGTGCACGTTTAACGCTTGAGCATGCGGGTGCGTGGCGGCGTACTTGCGCTTGCGCTCAAACAGTGGCGCTAGTGACGTCTGGACGCTGCGCTGAGAGACATTGCTGGATGGGGCCGAGGACAGCGGAGGTGAGGGTGTGGGTGCAGGCCAGGAGACGGTAGTGCCTGTGTCCTCAGAGGGGGGTTGGATCTCAATGGTAGGTTGGGGCACAGGGGGAGAGGCAGTGGTGCAAACGGGAGGCGGTGAACGGGCATCGTCCCACCTTGTGTGGTGCTTGGCCATCATATGCCTGCGCATGCTGGTGGTGGTGCCTCCCCAGCTGATCTTGGCGCGACAAAGGTTGCACACCATTGTTCGTCGGTCGTCGGGCGTCTCTGTGAAAAACTGCCACACCGTAGAGCACCTTGACCTCTGCAGGGTGGCATGGCGCGAGGGGGCGCTTTGGGAACCAGTTGGTGGATTATTCGGTCTGGCCCTGCCTCTACCCCTGGCCACCGCACTGGTTCGGCCTGTGCCCAAACCCTGACTTGGGCCTCCGCGTCCTCGCCCGCGTCCACGTCCTCTAGGCCTACCCCTACCCCTCAGCATGGTGTATTACCAGTAGTGCAGAAACAGAACACTGTAATTAAATGTGCCGCTTATTGGCCTGTGGTTGGAGGCTGACTTCGTTTACGGAACGCCAGGAAATAATTTGGCGCAAGCCTGCTGTAACACTTAGCTGGCTGTGTAAGATTTTGTAGAACTACTACCCCCAGCACACACAGACCCAGAACACTGAGCACAGTGACAGGCAGGCCAAATAGATTTTTTGCCCAAATTTTTTTAGCAAAGGCCCACTGCCTATATTCAATGAATATGTCTTCTGTCCCTGCCTCCACACTTCTGTCCCTGGACTATTACTGCAGGGCGCAATGCTCTGCACGGCCGATATACCAAAAAAAAAAATTGTGCAACACTGCAAAAAGCAGCCTCCACACTACTGCACACGGTTAGATGTGGCCCTAAGAAGGACCGTTGGGGTTCTTGAAGCCTACAATAGGCGGAAATGCGCCTTCGGCCACTAGCGCTTTCGGATGGGAACTTTACCATCAGTTTGTCCACCAGCGCCCTGTGGTATAGCATCATTCTCGAACCCCTTTCCTCTTCGGGAATGAGACTGGGAAGGTTCTCCTTATAGCGTGGGTCGAGCAGTGTGTACACCCAGTAATCCGTAGTGGCCAGAATGCGTGCAACACGAGGGTCACGAGAAAGGCATCCTAACATGAAGTCAGCCATGTGTGCCAGGGTACCTGTACGCAACACATAGCTGTCCTCACTAGGAAGATCACTTTCAGGATCCTCCTCCTCCTCCTCCTCATCCTCCTCAGGCCATACACGCTGAAAGGATGACAGGCAAGCAGCAGGGGCACCGTCAGCAGTGGGCCAAGCTGTCTCTTCCCCCTCCTCCTCATCCTCCTCATGCTCCTCCTCCTCCTCCTCCTGAATGCGCTGAGATATAGACAGGAGGGTGCTCTGACTATCCAGCGACATGCTATCTTCCCCCGCCTCCGTTTCCGAGCGCAAAGCGGCTGCCTTTATGGTTTGCAGGGAACTTCTCAAGATGCATAGCAGAGGAATGGTGACGCTAATGATTGCAGCATCGCCGCTCACCACCTGGGTAGACTGCTCAAAGTTTCCAAGGACCTGGCAGATGTCTGCCAACCAGGCCCACTCTTCTGAAAATAATTAAGGAGGCTGACTCCCACTGCGCCGCCCATGTTGGAGTTGGTATTCCACGATAGCTCTACGCTGCTCATAGAGCCTGGCCAACATGTGGAGCGTAGAGTTCCACCGTGTGGGCACGTCGCACAGCAGTCAGTGCACTGGCAGATTAAAGCGATGTTGCAGGGTGCGCAGGGTGGCAGCGTCCGTGTGGGACTTGCGGAAATGTGCGCAGAGCCGGCGCACCTTTACGAGCAGGTCTGACAAGTGTGGGTAGCTTTTCAGAAAGCGCTGAACCACCAAATTAAAGACGTGGGCCAGGCCGCCTCCGCCATCATAGCTTTGAAAGCCTCCGTTTCCACAACCCTATACGGCAGCATCTCAAGGCTGATAAATTTGGCTATGTTGACGATTAACGATTGAGCGTGCGGGTGCGTGGCGGCGAACTTTCGCTTGCGCTCCAACACTTGCGCTAGCGACGGCTGGACTGTGCGGTGCGAGACATTGGTGGATGGGGCCGAGGACAGCAGAGGTGAGGGTGTGGGTGCAGGCCATGAGACGGTAGTGCCTGTGTCCTGATAGGGGGTTGGATCTCAGTGGCAGGTTGGGGCACAGGGGGAGAGGCAGCGGTGCAAACCGGAGGCGGTGAACGGCCTTCGTCCCACCTTGTGGGGTGCTTGGCCATCATATATCTGCGCATGCTGGTGGTGGTGAGGCTGTTGGTGGTGGCTCCCCAGCTGATCTTGGCGCGACAAAGGTTGCACACCACTGTTCGTCGGTCGTCAGGCGTCTCGGTGAAAAACTGCCAGACCTTAGAGCACCTCGGCCTCTGCAGGGTGGCATGGCGCGAGGGTGCGCTTTGGGAAACAGTTGGTGGATTATTCGGTCTGGCCCTGCCTCTACCCCTGGCCACCGCACTGCCTCTTGCAACCTGCCCTGCTGCTGCCCGTGCCTCCCCCTCTGAAGTCCTGTCCTGTGTAGGCGTTGCACACCAGGTGGGGTCAGTCACCTCATCGTCCTGCTGCTCTTCCTCCGAATCCTCTGTGCGCTCCTCCCTCTGACTTACTGCCCGTACTACTACCTCACTGCAAGACAACTGTGTCTCATCGTCATCGTCCTCCTCACCCACAGAAAGTTCTTGAGACAGTTGGCGGAAGTCCCCAGCCTCATCCCCCGGACCCCGGGAACTTTCCAATGGTTGTGCATCAGTGACGATAAACTCCTCTGGTGGGAGAGGAACCACTGCTGCCCAATCTGAGCAGGGGCCCGAGAACAGTTCCTGGGAGTGTTCCCGCTCCTGAGCATGTGTCATTGTAGTGGAGTGAGGAGGCTGGGAGGAAGGAGGAGCAGCAGACAGAGGATTCGGATTTGCAGCAGTGGACGGCGCAGAACTGTGGCTGGACGATAGGTTGCTCAAAGCACTTTCTGCCATCCAGGACAGGACCTGCTCACACTGCTCATTTTCTAATAAACGTCTCCCGCGTGGACCCATTAATTGGGCGATGAATGTGGGGACGCCAGAAACGTGCCTCTCTCCTAATCGCGCAGCAGTCGGCTGCGACACACCTGGATCAGGAGCTCGGCCTGTGCCCACACCCTCACTTGGGCCTACGCGTCCTCGGCCGCGTCCACGTCCTCTAGGCCTACCCCTCAGCATGCTGTATTACCAGTGATTTGATTTCACAGGCAGGAAAGAAATTTGCGCAAGCCTGCAGGCCAAATATAATTTTTTAACTTTTTTTAAAAAGGAAAGGCCCACTGCCTCTAGTGAATGAATAATAAGTTTAATAACTGTGTTGCGGCCCTGCAAAAGTGTCACAGAACTTTACTGTTGCAGAGTTATTAACTGTGGCAGAGCAGGTATTTCCCAGGCAGGAAAGAAATTGGCGCAAGGCTGCACTCAACCGTAGCTGGTTGCGTCTGATTTTTTTAGGTTCTCCACGCAGCACACACGTACCCAGAGCCCTTAGGACTGACAGAGGCAGGGCAAATATACTTTTTTCCCTTTTGTTAAAAAAGAAAAGGCCCACTGCGTCTATTCAATGACTAATATAACTGTGTTGCGGCCCTGCAAAAGTGTCACAGAACTTTACTGTTGCAGAGTTATTAACTGTGGCAGAGCAGGTATTTCCCAGGCAGGAAAGAAATTGGCGCAAGGCTGCACTCAACCGTAGCTGGTTGCGTCTGATTTTTTTAGGTTCTCCACGCAGCACACACGTACCCAGAGCCCTTAGGACTGACAGAGGCAGGGCAAATATACTTTTTTCCCTTTTGTTAAAAAAGAAAAGGCCCACTGCGTCTATTCAATGACTAATAACTGTGTTGTGGCCCTGCCTACACAATTCTGTGCCTGTAGTATCAATGCAGGGTGCAATGCTCTGCACTGCCGATTTTGAGAAAAAAAAAAAAAAGCAACACAGCTAACAGCAGCCTGCACAGTACTCCACACAGTTAAATGTGGCCCTAGAAAGGACCGTTGAGGTTTTTGAAGGCTACACTCACTCCTAACACTCTCCCTGCCTAAGCACCACTTCTGTCCCTAATACCGGGTGCAATGCTCTGCACTGCCGATTTTGAGGAAAAAAAAAAAATTCTCCACTGCTAACAGCAGCCTGCACACACGTAGATGTGGCCCTAAGAAGGACCGTTGGGGTTCTTGAAGCCTACACTCACTACAAATACTCTCCCTACAGCAACTCCAATAGAACAGCACTTTCCCTCACTAACTCACAAGACATCTGAGGCGAGCCGCGGGAGGGGCCGACTTTTATACTCGGGTGACACCTGATCTCGCCAGCCACTCACAGCAGGGGGGTGGTATAGGGCTTGAACGTCACAGGGGGAAGTTGTAATGCCTTCCCTGTCTTTCAATTGGCCAGAAAAGCGCGCTAACGTCTCAGAGAGGAAACTGAAATTAACCGGAACACCGCGTGGTACTCGTTACGAGTAACGAGCATCCCGAACACCCTAATATTCGCCCGAGCATCAAGCTCGGACGAGTACGTTCGCTCATCTCTAGTAGTTTACTAAAAAACAAGGAGGACATTGAATATGTACACAAAGGCCTTTAGCATTATTTCAGGGAGAACACTCTGGTGCCTTACAGCCCCACAAGGCTGTAATAAAAAGACAGAGAGGTAACTTCACTCATTGAGCAGATTTAGTTCATAGAATCTTGTAATAAGAAAACGGTCCCACTGCAGCATGAAAAACATCTGTTTAACGCATCAAATTAAAGGAGCTCCTCAACCAAAATTCAGAAAAGTACCTTTTCTTTGCAAAATATATACATTATGTCCTCTCAAAAAAAAGGTAAAAAAAGGTCAAAAAAGTTAAATCTCTTAAAATCAGAATTGCTAAATATAAACATAGGGTCCAGTTCATGGACAGAAATGTTTAAAATCTCACCATTTAAAAACACAATTAAACATATTACTTATCTAGGGACAAGAATATCCCAGAGTCTCAAGGATCTACACAATTTAAAATTTGTGCCTACTTGGGAAAATTGAAAAGGAACTCACCTCCTGGAGCTCCCTGCCAGTCTCACGGTTTGGCAGGAAGAATCTAATGAAAATGGTAAGCTTACCAAAAGCACTATATGTACTCCAAACCTTACCAATAGATGGCCCACAGGTTTTCTTTGCCAAATTGAAAAATCTTGTAGCAAAATTCATCTGGCAGGGAAAGGGACACAGAGTTAAGCATGCAACTCTTATAAAAACAAAGAGAGGTGGTGACATAATCAGAGACTTAGACTATGGTCCGCTACAAAAAAATAAACTCAGAGTTCCAAAACCCCTTCACCCAACTAACCTGTAATATTTGGCAGAAACCCAATAAAAAGCACCAACTTGTACCTCGGGTCAGCGGTTTCACCCCACTCCTTTTACTAATCCCAAACAAATTTTGAGCTCTTAAACAAAAAATTATGAGAGACACCAGTTTGTCCTCAATACAATCCGGCCTTCTCGTGATGGATGACTCTGTACCCCAGGGTTTTAAGTTCTTGATGGGGGCTGGGGGATACCATATTCAAAGAAAAACACATTATCAGGGATACAATTATGTCCCACTCTCCAGATATCATCGATACACACCTGAATCTGTTATTTCACAGATTATTCTGGAGCCCCCAGGCTGTCAAGAACTCGATTTCCAAAATATACAGGGCTCTGACACGAAGCGAGCACCAACCCTCCTTATGGAGGATGGGAAACAGAGTTAGATACAACTTTCACAGCTGATGAAGTAAAGAAAATCTTAAGCAATTCCAGGTTCCAGGAATTAATTACTAAATTCTATGTAGATGGTATAAAACCTAGCATTACTCAACAAAGTAGATCCAGATTACCCCCCCCCCCCCCTATGCTAGAGATGCTCGAAAGATATTAGTTCGTACAAGCATATCTGGTTCTCATATACCTTTTTCCAAAGAATAACCTGTCTTATCCTCAAAACTAATATTACACTCTCCCCTGACACCATCCTCCTAAACCTGGACGGGCCAGGCCTTACAAATAGAAACAAATCTATTTTCCCGTTTCTCATAAATGCAGCCAAGATCCCCAGATATTGGATATAACACAATCCCTTCTGGAGTGGTATAAGGAGGTGAACACTATCTGCTCATTTGAAAAGACCCAATCCAGATGAGATGGAGACTTGGAGAAGTTCATTAACTTATGGAGCGACTGGTTCATCTTCTCATCCAGAGACCCTGGCACACCGCCCCAAACCTTTACTGCCCCCTAGACTTTGGATTGCTGTCATCTCTGCTCTTGATTTTACTGTTTGCCTCTTTGTTTTCTGATGTTTTCCAATGCATAACTCAACAGAGCTGTCATTATTCTGTGTTGTTTACTTGATGTACCGTATATACCGGCGTATAAGACGACTTTTGAACCCCGAAAAATCTGCTCTGAAGTCGGGGGTCGTCTTATACGCCGGTAATACAAAAAAAAAAGTGTAAAAAAAAAAAATCATTACTCACCTCCCCCGGCGTTCTGTCGCGCTCCGGCAGGATGTCGCTCGCTCTTCGTCCCCGGCGCAGCATTGCTTTCTGAATGCGGGGCTTGAAATCCCCGCCTCCAGAAAGCTAATACACACGCCGTCAGCCAGTTACAGCCATTCAATGACAGCATTGAATGGCTGTGATTGGCTGAAGGCGCATGTGTGTTAGCAATCACACCCATTCAATGATGTCATTGAATAGTGTGATTGGCTGAAGCCATGTGTGTTTTAGCCAATCACAGCCATTCAATGATGTCATTGAATGGCTGTAACTGGCTGACGGCGTGTGTATTAGCTTTCTGGAGGCGGGGATTTCAAGCCCCGCATTCAGAAAGCAATGCTGCGCCGGGGACGAGGAGCGAGCGACATCCTGCCGGAGCGCGACAGAACGCCGGGGGAGGTGAGTAATGATTTTTTTTTTCTCCACTGTATTACCGGCGTATAAGGTGAAAGTTGGGGGGTCGTCTTATACGCCCCTTCGCCTTATACGCCGGTATATACGGTATTGATTTACCTTGTGATTTACCTACTTTGATTCCACCTCTGTTGTAATCCCCTCCCTTACCCTAATGAAAAATAATTCATACAACAGCAAAAAAGTGGGATGTGACCTAATATGGTACCAGTACGTAAAAAACAAGCCCTCGCACACCTCCATCAATGGAAAAATAGAAAGGTTATGGGACTTTGAATATAGCCATGCCAAAAAAAAAAATCCAAGAAAAAGGTTTTTATTGTGCAAGAGTGGAAAAAAAACCTGTAAAATTTTTTGCAACATTGCAACCAACCCAAAGAAAAAAATGTATCACATCATTTATGCTGTATAACTAACACTGTAAAAATGGATGAATCGATGTGTTGTTTCTCTCTGGCCTCCTTCATACGGGCGACAAAGTCGCACGATTTTCACGCATTGCAACAATGCTGTGAATCGCATGTATGTGAAGCCCATGCTTTCCCGTGGGTTCCTTCACATTTGTGAGGTTTTGTAGCATGTGACATTGTGAGTTAAAAACCTAGAAGGTTTTACGATATGCACGCGACTTGCGAGGGTCTGTCGCCCATGTTTCCCTATGGAGCCTCTTTGTTGCATCGCATCACATGAAAATACGGTTTTAATGCCATGCGGTGCGACTTTGACACTAGAAAATCCTATTGTAAGAGCCCTAAAAAAAGCCCTAGTTGCAGAAAAAAATACGAATACATCACCTCCGGCACTATCATGTCCGGCACGCATCTTCCCTGAAGCTCCCCAGCACTTGCTTGAAGTCTTCTGACAACCATTCCTGGATTGAAGGCTCAAAATCCCCACCCCCAGGAAGGGCTGGCTGTGATTGGTTGACAAGCTCCGTGGCTTAGCCAATCAGAGCCAGTTCTCGTTGAACCAATCACAGCCATTGGTGATTGGTTCATCGAGCGCCGGCAATGACAGCTCTCCTTTGGTGATGTATTATATTTGCTTCTGCAGCTAGGGCTTATTTTGGGGGTAGCGCAAAAAACATGCTGCAGCCGGGGAATCCACGCCGCAGTTCCGGCTTCTGCCGGCTTTGCCGCAACGGATTGGCTGTCTCATCTGGACGAGATTTCTGACAAATCTTGTCCACATGGATGGTGAATCCCGGGATTAGCGTCCGCAGGCGGATTTGCCGCAGCTAACTTCCGCACGGATTTTCCATGGCAAATCCACCCTGTGTGAACCCAGCCTAATTAAGATGAAGACGACATTGCGACTATTCTTTATTTTTGTGATTTTTAGCCACGATCGGCCGAGTGTAAAAGCGCGTACGGCCATGTGAAAGAGGCCTTACAGCACAAATTCACGGTGCACTCATTAGTAGGAGGAAAGGCTATAAAATGTAATTGGCCTATTTCATTATTATCTAGCAGACATTGGGATAATATCAGAATGCTCTTGCGTGGCGCACATAGCACAAATAATTTTATAAAGTGACGTATCGTAAGTGAGACCTGAAGGTCCTTCACAAAAGAGCAGAAGAATACAAATCCTTATTTTCAGCACTTACCTGTTGGATATAGTTAACAAACTTGCACATGAATTCCCCAAATATCCACCCGGGAAGAGGATACAGTGCAGCAGTAATAGGCACGCAGCAGACTAGAAATATTATATCAGTGGTTGCCAGGTTAGCTGTGAAGTAAAGAGGGAAATGTTAGCCATTGTGTTCAATCGCATTAAGGGCTTATTCACATGACCATATATATGCAGGCATTTAGCTGCATTAAAAAGCCTGCACTTGTAAAAATAGGACAATCGCCGTGTGAAGAGAGAGGTCTTGCCCTATCTTTTGGCGAAATACGCAGGAAGCTCCCATTGACTTCTATGATAAAAAGGAGGGAGTTTCCCTGCGTACAGTGCTGGGAGAAGAAGACGGCTCGCCCCAATTAAGCATTTATTGACATTCCGAGCATTTTATAGCGATTGTTGCTTGCCATTGCTTCAGCGTGTTTTTTAATATTTACGTAGCAGCGTCCGGTGTGAAGGACATGAAATACGCGAATAAAGATCAGGCCTTGATCAGGTCAAATATTCATCCATGCGATAAAATGCTGCGTACGAGTGAACGTAAAAATGGATACAATCGTGTGAAGGAGGCCTCAGGTCAGAAGCGGCATCGTGTCATAGGCCCGTCACAGATTAAGCCAGAACCCTACTCCACACTGATGAGGGGCAAGCACCCCGAAACAGTCTGCTTGTGCATGGCTACTGGCTTGGTTTAATACTCCCAATCATTGAGGACTTGTTATAAGGTCCCTTTGAATTGAAGGAATGCTGCCATCCAATAGATCTCGCTGTAGGGACGCTCCTTATTTGCAGGGACGCCCCGGCACACGTTGGGCGCCAGTAAATGAATTCCAGTGGATTTGGGATATTAAAATGTCTCATTTTGTCTCATCTTAGATGGGCCCTTTCAGCTGGGAGACCCCTGGCAAACAGATGATTTAGCTGTACCTGGCCAGACATTTCCCCTGCAGTGGCCATGTAATAAGTGGAGTATAACATGGCAGCCATACAAATGAACAGCTGTTCATGTAATAGAGATGAAGATACTTGAGCTCTGTGACCAGTCCGTGTTTTGCAGACCACAATACGGCGCTAATGTAGATCTATGCGTCTATTCACATGGACATATTTTTCACAGCTGTTTTATCATGGAGGTTTGGGGTTTGTATGGGGGTTATTGGGCTGATCCCACTCCATTCAATGCGGGTGTCGGCTGTTTCTTATAGCTGACACCCACCCGCAACAGCTGCAATCCGCACTATCTGATTGTAGCTGTTAATCTTATAAATGCCGCTATAAATTCAGACAGCAGCATTTAAATGCACCGATTGGAGTTCAGGGGGGCCCAAAGGGCCCCACAATGACATTGGAGGGTGACGTTCAGTTGCCATAGTAGCCTGGGGCCTTCTGAAAGCTTCAATGGCTGCTACTGCAGATTGTCTATCAAACTGGGCTTAATAGACTATCTGTAAGATTGCAGTTTACTCAGCTCTGCTACAGGCAGCTATATACACTCAACTCTGCTACAGGCAGCTATATACACTCAACTCTGCTACACGCAGCTATATACACTCAACTCTGCTACACGTAGCTATATACACTCAGCTCTGCTACAGGCAGCTATATACACTCAACTCTGCTACAGGCACCTATATACACTCAACTCTGCTACAGGCAGCTATATACACTCAACTCTGCTACACGCAGCTATATACACTCAGCTCTGCTACACGCAGCTATATACACTCAGCTGTGCTACAGCCAGCTATATACACTCAGCTGTGCTACAGCCAGCTATATACACTCAGCTCTGCTCTACGCAGCTATATACACTCAGCTCTGCTCTACGCAGCTATATACACTCAGCTCTGCTCCACGCAGCTATATACACTCAGCTCTGCTACAGGCAGCTATATACACTCAGCTCTGCTACATGCAGCTATATGCACTCAGCTCTGCTACACACAGCTACATGCATTCAGCTCTGCTACATGCAGCTATATACACTCGGCTCTGCTACACACTGGAGAGTCCCAGTTTTGGTGATCTCCTCTGGCCGCCATTAACCTAGTCACTGGTATGGACAGGGGTTGCTGGTAGTTTCAGGGACTTCCAGTTACTTGGGCCCCAGCTCCCTGATAGATACACTGGCCCACAAAGGGTCAGACTATTATATCCCACTGGCTACGTTAACCCCTTCCATGGAGACTGTGTCGGCCTTGGTAAACCAGGTCCAGGTCCTGACGAACCTGGTTCAGGATTTGACTACTGGTTTGCAGCAACAGGAACAGGTGTTGTCTATGGCTTAGATTCAGCCTCCCTCTGTTCCGGTGACAGTTTCTGAGCCTCAGGCTACGCTGCTTGATTTCTTTGCTGGGGAGAGGAAACTGTTTATTGCCTTCCGGGAAGGCTGCAAGCTGTATTTTGATCTGCGACCCCACTCGTCTGGCACAGAATACCAGAAGGTAGGCATTGTGATCTCCCGACTAAGAGAAGACCCTCAAAACTGGGTTTTCTCTTTATCCTCTGACTCTCCCACATGACAGTCTTTTCTGCTCTGGGTCAAATCTATGATAAGCCCGACCATGCTGCCTACTCCGTCTCTCAACTGTTGTCCTTTCGTCGGGGTCGGATAGTGGCGGAGGATTACTGCTCCCAATTCAGACAGCTTTGCACTGAGTCTAGGAAGAACGACTCAGCCCTCAAGGACTTGTTCTTGGCCGGCCTATCCGAAGGCCTCAAGCATCTGCTGGTTGCTCATCCTGAGCCTAATACCCTGGAGCAAGCAATGTCGTTAGTTATCCGAGTTGATCGTCGACTAAGGGCAGGATGATCTGTGAGGACCAGTCTGGTCCACCCGATCAGCTCCTCTGTTAATCAGACAACTTCACCTCCCTCTGCTGAACCCATGGAATTGGGAATTATGTCACTTAAACAGCGAAGGAAAAGCTGATTTAAGAAGAACCTTTGTTTCTATTGTGGAGAGTCTGGTCATCAGATCGCTACCTGCGGGAAGAAGCCTCGGCAGGAAGAACTTCCGCTACTAGTCAGTTGTCGGGAGGACTGTCTAGGAGCTAAGGTACTCCCAGTTGTGTCTAAGATGTTCTTGCCCTGCGCCTTAGATTTCCTTTCTTTCTCTCATGCAGGGCAAGCCTTTTTTGATTCCGGGCCACAGCAAATTTTGTTAATTTTGATTTCGTGGCTCAAATTTCTGGTTCCATGGTAGACCCTCCGATTCAGGTTTCTGGGGTAGACTCCACTTCATTGCGTTCTGGCCTCATCAATCTAGTGACACCAGAGTTAAAATTTACTGTAGGAGCCATGCATACTGAGTCTTGCACTTTCCTCGTCATGAAAGACTTGTCTGTGGACTAGTCTTAGGGCTACCTTGGTTAAGGGAACACAATCCCATTATTAATTGGGACACGCTGGATCTGGTCAAGTGCGGTCTCCGGTGCACCAATCACATGTGTCCTGTGAACTTAGATACCTCTGTTTTTGAGGGTGCTGAGTTACCAGACTATATCTCTGAGTTTGCTGACGTTTTCTCCAGTTATCTGAAGTATTGCCTCCCCGTAGAGATTTTGACTGTAAGACTGATCTGTTCCTAGGTCCCAAACTCCCTAAGGGGCAGATCTATAACATAACTGTCCCTGAGAGGGAGTCCATCAAGGACTACATTCAGAACAGTTTGGGCAAGGGACATATTCGAACATCAGAGTCTCCTGTGGGTGCTGGGTTTTACTTCGTTGAGGTCTCAGACCCTGTATTGATTACAGGGAGCTCAATAAGATAACCGTCAGAAACCAATATGCTTTTCCTCTCATCCCCAACCTCCTTAATTAGGTTTCCAGGGCCACGTGGTTTTCCAAGCTCGACCTGAGGGGAGCTTATAATCTAATCCGTATATGGGAAGGGGATGAGTGGAAAACAGTCTTTAATACACCTCTTGGCCACGTTCAATACCTCGTTATGCCTTTTGCGTTATGTAATGCCCCAGATATTTTCTAAAAATATATGAATTCTATTTTCCTGGATATCATGGGTGTGTTTGTTGTGGTATACCTGGATGACATCCTGATTGGGAGATACACTGTGTCCAGGTACGAACTGTGCTGACTCGCCTCAGGGCTAACCAATTGTTCGCTAAGTTGGAGAAATGTGTTTTCGGTGTCCAGAAAATATCTTTCTTGGGGTATATCATTACACCATGCGATATTCAAATGGATCCGGTAAAGGTAAAAGCGATCACGGAATGGGCTCAGCCAGTCACCTTAAAGGCTCTTCAGCGCTTCCTTGGGTTTGCTAACTACTATCATAAATTCATTAAGAACTTCTCCGTGGTGGCTAAGCCTTTAACTGATCTCACCAGAAAAGGAGCGAATGTGAGTACCTGGTTTTTAGATGCTCTTGCGGCTTTCTCTACCCTGAAGGCTGCCTTCTCTTCAGTGCCCGAACTCATCCAACCTGACCTATCCAGTCCGTTTGTGGTGGAGGTTGACACTTCCAAGTTTGGAGTTGGAGCGGTAACTGTCTCAAGGTCTCTCCACACTTTTCCAAGAAGTTCTCGTCCTCTGAACGAAATTACAACATAGGCAACCCGGGAATTACTAGCTACCGTGTTTCCCCGAAAATAAGACAGTGCCTTATATTAATTTTTGTTCAAAAAGGTTTAACTTTTTTACATGTATAGCTGCCTGGACACTATTTAAATTGACTTTTTAAATTAACTGTTAGCAGGGCTTAATTTTGGAGTATGGCTTATATTTCTAGCATTCTCAAAAAACCTGAAAAATCATTTTGCATCCTCAAAAATCCTGGAAAATCATGCTATGTCTTATTTTCACGGTATGTCTTATTTTCAGGGAGACAGGCTATTAAGTGGGCATTTGGGGAATGAAGCCATTTCCCAGAAGGAGTACTCCATCAAATCACTGTACTCACAGACCATAAAAACCTCATTTATCTGGACTCTGCTAAAAGGTTGAATGTTCGGTAAGCCCGCTGGGCCTTGTTCTTTTCACAGTTCAACCTTGTAGTGTCTTACAGACCAGTTTCAAGAAAATGTTAAGGCGGATGCCTTGTCTAGGAGTTTTGGTACCCTGGAACTTGCAGAGTCTGAGCCTGAGAGTATTCTCTCCTCCGGGGTGGTTCTCGCTGCTGTCTCCTCCGACCCTTCATCTCTTATACACGCTGCTCAACAATCGGCCCCTAAAGCCCTTCCGGAAGGCAAACTTTTTGTCCAGTTGTCATTTAAGTTGAAGGTGTTCGAGGAGACGCATGCTTCAGTCCAGGGGTACTCAGGAATTACTATCTAGGATTTATTGGTGGCCTCATATCGCCAGGGATATCCGGTCATTTGTGTCAGCATGCCCAGTTTACGCCAGGGGAAGAGTCTCAGGAGACGTCCTGAGGGTCCTCCCCACCCTGTGTCCTTCCCATCTAGGCCATGTTCTCACCTGTCCATGGACTTTATAACTGATCTGGCATTCTCGCATGAAAACATGATCATTTGGGTAATAGTTGATCTTTTTCCAAAATAGCACATTTCGTTCCTCCATGCAAATTACCTGACGCCAAGCAACTATCTGAACTGTTTATCAGGGAGGCTGTTAGGCTACATGGTATTCCGGAGGATATTATCTCGGATAGAGGAGTACAGTTTGTTGTTCGTGTCTGGCGGGCTTTCTGCATTCCATCCTGAGTCTAACGGACAAACTGAACGCATGAATCAAGAATTAATCCAGTACCTTTGACGTTTTGTATCTGATAATCAGTTTCAGTGGTCAAATTATTGACCTCTTGTCGAATTTGCCATTAATAACCATGTTAATTTGTCTTACCGTTTTTCTGTAATTATTGGTTCCATCCCCGATTAACATTCTCAACTCCTTCGGTTTCTGATACTCCGTCTGCTAATAAATCTTCTGATGAACTGTGAACAGTTTGGGCCCAGGTTTGTAAGGATCTTCAGGGTTCCCAGGAGAAACTTCTTAGACAGTCGAATAAAAGATACACGATCTCTGCACCTTTTGTGGTTGGGGAGCAGGTGTTACTGTCTTCTAAGAATTGGAGACTTAAGGTTCTGTTATTAAAACTTGCTCCTTGCTTTGTTGGTCCATTTACAATCTCTCAGGTTATTAACCCGGTGGCATATAAATTATCCCTTCCAGGGTCTTGGAAGGTTCATAACGTCTTCCATAAAGGTTTGCTAAAGAGACTTGTAACTCTGATTCTGCCCACCCATGACCCGCCTTCTCCTACGCTAGTGCAAGGAGAATAAGAGTATTAAGTGAAGAAAATTGTTGACCCAGACAGATTCGGGGCTCGATTCACTACCTGGTCCACTGGAGGGTTTGGCCCTGAGGATAGGACGCGGGTTCCGGCCAGGGATACACTCGCGCCACGTCTGGTCAGACTTTTCCACAGGGCCTTCTATTTCAAGTATGATACTGGTTGTGGGGGTCCAGTGTCCACCTGTAGAAGAGGGGGTACTGTCAGGACCGGTGTCTCTCGGGGTCTCCGTGCCTGCACCGCTGAACCTGTCACTGAGGCTGCGGGGGTTGCGGCGTAGGCGATCTGCGGTTTTGGTGACCTCTCCTGGCTGCCGTTATTCTTGTGCCAGCTCCGGGCGCATGCTCCCGTGTTCAGGGGGCGGGCGCCCAGGTAGCCGTTTTTTTGGGGACGCGGCGGGTGTCGTTCCGCATCGCATCCCTATTGCCATGACACCTAGCCGTGCTACTCCACTTCTGCTTGTCCAGCAGACACAGGGGTCTGGTTCTTCCAGCATCTCTGATTAGGTCCTGCTGCTGTCAAGCTCCCCACCCCAATCAGCTGCTGGGGCGGGAATTCTGACAGCATTTAAACTGCTCAGTTTCCCCAGTCCCTTGCCAGAGTATGTTTGGTCTCCAGCTATACCCGCGTACCTTTGGATTGATGTCCTGTTTTGACTTTGCTTGCTTTTGGACCTGACTTCGCCTTCATATCACCCCTTGTACCGTGTTCTCTCCTGCTGCCGACCCGGATTGCCTGACTTGCTGTGTGTTTGTTTGTTTCCGTTTTTTGTCTGTAGTCTGACTCCCTCCAGTATTTGTTGCTTAGTCAACTCCCTGCCCCGCATTACTGGTCAGCCCAGGGACTGTAGCCCAGTTGTCACCCTGGGGCCTAGCCCAGGAGGGCAAGTGGGTAGGGACAGGTGTTGCGAGTAGTTTCAGGGACCTCCAGTTACGCAGACCCCAGCTTCCTGACACTGAGAAGAATCTCTTTATGTGCGTATACTGAGGAGAATCTACCTCACCTCTATGTGTATATACTGAGGAGAATCTACCTCACCTCTATGTGTATATACTGAGGAGAATCTACCTCACCTCTCTGTGTATATACTGAGGAGAATCTACCTCACCTCTATGTGTATATACTGAGGAGAATCTACCTCACCTCTATGTGTATATACTGAGGAGAATCTACCTCACCTCTATGTGTATATACTGAGGAGAATCTACCTCACCTCTATGTGTATATACTGAGGAGAATCTACTTTCCCTCTATGTGTATATACTAAGGAGAATCTACCTCACCTCTATGTGTATATACTGAGGAGAATCTACCTCACCTCTATGTGTATATACTGAGGAGAATCTACTTTCCCTCTATGTGTATATACTAAGGAGAATCTACCTCACCTCTATGTGTATATACTGAGGAGAATCTACCTCACCTCTATGTGTATATACTGAGGAGAATCTACCTCACCTCTATGTGTATATACTGAGGAGAATCTACTTTCCCTCTATGTGTATATACTAAGGAGAATCTACCTCACCTCTATGTGTATATACTGAGGAGAGTCTACTTCACCTCTATGTGTATATACTGAGGAGAATCTACCTCACCTCTATGTGTATATACTAAGGAGAATCTACCTCACCTCTATGTGTATATACTGTGGAGAATCTACTTTCCCTCTATGTGTATATACTGAGAAAAATCTACCTCACCTCTATATGTATATACTGAGGAGAATCTACCTCATCTTTATGTGAATATACTGTGGAGAATCTACTTTCCCCCTATGTGTATATACTGAGGAGAATCTACCTCCCCTCTATGTGTATATACTGAGGAGAATCTACCTCACCTCTATGTGTATATACTGAGGAGAATCTACCTCACCTCTCTCTGTATATACTGTGAAGAATCTACCTCACCTCTATGTGTATATACTGAGGAGAATCTACCTCACATCTATGTGTATATACTGCGAAGAATCTACCTCACCTCTATGTGTATATACTGAGGAGAATCTACTTTCCCTCTATGTGTATATACTGAGAAGAATCTACCTCACCTCTTTGTGCATATACTGAGGAGAATCTACTTCCCTCTATCTGTATATACTGAGGAGAATCTACTTCCCTCTATGTGTATATACTGAGGAGAATCTACTTCCCTCTATGTGTATATACTGAGGAGAATATACTTTCCCTCCATGTGTATATACTAAGGAAAATCTACCTCACCTCTCTCTGTATATACTGAGGAGAATCTACCTCACCTCTATGTGTATATACTGAGGAGAATCTACCTCACCTCTATGTGTATATACTGAGGAGAGTCTACTTCACCTCTATGTGTATATACTGTGGAGAATCTACCTCACCTCTACATGTATACACTAAGGGAAATCTACCTCACCTCTATGTGTATATACTGAGGAATATCTACCTCTCTACTATGTGTATATACTGAGGAGAGTCTACTTCACCTCTGTGTCTATACTGAGGAGAATCTACCTCCTCTCTATCTGTATATACTGAGGAGAATCTACCTCCTCTCTATCTGTATATACTGAGGAGAATCTACCTCCCCTCTATGTGTATATACTGAGGAGAATCTACCTCCTCTCTATCTGTATATACTGAGGAGAATCTACCTCCCCTCTATGTGTATATACTGAGGAGAATCTACCTCCTCTCTGTCTGTATATACTGAGGAGAATCTACCTCCTCTCTATCTGTATATACTGAGGAGAATCTACCTCCTCTCTGTGTATATACTGAGGAGAATCTACCTCCGCTCTATGTGTATATACTTAGGAGAAGTGTATATACTTAGGAGAATATGTCTCCGCTCTATGTGTATATACTGAAGAGAATCTACCTCACCTCTATGTGTATATACTGAGGTGAATCTACCTCCCCTCTGTGTATATACTGGGGAGAATCTACCTCCTCTCTATGTGTATATACTAAGGAGAGTCTACCTCCCCACTATGTGTATATACTGAGGAGAGTCTACTTCACCTCTATGTGTATATACTGAGGAGAATCTAACTTACCTCTATGTGTATATACTGAGGAGAATCTAACTTACCTTTATGTGTATATATTGAGGAGAATCTAACTTACCTCTAGGTGTATATACTGAGGAGACTCTACCTCACCTTTGTGTGTATATACTGAGGAGTATCTACCTCACCTATATGTGTATATACTGAGGAGAATCTACCTCCCCTATATGTGTATAAACTTAGGAGAGTCTAACTGGCTTCTATGAGTATATACTGAGGAGAACCTAACTGAGCTCTGCAAGTGTATACTGAGGAGAATCTAACTAACTTCTCTGTGTATATACTAAAAGGCTGTAAAGTACATAAGGAAGTGGCCATGGCCTGCAGGGATGGAGCCTTTAATTCTAAGAAGGGGCTGCAATCTCCAGTCTGGGGTTAAATTTTAATTAAAAGGGTGCTACCTTTAAGGGTAAAAAGTGAGGATAATGGGAGGGGTGGTACATTATGCAGAGGGACATTGGTACTTGCAGCCTGAGGAGAATCTCATGCTCCTCTATGTATATACATATTTTGTTCCTCGGTTCCACTGAAGTAACTACAACTTTATAACATTTTCTGTGTGAACAACTGGTACACACCTGTACCAAATTAACTTGGGCAAAGCTGGATATATCAGCTAGTAAGTAATATGGTTTATGTGTACCACTGGACAACTGGGCAGAGACTGAGAGAGACATGCCCAAACACATAGCCAGACCACAAGGGATGGAACTAGGTGATGTAAGGTGAGGAAATAAAAATGGGTAGGACTTCTTCTAACAAAGACAACCTAGGAGAGGAGAAGTGTATCTCCAGTTGAGTGGAATGTAATGACACAATTGTGTACTTGATGAGCCTGAGAAGTATATTAGAAAGAAAATCAAATTAACCCCTTCCCTCCCCATGACGTAAGGGTACGTCATGGGAGCGGGGTACTTCCCGCAAAATGACGTCCCCCTATGTCATGGGGATAGCGCGAGATCATGACTGATCTTGCGCTATCCCACAGCGGGAAATGGCTGTCAGTCATAGGAGATGCGCCCCCTGCTGCTAACCCCTTCCCTTCCACGATCTATATAGATCGCGGCATGGGAAGGGTTCACAGAGGGAGCGCGCTCCCTCTGTGAAGTTGCCAGGCTCTCGCGATATAATGGCGTCCTGTGTTGCCAGTGCCTGGGATCGCTGTATAAGCGATAAGGTATGCCTTATCCCAGCGATCATCAGTGCTGTGCTTTAAGTCCCTCAGAGGGACATACATGGTGTAAAAAAAAATGTACAAAAAAGAAAAATGTAAAAAAAAACCTTTTTTGTGCTTTTTCTCATATTAGCATAAAAAAAGTAAAAATAATTAAAATGGCACATGTTTGGTATTGACGCATCCGTAACGATGTGTACAAAAAGTTGAACACACTTTTTATTTTGTACGGCAAAAAGCATTAAAAAATCTGCTAAAAACAGAGGCAAAATGCTAATTTTTAGCATTTTGCCTCACAAAAAATGCAATAAAAGTGATCAAAAAAGCCGTATGTTCCCTTAAATGGCACCAATAAAACTAAAGCTCGTCTCGCAAAAAATAAGCCCTCAAGGAGCTCTTTCCATTGTAAAATAAAAAAGCTATAGGACTTTGAATGCAGCGATATAGGGGAAAATTTTTTTCCAAAAAAAGGGTTTTTATTGCAGAAAAGTGGAAAAACCTAAAAAAAATATAAGAATTTTGGTATCATTGCAATCATACCCACCCGCAGAAAAAATATATTGTGTCATTTATGCTGCATGATTAAGGGCGAGCACCCACTGGCGTTTTTTTACCTGCGTTTTGCGTTTTGCGTTTTTCCTGCACAGGCATAGAGATAACATGTGTTCCTGTCCACTGGCGTTTTTTTTGCGTTGCGTTTGCGTTTTTAACATAGGAACTGTCAGTTGCATATGTGTCCCTATTTTTCTCCTAATGCACCCATGAATGTCAATGGAAAGTAATGGAAAACGCCGCGAAAAACGCGCGGAAAAAACCGCGAGAAACGCGGCGAAAACGCTGCGTTTTTTTCCCGCGGAGAACGCAAACGCCAGTGGGTGCTCGCCCTAACAGTGTAAAAAAATCAATGTCAGAATTGATGCGTTTTCTCTTCTTGTTTATCATAAAAAAATTATAAAAGTTTTACAATATAGTCTATATACCCAAAAATGGCACAATCGAAAACTAGAGTTCGCCATGCAAAAAACAAGCCCTTATATGGCTGCGTCGACAGAAAAATAAAAAAGTTATGGCTTTTAAAAAATGGAGATGAAAATCCTCCAAAAATCGTTGCGTCCTTAATAGAGATGAGCGAGCACCAAAATGCTCGGGTGCTCGTTACTCAAGACGAAATTATCACGATGCTCGAGGGTTCGTTTCGAGTAACGAACCCCATTGAAGTCAATTGGCGACCCGAGCATTTTTGTATATCGCCGATGCTCGCTAAGGTTTCCATTTGTGAAAATCTGGGCAATTCAAGAAAATGATGGGAACGACACAGCAACGGATAGGGCAGGCGAGGGACTACATGTTGGGCTGCATCTCAAGTTCACAGGTCCCACTATTAAGCCACAATAGCGGCAAGAGTGCCCCCCCCCAACAACTTTTACTTCTGAAAAGCCCTCATTAGCAATGCATACCTTAGCTAAGCACCACACTACCTCCAACAAAGCACAATCACTGCCTGCATGACACTCCGCTGCCACTTCTCCTTGGTTACATGCTGCCCCCCCCCCCCCCCCCGCACGACCCAGTGTCCACAGCGCACACCAAATTGTCCCTGCGCAGCCTTCAGCTGCCCTCATGCCACGCCACACTCATGTCTATTTATAAGTGCGTCTGCCATGAGGAGGAACCGCAGGCACACACTGCAGAGGGTTGGCACGGCTAGGCAGCGACCCTCTTTAAAAGGGGTGGGGCGATAGCCCACAATGCTGTACAGAAGCAATGAGAAATATAATCCTGTGCCACCGCCATCAGGAGCTGCACACGTGGGCATAGCAATGGGGAACCTATGTGCCACACACTATTCATTCTGTCAAGGTGTCTGCATGCCCCAGTCAGACCGCGGTTTTTTATAAATAGTCACAGGCAGGTACAACTGGGAATCCCCAACTCCGCAATGGGAATTCCGTGTGCACCCACAGCATGGGTGGCTCCCTGGAACCCACCCGCTGTACATAAATGTATCCCATTGCAGTGCCCTGGACAGCAGAGCTAACGTCAGAATAAATGCAGGTAGGCTTCGGCCCACACTGCATGCCCCAACCTGATCGGGGTTTTTAATTCATAGACACAGGCAGGTACAACTCCCTATTGTGAAGTCCCTGTGGACCGACAGCATGGGTGGGTGTCAGGAAGCCACCGGCGGCACATAAATATATCCCATTGCATTGCCCATCACAGCTGAGGTAATGTCATGTTTAATGCAAGTGGGCTTCGGCCCACACTGCATGCCCTAGTCAGACTGGGGTTCTTTAGAAGTGGACACATGCAGTTACAACTCCATGTGGACCGACAGCATGGGTGGGTGCCAGGAAGCCACCGGCAGTACATAAATATATCCCATTGCATTGCCCATCACAGCTGAGGTAATGTCCTGTTTAATGCAGGTGGGCTTCGGCCCACACTGCATGCCCCAGTCAGACTGGGGTTCTTTAGAAGTGGACACATGCAGTTACAACTCTGTGTGGACCGACAGCATGGGTGGGTGCCAGGAAGCCACCGGCGGTACATAAATATATCCCATTGCAGTGCCCAGCACAGCTGAGGTAATGTCATGTTTAATGCAGGTGGGCTTCGGCCCACACTGCATGCCCCAGTCAGACTGGGGTTCTTTAGAAGTGGACACATGTAGTTACAACTCTGTGTGGACCGACAGCATGGGTGGCTCCCTGGAACCCACCGGCGGTACATAAATATATCCCATTGCCGTGCCCAGCACAGCTGATGTAACGTCAGCTGTAATGCAGGTGGGCAAAAAATTAATTGGATTACACTGTAGGCGAGGGCCCCAAAAAATTGGTGTACCAACAGTACTAATGTACGTCAGAAAAATTGCCCATGCCCAACCAAGATGGCAGGTGAAACCCATTAATCGCTTTGGTTAATGTGGCTTAATTGGTAACTAGGCCTGGAGGCAGCCCAGTTAAAATAAAAATTGGTTCAGGTGAAAGTTTCAACGCTTTAATGAGCATTGAAACGTATAAAAATTGTTTACAAAAATGATATGACTGAGCCTTGTGGGCCTAAGAAAAATTGCCCGTTCGGCGTGATTACGTCAGGTTTCAGGTGGAGGAGCAGGAGGAGGAGGAGGAATATTATACACAGATTGATGAAGCAGAAATGTCCCCGTTTTGGATGGTGAGAGAGAACAATGCTTCCATCCGCGGGTGCAGCGTACGTATTGTTTAGGTATCGCTGCTGTCCGCTGGTGGAGAAGAGAAGTCTGGTGAAATCCAGGCTTTGTTCATCTTGATGAGTGTAAGCCTGTCGGCACTGTCGGTTGACAGGCGGGTACGCTTATCTGTGATGATTCTCCCAGCCGCACTAAACACCCTCTCTGACAAGACGCTAGCCGCAGGACAAGCAAGCACCTCCAGGGCATACAGCGTGAGTTCAGGCCACGTGTCCAGCTTCAACACCCAGTAGTTGTAGGGGGCAGAGGCGTCACGGAGGACGGTCGTGCGATCGGCTACGTACTCCCTCACCATCCTTTTACAGTGCTCCCGCCGACTCAGCCTTGACTGGGGAGCGGTGACACAGTCTTGCTGGGGAGCCAGAAAGCTGTCAAAGGCCTTAGAGAGTGTTCCCCTGCCAGTGCTGTACATGCTGCCTGATCTCTGCGCCTCCCCTGCTACCTGGCCCTTGGAACTGCGCCTTCGGCCACTAGCGTTGTCGGATGGGAATTTTACCATCAGTTTGTCCACCAGGGTCCTGTGGTATAGCATCACTCTCGAACCCCTTTCCTCTTCGGGTATGAGAGTGGAAAGGTTCTCCTTATACCGTGGGTCGAGCAGTGTGTACACCCAGTAATCCGTACTGGCCAGAATGCGTGTAACGCGAGGGTCACGAGAAAGGCATGCTAACATGAAGTCAGCCATGTGTGCCAGGGTACCTGTGCGCAACACATGGCTGATCTCACTAGGAAGATCACTTTCAGGATCCTCCTCCTCCTCCTCCTCCTCAGGCCATACACGCTGAAAGGATGACAGGCAAGCAGCATGGGTACCCTCAGCAGTGGGCCAAGCTGTCTCTTCCCCCTCCTCCTCATCCTCCTCATGCTCCTCCTCCTCCTTCTCAACGCGCTGAGATATAGACAGGAGGGTGCTCTGACTATCCAGCGACATACTGTCTTCCCCCGGCTCTGTTTCCGAGCGCAAAGCGTCTGCCTTTATGCTTTGCAGGGAACTTCTCAAGAGGCATAGCAGAGGAATGGTGACGCTAATGATTGCAGCATCGCCGCTCACCATCTGGGTAGACTCCTCAAAGTTTCCAAGGACCTGGCAGATGTCTGCCAACCAGGCCCACTCTTCTGTTAAGAATTGAGGAGGCTGACTCCCACTGCGCCGCCCATGTTGGAGTTGGTATTCCACTATAGCTCTACGCTGCTCATAGAGCCTGGCCAACATGTGGAGCGTAGAGTTCCACCATGTGGGCACGTCGCACAGCAGTCGGTGCACTGGCAGATCAAATCGATGTTGCAGGGTGCGCAGGGTGGCAGCGTCCGTGTGGGACTTGCGGAAATGTGCGCAGAGCCGGCGCACCTTTCCGAGCAGGTCTGACAAGCGTGGGTAACTTTTCAGAAAGCGCTGAACCACCAAATTAAAGACGTGGGCCAGGCATGGCACGTGCGTGAGGCTGCCGAGCTGCAGAGCCGCCACCAGGTTACGGCCGTTGTCACACACGACCATGCCCGGTTGGAGGCTCAGCGGCGCAAGCCAGTGGTCGGTCTGCTCTGTCAGACCCTGCAGCAGTTCGTGGGCCATGTGCCTCTTTTCTCCTAAGCTGAGTAGTTTCACCACGGCCTGCTGACGCTTGCCCACCGCTGTGCTGCCGTGCCGCGCGACACCGACTGCTGGCGACGTGCTGCTGCTGACACATCTTGATTGCGAGACAGAGGTTGCGTAGGAGGAGGGTGTTTTAGTGGAGGAAGCATACACCGCCGCAGATACCACCACCGAGCTGGGGCCCGCAATTCTGGGGGTGGGTAGGACGTGAGCGGTCCCAGGCTCTGACTCTGTCCCAGCCTCCACTAAATTCACCCAATGTGCCGTCAGGGAGATATAGTGGCCCTGCCCGCCTGTGCTTGTCCACGTGTCTGTTGTTAAGTGGACCTTGGCAGTAACCGCGTTGGTGAGGGCGCGTACAATGTTGCGGGAGACGTGGTCGTGCAGGGCTGGGACAGCACATCGGGAAAAGTAGTGGCGACTGGGAACTGAGTAGCGCGGGGCCGCCGCCGCCATCATACTTTTGAAAGCCTCCGTTTCCACAACCCTATACGGCAACATCTCCAGGCTGATAAATTTGGCTATGTGCACGTTTAACGCTTGAGTGTGCGGGTGCGTGGCGGCGTACTTGCACTTGCGCTCCAACAATTGCGCTAGCGACGGCTGGACGGTGCGCTGACAGACATTGGTGGATGGGGCCGAGGACAGCGGAGGTGAGGGTGTGGGTGCAGGCCAGGAGACGGTAGTGCCTGTGCCCTGAGAGGGGGGTTGGATCTCAGTGGCAGGTTGGGGCACAGGGGGAGAGGCAGCGGTGCAAACCCGGAGGTGGTGAACGGCCTTCGTCCCACCTTGTGGGGTGCTTGGCCATCATATGTCTGCGCATGCTGGTGGTGGTGAGGCTGGTGGTGGTGGCTCCCCGGCTGATCTTGGCGCGACACAGGTTGCACACCCCTGTTCATCGGTCGTCTGCACTCTCAGTGAAAAACTGCCAGACCTTTGAGCACCTCGACCTCTGCAGGGTGGCATGGCGCGAGGGGGCACTTTGGGAAACAGTTGGTGGATTATTCGGTCTGGTCCTGCCTCTACCCCTGGCCACCGCACTGCCTCTTGAAACCTGCCCTGCTGCTGCCCTTGCCTCCCCCTCTGAAGACCTGTCCTCAGTAGGCTTAGCAAACCAGGTGGGGTCAGTCACCTCATCGTCCTGCTGCTCTTCCTCCGAATCCTCTGTGCGCTCCTCCCTCGGACTTACTCCAATTACTACTACCTGAGTGATAGACAACTGTGTCTCATCGTCATCGTCCTCCTCACCCACTGAAAGGTCTTGAGACAGTTGCCGGAAGTCCCCAGCCTCATCCCCCGGACCCCGGGAACTTTCAAAAGGTTGGGCATCGGTCACGACAAACTCCTCCGGTGGGAGAGGAACCATTGCTGCCCATTCTGGGCAGGGGCCTGGGAACAGTTCCTGGGAGTCTGCCTGCTCCTCAGAATGTGTCATTGTAATGGAGTGAGGAGGCTGGGAAGAAGGAGGAGCAGCAGCCAGAGGATTCAGAGTTGCAGCAGTGGACGGCGCAGAACTCTGGGTGGACGATAGATTGCTGGATGCACTTTCTGCCATCCACGACAGGACCTGCTCACACTGCTCATTTTCTAATAAAGGTCTACCGCGTGGACCCATTAATTGTGAGATGAATGTGGGGACGCCAGAAACGTGCCTCTCTCCTACTCCCACAGCAGTCGGCTGCGATACACCTGGATCAGGAGCTCGGCCTGTGCCCACACCCTGACTTGGGCCTCAGCGTCCTCGCCCGCGTCCACGTCCTCTAGGCCTACCCCTACCCCTCAGCATGGTGTATTACCAGGAATGCAGAAACAGAACGCTGTAATTAAATGTGCCGCTTATTGGCCTGTGGTTGGAGGCTGACTTCGCTTACAGAACGCACAGCAGAGCCAGGAAATAATTTTGCGCAAGCTGCTGTAACACTTAGCTGGCTGCGTATGAATTAGGAGGACAACTACACCCAGCACAGACCCAGTACACTGAGGACAGTCACAGGCAGCCTAAATAGATTTTTTTCCCCAAATGTTTTTGGAAAGGCCCACTGCCTATATTCAATAAATATATGTCTTCTGTGCCTGCCTCACCACTACTGGCCCTGGAGTATGTAAAATAACTGCAGACTGTTGCACTGTGGACTGGAATACAGCGGTGATGTAACAGCCAACACAGAGCCAGGAAATAATTTTGCGCAAGCCTGCTGTAACACTTAGCTGGCTGTGTATGAATTAGGAGGACAACTACACCCAGCACAGACCCAGTACACTGAGGACAGTCACAGGCAGCCCAAATAGATTTTTTTTCCCAAATGTTTTTGGAAAGGCCCACTGCCTATATTCAATAAATATTTGTCTTCTGTCCCTGCCTCACCACTACTGGCCCTGGAGTATGTATAATTACTGCCGGGCGCAATGCTCTGCTTGGCCTATATACAAAAAAAAAAAAAAAGTGCAACACTGCAAAAAGCAGCCTCCACAGTACTGCACACGGTTAGATGTGGCCCTAAGAAGGACCGTTGGGGTTCTTGAAGCCTAAAATACTCCTAACACTCTCCCTATAGCAGCTCCGGCACCAGCAGCACTGTCCCTGAACTATGTCAGAACGCATCTGTGGCGAGCCACGGGAGGGGCCGATTTATATAGTCGGGTGACACCTGATCTCGCCAGCCACTCACTGCAGGGGGGTGGTATAGGGCTTGAATGTCGGAGGGGCAAGTTGTAATGCCTTCCCTGTTTTTCTATTGGCCAGAAAAGCGCGCTAACGTCTCAGAGATGAAAGTGAAAGTAACTCGAACATCGCGTGGTACTCGTTACGAGTAACGAGCATCCCGAACACCCTAATACTCGAACGAGTATCAAGCTCGGACGAGTACCTTCGCTCATCTCTAGTCCTTAAGCCCAAAATAGGCCGCGTCTTTATGGGGTTAATAACAAAAGTTTACTTAAAGTATATTATATTTTCAATCTGGGTAATAAACATAATCCAAATAATACCTTGCATTTATTATGTATTATTCACATGCAGTGTGGCTTTTAAACGCCGGGGCAGCCCAGGGTAGCAGTACTAATGTAGTTCACTTATTGAGGTGCTAAGCAACCCACCGAAATATTGTTGCATCATTAATAGGTTGCTGGTCTGCATGGTGCACTACATGTATCAGGATGGTCTGGCACTTTGTATCTACTCTGTGTAGAAGTATACACCAAGCAGCTACTTCCCTCTATATTAGGAGGCTGTGTGAGTGGCTGTCTCATTGGTGTCCCTCACAGATGTAATTAGCTCCCTCATTTGACAGTTTGCTACCTGCATGCTGAGGTGGTCCACATGTTTGCCCTCCTGAGTCAGTATGTATATGGCAGTTTTCAGTGATTGTTTGTTTGTTGTCATATTTCCCCTTCTGTGACGTATGGGTAATAATAAACATAAATGTAATACACGCCGAGAAGGTTATTTATATATACTGCACTTCACATTAATGGAGTTCATAAATTCTTCATCATACACGCAGAAACGCACAAGTGCCTTTCTGCCACTATGCTCACTAAATACAAGGGTGCTCTCCTAACCCCATTTCATCTCACCAATAGGAGATGTTCCGCAATGAACCCAGCTATATCCAAAAGGGATTGAAGGGAAGACAAGAATAAGCAAAAAGACTACAACTGTCTTTAACTCTTGAGATCATAAAATTAAGAAATGTTAAGGAGAATTCCATTGCTAATGTAGTTTTAAGGGTTTTTTGTGGCTTCAGATATGACAGACAGGTTTGCAAGACAGGATATGCGTTGTATATGCAACATGAAGTATTACTACTACCACCTAGGATGTTCGCCAAGGAGGTGGAGCTGACGGCACTCACTGACGCATGTAAGATGGCTGGAGGTAAATGTAAGCTCCACACAACGTCCAGGTACATTTAGAGCATCGCCCGCAATTGGGCCCATTGGCGTAGTAGAAACTTTGAGGGCTCCTTTAGCAGCCAATCAGAAATGCCGAAGCTGTATCAAACTTGTTGTGGGCACTAAGTCTACCCAAATAAGTTGCAATCATCAAAGTCCAGGCTCATACTAAGAAGACAACTCCTGAGGCCCTAGGGAACTGGAGAGCTGACGCCGCAGCAAAAGCAGCAGTCCAACTCTCCTTCAATGAGTTAGTGTCTGTTAACCTGGTTGTAGCTGACCTGGGTGAGGATATCTCTCTGTAGTTTATTTTCCAAGAACAGGCCTCAAAGGAAAAAAAAGAGGACTGGCATGAGAAGGGTGCATCTGGAAGAATAATGGGACAAGGACCAAGGCATATATTAGAATGATAAGATGAGAAAACATAGTAATATAGTATGTGAGGCCAAAAAAGACACATGTCCATCCAGTTCAGCCTATTATCCCCCCAATATTGATCCATAGGAAGGCAAAAAAAGCCAGTGAGGTAGAAGCCAATTCTGCCCATTTAAGGGGAAAAATTCCACCCTGACTCCAATCTGGCAACTGGAATAATCCCCGGACCACCGACCCCTCTGAAGTTATTAATCATTGTAACATATAATATTATAATGCTCAAGAAAGACATCCAGGCCCCTCTTGGACTCTTTTCTTGAATTTGCCACCACCACATCCACAGGCAGACAGTTCCGTAGTCTCGCTGATCTTGTACACTTGGGTTTTTCTTACACATTTTTTCATGCAATATTGCTGTGTTTTTTTTAACACGAGTGTCAATGGGAATTCCTAATGTTAAAAACGCATTGCATAAAAATCGCAAGTTTGTGTTTTGCGATTTTTGCGCAATGCGTTTTTAACAATAGAAAGTCTCTATGATATTCGTGTAAAAAACCGCAGCGATATTGCATGAAAAAACACACAAGAAAACCACAAGTGTGCAAGAGCCCTCACTGCTCTTACAGTAAAGAACCTCCTATGTCGGTGTAGAAAACGTCTTTCCTCTTACCATAGAGAGTGCCCCCCTTGTTACAGTCACAGTCCTGGGTATAATAGATCATGGGAGAGATTTCTGTACTGACCCCTGACATATCTATACATAGTTATTAGAGCGCCCCTTGTTACAGTCCTGGGTATAATAGATGATGGCAGAGATCTCTGTACTGACCCCTGATATATCTATACATAGTTATTAGAGCATCCCCTTGTTACAGTCCTCGGTATAATAGATGATGGGGAAGATCTCTGTACGGACCCCTGATATATCTATACATAATTATTAGAACGCCCCCCTTGTTACAGTCCTGGGTATAATAGATGATGGGAGAGATCTCTGTACTGACCCCTGATATATCTATACATAGTTATTAGAGCATCCCCTTGTTACAGTCCTGGGTATAATAGATGATGGGAGAGATCTCTGTACTGACCCCTGATATATCTATACATAGTTATTAGAGTGCCCCCTTGTTACAGTCCTGGGTATAATAGATGATGGGGGAGATCTCTGTACTGACCCCTGATATATTATACATAGTTTTTAGAGCGCCCCCTTGTTACAGTCCTGTGTATAATAGATGATGGGAGAGATTTCTGTACTGACCCCTGATATATCTATACATAGTTATTAGAGCGCCCCCTTGTTACAGTCCTGGGTATAATAGATCATGGGAGAGATCTCTGTACTGACCCCTGATATATCTATGCATAGTTATTAGAGCGCCCCCTTGTTACAGTCCTGTGTATAATAGATGATAGGAGAGATCTCTTTGCTGACCCCTGATATATCTATACATAGTTATTAGAGCGCCCCCTTGTTACAGTCCTGGGTATAAATAGATGATGGAAGAGATCTCTGTACTGACCCCTAATATATCTATACATAGTTATTAGAGCGCCCCCTTGTTACAGTCCTGGGTATAAATAGATGATGGAAGAGATCTCTGTACTGACCCCTAATATATCTATACATAGTTATTAGAGCGCCCCCTTGTTACAGTCCTGTGTATAATAGATGATGGGAGAGATTTCTGTACTGACCCCTGATATATCTATACATAGTTATTAGAGCGCCCCCTTGTTACAGTCCTGGGTATAATAGATCATGGGAGAGATCTCTGTACTGACCCCTGATATATCTATACATAGTTATTAGAGCGCCCCCTTGTTACAGTCCTGTGTATAATAGATGATAGGAGAGATCTCTTTGCTGACCCCTGATATATCTATACATAGTTATTAGAGCGCCCCCTTGTTACAGTCCTGTGTATAATAGATCATGGGAGAGATCTCTGTACTGACCCCTGATATATCTATACATAGTTATTAGAGCATGCCCTTGTTACAGTCCTGGGTATAATAGATGATGGGGGAGATCTCTTTGCTGACCCCTGATATATCTATACATAGTTATTAGAGCGCCCCCTTGTTACAGTCCTGGGTATAATAGATGATGGGAGAGATCTCTGTACTGACCCCTGATATATCTATACATAGTTATTAGAGCGCCCCCTTGTTACAGTCCTGGGTATAATAGATGATGGGAGAGATCTCTGTACTGACCTCTGATATATCTATATATAGTTATTAGAGCGCCCCCTTGTTACAGTTCTGTGTATAATAGATGATGGTAGAGATCTCTGTACTGACCTCTGATATATCTATACATAGTTATTAGAGCGCCCCTTGTTACAGTCCTGGGTATAATAGATGATGGGAGAGATCTCTGTACTGTCCCCTGATATATCTATATATAGTTATTAGAGCGCCCCCTTGTTACAGTCCTGGGTATAATAGATGATGGGAGAGATCTCTGTACTGACCCCTGATATATCTATACATAGTTTTTAGAGCGCCCCCTTGTTACAGTCCTGTGTATAATAGATCATGGGAGAGATCTCTGTACTGACCACTGATATATTATACATAGTTATTAGAGCATCCCCTTGTTACAGTCCTGGGTATAATAGATGATGGGAGAGATCTCTGTACTGTCCCCTGATATATCTATATATAGTTTTTAGAGTGCCCCCTTGTTACAGTCCTGTGTATAATAGATGATGGGAGGGATCTCTGTACTGACCCCTGATATATCTATACATAATTATTAGAACGCCCCCCTTGTTACAGTCCTGGGTATAATAGATCATGGGAGAGATCTCTGTACTGACCCCTGATATATTATACATAGTTATTAGAGCGCTCCCTTGTTACAGTCCTGGGTATAATAGATCATGGGAGAGATCTCTGTACTGACCCCCGATATATCTATAGATACTTATTAAGTCACCCTAGGGCCATCTGTTTTCTACACTAAATAACCCTAGTTGTGATCACCTCTCTGGGTATTGTAGGCCAGTCCAGGCCACCCATTCCATTAACTACTTTAGTTGCACCCTTTGTACTGGCTCAAGCTCTGACTTTAAATATCTTTTGCTTGTATCCTATATTTGATTCTAAATTCTGTCCAATGCTTATGCAAATTCCAGATTTATTCTGTGTTGGGTCTAGTTCAAGTTTTATTCCAAATATTATTGCTGTGCTTAGCTATTTATGTTGCCTCATTTGCTCATAATGTTAAAGAAACAAACTGAAGTCTCTCCTATGGGACTAGCTAATGGGATATACCTAGTTTGGGAATGAAAGTGTAATTGTAGTGGCCAGGAGGTCCTACAGGACTGGTGACTGTATGACTACCGTGTAACACCTATGTGCTCCTAGGAGATACTGAAGGTGAGGTACGTTTGAAAACCCATGCTTTCCCCTTTTTTCTCAAGCTTCAGCTAAACTGCTTGGCATCAGCTGGCCTCTAATTGGCTGCTTGTCATGCAAACCCTAATTGGTAGAGGGGGATGGTGAGAGCCAAGAATGGGAAAAATAGCTGCAGAGCGAGACAGGATGTGGGAGTGGTTAGAGTGCGAGAATCAGACAGGCAGAGAAGGCAGTTGGAGGGAGGAGGTCATAGTGAGCAGTCGGAGGAGGTTAAAGGAGGTGCAGTAGCGTGGAGTAAATCTAATGAGCTCCAGTGGAGAAAGCAAGGACTGTAGAACGAGCTTCAGTTAGGAAGATAAACTGTGGGATCTAACAACACAACAGTGAGTTGCACGAGTTCCTTGTTAACAAGCTAGGGAAGTGTAAAGTGGCCCATAGTTAAACCTATCTTCACTAGCTGCGTAGTCACTGAAGCGGAAAGGCCCCAGGAGGGGAATTAGGTAATCACTGGGTGGAACCCCTAAAACGTAACCTTTATTGATTTATTTAATGATTAAAAGGTCCTATATTTGGGACCAACATGAAAAGACCACAAACAAATATACTTCTCCAATTTAGGCTACAGGCCAGTATTGAAGAAATGTCCAGAAATACCCAATGGACCCGCCCAGGGCAGAGCGGTCCTGTGTATTGGATTAGTATTAGAGTGATAAACGTGTGTCAATGTAAGTCACTATAGAGCGTGAGCGGACTAATACCCATCAGTGATAGTTCTCTATCTATGATGCTGCGATAGAAATATGCCGGTTGCCACATAGATAGAGTTCTGGTATTCCGGTAAAATTGTGTATACTCTTAGCACAACGGCTGTTGTACACGTAGCTCTGTCCTGTGAATATATTGTTTTATATAACAAGTTCTACGCGTTTCGTCATGTATAACTCATCAGGAACCAAAACTGGTTCCAGAAACAGAACTGGGCATGAGAAATGGACACCAAAAATGGCTCAATATAGCCTATGAGATGCCGACACGGCACCTCTACTGCTCTGTACTATGGCTAGCTATCTAGGTATAGGTGGGGTTAATCTCTGATAGTTGCCCCAGGTGCTAAAATAGCTACCAACCTAACCTGTAGCTAGCTATGTAAGTTTAGATGTAAATGTATTAAAGTGATTATGTTTGTCACTCATGGGTTAGTAAGTCTGAAACTCTTAAAACAGCACAGATCTGACTGAGCTATTTTTGGCCATGGGGGATTTGGACATTCCTTAGAGACCATATTTAGACAATTTATCAGCATTCCTATAAACCGTTAAATATAATGTACTTGTGTTAGAATTTTGTAGGATTCGACACTTTTTACAACAATAAGGTGTAACTTAGGGGGATTGGACATTATACTTTCCTTTGTCCAGCTTTTAGTAGTAATAAAGCTAATACTGGGCTAGCCCCTAAGAAAGAGCACAGTGGTGACTTCACACAGTCATTGTCTCTTGTTCTTTCTGATATGATCATCGCCAATTAATTTAGACACATGAGAGAACTCAGAGTAGCCTTATTACCAATTTTGAATTTAAATGAGTACTCGAACAACTGACTCATGACATCATATCCCCAACAGTAGGGGCAAGTCTGTCCCATTTTGTCCTTGTATGGTCACTGTCCTCATCAAATGAATGTGTGTGTTCTGTAGTGGGGAGGAGCTATACCCACTTCTTATTTACTTTTCCTCCCAACAGACTTTTCTTCAGTTTCTTGCCAAATCCATTAGTTCCACACCTGCTGCAAGAATTTCTGATTAAATGGGTCTGTGGATCCAGTATTAGTATGGAAACTATAAGATTGATGATCACTGTTGTCACAGAAGCGGATTTTGGGGTGACTATTGACCTAAAGACTGCCTATATATTCCAATCCTTCAATCTCACATACAATTCCTCCTCCTAGCTCTTCTTCAAGATAATATCTTTTCCATCTTCATTTCGCCTGTCGTCCCTTTGGGCTAAATTGAGTCCCAAAGTGTATATACATTATTCCCCATTTACACATCTGCCTAGTTAAGGCCCACTTGGAGGCTCTCCTCTACTCTCACCTAGAAATAACCTTACAAATCTTGGAAGATCCCGATTAAGGGTGCCTACGCACTTGCGATTTTGCGCGATCGCGATTTTAACATTACAAGTCCCATAGACCCCTGCAGAAAAAAAATGCTGCGAATTTCGCAGGGAAAAAAAAACGTCAGTGGGTGGGCGCCCTTAGGGCACCTACCCACTTGCGTTGCCGATTTTCACGCATGAAAAACGCGGCGTTTTCCGCGCATTTTTTGCGGCGTTTTTTGCGCGATTTTCGCGGTGTTTTTTGCAGCCCTCCATTGACAATCATGGGTGCATTAAGAGAAAAATAAGGAGACATATGCAACTGACAGTTCCTATGTGAAAAAAACCCACAAAACGGAAAAAAAAACCCAGATGGACAAGAACACATTCTATACTAATTGCTCTTGAGAAAAAACGCAAAACATCACAGGAAAAAAAATCGCAAGTGGGTAGGCACCCTTAGGGGGAATCTGCCACCTAATTTATCCCTATGAGCTAAGCTTATGGGTTCAACGTAGGTGACCCGTGGAGTCTGGGGATGGATGTTGTATATTTACCTTCCCTGTTGCTCCCCTGGCGCCATAAAAAGGCATAACATGCACAGGTTTTCACATGGCCGAGAAAATCATGCAAGGTTTGTGTGTTGCAAGATGCACGAATATCAACCCTATTCTTTTCAATGGGTCATACACACGAACAATGCCATGGGGGAAACAAATCAGGGCACGTTCTATCTTTGGGCACACCATTGTATCGCCTATTGTTTTCAATGGAGCCGGCAGCAGCGACACACCATGTGCTACCTGCACGAGGTTCAATACGATGCAAGGTTTCCCCATTGAAAACAATGGGCTGTCCGCCACAACGGAGGATTGCTATTGCACCGAAGTGATACGAGGCAGTTCTGAGATAAAATCGCCTCCCATCCGTGGGGAAATCAAGGACCAATATTGCACTTGTCTGTGTGAAGGTAGCCTTAGTCATCATCATAAAAAGGCATATGGGTGGGCACCAAGGGGTGAAGTTACAACATTAGCTGTAAGTTGTAGTAATTCAAAAAAGATTTTTATTTACTCCTATACACTATCCACTCTTAGGCCGGGCTCACATGAGCGTAAATGACCACGTATTATGTGTGCGCGATACATTATGAATGGAATTGATGAAAGTAGATTGATTTTCATTGATCCACCCACAGTTGCAAACATTTATTGCATGTCACATGCACACAAAAAAAGAATCCAGCATTTTACGCTCACTAGAGCCCTATTGTTCTGTGTGGCTGCATCAATGAGATTCAAAGGCAATTACAGTAAGGACGGCATCTGTACTTGCAGTTATGACACTAAAGAGCAGGAAATGTAACCCTTTCCAATCCAATTTGTATCCTGGTTTTCCTAGGGGGCTTACTCTTTTTCTGTCGTTATACAACAGCGCTATCTGCTGGCTAATGCCAGTACTGCATGAGGTGACACATTAGATAGGCTCTGACAGCAGAGAGGCTGGCAATATACAGTAAGAGAACCCCGACGGACGTCTTCCAACATCAGAGCTGTAGAGCCTTAAATCATAATGTCTTCAGAGGTCAGACAGTGGTTTTGAAAGGGTTAAACAAAAAAAATGAACAAGTCAGATTGCACATGACAGCACGTGGGAGATACTGACAGAGGGTGTAAAATACTGGCAGCGGGTGAGAGATTCTGACAGCACAAGGGAAATTCTGACCATGTGCGGGAGACACTGACAGCATGCAGGAGATACTGACAGCGTAAGGCCTCAGTCACATGGGTGCCGATTAGCCCGTGTTTCTGCACGATGAGACGTCTGCACCGTGTGCAGAAGACTCTCTGCGTGACCGGTTCCATTGCTGGCCATGTGTTCTTTCCTCCGGACGGACCAGAAAGTCGTCTGTACCTGCTGTGCAGCGGTCTTATCGTGCAGAAACACGGTCGGATCGGCGTCCGTGTGACTGAGCCCTAAGGGAGATACTGACAGCATGCGGGAGATACTCTCAGTGGGTGGGAGATACTGACAGCCTAAGGGAAATACTGACAGCGGGACATATAGACAGTGGGTGTGAGATACTGACAGCATGCGGGAGATACTGACAGCGTGTGGGAGATACTCTCAGTGGGTGGGAGATACTGACAGCCTAAGGGAAATACTGACAGCGGGACATATAGACAGTGGGTGTGAGATACTGACAGCATGCAGGAGATACTCTCAGTGGGTGGGAGATACTGACAGCCTAAGGGAAATACTGACAGCGGGACATATAGACAGTGGGTGTGAGATACTGACAGCGTGTGGGAGATACTATTAGTGGGTGGGATAAACTGACAGCAGAGGGAGCTTTTGACTGTACACAGGAGATACTGACAGCATAAGGTTGCCTGCAGGCGGCCGGGTCGGTTCCGCTGCGAGAATTATCGCAGCGAGATGCGGACACATGCACCTGCAGAGACTTGCCGCTCACCGGCTTCTGGCATCTTTCATCTCTGCTATGCGCTGGCTGCCAGCCAGTCGGCGCATGCGCAGAGCAGAGCCAGCTTGACGCACTGAGGCCCTCACAGGACAAATCGCGGCGGTGTGCATTGGATTGCATTTTCGAATTCAATCCTATGAGGGCACGGGCGGAAATTCTGCGGTAAATCCTGCCTCGAAATTTCCACCCATTTGTAGGGGGCCTAAGGGAGATACTGACAGCATGCGAGAGATACTGACAGCGTAAAGGAGATACTGACAGTGTGTGAGCTACGCTGTCATGTGCAGCAAAAAATTAAGCTTGCCGCTGGCTCCACAGTGGTAACACGCAGTGTTTTGCGCATGCGGTGGTGTGAACCGGCCTTACAGTCTCACATCTGTTTTGTACATATTATATCGATCTTTCCTTCTACATTGTGTCTGAATGTACGCCAACCGCTGACAATTCTCTTACACTGCAGTAAGGAAGGTTGCGGCACATTCATTATGATTGCTACTTTCCGAGCTATAATAGACCTTGTATTTATGTTAGCGCCGTCCTGAAAATAGGTTTGTTGTGAAGGAAAATAAAAAATGTAAGAGGCTCAAATAAGCAACATCAGGTATATTCTTCTTTGTACGGGAACTATTCTGCAGGAGCCGTGCACACTGGGGGATACTACTAAGTGCATAAGGGAGATTCTGACCGCGGGCGGGAGATACTGACACCATAAGGGAGATTTTGAAGGAGCTGGAGTCCGGGTTACTGGAAGTCCCTGAAACTACCCGCAACCCCTGTCCCTACCTACTTGCCCCTTTTACTTACAGCGTGTGTGACACTGACAGTATAAGGGAGATACTGACAGTGAGTGGGAGATACTGACAGCGAGTGGGAGATACTGACAGCGGGTGGGAGATACTGACAGTATAAGGGAGATACTGACAGCAGGTGGGAGATACTGACAGTATAAGGGAGATACTGACAGTATAAGGGAAATACTGACAGCGGGAGGGAGATACTGACAGCGGGTGGGAGATACTGACAGCGGGTGGGAGATACTGACAGCGGGTGGGAGATACTGACAGCGGGTGGGAGATACTCTGTAATGTGCAGTAAAAAATTGCTGCCATACTCAATGATAGGCTGGCTCGCCACCAGCTCCACAGTGGTAACACGCAGTGTTTTGCGCATGCGGTGGTGTGAACCGGCCTTGCAGTCTGGCATCTGTTTTGTACATATTATATCGATCTTTCCTTCTACATTGTGTCTGAATGTACGCCAACCGCTGACAATTCTCTTACACTGCAGTAAGGAAGGTTGCGGCACATTCATTATGATTACTGTTTTCCGAGCTATAATAGAGCTTGTATTTATGTTAGCGCCGTTCTGAAAATAGAAAATGTGAGAGGCTCAAATAAGCAACATCAGGTATATTCTTCTTCGTACGGGAACTATTCTGCAGGAGCCGTGCACAGTGGGGGATACTACTAAGTGCTTGTGTTTTCTCCTTATTCCCTCTGCTACACTCGCTGGTACAGAGCATTGCTGCGCCTGAACGAGGGGATTCCCTTTTCCTTCGCTGTCTTTTCAAACTCTCTGCCAGAGTGCAGTAGTTTCTAAAAACGAGGCGGGAAGATAGTGGCTGCCCGATCTGTCCCGCATGTAGTTTAACTTCAGGGCAGAACTATTTCTTCCCAGCTGCACAAATCACATCCAGGAAAAGAGGTGGTGATAATAAGACCACTAAAAATCCCACAGAGATCAGTAGTTTTACTTTGTCCCATTCTATAGCTGTGATTATGTAGTGACGCAGTACATTACCCTGGTCCCCTCCATAAATGGCATACATGTATGTCTTATGTTGATGCACTGTGTAAAGCTGACTTGTTATATCCAGTATGTGCGTTGCACAGCAGCAGCAAGTGAAGGGTTAAGTTCTTGCAGAGTTTGGAGACTGCATGAAAATGTATCACTTATGTCATGTCATGTGGTATGAGAGAGGTGATAAAAAGTGAGTGCATGAAAGCGGGAAAAGGAGTTCGATCTTCATCACCACCAAAGAGAATCTAAAGCACAGAGACTCAAGGGGCACCTTCAGCCCTGGTGTGTTAAATATGGAGAAGAAAGACAGATGTGTCAATCTGGATGTGAGTTGAATACAATGAGAGTGAACCCCAATAGAGAAAGAGCATCTGTGAGTACTACGAGTGTGGTTCTTCAAGGCCAGTGCAGAGGTACTATCTATCTCTACTGTTTTTCCTTTGTGGCCGTCTGAAGTCTGGATCACTGCATAGAGGTACACCCTTTATTTGTCACACTCATGCATCTCCGAGGCTGGGTGGAGGTACTGCAAGTCTAAAATCTCTGCTCACACACATGCATCTTTAAGATTGAAATAGCCATGTGGAGGTACTAATCTCTGAAGTCAATTCATTTGCCTGCACTGTAAAGTCTATTACAATTGAACTGCCTTGTTTTGTTTATCCTTGATTCAAGTAAAGTTAATGCGGGCTCTAATCGTTTTACAGAGACCTGTGGTACTAGAGAACTATCTGTGGCTGAATTACTTATCGGCCGAAGGCCATACTGGTGTGAGTGTTGGAACAGTGGCATCACGCATGACAAATGTTTCCCTGTTCTCCCCATCTATTGGGCATCTCTATCTTAGGGGTGTCCGGGAATGTCCCAGCACTACTCTGGCCTTGACTGCGTCCCTCCAGGATGGAGCATGCCAAGTGCCACCACGGCAAGTCATCACTCTACCCTCCCAGCTCTCCACATATGTCAGGTGCCCACGGTCTCCCTATGGGGCGCTGCAATTATCAGAGGGAACAAAGCCACGCTTGTCTGAAGCCGCCCTTGAACGCAGTAGCCTGGTGCCAGCAGGAAAACAATGCTACCTACTATGCCACTAGATATTTTTCTGTGCTACATGAGCTCCTTCATTCTCATTTAGGGCTTAACCCCTTAGTGACCAGTCCATTGCCTTTTTTACGTCCTAACTGGCCTTAAACCATGAGGGCGTAAAAACATGTTTCCTGCAGGGATTAAGACCCTGCAAGCAGAGGACAAGCTCCATGCTGCCAGCTATTGGAGATAGCCGGCAACCTGGAGCTGCCAATCCGGGCTGCGGGACTCCTCCCCCGGTCACATTATCACCGGCATTTACCGAATCATATAAAGTCAATAAGTCAATAAAAAGTTAAAAAAAAGTTAAAGATTCAGCTGCCCTGATAGATCGTTTTGGGCCCCATTGTGAACACAATGGGTATGTTGCTGAAGATAGGACAAATGGGGGTATCTATTTTGGGTGCAAATCCTCATTTTCATGTGCACTATAGAAAATAAATGCCGTCTTTTAAATGGCATATTTGCAAAAAATATGAAATTTTATTTTTTCTCCTCTAAATTGCATTAATTCCTGAAAAAACAGTGGGGTAAAAATACTCATGCTGCCCCTCAGTGAATACATTAAGGGGTGTTGTTTTTAAAATGGGGTCATTTGTGGGGGGATCTATCATTCTGACACTCGTGAGCCTTTGCAATCTTGGCTTGGTGCAGGAAAACAAAATGTTCCTCAAATGTTGAGAATGTTAAATTTTTACTAGAGATGAGCAAGCATGCTTCTCCGAGCTTGATGGTCGTTCGAGCATTAGCCTACTCGATGTACTCGTTACTCGAGCCGAGCACCACGTTGTGCTCGAGAATATTTCATTTCCCTACTCGGCATGTTTAGCGCCATTTTTTAGCCAATAAGCATGCAGGGAAGGCTTTACCGCTTCCGCCTGTGACGTGCCAGCCCTGTGCACATCCATAGCAGTGAGTGGCTGGGCTGATCAGGTGACCTTCAAGTATAAACACTCTGGTCACCCACGGCTCGCCTCACACGCATGCTGCATGAGCTGAGGGATAGAGCTGCTGCTATAGGGAAAGTGTTAGTGTAGGGTACAGGTTGTGGTTAGGCTAGGATCCTTGCTCCAAGAACCCAAATAGTCCTCTCTAGGACTACTACTCCTCTTGTTGTTAGGGCAGTAAGACAGTCCTGAGGGTTTTTGTGAAGAGGGTTGGTGTCGGTGTGGGAATTTCTGCAGACACAAGTTGTCTTAGCCATTTTAACCAGATGGAGAAAGTTAATAATTCCAATCAGAGTGGACATCCCACGGAAGTCACTGGAATAAGTTGGTTATTCTGCCTTTGGACGCTATTATCCCCTTAACAGATGGGCGTGATTTTGTCCTGTTATGCAGCTTTGATCATCACGGCCATGTGACAGGACAGAATCAAACAACTGATTTCAGTGGTTTAGTTTTCATTAACAGTATTCTCGCTCCTTAACCCCTTGAGTGGCACGCCCAGAAATTTTCCGTGACGAGCTCCACTGCTCATAGCAACATAGCCCAGAAGATTTCCGGGCTATGTATCACTATGGGAGCTGCAGAGCACAATGCCACAAGCTGTGACATTGTGCTCTGCCTGCACAGTCCCACACAGAGCAGTGCAAGGGCTTTGAAAAACCAGCAGAAGATATTGCCGATATGTCGGCAACCTCCTGCTTTGTTTACAGGTTGCCATAGAGACCATCGGCTTGTCAGAAGCAAGCCGATGGTCTCTGTGGCAGGGAGAGCTGGTGCTTGGCTGTCAGAGGACAGCTAGGTACTAGCTCTTACAGCAGAGATCAGAGAAAACCTCCGATCTCTGCTGTGTTAACCCTTTACATGCTGCAGTCTATGTGACTGCAGCATGTAAAGGGCTGTCACTGCAGCATGTAAAGGGCTGTCACCATCGGACCCCCGGAATGTGATCAGGGGTCCTGATGAGTCCCTGTGGAAGTCCCCTAAAGGGACAAAAAAAAAAAATTAAAAAAAAAAGGTTAAAAATTATTTAAAAAAATAATAAAAACACTTGTCTCCCTTTACTTTGTAAAAAATCAAAAATACAATCACACATGTGGTATCCATGCGTCATAATGACCCAGAGAAGGAAGTTAATACATTATTTAACCCCTTAATGACATGGCCCCTTTTTTTCTTTTTTCCCCATTTCTTTTTTTCCTCCCCCCTGTTTAAAAAAAAATCACAACTTGTCCCGCAAAAAACAAGCCCTTATATGGCCGTGTCAATGGGAAAATGAAAAAGTCATGGCTCTTGAGACGCAACTGCAAAATTAGTTGAAATTCAATGATTAGACCATTTTTAAAAACCTGCCCTGGTGGGCACGACAGGGTGGTAGGAAACTTGCCACTCAAGGGGTTAATAGTACAAGCAAGAGAAGAGAGGAGTATTAAGTATGTGTGGGAAAGATAAGACAGGACCTATCTTCCCACTTTTTTTTCCAACTCACGCGCAGTAATGCAGAGTTTAAATTGTCCAAGAAATAGAAGAAAAAAAACTCACTTCATGCGCCTATGAGAGTATAGTTGCGCCTTCGCCATCTGAAGAAGCCCTTAGGCTATATTGATATCTCGGCCAGGTGCTAGTTCAGGTTCTTGCCTGCCATGCTGTAAATGGCACATAGATGGAACTCTAGGCTGCTCTGTAGGCACTCCTTTCTGAAAAGGGCAGCTTCCCACGGATGTATTTGCGCGCAATGTGCAGAAAATAGAACCCATTCATTTCAATGGACCCTCATCCTCGAAAAAGTGCAGCATGCTTTATTATTTGCACCCGATACCCATGTAATGTGTAATTTCACAGAAAAGGTGTAGAAGAGCGACATTCACGGTGCAAAAATGTCACAATAATTGTAGTGGCCCAGAACACCATCCTGGCCCCCTCCATAAATATCATACATGTTTTGTCTCATGGGGGTGCAATGTGCAAAGCTTGTCTTGTCATTTTCTGTATGTGTGTTGCACAGCTGCAGCGTCTGAAGGGTTAACTTTAATAAAAATCATTGCCTGCCAGCTCTGTCTGCTGAATGTATCTATTCTATTGTGTCATTTGGTACAAGTGAAGTGATAAATGTGAGTGTCTGAGAGCGGGAAAAGTTGTTGATGATCATCTATCTGCCCATGTTGGTGGAGGCCCCACAGTGATGCAGGGAGGCACCTTCAGCTTCCTTGTGTCGCAAATGGAGAAGGAGAGACTCCTGTACCACATGTGAATCACATGGCATGAGTGAGTGAGTCCCTGCAACAGAGAGAGAGAGAGACAGAGAGAGAGACAGAGAGAGAGAGAGACAGAGAGACAGACAGAGAGACAGACAGAGAGAGAGACAGACAGACAGAGACAGACAGAGAGACAGAGACAGACAGAGAGAGAGAGAGACAGACAGAGAGAGAGACAGACAGAGAGAGAGAGAGAGAGACAGAGAGACAGAGACAGAGAGACAGAGAGAGAGAGACAGAGAGACCTACTAAAGTGCCTAAAATAAGTACCCGTTCACACCACAGACTTTTCCTGTGCGGCCGTCCAATGTTAGGATCATTGCACAGAGGTACTTGATTGTGACGCCCACACGTATGCTGTGTGGGATGTATCTAGGCTAAGCCAGTTGTCATCCTAGGGCCTAGCCTAGAGGGGCAAGTAGGTAGGGACAGGGGTTACCGACAGTTTCAGGGACTTCCTGTGAAGTCCGCAAAGTAGCGAAATTATATTTACATTAATGAATCTGTTGGGTGAACTGCCTAACAATCACAAGAGTGGACAAACAGACGAATGCTAGATCAGTAAGTCAATCAGCGCCTGGGATACAGAACACATTCCATCAGCGAATAATGTGCCTCGTACAATCTAGCATTTGCAAGTGCTTGTGGTGATTATTGTATTTCCTGTATGTACCTCAAAATTCTGCGATATAACGAAAAACTAAGCAAAAACAGAATGATATATGGTCTATAAACCGGGATACACTGAAGCCGCAATCATTGAACCGTGATATAGTGAGGGATCACTGTATGCCATAATTCTGGCACAAAAAGTGGGACACATGGCATACCTAAAAATTCTGATTAGTTTTTTAGACTGGGTACAGAGCTGGCACATTCCAGCTTTTTGCGCCTTCCTCAACAGCAGAATTGTTAACAGTCCACAAATTCCTGAGCAATCTATAAAAATGGGGAACTTTGTCCCAGTGTCCATAAAAATGGATGCATCTGTGATGATTGTTTTTTTTGAAGCTGCATGATCTTGTGCAGCTCACAGAAGATACTACAAATGTGTTCATATCAGTATTCTGGGGTGTCGATATATATCACTTAAAGGGGTTGTCCCGCGCCAAAACGTTTTTTTTTTTCATTCAATAGGCCCCCCGTTCGGCGCGAGACAAACCCGATGCATGGGTTAAAAAAAAAAACGGATAGTACTTACCCGAATCCCCGCGCTGCGGCGACTTCTTCCTTACCTTGCTAAGATGGCCGCCGGGATCTTCACCCACGGTGGACCGCAGGTCTTCTCCCATGGTGCACCGTGGGCTCTGTGCGTTCCATTGCCGATTCCAGCCTCCTGATTGGCTGGAATCGGCACACGTGACGGGGCGGAGCTACGAGGAGCAGCTCTCCGGCACGAGCGGCCCCATTCACCAGGGAGAAGACCGGACTGCGCAAGCGCGTCTAATCGGGCGATTAGACGCTGAAATTAGATGGCACCATGGAGACGGGGACGCCAGCAACGGAACAGGTAAGTGAATAACTTCTGTATGGCTCATAATTAATGCACAATGTACATTACAAAGTGCATTAATATGGCCATACAGAAGTGTATACCCCCACTTGCTGCCGCGGGACAACCCCTTTAAAATCTTTAAGATTGAATATGATTTCCTAATGTGTCCATAAAAAACATTGACTGCCCATGGTTATTGGAATAACTTGTCAAGAAAAAAAAAATCAGATTGGCAACCTTGCTCAACAGTTTGAAAAATTTTATTGAAAAGGGTATGGCTTAATGAGCCAAATACATGCATTGTTGGTACACATTATTGGGTTAAGGGCTGTTTCAGATGACCGTATATCAGCCGGGTATTCATGCCGGCCGATATACGGCGTCTCTGTCTGCAGGGGGAGGAGGCTGGAAGAGCCGGGAGCAGTGCTCTGAGCTCCCACCCCCTCTCTGCCTCCTCTCCACCCCCTCTCCGCCCATCTGCACTATTTTCAATGAGGGGAGGCTGGACGGGGTGGAGCTAATTCCCGAGAACTTAGCCCCGCCCCACCTCCTCTCATTGCAAATAATGGCGAGGGGTGGAGAGAAGCCAGGTTTTTATTAATAACTCATTCTACACCATTTCTATTTTTCATCCCAGCAAATAAACAGCAAGAAACCTTACAAAAGACAGCAGGACTGATCTGTGAGGACCAGAGCCTCACGCACGGATCTATCAGACTAACAGCGGTCTGACAAGCACAGTAGCAAACATCTGCCACTTCTATCGGGACGCATGTGAATATATAACACTAGCTGATATACCCGGCTTCATCGGAGTTTGGTCCAAGTGTTTACCTGTTGCTTGCATGGAAAATGTTACGAAGTCATGGTTACTTCAGAGGAACCAGGGGATTAAAAATGTTCACCATTTTGCATGGTTCTTCCCAATGCCCATAGCAAACATGATTTATTCCTCGGTTTCTCCGAAGTAACTACAACTTAACCACATAGAGGTCAGTTATATTCTCCTCAGTATATACATATAGAGGTCAGTTATATTCTCCTCAGTATATACATATAGAGGTGAGGTAGATTCTCCTCAGTATATACATATAGAGGTGAGGTAGATTCTCCTCAGTATATACACATAGAGGTGAGGTAGATTCTCCTCAGTATATACACATAGAGTTGCGGTAGATTCTCCTCAGTATATACACACAGAGGTGAGGTAGATTCTCCTCAGTATATACACATAGAGGGGAGGTAGATTCTCCTCAGTATATACACATAGAGTTGCGGTAGATTCTCCTCAGTATATACACAGAGGGGAGGTAGATTCTCCTCAGTATATACACAGAGGGGAGGTAGATTCTCCTCAGTATATACACATAGAGGGGAGCTAGATTCTCCTCAGTATATACACATAGAGGTGAGGTAGATTCTCCTCAGTATATACACATAAAGGTGAGGTAGATTCTCCTCAGTATATACACATAGAGGTGAGGTAGATTCTCCTCAGTATAGACACATAGAGGTGAGGTAGATTCTCCTCAGTATTTACACACAGAGGTGAGGTAGATTCTCATCAGTATAGACACATAGAGGTGAGGTAGATTCTCCTCAGTATATACACAGAGGGATGAGGTAGATTCTCCTCAGTATATACACATAGAGGTGAGGTAGATTCTCCTCAGTATATACACATAGAGGTGAGGTAGATTCTCCTCAGTATATACACATAGAGGTGAGGTAGATTCTCCTCAGTATATACACATAGAGGTGAGGTAGATTCTCCTCAGTATATACACACAGAGGTGAGGTAGATTCTCCTCAGTATATACACCTAGAGGTGAGGTAGATTCTCCTCAGTATATACACATAGAGGTGAGGTAGATTCTCCTCAGTATATACACATAGAGGTGAGGTAGATTCTCCTCAGTATATACACATAGAGGTGAGGTAGATTCTCCTCAGTATATACACATAGAGGTGAGGTAGATTCTCCTCCGTATATACAGAGAGAGGTGAAGTAGATTTCCCTCAGTATATACACATAGAGGTCAGGTAGATTCTCCTCCGTATATACAGATAGAGGTGAAGTAGATTCCCCTCAGTGTATACACATAGTGGGAGGTAGATTCTCCTCAGTATATACACATAGTGGTGAGGTAGATTCTCCTCAGTATATACACAGAGTGGTGAGGTAGATTCTCCTCAATATATACACAGAGAGGTGAGGTAGATTCTCCTCAGTATATACACAGAGAGGTGAGGTACATTCTCCTCAACATATACCCATAAAGATATATATTTTGCTCCAGTTTGTCTATGTAGAGGGGAATAATTACCACACGTGATCTAGACTCTATTCTTATTTTTATACATGCCAGAATTGGGTTTGCCTTTTTGGCTGCTGCATCACATTGTTGACTCATGTTCAGTAGAGATGAGCGAGTATACTCGCTAACGGCAATTGCTCGAGCGAGCATTGCCTTTAGCGAGTACCTGCCCGCTCGAGCAATTGCCTTTAGCGAGTATACTCGCTCATCTCTAATGTTCAGTCTATGATCCATTAGTATATCCGTCTTTTTCACATGTGCTGCTGCTTAGCCCAATTCCTCCCATTCTGTCTGTGCTTTTTTATTTTTTTTGCCCAGATCTAGGACTTTGCATTTCTCCTTGTTAAATACCATTCTGTTAGTCGCCGCCCACTGTGCAAGCTTTTCTAGATCTTTTTAAATATTCTCTCTGCCCTAGTGTTAGTTATCCCTCCTAGCTTTGGGTCGTCAGCAAATTTGATCCATTTTCCATCAACTCCCTCCTCCTGATAATTTATAAAAATGTTGAACAATACCGGGGCTAGTACAGAGCCTTGTGGTACCCCGTTTATATACACAGGGGTCATTTAGCTTCTCCTCAGTATATGCACATAGAAGTTTGTTAGATTTTCCTCCAGTATATACACAGAAAGGTGCTGTAGATTCTCCTCAGTATATATACACATAGAGGTGAGGTAGATTCTCCTCAGTATATACACATAGAGGTGAGGTAGATTCTCCTCAGTATATACACATAGAGGTGAGGTAGATTCTCCTCAGTATATACACACAGAGCTGAGATAGATTCTCCTCAGTATATACACATAGAGGTGAGGTAGATTCTCCTCCAGTATATACACAGAGTGGTGAGGTAGATTCTCCTCCAGTATATACACAGAGTGGTGAGGTAGATTCTCCTCCAGTATATACACAGAGTGGTGAGGTAGATTCTCCTCCAGTATATACACAGAGTGGTGAGGTAGATTCTCCTCCAGTATATACACAGAGTGGTGAGATAGATTCTCCTCCAGTATATACACAGAGTGGTGAGGTAGATTCTCCTCCAGTATATACACAGAGTGGTGAGGTAGATTCTCCTCAGTATATACACATAGAGGTGAGGTAGATTCTCCTCAGTATATACACACAGAGCTGAGATAGATTCTCCTCAGTATATACACATAGAGGTGAGGTAGATTCTCCTCCAGTATATACACAGAGTGGTGAGGTAGATTCTCCTCCAGTATATACACAGAGTGGTGAGGTAGATTCTCCTCCAGTATATACACAGAGTGGTGAGGTAGATTCTCCTCCAGTATATACACAGAGTGGTGAGGTAGATTCTCCTCCAGTATATACACAGAGTGGTGAGGTAGATTCTCCTCCAGTATATACACAGAGTGGTGAGGTAGATTCTCCTCCAGTATATACACAGAGTGGTGAGGTAGATTCTCCTCCAGTATATACACAGAGTGGTGAGGTAGATTCTCCTCCAGTATATACACAGAGTGGTGAGGTAGATTCTCCTCAGTATATACACATAGAGGTGAGGTAGATTCTCCTCAGTATATACACATAGAGGTGAAGTAGATTCTCCTCAGTATATACACATAGAGGTGAGGTAGATTATCCTCAGTATATACACACAGAGGTGAGGTAGATTCTCCTCAGTATATACACACAGAGGTGAGGTAGATTCTTCTCAGTATATACACATAGAAGTCAGTTAGATTCTCCTCAGTATATACACATAGAGGTGAGGTAGATTCTCCTCAGTATATACACATAGAGGTGAGGTAGATTCTCCTCAGTATATACACATAGAGGTGAGGTAGATTCTCCTCAGTATATACACATAGAGGGGAGGTAGATTCTCCTCAGTATATACACATAGAGGAGAGGTAGATTCTCCTCAGTATATACACATAGAGGGGAGGTAGATTCTCCTCAGTATATACACATAGAGGTGAGGCAGATTCTCCTCAGTATATACACATAGAGGTGAGGTAGATTCTCCTCAGTATATACACAGAGAGATGAGGTAGAATCTTTTCAGTATATACACAGAGAGGTGAGATAGATTCTCCTTAGTATATACACATAGAGGTAAGGTAGATTCTACTCAGTATATACACATAGAGGTGAGGTAGATTCTCCTCAGTATATACACATAGAGGTGAGGTAGATTCTCCTCAGTATATACACATAGAGGTGAGGTAGATTCTCCTCAGTATATACACATAGAGGTGAGGTAGATTCTCCTCAGTATATACACATAGAGGTGAGGTAGATTCTCCTCAGTATATACACATAGAGGTGAGGTAGATTCTCCTCAGTATATACACAGAGAGATGAGGTAGAATCTTTTCAGTATATACACAGAGCTGAGGTAGATTCTCCTCAGTATATACACACAGAGAGGTGAGGTAGATTCTCCTCAGTATATACACACAGAGAGGTGAGGTAGATTCTCCTCAGTATATACACACAGAGAGGTGAGGCAGATTCTCCTCAGTATATACACACAGAGAGGTGAGGTAGAGTCTCCTCAGTATATACACACAGAGAGGTGAAGTAGACTCTCCCCAGTATATACACATAGAGGTGAGGTAGATTCCCCTTGGTATATACACATAGAGGTGAGGTAGATTCTCCTCTGTATATACACATAGAGGTGAGGTAGATACTCCTCAGTCTATACATACACACAGAGGTGAGGTAGATTCTCCTTAGTATATACACACAGAAAGGTGAGGTAGAGTCTCCTCAGTATATACACACAGAGAGGTGAAGTAGATTCTCCTCAGTATATACACATAGAGGTGAGGTAGATTCCCCTTGGTATATACACATGGAGATCCTCCCTGTTCAACATTTTCCTTCCCTTTGTCACCAATTGGACCTCTGTTATGTATGTGATTGTGGGGTCCTAATGAGTTGCTATGGCACCCAGAGGGTTGAGTATGCCTCTGAGTCTGCCTGTTGTTGTGAACTATGAGGCTCATCCTTTGGTTAAGCTTAATAGGCTTTATAATACACTGCTATACCGCAGTATAGCAGTGTATTATAAGAATTATAAAAGAAGGCGATATTCAAGTCCCCTAGTCAGATAAAAGTAAAAAGCTTAAAAAGTATTTAAAAATTTGAAAATGTCAAAACTCCACCTTTTCCCCTTTCCTATGTAAATAAAAATATAAAAAACATCACACATGGTATATTGCTGCATTCATAGTGACCCAGAAAAAAAGGTTAGTTAGTACCTTATTAAACCTGCAGAGTGTTCATCATGAAAATGTAATGAAAAGCGATGAAAATGTCAAATGGTGCCATTGAAAAGTATCATTCATATTGCAAAAAAAAAAAAAAAACCTTTCTTAAAGGGGTTGTCTCGAGGAAGCAGTGAAATTTTTTTTTTGCCCAGTCCCCCTTATTAAGCATACATTACTAAGCCCCCCTGTAAATGACTTTTCTAGCTGGTTTGTACTTACAGTTCCAGCGTTTCAGCAACTTATAAAACGTTTCCCCAAGATGGCCGCCGGCTCTTTTCCAGTCGCTTGCTGTAGCCTGACGTGCGTGCTCCCGAGACGCTACCAGCTGTGTCTCCCTGACAACCAGACGCCCCGCTGACGCCGACCGGACCCCGGGATTGAACGCGGCCGACCAGTCACCCACCGCCAGGCAGCAGGTAACCGGCGCTAGCCCCCGGCGCCCCAGCGGCAGGCCCCGGCGCCCCAGCGGCAGGCCCCGGGGCCACAGCGGCAGTCAGTCACGCGTCACCCCCGTCAGTCCGTCACCCATCACTTACCTGGGCGGCTGGGCTGGGCGGCTTCTCGGCTGGGCGGCTCCAGTTTCTGCACCTTCCTCTAACAGAGGATGGTAGCAGAATGGCCGCTCCAGCGCGCTCCCGAGAAGATACAGCTCGTCTGCGCATGCGCAGAAGAGCTGTAGCGGCGAGCACACTGAAGCGGCTCGTGCTCAGAGCAGAAGACCGGACTGCGCAAGCGCGTCTAAAAAAGCAAGCCGCCAGCGAATTTTGACGGAACCATGGAGACAAGGACGCTAGCAACGGAGCAGGTAAGTGAATAAATTCTGTATGGCTCATATTTAATGCACGATGTATATTACAGAGTGCATTAATATGGCCATACAGAAGTGTATAACCCCACTTGATTTCGCGAGACCACCCCTTTAAGTCATCAAAGTTATACTATGCATTAAATGTCCCCCAAAATAATGTCATTAAAAAAATACAACTTGTCTGACAAATCAAGCACTCATGTGGGTATGTTGATGGAAAAAGTAAAAGGTTATGGTTCGAGGACTGCGACGATGAAAAAGACTGAAGTATTAGTTGGTCATTAAGGTGCAAACAGGCTTTGTCACTAAGGGGTTAAAAAGGAAATCAATGCATTCTATTCTCCGCATTTATGTGCATAGCAATTTTCCACATGCGTAATGGCGGTGTATCCCATTCTTACAGATGGCTGTGAATTCATGCCTTTATGTCCGGCCCCACTGTTTTTAGTGGTGTAGTTTGCACTAGCCTGCCTTATCTTCCCACCTTTTTTTTTTAAATCTAGGGAAAAAAATAGTTTCTTCTGACTCTAGTAGCCTAGACTATTCGGATATAAACATTCCAAGATATGCAGTGACATCTCAACATACATTACACACCACACACATAACTGCACATACATGTTCCCCCCACCATACACGTGTAGGCACATCCTCTCCTACTTGTACAATAACCCCATCACTCACAGACAATGACACACGTTTGCGCTCTTCTATCATTCCTCCATGTATGACATGTAGACTTCATGGATCCACCAGACATTATTTTATGAACTCACCTATGTAGAAGTTGGTTACTGTCCTCATCTGTTTGTGCTTGGAAATGACATAAATAACCAAAGAATTTCCAATAAGCCCCACTACCATGAGCAAAGCAAAGAAGAGGGGTACAAGCCAGGCATCCACCAGCTGGGGTGGTCTAGGAGACTCGCTCAGTTCATCTGATAGGTTGGCACATGGGTACAGTAGAAGTCTCATACAAGAGTCATTAAAGAATAAAGCTGAATAGTTCTCCATCAAAGCGGCCATATAGAAGTTTTGCTTCTTTTCAAGCACTGTTGTGATGGAAATGGCAGACGTCCAGCAGGAGGTCCGATGAAGGTGGAGAGCACTTGATGGTTGCAGCCACTGTGGCTCCTGAAGTCTATTGGTGCTGCTTCTTGGTGCTGCCACCTGTATGACTGACTTGATAACGCAGGCTGATTGCAGATGGATAATGCAGGGCACAAGCTATAGTGATGTGTGAGGGATCACCGACTTCTGCACACAGGTGACTGTGATAAGCCGGGGGCAGGGAGGCACAGCCGCACGCTGGTAGTTCGGAGCTGTCCTTTCAGCACTGCAGCAATCGGCTCAGACCTGTATACTGGGGGCACAACTCCCACTCTCTCCTGCTGTAGACAGCCCTGGTACTACCACACCTGTATTTATGACAGCCTCAGTGCCAACACTGTAGCTACAATGTGATCTTATTATAACTGTACACAGTCCTTATAGCTTCATCGTTCCGACATGGAAAAGATTGCCGATGTCTATTGATTGTGTGATTGTGCAGTGTTACAATTGTTGCAGTAGCACATTCTTATATACTGGCTGTATGTCTGTCTTACCTGTCCTATAATAAATGCTAAATACCGAATTATTATTACCATGCCAATGCCAAGTACATATCGGTAGATTGCCCGCCTACCATCTCCTCAGGTGGTTCTTCTGCAATAACTGAAACAAGCATTATTAGAAGAATGGTGCTGATTAATGCAATATCAAAGTGTTATTTCCTGCATATACAGTGATATTTATAAACAATGGAATGACGATACATTTTAACAAGGCTATCAATTATCTGAATAGTCGCTGAAAATAGTTGCTAGAAGCATATCAATGGCTGGCACTTGTGAGCTTTACACATTAATTGTTATTCACTTGTTGGAGTCCCTGCAAAGTTTTTGGCTAGTAATTGGAAGATTTGGTTGGTGGTCGTGTTTATACAGAAAAACTGTGGCTCACACTTGTTCTATACAGCGAATATTTGCACTATACTTGTTTTGTGTAAAACTAGTTCTGGGAAAACCTCACAACTCATCTCAAGGTACTTATCAATAACTTTCTTGATAAAGAAAATACTAGATGATTCTATCACTCTCACATAACAAGGGAGCAGTTCTGTATTACATGTGAGATAACTCTCCCTTTTTTTTTGTTTGAAGAATTTAACATCTAGCATCTACATTTACTTTCTTCGTATGCAGTTTACCCATAGGGGTCCAGTCAAGTGGTCACCACATTCTCCTGATTTGACCCTTTTGGATTTTTATTTGTGGGGTCATGTCAAGGCACTTGTTGACTCTGAGAGGGGGAATGTTGCTCATCTCAAACACAGAATTGTTGATGCTTGTGCTAGCATTCTACCTCATTTTTGGTGACCGTTCATCAGGAATGGGTAAAAAGGATAGGGTTAACTTGTTGCTCGAGTCGAGCTTTCCGCGATGCTGGAGAGTTCGTTTCAAGTAACAAACCCCATTGAAGTCAATGGGTGACTCGAGCATTTTTGTATATGACCCATGCTCTGCTAAGGTTTTCATTTGTGAAAATCTGGAAAACCTATGAAAGTGATGGAAACAACACAGAAACGGATAGGGCAGGTGAGGGGCAACATGCAGGGCTGCATCTCAGGTTCCCAGGTCTCACTATTAAGCCACAATAGCGGCATGAGTGTGCCCCCCTAACAATTTTTACTTCAGACAAACCCTGATTAGCAAGGCACACCTTAGCTAAGCACCATACTACCTCCAAGCAAGCACAATAACTGCCTGCGGGACACACTGCTGCCTCTTCTCCTGGGTTACATGCTGCCCAACCCCCCCCCCCCCCCGCGCGCGCACACGCGACCCTGCGTCTGCAGCGCACACAAAATAGATGAAGAGGTCCTGCAGCACCACTTTTAGTACCCAATCATGGGGAAGAACTTCTGCACAGCCGATCAATAAGGGTGAACCAACCTTTATATATTGCAGTCCAAATAAATAAAGAAGATCCGCAGCAGACCAGAGGATGAAGTAAAACAAAGTTCTTTTATTCCAAATCCATAAACGGTACAAGCAGCGACGTTTCGACCGTCTCCGGTCTTTATCAAGCATCTTCAGCCTTCAGCTGCCCTCCTGCCACACGCTCGCTGCATAGCCACACCACCCTTATGTCTATTTCTAAGTGCGTCTGTGATTAGGAGGAACCGGAGGCACACACTGCAGAGGGTTGGCAGGGCCAGGTAGCGACCCTCTTTAAAAGGGGAGGGGGGGGGCGATAGCCCACAATGCTGTAGAGAATCGATGAGAAATTGACATTCGATCTTCATTCCATTCCTGTGCCATGTCCGTCAGGAGCTGCAAACATGGGCTTAAAGGGGACTCAGGTGCCAGCCCAGCACTTCTACACATCTCCACAATGCAGCAATACTCGGTGTGGGAAGTATGTGAGCGGGCCCTGTGTCAGTCTCTGTCCCAGCAAACACCTTGTGTGGCCCAAGGTGCTGCGAGTGACATAGCAATGGTGACTCCATGTGTCCACACACTATTCATTCTGTTTGGGTGTCGGATACCTCATCGACAACGCAAGGGGTAAACCATCTGCACTCTGCACCCTACCCAAGTCTGTCAGTGTTTTGGGGACAGACAGGTAAAACACCTCTATGGGAAGTCTGTGTGCACCCACAGCATGGGTGGCTCCCAGGAACCCACCGACAGTACATAAAGAAATCCCATTGCAGTGCCCCGGATAGCTGTGGTAACGTGAGAAAAAATACATGTTGGCTTCGGCACACATTCCATGCCCTAGTCAGTCTGGGTTTTTTTCATAGTGCCAGGCAGGTACAACTCCGCTATGGGAAGTCTGTGTGCACCCACAGCATGGGTTGGTACCAGGAACCCACAGACAGTACATAAATAAATCCCATGGCAGTGCCCCGGATAGCTGTGGTAACGTGAGAGAAAATACATGTTGGCTTCGGCCCACACGCCATGCCCTAGTCAGTCGGGGGGGTTGTAAAGTGCCAGGCAGGTACAACTCCACTATGGGAAGTCTGTGTGCAACCACAGCATGGGTGGGTCCCAGGAACCCAGAGGAGGTACAGAAAGAAATCCCATTGCAGTGCCCCGGATAGCTGTGGTAATGTGGGAGGAAATACATGTTGGCCTCGGCCCACACTCCATGCCCTAGTCAGTCAGTGTTTTTTTGGGGGGGCGAGATAGGTAGAACACCGTGATGGGAAACCTTAGTGCACCCATAGGATGCACAGACCCCTGTAATATTCCTGTAGCAAAGGTATAAGCTGACCTTAGTAATAGTTATGTTGCAGAAGTCTAGGGAGACCCCAGTAACATTTCTGTAGTAACAGTATAGACAGACCCCAGTAACATTTACGTAGCAGAAGTATAGGCAGACCCCAGTAACATTTACGTAGCAGAAGTATAGGCAGACCCCAGTAACATTTTAGTAGCAGAAGTATAGGCAGACCCCTGTAACATTTATGTAGCAGCAGTATTGGCAGACTCCTGTAACATTTCTGTAGCAGCAGTATAGGCAGACCCCTGTAACATTTCTGTAGCAGAAGTATAGGCAGACTCCTGTAACATTTCAGTAGCAGCAGTATAGGCAGAGCCCAGTATTAGTAACATTTCAGTGGTAACACTATAGACATACCCCAGTAACATTTCTGTAGTAACAGTATAGGCAGACCCCAGTAACATTTGTGTAGCAGCAGTATAGGCAGACGCCTCTAACATTTGTGTAGCAGCAGTATAGACAGACGCCTGTAACATTTCAGTAGCAGCAGTATAGGCAGAGCCCAGTATTAGTAACATTTCTGTAGTAACAGTATAGGCAGACCCCAGTAATATTTATGTAGCAGCAGTATAGGCAGACCCCTGCAGTTACGCTCCTCTCCTTTGGCGCAAATAAGTTTCTCAGATAACTGTGGTAACACGAGAGAAAATACATGATATACATTGCTGATCCCCTGACCCCAAGCAGGAGGAGGAGGTGGCCTTACAAGGCCAATAAACCATGTCCAGGGCCCGCTGTAGCCTGTGTGGGAAGGATGTGAGCGGGCCCTTGACCAGGCTCAGTCCCAGAAAACACCTTCTGAGACCCAAGGTGCCGCGACTGACATAGCAATGGGAAGTCCATGTGCCCACACAGTATTCATTCTGTCTAGGTGTCGGATAGCTCTATCGACACCGCAAGGGGAAAGCCATCTGCACTATGCAACCTACCCAAGTCAGTCAGTGACTTTGTGCCGGACAGGTAAATCACCGCTATGGGAAGTCTTTGTGCACCCACAGCATAGGCGAGCCGAAGGAACCCAAAGACAGTAATAAACATGAAGAAATAATAGTGCCCTAACATGCCAGACTTTCACTGTGCCGAGGACATAGGCCTCTGCACACACCCTCAGCAATCGTGGGCATAAAGTGGACGCCGATGCTAGTACAGCTGTGAAGGTCTTATCAATGCAGTAACGTTCCTCTTCTTTTTCCCAAACCAGTGTCTCAGATAACTGTGGTAACACGGGATAAAATACATGATGCCCAGTGCTGATCCCCTGACCTCAAGCAGGAGGAGGAGGTGGAATTACAAGCCCAAGACACCATGACCAGGACCCGCTATAGTCTGTGTGGGAAGCACGTTAGCGGGCCCAGGGTCAAGCTCGGTTCCAAGCCTCCACCTTTGTGACCCAAGGTGCCCTGAGTTACATAGCAATAGGAAATCCATGTGTCGCAACATAGATAGCTCAACACTGGAAGGGGCAGTCTTTGAGTTCCTTCGCCTAGCCTATGCTGTAAGTGCACAAAGATGGTATTACACCGGAAGAAATCGGACTGCCCAACCATGGGAGAGTTTCGCCCCGCCAAGCAACTTGGCTTCAGCCAGCAATTCTGCCCTAGTCAGTCACTGTATTATTTGTGCCACACAGGTAAAAAACCACGATGGAAAGACTTAGTGCACCCATAGTATAGACAGACCCCTGTAACATTCCTGTAGCAAAGGTATAAACAGACCCCAAGAACATTTCTGTAGCAGCAGTATAGGCAGACCACTGTACCATTTCTGTAGCTGTAGTATAGGCAGACCCCAGTACCATTTCTGTAGTAGAAGTATTGGCAGACCCCAGTAACATTTCCCTAGCAGCAGTATACGCAGACCCCTGTAAAATTTCTGTAGCAGCAGTATAGGCAGACCCCTGTAACATTTATGTAGAAAAAGTATAGGCAGACCCCAGTACCATTTTTGTAGCAGCAGTATAGGCAGACGGCAGTACCATTTCTGTAGTGGAAGTATAGGCAGACCCCCAGTAACATTTCTGTAGTAGCAGTATAGGCAGACCCCTGTAACATTTCTGCAGTGGAAGTATAGGCAAACCCCAGTAACATTTCTCTAGCAGCAGTATATGCAGACCCCTGTAACATTTCTGTAGCAGCAGTATCAGCAGACCCCTGTAACATTTATGTAGCAAAAGCATATGCAGACCCCAGTACCATTTTTGTAGCAGCAGTATTGGCAGACCCCTGTACCATTTCTGTAGTAGCAGTATAAGCAGACCCCTGGAACAGTTACGTGGCAGAAGTATAGGCAGACCCCAGTAACATTTTTGTAGCAGAAGTATACACAGACCCCTGTAACATTTCAGTAGTAACTGTATAGACAGTTGCCAGTAACTTTTCTGTAGCAGAAGTATAGGCAGACCCCTGTAACATTTCTGTAGCAGCAGTAGCAGCAGACCCCTGTAACATTTATGTAGCAGAAGCATATGCAGACCCCAGTACCATTTTTGTAGTAGCAGTATAAGCTGTGAGGAAGGAGGAGCAGCCAGAGGATTCAGAGTTTTAGCAGTGGACTGCGTAGAAGACTGGGTGCCCGATACATTGCTGGATGTATTTTCTGCCATCCACGACAGGACCTGCTCACACTGCTCTGTTTGCAAAAAAGGTCTACCACGTGGACCCATAAATTGTGATATGAAGCTGGGGTCCCCAGAAACTTGCCTCTCTCCTAATCCCGCAGCAGCAGTCTGGGATTCACCTGGACCAGGAACTTGGCCTGTGCCCACACCCTCACTTGGAACTCTGTGTCCTCGCCCGCATCCGCGCCTACGTCCTCGACCCCTACCCCTCAGCATGGTGGATTACGAATAGAGCAGACACAGACCGCTGTAAATAATTATGGAATTATTTGTATACACTTTCACGCAGAGAGCGGAATTGTAACGCTAACTCCAGGCAGAAAAAAATGAAAGGAAGGCCGCAAACAGGCCTAGCAGTGCAATAGTGATGCACAAAAACTCCCACCTGGCACCCAGTAAAATGCAGACGGTCAGATGTGGCCCAACGAAGGAGCTTTGTGGGGTTTTTTTGAAAAAGAAGACAGGCTATATACTGTGTATATTACTTTCCCTCTATAAGTACATGTGTTGGCCGTACGCTGAGTGTCAAATTCACTGCAAACACAGGCCGGTCTAAATAATCTTGGAATTATGTGTGTAGACTTTGTCGCTGAGAGCAGTATAGTAAGGCAAACTCCAGGCAGAAAAAAATAGTCAGGAAGGCCAAAAACAGGCCAAAGTGCAATAGTGATGGACTACAACTCCCACCAGACACCCAGTGAAATTTAAACGGTCAAAGGTAGCCCAACCAAGCAGCTTTTTGTTAACACGAGAGAAAATGCATATAGTGTATATATCACATTCCCTCTATCAGTCGCTGTGGCCGTACGCTGTGCGTCAAATTCACTGCGGACACAGACCGCTGTAAATAATTATGGAATTGTTTGCGTACACTTTGTCGCTGAGAGCGGTATTGTAAATCAAACTCCAGGGAGAAAAAAATTATACAGAAGGCTGCAAACAGGCCTAGCTGTGCAATAGTGATGGACTACAACTCCCAGCAGAACCCTGTAAAATTTAGACGGTCAGAGGTAGACCTAAGAAGGACTGTAGCGGTTCTTGGAGACAGGATCCTACACTACACTACCACTTTCCCTTTCTCAGCAGCACTTTCTCTATACTCTCTATTACAGACTGCAGCCTGAGAACGCTATAGCTGTAATGGCCTGCAGAGCCCGATATAAAAAAAAATAAATTGTGCAAAACTGCTCCCAGCAGCCGCAACAGTAATGCACATGGTCAGATGTGGCCCTAATAAGGACCGTTGGGGTTCTTGTACACAGGATCCTACACTAACACTATCCCTTAATAAGCAACAGCACTTTCCCTGATCTCTCTCAGGGTGTGTCTGAGGTGGGCCGCAGGCGGCCCCACTTTAAATGCTTGGCGGTCACTTGATCTCACCAACCACTCACTGAAGGGGGGTGGGATAGGGCTGGAACGTCACAGGAGGAAGTGGTAATACCTTCCTTGCATGTCTATTGGCCAGAAAATGGCGCTAAACATGCAGGGAAGGAAATAGAATTGACTCGAGTACCGCGTGGTGCTCGTCTCGAGTAACGAGCATCTCGAGTACCCTAATACATAATAATCTCTCATCTCTAGTCTGCATTCAAAATGGCCATCATTTTAGTGAAATTGCTTAACAGGTTTCCCCCTTCCCCTGCAGACTGTTTTATTCTATAGGGGTGTTTCTGCACTTTTGGGACACCTTGTATAAACTTATCAATTGTCCAATTAAGACGTTTACGTGGAAAGCTTTGCCTCTGATTCACTTCTTTCTCGGTAAGATATTGTAAACCAGAAATAATATTGATCAAACCTGCAACACATTTACAACAGATTTACATAATCCCTTGTAGTGAAGCTCATTTAACTCCGTTAACGCTTGGCATTTCTTTTTACAGCAGTGGATTAGTTGGGCCACTCTCACGCAGGCCCTCACATAGCAATTAAGAGAGCGTTTAAAACACCGGCTAAAAACCCTGTTCTGAGTCTCCATTGATTTCAATGGGGCTTTTCAGGCGAGTGTTTGATAAAAGCTGTGCTTTTCGAATGCTCTGTGTTCTATTCTAGGGCATTTCAATTATTAACCCTTTCCAATCCACTGTCTGACGTCTAAAGACATTATGATATAAGCATTATGATCTAAGGCTGTACAGCTTCGATGTTGGAAGACGTCCATCAGGGTTCTCTTACTGTATATTGCCAGCCTCTCTGCTGTCGGAGCCTATCCAACATGTCACCTCATGCAGTACTTTAGTCAGCATATAACGCTATTGTATAACAGCAGAAAACGAGTAAGCCCCCTAAGAAAAGCAGAATACAAATTGGATTGGAAAGTGTTAACACACCTCATCACTAGAGATGAGCGAACGTACTCGTCCGAGCTTGATACTCGTTCGAGTATTAGCGGGTTCGAGATGCTCGTTACTCGAGACGAGTACCACGCGATGTTCGAGTTACTTTCATCTCTGAGACGTTAGCGCGCTTTTCTGGCCAATAGAAAGACAGGGAAGGCATTACAACTTCCCCCTGCGACGTTCAAGCCCTATACCACCCCCCTGCAGTGAGTGGCTGGTGAGATCAGGTGTCACGCGAGTATATAAATCGGCCAATCCCGCGGCTCGCCACAGATGCATTCTGACATAGTTCAGGGACAGTGCTGCTGGTGCCGGAGCTGTTATAGGGAGAGCGTTAGGAGTTATTTTAGGCTTCAAGAACCCCAACGGTCCTTCTTAGGGCCACATCTAACCGTGTGCAGTAGTGTGGAGGCTGCTTTTTGCAGTGTTGCACATTTTTTTTTTTTTTTGTATATCGGCCGTGCAGAGCATTGCGTCCTGCAGTAATTTTACATTGTCCAGGGCCAGTAGTGGTGAGGCAGGGACAGAAGACATATTTAGTGTATATAGGCAGAGGGCCTTTCCAAAAACATTTGGGAAAAAAAATCTATTTGGGCTGCCTGTGACTGTCCTCAGTGTACTGGGTCTCTGCTGGGGGTAGTTGTCCTAATTCATACGCAGCCAGCTAAGTGTTACAGCAGGCTTGCGCAAAATTCTTTCCTGCCTCTGTGTTGCCTCTTACATCACCGCTGTATTCCTGTCCACGTGTACTGGGTCTCTGCTGGGGGTAGTTGTCCTAATTCATACGCAGCCAGCTAAGTGTTACAGCAGGCTTGTGCAAAATTCTTTCCTGCCTCTGCTGTGCGTTCCGTAAGCGAAGTCAGCCTCCAACCACAGGCCAATAAGCGGCACATTTAATTACAGCGTTCTGTTTCTGCACTACTGGTAATACACCATGCTGAGGGGTAGGGGTAGGCCTAGAGGACGTGGACGCGGGCGAGGATGTGGAGGCCCAAGTCAGGGTGTGGGCACAGGCCGAGCTCCTGATCCAGGTGTATCGCAGCCGACTGCTGCGGGATTAGGAGAGAGGCACGTTTCTGGCGTCCCCACATTCATCTCACAATTAATAGGTACACGCGGTAGACCTTTATTAGAAAATGAGCAGTGTCCTGTCGTGGATGGCAGAGAGTGCATCCAGCAATCTATAGACCACCCAGAGTTCTGCGCCGTCCACTGCTGCAACTCTGAATCCTCTGGCTGCTGCTCCTCCTTCCTCCCAGCCTCCTCACTCCATTACAATGACACATTCTGAGGAGCAGGCAGACTCCCAGGAACTGTTCCCAGGCCCCTGCCCAGAATGGCCAGCAATGGTTCCTCTCCCACCGGAGGAGTTTGTCGTGACCGATGCCCAACCATTGGAAAGTTCCCAGGGTCCGGGGGATGAGGCTGGGGACTTCCGGCAACTGTCTCAAGAGCTTTCAGTGGGTGAGGAGGACGATGACGATGAGACACAGTTGTCTATCACTCAGGTAGTAGTAATTGGAGTAAGTCCGAGGGAGGAGCGCACAGAGGATTCGGAGGAAGAGCAGTAGGACAATGAGGTGACTGACCCCACCTGGTTTGCTACGCCTACTGAGGACAGGTCTTCAGAGGCGGAGGCAAGTGCAGCAGCAGGGCAGGTTGGAAGAGGCAATGCGGTGGCCAGGGGTAGAGGCAGGGCCAGACCGAATAATCCACCAACTGTTTCCCAAAGCGTCCCCTCGCGCCATGCCACCCTGCAGAGGCCGAGGTGCTCAAAGGTCTGGCAGTTTTTCACTGAGAGTGCAGATGACCGACGAACAGTGGTGTGCAACCTTTGTCACGCCAAGATCAGCCGGGGAGCCACCACCACCAGCCTCACCACCACCAGCATGCACAGACATATGATGGCCAAGCACCCCACAAGGTGGGACGAAGGCCGTTCACCGCCTCCGCTTTGCACCGCTGCCTCTCCCCCTGTGCCCCAACCTGCCACTGATATCCAACACCCTCTCAGGACACAGGCACTACCGTCTCCTGGCCTGCACCCACACCCTCACCTCCGCTGTGCTCGGCCCCATCCACCAATGTCTCTCAGCGCACCGTCCAGTCGTCGCTAGCACAAGTGTTGGAGCGCAAGCGCAAGTACGCCGCCACGCACCCGCACGCTCAAGCGTTAAACGTGCACATAGCCAAATTTATCAGCCTGGAGATGCTGCCATATAGGGTTGTGGAAACGGAGGCTTTCAAAGGTATGATGGCGGCGGCGACCCCGCGCTACTCAGTTCCCAGTCGCCACTACTTTTCCAGATGTGCCGTCCCAGCCCTGCACGACCACGTCTCCCGCAAGATTGTACGCGCCCTCACCAACGCGGTTACTGCCAAGGTCCACTTAACAACGGACACGTGGACAAGCACAGGCGGGCAGGGCCACTATATCTTCCTGATGGCACATTGGGTGAATTTAGTGGAGGCTGGGACAGAGTCAGAGCCTGGGACCGCTCACGTCCTACCCACCCCCAGAATTGCGGGCCCCAGCTCGGTGGTGGTATGTTCGGCGGTGTATGCTTCCTCCACTAAACCACCCTCCTCCTCCTCCTACGCAACCTCTGTCTCACAATCAAGATGTGTCAGCAGCAGCACACCGCCAGCAGTCGGTGTCGCGCAGCGTGGCAGCACAGCAGTGGGCAAGCGTCAGCAGGCCGTGCTGAAACTACTCAGCTTAGGAGAGAAGAGGCACACGGCCCAAGAACTGCTGCAGGGTCTGACAGAGCAGACTGACCGCTGGCTTGCGCCGCTGAGCCTCCAACCAGGCATGGTCATGTGTGACAACGGCCGTAACCTGGTGGCGGCTCTGCAGCTCGGCAGCCTCACGCACGTGCCATGCCTGGCCCACGTCTTTAATTTGGTGGTTCAGCGCTTTCTGAAAAGCTACCCACGCTTGTCAGACTTGCTCAGAAAGGTGCGCCGGCTCTGCGCACATTTCCGCAAGTCCCACACGGACGCTGCCACCCTGCGCACCCTGTAACATCGGTTTCATCTGCCAGTGCACCGACTGCTGTGCGACGTGCCCACACGGTGGAACTCTACGCTCCACATGTTGGCCAGGCTCTATGAGCAGCGTAGAGCTATAGTGGAATACCAACTCCAACATGGGCGGCGCAGTGGGAGTCAGCCTCCTCAATTCTTTACAGAAGAGTGGGCCTGGTTGGCAGACATCTGCCAGGTCCTTGGAAACTTTGAGGAGTCTACCCAGATGGTGAGCGGCGATGCTGCAATCATTAGCGTCACCATTCCTCTGCTATGCCTCTTGAGAAGTTCCCTGCAAAGCATAAAGGCAGACGCTTTGCGCTCGGAAACAGAGGCGGGGGAAGACAGTATGTTGCTGGATAGTCAGAGCACCCTCCTGTCTATATCTCAGCGCGTTCAGGAGGAGAAGGAGGAGCATGAGGAGGATGAGGAGGAGGGGGAAGAGACAGCTTGGCCCACTGCTGAGGGTACCCATGCTGCTTGCCTGTCATCCTTTCAGCGTGTATGGCCTGAGGAGGAGGAGGAGGATCCTGAAAGTGATCTTCCTGGTGAGGACAGCCATGTGTTGCATACAGGTACCCTGGCACACATGGCTGACTTCATGTTAGGATGCCTTTCTCGTGACCCTTGCGTTACACGCATTCTGGCCACTACGGATTACTGGGTGTACACACTGCTCGACCCACGATATAAAGAGAACCTTTCCACTCTCATACCCGAAGAGGAAAGGGCTTCGAGAGTGATGCTATACCACAGGACCCTGGGGGACAAACTGATGGTAAAATTCCCATCCGACAGCGCTAGTGGCCGAAGGCACAGTTCAGAGGGCCAGGTAGCAGGGGAGGCACAGAGATCAGGCAGCATGTACAGCACAGGCAGGGGAACACTCTCTAAGGCCTTTGACAGCTTTCTGGCTCCCCAGCAAGACTGTGTCACTGCTCCCCAGTCAAGGCTGAGTCGGCGGGAGCACTGTAAAAGGATGGTGAGGGAGTACGTAGCCGATCACACGACCGTCCTCGGTGACGCCTCTGCCCCCTACAACTACTGGGTGTCGAAGCTGGACACGTGGCCTGAACTCGCGCTGTATGCCCTGGAGGTGCTTGCTTGTCCTGCGGCTAGCGTCTTGTCAGAGAGGGTGTTTAGTGCGGCTGGGGGAATCATCACAGATAAGCGTACCCGCCTGTCAACCGACAGTGCCGACAGGCTTACACTCATCAAGATGAACAAAGCCTGGATTTCTCAAGACTTCTCTTCTCCACTAGCGGACAGCAGCGATACCTAAACAATACGTAGGCTGCACCCGCGGATGGAAGCATCGTTCTCTATCCCCATCAAAAACGGGGACCTTTTAGCTTCATCAATCTGTGTATAATATTCATCCTCCTCCTCCTGCTCCTCCTCCTGAAACCTGACGTAATCACGCCGACCGGGCAATTTTTCTTAGGCCCACAAGGCTCAGTCATATAATTTTTGTAAACAATTTTTATACGTTTCAATGATCATTAAAGCGTTGAAACTTTCACCTGAACCAATTTTTATTTTAACTGGGCTGCCTCCAGGCCTAGTTACAAATTAAGCCACATTAACCAAAGCAATGGGGTTTCACCTGCCCTCTTGGTTGGGCATGGGCAATTTTTCTGACGTACATTAGTACTGTTGGTACACCAATTTTTTGGGGCCCTCGCCTACAGTGTAATCCAATTAATTTTTTGCCCACCTGCATTAAAGCTGACATTACATCAGCTGTGCTGGGCACTGCAATGGGATATATTTATGTACCGCCGGTGGGTTCCAGGGAGCCACCCATGCTGTGGGTCCACAGGGAGTTGTAACTGCATGTGTCTACTTCTAAAGAACCCCAGTCTGACTGGGGCATGCAGTGTGGGCCGAAGCCCACCTACATTTAACATTGCATTACCTCAGCTGTGATGGGCAATGCAATGGGATATATTTATGTACCGCCGGTGGCTTCCTGGCACCCACCAATGCTGTGGGTCCACAGGGAGTTATAACTGCATGTGTCCACTTCTAAAGAACCCCAGTCTGACTGGGGCATGCAGTGTGGGCCGAAGCCCACCTGCCTTTAACATGACATTACCTCAGCTGTGATGGGCACTGCAATGGGATACATTTATGTACAGCTGGTGGGTTCCAGGGAGCCAGCCATGCTGTGGGTGCACACGGAATTCCCATTGCGGAGTTGTACCTGCCTGTGACTATTTATAAAAAAACGCGGTCTGACTGGGGCATGCAGACACCTTGACAGAATGAATAGTGTGTGGCACATAGGTTCCCCATTGCTATGCCCACGTGTGCAGCTCCTGATGGCGGTGGCACAGGATTATATTTCTCATTGCTTCTGTACAGCATTGTGGGCTATCGCCCCGCCCCTTTTAAAGAGGGTCGCTGCCTAGCCGTGCCAACCCTCTGCAGTGTGTGCCTGCGGTTCCTCCTCATGGTAGACACACTTATAAATAGACATGAGGGTGGTGTAGCTATGAGGCCAGCGTGTGGCATGAGTGCAGCTGAAGGCTGCGCAGGGACATTTTGGTGTGCGCTGTGGACACTGGGTCGTGCGGGGGGGGGGGGGGGGGTTGGGCAGCATGTAGCCCAGGAGAAGTGGCAGCGGAGTGTCATGCAGGCAGTGATTGTGCTTTGTTGGAGGTAGTGTGGTGCTTAGCTAAGGTATGCATTGCTAATGAGGGCTTTTCAGAAGTAAAAGTTGTTGGGAGGGGGGGGGGCCCACTCTTGCCACTATTGTGGCTTAATAGTGGGACCTGGGAACTTGAGATGCAGCCCAACATGTAGCCCCTCGCCTACCCTAGCCGTTGCTGTGTCGTTCCCATCACTTTCTTGAATTGCCCAGATTTTCAGAAATAAAAACCTTAGCGAGCATCGGCGATATACAAAAATGCTCGGGTCGCCCATTGACTTCAATGGGGTTCGTTACTCGAAACGAACCCTCGAGCATCGCGATAATTTCGTCCCGAGTAACGAGCACCCGAGCATTTTGGTGCTCGCTCATCTCTACTCATCACCCATTGCAATGATGGAGCGCATTAAAAATGCTATTGAATGCATTTGAAAGTGCTGTAGAACACCTGCTTGAGACGTGCCTAAGGCCACTCTCGCACATCTGCTTTCACTACGATTACCATGGCTTTTTAAATGCTGCGGTAATCACGGTACAAGGCTCCCACTGATTTCAATAAGGCCTCGCAGACCTATGCTTGATCGTGGCGTTTTCTAACGAAGTGATTTTCGAGAGCAGTTGGCTTCATTTTGCTAAAATTAACGCACCTCACCTGTGTTCCTACTAATCACAGAGATGCAGCCATCTCCTTTCTGTATAATACATAACTTCTAGTGGAAGAGAAAGCTCACGGAGCAGTATAACACCCAGGACATGCCTGTCTTCTCTCATATCCTCTTGTGATCTGCTGCAGATAGTAAATGCAAACATTATGAAGAAGAGCATTTTTGACATTTCAGCTGGCTTTTGAGTGATAACCGTTGCGTCCAAATGCCTGCCCATTGTGCACTTTCTGTGCACTGTTCATTCATCGCTCTTTTTCAGTTTTCTAGAAATAAGCAATGACTTATCAGTGGAGCAGGCTGATATCTCAGTCGGCAGCACTGATAAGATTCTCTCAGCTGGTATCCCACTGGCAGTTCTGAGCGGGATACTTGGATATGCAAAAGAGCTGCTTTATTCTCATAGAGATCATGGTGGTACCCCGCTCCATCTGCATTATTTATTTAGTAGCTAATTAGCTACTTAGAATTATGCAAAGAAGATCGCTCAAAACTGTCCCTCAAACTGCTGTTTGAGCGATTTCTGAGCAATCATCTTTCAGTGTAAATGGGCCCTTATACTGCTGAGGTAAAATAAAAGCTGCGCTGTGATTGGTTGCTGTGGGCAACACAGATTTTCTTTTGGACAGCTTCCATGAGACTGCGGTGCAGGGCTCATTTTTGTGGCCCACTTTGCATATTCCGGGACTGCTAGTCAGTGTGTGTGCATATAGATATAGACACATATATATATATATATAGATTTATATGCAACGCACAGGTATATCTCTTAGTGTATGTGTGTGTATGTATGTGTGTATGTATGTATGTATATATATATATATATATATATATATATATATATATATATATATATATATATATATATATATAGTGTGTGTGTGTGTATGTATATTAGGGTGTTTCATTTTGTAAGGCAAAGAATAAAATGGAACATTTTTGCAGACTTTGCTTACGCCCCGAGTCTCAGTGATGTAAAAAATATACAAGCCAAATTTCAAGAAGATTTAGAGGTTGCACACTTTGATCTGTTTTGTAAAAGTAGCCAAAAAATACGAATTTTCAATGTTAATTACTTTTATTGGGAAAACTAGAAATGACAAACTTAAAATACTAAAACTAGACCCTAAGATTAATAGCTAGTATGATAGGCAAAACATCTGTTATATTAATAAACTGTGAACGATGCAATCCCTTCGTTTGTTCACATGGCGATGACTTTTCTGTGATGCTCGACTGCCCTCAACAAGAAGTGTTTTTGTTGTTCGTCCCTGTTCGATTCGTTAAACGTCCTTATCAGAGCGATTCCTCTTTCTGCAGTATCATTGACCACCTTAAGTGCGCTCACACGGCTTCCCTGCAGTAATCTGTCACGTCGAGGATCCCAAACAATTCAAAGAATGTCTTTGTTTAAATTAGTAATGAAATAGCCCAGGTCTTTCCCTCCAAAAACTAGGTTTTTACTCTCTAATCGTTTCTTTTCCTTTGTCTTGCAGGGTTGGTTTCTAAATTTTTAGTCCTATTTTCCTTATCAGCCTGAGTAATATGTTTGTCCAAAAAAGCCAGTCCTCCGTTTGCTTCTGACAAATACAAAGGGGTCTCTTAGCAACCATGAGAGCACTTGATTTGATGTCTGTATCTGGGTAAGTGCTCAGAAGCTGTAGTGTATCCAAATCATTCTTTGGAGCCCATCGACTTACAATTGCCTCGTGCCAAATTATAAAAGATATATGAGGCTGACAAAATGTGCAACCCCTTTCATTCCTTTCAATTCTCGTTGAGGAATATTCACCTGTTTAGTGAAGAGGACAATTCGAAGTGCATGTATTGCCTTTGCCATCCACCTTGTTTGATGCAGAGCCCCTGGGATCCTGAAACTGAAGTCGTTTTGAGACCATCCTCCTTGGTACAGGAGTGAGAGTTGCAATAGCTCTTTGTAGTCTTCTCTTGGATGACTTCCGTCTTTTGGGACATTTTCACTCGTTATTCTTCTAGAAAGCCTTGAACGGGACTTTCTTCATCCAACATTGTCGTATATGACTTCTTATTAAGTGAAGCCCCCTGGATGTCAGGACCACTTGATGGTATGCCACAACACTCCTCAAACACTCCTTTTAATATTAGTTCATGGGTGTGATGACGCCAAGCCAACCACAACAATGTTCATCTGAATTCCCCTTCAATTCTGGTACATGCCCCTTGGATGAGTCCTGTATTGGATGCTGTAGTATCAAAAGACATTCTGATGATATTGTCACTTTGCCCAAATCGGTCCACTTCCCAAATAACTACTTCAGCCATCTGCTCACCAGTGCCTTTCAGGGCAACAGGTACGCCAAGCAAATGCTCAAAATCTTTGCCAGTCACTAGAACTGCAACTCTATCTTCCAAAGTGTTGACACTCCCATGGGCAACTGAGGGCAACAGTTTACTATCCCAATGCAAGACCAAATGAGGAGAATTTTCAAAGAGTGACTCTTCGATTTTTTTTTTTTTTTTGCTATTTTACTAATATTGATCGCCCGAGCTCGGTAAACGGTAGCTGGAGATACGGAAATCTTTGAAACATCGTGGGCAAGGCTCTTTGCAGTTGCTATAAATGAAGTACTTGCTTTTCAAATAGAGAAATACATGAGAAGTCCATTAGTACAAAGCACTTCAATATTAGAAATTTCACTAGTTTGATATAAAAGTGATCAATCTTCTTGAAATTTGGCATATATATCTTTTACATCACTGAGACTCGGGACGTAAGCAAAGTCATAAGACAATCACATCTATGGAAAAATGAAACCTTCTAATATATATATTTTGTGTGTTTATTTAGTGCGTGTATGTGTATGTATATAATATGTATATATAGTGTGTGTATGTATAGTGTGCATAACTATACGTACACACACACAACACACCTGTATATCTTGTAGTCTGTGTATGTATGTGTGTATGTGTATGTATATAATATGTATATATAGTATGTGTGTATATATATATATATATAATATAGTGTGTGTGTGTGTGTGTGTGTGTGTGAGAATATATATATATAGTGTGTGTGTGTATATGTATAGTGTGCATAAATATATACAAACACACAACACATCTGTATATCTTGTAGTCTGTGTATGTATATGGATGTATGTGTATATATATAATATAGTGTGTGTGTGAGAATATATATATATATAAATATATTGTGTGTGTGTATATGTATAGTGTGCATAAATATATACACACACACAACACATCTGTATATCTTGTAGTCTGTGTATGCATATGTGTGTATATGTATATAATATGTATATATAGTATGTGTGTGTATATATGTATATATATAATATAGTGTGTTTGTGTGTTTGCGTGTGTGTGTGTGTGTGTGTATGTCCGTATATATATATATATATATATATATATATATATATATATATATATATATATATATATATATATAAATATATACATAGTGTGTGTGTATATGTATAGTGTGCATAAATATATACACACACAACACACGTGTATATCTTGTAGTCTGTGTGTGTATGTATGTATGTATGTGTGTGTGTGTATATATATATATATATATATATATATATATATATATATATATATATATATATATATATATATATATAGATGTGGTTTCACATGAGCATATGTGCAGTTGCTTGCGCATCAGCATAACGTATTTGCACTATGAATGAGTCTTTATTGTGCATGTGTCGGCGTATCTTACTGAACTTGTTACGCCCGCAGGGGATGTTTAGCTACGCTTGGCAGATAAACACATCCTGATTTAAATGACTATTTCGTCTAATGAGTTCCAGACGTGTTCCTTTTGCATTGCAATTGTGCTGTTTTTCATGCATCAGCTTGCGTATAGCGTGCGCTTTTGTGTACTCGCCTAGACTTCTACCGGGACTGTTGGAATTCAAATGCAAACAGAAGTGGAGCGTGCTGCATGTTATTTGTGCACGTGCAAGAAGCGAGCGCGAAAAGGAAATGTAAACAAACCCATCAAAACCAGTGGTTTCTATTCCCTGCGTATTGCATCCATAACTTTTATGCACGTAAGTCCACCCATGTAAAGCTGCCTTCAGTAAGTCCACCCATGTGTAGCCGCCTTCAGTAAGTCCACCCATGTGAAGCCGCCTTCAGTAAGTCCACCCATGTGAAGCCGCCTTCAGTAAGTCTACCCATGTGAAGGCGCCTTCAGTAAGTCCACCCATGTGAAGGCACCTTCAGTAAGTCCACCCATGTGAAGGCGCCTTCAGTAAGTCCACCCATGTGAAGCCGCCTTCAGTAAGTCCACCCATGTGAAGCCGCCTTCAGTAAGTCCACCCATGTGAGGGTGCCTTCAGTAAGTCCACCCATGTGAAGGCGCCTTCAGTAAGTCCACCCATGTGAAGGCGCCTTCAGTAAGTCCACCCATGTGAAGGTGCCTTCAGTAAGTCCACCCATGTGAAGGCGCCTTCAGTAAGTCCACCCATGTGAAGGCGCCTTCAGTAAGTCCACCCATGTGAAGGCGCCTTCAGTAAGTCCACCCATGTGAAGGCGCCTTCAGTAAGTCCACCAATGTGAAGGCGCTTTCAGTAAGTCCACCCATGTGAAGGCGCCTTCAGTAAGTCCACCCATGTGAAGGCGCCTTCAGTAAGTCCACCCATGTGAAGGCGCCTTCAGTAAGTCCACCCATGAGAAGGCGCCTTCAGAAAGTCCACCCATGTGAAGGCGCCTTCAGTAAGTCCACCCATGTGAAGGCGCCTTCAGTAAGTCCACCCATGTGAAGCCGCCTTCAGTAAGTCCACCCATGTGAAGGCGCCTTCAGTAAGTCCACCAATGTGAAGGCGCCTTGAGTAAGTCCACCCATGTGAAGGCGCTTTCAGTAAGTCCACCCATGTGAAGGCGCTTTCAGTAAGTCCACCCATGTGAAGCCGCCTTCAGTAAGTCCACCCATATGAAGCCGCCTTCAGTAAGTCCACCCATGTGAAGCCGCCTTCAGTAAGTCCACCCATGTGAAGGCGCCTTCAGTAAGTCCACCCATGTGAAGGCGCCTTCAGTAAGTCCACCCATGTGAAGCCGCCTTCAGTAAGTCCACCCATGTGAAGCCGCCTTCAGTCAGTCCACCCATGTGAAGCCGCCTTCAGTCAGTCCACCCATGTGAAGCCGCCTTCAGTCAGTCCATCCATGTGAAGCCGCCTTCAGTCTGTCCACCCATGTGAAGCCGCCTTCAGTCAGTCCACCCATGTGAAGCCGCCTACAGTAAGTCCACCCATGTGAAGCCGCCTTCAGTAAGTCCACCCATGTGAAGCCGCCTTCAGTAAGTCCACCCATGTGAAGGCGCCTTCAGTAAGTCCACCCATGTGAAGGCGCCTTCAGTAAGTCCACCCATGTGAAGGCGCCTTCAGTAAGTCCACCCATGTGAAGGCGCCTTCAGTAAATACACCCATGTGAAGCCGCCTTCAGTAAATACACCCATGTGAATCCGCCATCAGTAAGTTCACCCATGTGAAGCGGCCTTCAGTAAGTTCACCCATGTGAAGCGGCCTTCAGTAAGTTCACCCATGTGAAGCCGCCTTCAGTAAGTTCACCCATGTGAAGGCGCCTTCAGTAAGTCCACCCTTGAGAAGCCGCCTTCAGTAAGTTTACCCATGTGAAGCCGCCTTCAGTAAGCCCACCCATGTGAAGCCGCCTTCAGTAAGTCCACCCATGTGAAGCCGCCTTCAGTAAGTCCACCCATGTGAAGCCGCCTTCAGTAAGTCCACCCATGTGAAGCCGCCTTCAGTAAGTCCACCCATGTGAAGCCGCCTTCAGTAAGTCCACCCATGTGAAGGCGCCTTCAGTAAGTCCACCCATGTGAAGGCGCCTTCAGTAAGTCCACCCATGTGAAGGCGCCTTCAGTAAGTCCACCCATGTGAAGGCGCCTTCAGTAAGTCCACCCATGTGAAGGCGCCTTCAGTAAGTCCACCCATGGGAAGGCGCCTTCAGTAAATACACCCATGTGAAGCCGCCTTCAGTAAATACACCCATGTGAAGCCGCCATCAGTAAGTTCACCCATGTGAAGCCGCCTTCAGTAAGTTCACCCATGTGAAGCCGCCTTCAGTAAGTTCACCCATGTGAAGCCGCCTTCAGTAAGTTCACCCATGTGAAGGCGCCTTCAGTAAATACACCCATGTGAAGCCGCCTTCAGTAAATACACCCATGTGAAGCCGCCATCAGTAAGTTCACCCATGTGAAGCCGCCATCAGTAAGTTCACCCATGTGAAGCCGCCTTCAGTAAGTTCACCCATGTGAAGCCGCCTTCAGTAAGTTCACCCATGTGAAGCCGCCTTCAGTAAATACACCCATGTGAAGCCGCCATCAGTAAGTTCACCCATGTGAAGCCGCCATCAGTAAGTTCACCCATGTGAAGCCGCCTTCAGTAAGTTCACCCATGTGAAGGCGCCTTCAGTAAATACACCCATGTGAAGGCGCCTTCAGTAAGTCCACCCATGTGAAGGCGCCTTCAGTAAATACACCCATGTGAAGCCGCCTTCAGTAAATACACCCTTGTGAAGCCGCCATCAGTAAGTTCACCCATGTGAAGCCGCCTTCAGTAAGTTCACCCATGTGAAGCCGCCTTCAGTAAGTTCATCCATGTGAAGGCGCCTTCAGTAAGTTCATCCATGTGAAGGCGCCTTCACTAAATACACCCATGTGAAGGCGCCTTCAGTAAATATACCCATGTGAAGGCGCCTTCAGTAAGTCCACCCATGTGAAGCCGCCTTCAGTAAGTCCACTCATGTGAAGCCGCCTTCAGTAAGTCCACTCATGTGAAGCCGCCTTCAGTAAGTCCACTCACGTGAAGCCGCCTTCAGTAAGTCCGCTCACGTGAAGCCGCCTTCAGTAAGTCCGCTCACGTGAAGCCGCCTTCAGTAAGTCCACTCATGTGAAGCCGCCTTCAGTAAGTCCACTCATGTGAAGCCGCCTTCAGTAAGTCCACTCATGTGAAGCCGCCTTCAGTAAGTCCACTCATGTGAAGCCGCCTTCAGTAAGTCCACTCATGTGAAGCCGCCTTCAGTAAGTCCACTCATGTGAAGCCGCCTTCAGTAAGTCCACCCATGTGAAGCCGCCTTCAGTAAGTCACCCATGTGAAGCCGCCTTCAGTAAGTCCACCCATGTGAAGCCGCCTTCAGTAAGTCCACCCATGTGAAGCCGCCTTCAGTAAGTCCACCCATGTGAAGCCGCCTTCAGTAAGTCCACCCATGTGAAGCCGAATTCAGTAAGTCCACCCATGTGAAGGCGCCTTCAGTAAGTCCACCCATGTGAAGCCGCCTACAGTAAGTCCACCCATGTGAAGCCGCCTACAGTAAGTCCACCCATGTGAAGCCGCCTACAGTAAGTCCACCCATGTGAAGCCGCCTACAGTAAGTCCACCCATGTGAAGCCGCCTACAGTAAGTCCACCCATGTGAAGGCGCCTACAGTAAGTCCACCCATGTGAAGGCGCCTTCAGTAAGTCCACCCATGTGACGGCGCCTTCAGTAAGTCCACCCATGTGAAGCCGCCTTCAGTAAGTCCACCCATGTGAAGCCGCCTTCAGTAAGTCCACCCATGTGAAGCCGCCTTCAGTAAATACACCCATGTGAAGCCAAATTCAGTAAGTCCACCCATGTGAAGCCGAATTCAGTAAGTCCACCCATGTGAAGCCGAATTCAGTAAGTCCACCCATGTGAAGCCGCCTTCAGTAAGTCCACCCATGTGAAGCCGAATTCAGTAAGTCCACCCATGTGAAGCCGAATTCAGTAAGTCCACCCATGTGAAGCCGAATTCAGTAAGTCCACCCATGTGAAGCCGAATTCAGTAAGTCCACCCATGTGAAGCCGAATTCAGTAAGTCCACCCATGTGAAGCCGAATTCAGTAAGTCCACCCATGTGAAGCCGAATTCAGTAAGTCCACCCATGTGAAGCCGAATTCAGTAAGTCCACCCATGTGAAGCCGAATTCAGTAAGTCCACCCATGTGAAGCCGAATTCAGTAAGTCCACCCATGTGAAGGCGCCTTCAGTAAGTCCACCCATGTGAAGGCGCCTTCAGTAAGTCCACCCATGTGAAGGCGCCTTCAGTAAGTCCACCCATGTGAAGGCGCCTTCAGTAAGTCCACCCATGTGAAGGCGCCTTCAGTAAGTCCACCCATGTGAAGGCGCCTTCAGTAAGTCCACCCATGTGAAGGCACCTACAGTAAGTCCACCCATGTGAAGGCGCCTTCAGTAAGTCCACCCATGTGAAGGCGCCTTCAGTAAGTCCACCCATGTGAAGGCGCCTTCAGTAAGTCCACCCATGTGAAGGCGCCTTCAGTAAGTCCACCCATGTGAAGGCGCCTTCAGTAAATACACCCATGTGAAGGCGCCTTCAGTAAGTCCACCCATGTGAAGGCGCCTTCAGTAAGTCCACCCATGTGAAGGCGCCTTCAGTAAGTCCACCCATGTGAAGGCGCCTTCAGTAAGTCCACCCATGTGAAGGCGCCTTCAGTAAGTCCACCCATGTGAAGGCGCCTTCAGTAAGTCCACCCATGTGAAGGCGCCTTCAGTAAGTTTACCCATGTGAAGGCGCCTTCAGTAAGTCCACCCATGTGAAGGCGCCTTCAGTAAGTCCACCCATGTGAAGGCGCCTTCAGTAAGTCCACCCATGTGAAGCCGCCTTCAGTAAGTCCACCCATGTGAAGGCGCCTTCAGTAAGTCCACCCATGTGAAGGCGCCTTCAGTAAATACACCCATGTGAAGGCGCCTTCAGTAAATACACCCATGTGAAGGCGCCTTCAGTAAATACACCCATGTGAAGGCGCCTTCAGTAAGTCCACCCATGTGAAGCCGCCTTCAGTAAGTCCACCCATGTGAAGCCGCCTTCAGTAAGTCCACTCATGTGAAGCCGCCTTCAGTAAGTCCACTCATGTGAAGCCGCCTTCAGTAAGTCCACTCATGTGAAGCCGCCTTCAGTAAGTCCACTCATGTGAAGCCGCCTTCAGTAAGTCCACTCATGTGAAGCCGCCTTCAGTAAGTCCACTCATGTGAAGCCGCCTTCAGTAAGTCCACTCATGTGAAGCCGCCTTCAGTAAGTCCACTCATGTGAAGCCGCCTTCAGTAAGTCCACTCATGTGAAGCCGCCTTCAGTAAGTCCACTCATGTGAAGCCGCCTTCAGTTAGTCCACCCATGTGAAGCCGCCTTCAGTAAGTCCACCCATGTGAAGCCGCCTTCAGTAAGTCCACCCATGTGAAGCCGCCTTCAGTAAGTCCACCCATGTGAAGCCGCCTTCAGTAAGTCCACCCATGTGAAGCCGCCTTCAGTAAGTCCACCCATGTGAAGCCGCCTTCAGTAAGTCCACCCATGTGAAGCCGCCTTCAGTAAGTCCACCCATGTGAAGGCGCCTTCAGTAAGTCCACCCATGTGAAGCCGCCTACAGTAAGTCCACCCATGTGAAGCCGCCTACAGTAAGTCCACCCATGTGAAGCCGCCTACCGTAAGTCCACCCATGTGAAGCCGCCTACCGTAAGTCCACCCATGTGAAGCCGCCTACAGTAAGTCCACCCATGTGAAGCCGCCTACAGTAAGTCCACCCATGTGAAGCCGCCTATAGTAAGTCCACCCATGTGAAGCCGCCTACAGTAAGTCCACCCATGTGACGGCGCCTTCAGTAAGTCCACCCATGTGACGGCGCCTTCAGTATGTCCACCCATGTGAAGCCGCCTTCAGTAAGTCCACCCATGTGAAGCCGCCTTCAGTAAGTCCACCCATGTGAAGCCGCCTTCAGTAAGTCCACCCATGTGAAGCCGCCTTCAGTAAGTCCACCCATGTGAAGCCGCCTTCAGTAAATACACCCATGTGAAGCCGCCTTCAGTAAATACACCCATGTGAAGCCGCCTTCAGTAAATACACCCATGTGAAGCCGCCTTCAGTAAATACACCCATGTGAAGCCGCCTTCAGTAAATACACCCATGTGAAGCCGCCTTCAGTAAATACACCCATGTGAAGCCGCCTTCAGTAAATACACCCATGTGAAGCCGCCTTCAGTAAATACACCCATGTGAAGCAGCCTTCAGTCTTTTACAATGCGACATTTATACTAAACATTTCCTCCGAGAATCGTGCTGGAGAGAAGATAAGAAACAGGATGACAAACATCATTTCCCATCATCCACCATGACTGCATAGAGCTACATGGGGGGGACTTTGCTGCTTCTCTTTGTAAAGCATGATCTCGAAAAAGTAATAATGGGTAGCGCTCCAGACAATGGAATAAAGAATATAATATCAAACAAAATTTGTGTATAAAGAACACTGTGAAAAAAAGGACTCACCCGTGACGCTGGGCCCCTTAAGATGGGCTTTGGTACGTCAAGGTCCAAGATTGCGTAGCAGATCCCAAAGCGTGAATTGAATTTTCTTGCACTGGTCATTGGAGACATCTCATGAAGAGCATCATGGTAGGTCCCAGAAGTGAAAAGCGGACACCATGGGATAGACAAAGCAAGTAGATATAGTACAAAAAATACCAGCGCTCCAGTGTTTGAAAAGAAACAGTCAAAGAATATGGGGATGTATTATAGCACCCAGTTATATAGCATATGTCACTTACTTCTCAGGGGTGCTTATTGAAAAGCACCCCTGGGTCCGGGAAAGCAGGCAGAATCCAAATAATAGATAAGAAAATCTTTATTGTGCGACGCGTTTCGGCCGAGCTGTCGGCCTTTCTCAAGCATAAAGCATGATCTCGGGAAGAAACATCATCTTACCTGTGTGAAGCCTTGATGTAAAACCTGAACAATGCAATCATTTTTGAGATGAAGAATTTACTTGAGAGGCCCACATTGTATCCTGGTATTCAGCGTTAAAGGGGTTGTCCCGCGAAAGCAAGTTGGGGTATACACTTCTGTATGGCCATATTAATGCACTTTGTAATATACATTGTGCATTAATTATGAGCCATACAGAAGTTATTCACTTACCTGCTCCGTTGCTAGCGTCCCCGTCTCCATGGTGCCGTCTAATTTTCAGCGTCTAATCGCCCGATTAGACGCGCTTGCGCAGTCCGGTCTTCTTCTCTTCTGAATGGGGCCGCTCGTGCCGGAGAGCGGCTCCGTGTAGCTCCGCCCCGTCACGTGCCGATTCCAGCCAATCAGGAGGCTGGAATCGGCAATGGACCGCACAGAAGCCCTGCGGTCCACCGAGGGAGAAGATCCCGGCGGCCATCTTCACCGGGTAAGTAAAAAGTCACCGGAGCGCGGGGATTCAGGTAAGTACTATTCGTATTTCTTTTTTAACCAGTGCATCGGGTTTGTCTCGCGCCGAACGGGGGGGGCTGTTGAAAAAAAAAAACCCGTTTTGGCGCGGGACAACCCCTTTAAACAAGGAGGTGCTGAAACCAACTTTCATTTTGCAAGTGAATTCAACAAATTTTCTCTTTCTATGGGGAATTAATTGCTTCATTTATAGTTGCATCAGTATTTCATAGAGTAAAACACTCAACACCAATTAACATCCCTAACGAGCACATAGTGTGATTAGTTGTAAAAGCATATTATTACGTTCACACTCATTTTTAGCCAGCAGCAGCGGACAAGGAATTAAAACGGAATTAGACATTCCTGCTTTTTTTCCATTTGATTGTAATGTGTGTTTTTGTTTTGTTTTTTAAATGTCATACCTTCTGGCTGCTTCTGTTCCATTGCTTCAGTTTTTTTAACCCCTTAGTGACCGAGCCTGTTTGCACCTTAATGACCAGACCAAATTTTGGAAATCTGACATGTGTCACTTTAACATAGAATAACTCTGTAAAGGTTTTGCATATCCAAGTGATTCTGACACATATTGTACTTCATTTAGGTGGTAAAAATAGTCCAATAGAATTTGTGTATATTTATTAAAAGTGCGAAATTGGGAACATTCTGAAAAAATTGTAATTTTTCCACATTTTCAACTGCAATATCTCAAATATGTGCAAACATACTGTACAAACTTTTGATAAGATATATATTTCCATCTGTTTACTTTATTCTCGAAGCACATTTAAAAAACTTTTGTGTTTTTTTTTAACCATTTAGGAGACGTACACATTTAACATTGATTATCAACATTTTGAGGAACACTTTGTTTTCCTGCACCAAGCCAAGACTGCAAAGGCTCATAGGTGTCAGAATGATAGATACCCCCACAAATGACCCCATTTTAAAAACTACACCCCTTAATGTTTTCACTGAAAGCTCACTTATGTCACCTCAAGGCTATCTGAAGCATTGGATTCTAATGTATTCATTCAGATGAACAATATTTAGACGTGTATAAAAATTGTGCCAGGAAAATTCTATAGCAAGTTAGGGGAGACAGATTTTGCCACAATAAAGCTTGTTAGCACTCAAGTAGAACGTAGATCAACACAAATATTTAAAAGACAGTTTACACACAGCAAACAAACACCTACCCTAAAGACACCCCAACTGTGGGCCACTACATTCCCCCACTACTTAAAGAAAGCTGATCCCACTGTCCTCTGAAAACCGAGGGAAAAGTCCAGAAAGAGGATTCCCAAGTGTACTAGCCCATTATCTTAGGCTTCTAACCACCCAGTGAAGAGAGTATCTACTGCCTTTAATAAAGAGTAGGCTGAAGACTATAACCATCACTAACCCAGACTGGTGCCAATATGGCTGAACCACAAATGATCTCTCTCTTTGGTTAAGACCAAGCTTAAACCCACCCATGGTTTTCTGGGATCTCACTTCCAGTGTCAGTCTTTATTTATGACAGCATGTATTGAAATGAGGGCTGGCCAGTCTTTTTTTTTTAACAATGCTGAGCTGGACTGACCCCGGATACTTCAGCAATTGCTATGGAGACCATACATTATTCTTCTCCCTAAAGCCTAAAACCTTATTACACACTGATGCCAACACTAAGACAGAAAAGGTCTGGTTAGGCATAATATGGATAGAAATGGTATGACATTTCCTCCCCCCTCCTTGTACTAGGCTGCGAAAACATTACCAACGCCCCCAGTCGAGACTAAAATTACACTTGCAGACAGAAACGGGGATGTGCTCCTGACACTCTAATCTCTTAAGGAGACACTAGCTGACAATGCGTCTCGAACTGATAACCTCTTAAATGAAATGTATCTTCTGGTTGACTAACATACTTCACTTTCTAGACATTTAACCACATTAGACTTAATTACCAGAGATGAGCGAACGTACTCGTCCGAGCTTGATGCTCGTTCGAGTATTAGCGTGTTCGAGATGCTCGTTACTCGAGACGAGCACCACGTGATGTTCGAGTTACTTTCAGTTTCCTCTCTGAGACGTTAGCGCGCTTTTCTGGCCAATAGAAAGACAGGGAAGGCATTACAACTTCCCCCTGCGACATTCAAGCCCTATACCACCCCCCTGCTGTGAGTGGCTGGGGAGATCAGGTGTCACCCGAGTATATAAATCGGCCCCTCCCACGGCTCGCCTCAGATGCATTCTGACAGAGATCAGGGAAAGTGCTGCTGATGCCGGAGCTGCTATAGGGAGAGTGTTAGGAGTAATTTTAGGCTTCAAGAACCCCAACGGTCCTTCTTAGGGCCACATCTGACCGTGTGCAGTACTGTTGAAGCTGCTTTTTGCAGTGTCGCACCTTTTTTTTTTTTTTTTTTCTATATCGGCCGTGCAGAGCATTGCATCCTCAGTCTGCAGTAATTTTACATAGTATAGGGCCAGTAGTGCTGAGGCAGGGACAGTGAAAAACGTGAAAGACATATACTGTCTATATAGGCAGTGGGCTTTTCCAAAAAAATTTGGGACAAAAAAATCTATTTGGGCTGCCTGTGACCGTCCTGACTGTACTACGCCTCTGCTGGGGGTAGTAGTCCTAATTAATACGCAGCCAGCTAAGTGTTACAGCAGGCTTGCGCAATATTCTTTCCTGGCTCAGCGTTGCCCGTTACATCATTGTTGTCATCCTGTCCAGAGGGAAACAGTCTGCACTGCAGTAATTTTATATAGTATAGGGCCAGTAGTGCTGAGGCAGGGACAGTGAAAAACATGAAAGACATATACTGTCTATATAGGCAGTGGGCTTTTCCAAAAAATTTGGGCTAAAAAAATATATTTGGGCTGCCTGTGACCGTCCTGACTGTACTGTATCTCTGCTGGGGGTAGAAGTCCTAATTAATACGCAGCCAGCTAAGTGTTACAGCGAGCTTGCGCAAAATTCTTTCCTGGCTCTGCTGTGCGTTCCGTAAGCCAACTCAGCTTCCAACCACAGGCCAATAAGCGGCACATTTAATTACAGCGTTCTGTTTCTGCACTACTGGTAATACACCATGCTGAGGGGTAGGGGTAGGCCTAGAGGACGTGGACGCGGGCGAGGACGCGGAGGCCCAAGTCAGGGTGTGGGCACAGGCCGAGCTCCTGATCCAGGTGTATCGCAGCCGACTGCTGCGGGATTAGAACGTAAGCAGGAAAAAAGAACACCGCGCTCCTTAAGGAAAATATCCTCTGGTATCAAAGAATCGATATAGCACCCGTTTATTCCGTACAACGCGTTTCGTCACTTGGACTTTATCAAGTACATACAAATTGACTGCACAAACACTTTATATAGTATAAGTAATCATGTATTACCTTCCCTGATGGAAATCCATAGCTGCCTCCGTATCTCCGGCGCCTTCAGACGTCCGCCCTGCGTCCCGCGTCATGACGTTACGCTGGGGAGCGCAGCACGATGACGTCATCACGCTAGACGCTTCCCCTTATGCGGGGAGGAGTCTGGAGCCGGCCGGATCGTATCCTGCACTATTGTGCCCATATATTGTGCTCCATAGTGTGTTTCTAGCCTGTGTTTTTTAGGCTAGAAAGGCCAAAGGCCGTTCACCGCCTCCGGTTTGCACCACTGCCTCTCCCCCTGTGCCCCAACCTGCCACTGAGATCCAACCCCCCTTTCAGGACACAGGCACTACCGTCTCCTGGCCTGCACCCACACCCTCACCTCCGCTGTCCTTGGCCCCATCCACCAATGTCTCTCAGCGCACCGTCCAGCCGTCGCTAGCGCAAGTGTTTGAGCGCAAGCGCAAGTACGCCGCCACGCACCCGCGCGCTCAAGCGTTAAACGTGCACATAACCAAATTGATCAGCCTGGAGATGCTGCCGTATAGGCTTGTGGAAACAGAGGCTTTCAAAAGCATGATGGCGGCGGCGGCCCCACGCTACTCGGTTCCCAGTCGCCACTACTTTTCCCGATGTGCCGTCCCAGCCCTGCACGACCACGTCTCCCGCAACATTGTACGTGCCCTCACCAACGCGGTTACTGCCAAGGTCCACTTAACAACGGACACGTGGACAAGCACAGGCGGGTAGGGCCACTATATCTCCCTGACGGCACATTGGGTGAATTTAGTGGAGGCTGGGACAGAGTCAGAGCCTGGAACCGCTCACGTCCTACCCACCCCCAGAATTGCGGGCCCCAGCTCGGTGCTGGTATCTGCGGCGGTGTATGCTTCCTCCACTAAACCACCCTTCTCCTCGCAGCACGTCGCCAGCAGTCGGTGTCGCGCGGCGTGGCAGCACAGCGGTGGGCAAGCATCAGCAGGCCGTGCTGAAACTACTCAGCTTAGGAGAGAAGAGGCACACGGCCCACGAACTGCTGCAGGGTCTGACAGAGCAGACCGACCGCTGGCTTGCGCCGCTGAGCCTCCAACCGGGCATGGTCGTGTGTGACAACGGCCGTAACCTGGTGGCGGCTCTGCAGCTCGGCAGCCTCACGCACGTGCCATGCCTGGCCCACGTCTTTAATTTGGTGGTTCAGCGCTTTCTGAAAAGCTACCCACGCTTGTCAGACCTGCTCGGAAAGGTGCACCGGCTCTGCGCACATTTCCGCAAGTCCCACACGGACGCTGCCACCCTGCGCACCCCGCAACATCGGTTTAATCTGCCAGTGCACCGACTGTTGTGCGACGTGCCCACGCGGTGGAACTCTATGCTCCACATGTTGGCCAGGCTCTATGAGCAGCGTAGAGCTATAGTGGAATACCAACTCCAACATGGGCGGCGCAGTGGGAGTCAGCCTCCTCAATTCTTTACAGAAGAGTGGGCCTGGTTGGCAGACATCTGCCAGGTCCTTGGAAACTTCGAGGAGTCTACCCAGGTGGTGAGCGGCGATGCTGCAATCATTAGCGTCACCATTCCTCTGCTATGCCTCTTGAGAAGTTCCCTGCAAAGCATAAAGGCAGACGGTTTGCGCTCGGAAACAGAGGCGGGGGAAGACAGTATGTCACTGGATAGTCAGAGCACCCTCCTGTCTATATCTCAGCGCGTTGAGGAGGAGGAGGTGGAGGAGCATGAGGAGGAGGGGGAAGAGACAGCTTGGCCCACTGCTGAGGGTACCCATGCTGCTTGCCTGTCATCCTTTCAATGTCTATGGCCTGAGGAGGAGTAGGAGGAGGAGGAGGAGGAGGAGGAGGATCCTGAAAGTGATCTTCCTAGTGAGGACAGCCATGTGTTGCGTACAGGTACCCTGGCACACATGGCTGACTTCATGTTAGGATGCCTTTCTCGTGACCCTCGCGTTACACGCATTCTGGCCACTACGGATTACTGGGTGTACACACTGCTCGACCCACGGTATAAGGAGAACCTTTCCACTCTCATACCCGAAGAGGAAAGGGGTTCGAGAGTGATGCTATACCACAGGACCCTGGCGGAAAAGCTGATGGTAAAATTCCCATCCGACAGCGCTAATGGCAGAAGGCGCAGTTCCGAGGGCCAGGTAGCAGGGGAGGCACAGAGATCAGACGGCATGTACAGCACAGGCAGGGGAACACTCTCTAAGGCCTTTGACAGCTTTCTGGCTCCCAAGCAAAACTGTGTCACCGCTACCCAGTCAAGGCTGAGTTGGCGGGAGCACTGTAAAAGGATGGTGAGGGAGTACGTAGCCGATCGCACGACCGTCCTCCGTGACGCCTCTGCCCCCTACAACTACTGGGTGTCGAAGCTGGACACGTGGCCTGAACTCGCGCTCTATGCCCTGGAGGTGTTTGCTTGTCCTGTGGCTAGCATCTTGTCAGAGAGGGTGTTTAGTGCGGCTGGGGGAAAAATCATCACGGATAAGCGTACCCGCCTGTCAACCGACAGTGCCGACAGGCTTACACTCATAAAGATGAACAAAGCCTGGATTTCCCCAGAGTTCTCTTCTCCACCAGCGGACAGCAGCGATACCTAAACAATACATAGGCTGCACCCGCGGATGGAAGCATCGTTCTCTATCACCATCAAAAACGGGGACCTTTTAGCTTCATCAATCTGTGTATTATATTCATCCTCCTCCTCCTGCTCCTCCTCCTGAAACCTCACGTAATCACGCCGAACGGGCAATTTTCTTAGGCCCACAAGGCTCAGTCATATAACTTTTCTAAACAATGTTTATACGTTTCAATTCTCAATTAAATAAAGCATTGAAACTTGCACCTGAACCAATTTTTATTTTCACTGGGCTGCCTACAGGCCTAGTTACAAATTAAGCCACATTAACCAAAGCGATTAATGGGTTTCACCTGCCCTCTTGGTTGGGCATGGGCTATTTTTCTGAAGTACATTTGTACTGTTGGTACACCAAGTTTTTGGGGCCCTCGCCTACATTGTAATCCTAGTAATTTTTAGCCCACCTGCATTAAAGCTGATGTTACCTCAGCTGTGCTGGGCACTGCAATGGGATATATTTATGTACCTCCGGTGGGTTCCAGGGAGCCACCCATGCTGTGTCTCCACAGGGACTTCACATTAGGGATTTGTACCTGCCAGTGTCTATGTATTAAAAACCCCGGTCAGACTGGGGCATGCAGTGTGGGCCGAAGACCACCTGCATTTAATCGGACGTTACCTCAGCTGTGATGGGCAATGCAATGGGATATATTTATGTACCACCGGTGGGTTCCAGGGAGCCACCCATGCTGTGGGTGCACACGGAATTCCCATTGCGGAGTTGTACCTGCCTGTGACTATTTATAAAAAACCGCGGTCTGACTGGGGCATGCAGACACCTTGACAGAATGAATAGTGTGTGGCACATAGGTTCCCCATTGCTATGCCCACGTGTGCAGCTCCAGATGGAGGTGGCACAGGGTTCGATTTATCATTGCTTCTGTACAGCATTGTGGGCTATCGCCCTGCCCCTTTTAAAGAGGGTCGCTGCCTAGCCATACCAACCCTCTGCAGTGTGTGCCTGCGGTTCCTCCTCATGGCAGACGCACTTATAAATAGACATGAGGGTGGCGTGGCATGAGGGCAGCTGAAGGCTGCGCAGGGACAATTTGGTGTGCGCTGTGGACACTGGGTCGTGCGGGGGGGGGGGGGGGGTTGGGCAGCATGTAACCCAGGAGAAGTGGCAGCGGAGTGTCATGCAGGCAGTGATTGTGTTTTGTTGGAGGTAGTGTGGTGCTTAGCTAAGGTATGCATTGCTAATGAGGACTTTTCAGAAGTAAAAATAGTTGGGAGGGGGGGGGCACTCTTGCCGCTATTGTGGCTTACTAGTGGGACCTGGGAGCTTGAGATGCAGCCCAACATGTAGCCCCTCGCCTGCCCTATCCGTTTCTGTGTCGTTCCCATCACTTTCTTGAATTGCCCAGATTTTCACAAATGGAAACCTTAGCGAGCATCGGCGATATACAAAAATGCTCGGGTCGCTCATTGACTTCAATGGGGTTCGTTACTCAAAACGAACCCTCGAGCCTCGTGAAAATTTCGTCCCGAGTAACGAGCACCCGAGCATTTTGGTGCTCGCTCATCTCTATTAATTACCTTAGAAAATTATCTCAGCTCTTTACTATAACACTCTCCTAACTTTACTCTTGTGCTTTTGAACTGGGGTCCGGGAAACTGGGAGTCCCTGAAATACCAGCAACCCCTGTCCTGACCTACTTGCCCCCCTGGGCTAGGCCCTAAGTCTACAACTGGGCGACAGTCCCTAGCCTCGCTAGAGATGAGGGGCAGAAGTCAGACTTACAGACAAAACAAGGTACACACAAACACAAAGACAAATCAGGCAATCCAGGTCGGCAACTGGAGAATACACAGAACAAAGGGGTCAGGCAAGGCAAAATGAGGTCAGAAGCAAGAGGGTCAAAAGCCGGGAATGCAATCCAATAATGCGGGTGTGGCCTGGAGACAAACATACACTGGCATTTGCTGGAGGAAACTGAGGACTTTAAAAGCTGTCAGAACTCCTGCCCCCACAGCTAATTGGGGCGGAGAGCCTTACATCAGCAGGTAGCAATAACAGGCTGCAGGAAGGAAGCACACCAAGGCACCTGCAACAACAGGCAGAGATAGATCAGTGCACCCCGGTGTTATGGCAATGGGACGCGGCACAGGACCCGCCACGTCCCTGACAACCCGGCTAGCAAGTGGAGCCCACGGCCGGAGTTAGCGGCCAGAGAAGGTTACCAAGACCGGAGCTACCCTCTGCTGCACCCCCGCCACCTGAATAATAGGACTGGTCGTGTGTGCACAGAGACCCCGAGAGCCGCTGGTCCCAACAGTAATGTTACTAAAATTTCTCTCATACGCTTTCATTCAGAGTATCCATGACACACTCCCCAAACTTCAGCATAAAGATTATAGCAAATAGTATACAAATTAAACAGGTAATGCAAAGAAAAATGTATCTACACGGCTACATACTTTTCATGTGGAGTTTAACTTTAAAGTCCCACATCACCACGCAGCAAAGAAAAATCAGGAGAAGCATTTATATATTATTTTCTTAAAGGTCAAAAGAAAAATCTTCATTCTACCTACTAACTTAGAAGTTCAATAGTAGCAGAAAATAAAAAAAAGAAGGGAAAAACACAAATATCCAAGTCTTTCTCTCTGCTTTTTCCTCCAAACCATGAGGTCTCCAAGGGTACTTGGACTCCTCCGCTTCAGAGTCTGTAGAGAAACCTGTGGGAGTTGAGATACTTTCCCAGGACCGTTGTTCCATTGAGGAGCACACAGACTGACCAGGACTCCAACAACCCTGAACTTCTTGGTCCTCCTCAGCATTCTCTTCCTCCCTAGTCCGAACGTAGCAGAATACAAAAGCAAAGTTACCAGAAATTGGTAAAACTAGCCTATGGGGCTGTGGGTGTTACTTGTGGCACAGGGGTCTAACTGAAAACAAAAGAAGGCTCATATAAAAGGTCTCCTAGATCAAAAATTGCACCAAAGGAGACAGCAAGTGTGCTGCTTTTTTTAAAAGCAATGTCATAAATGTTGCAAGGACAATTTCTACCAAGTGAACAGAACAGCCAAGCCCGGGCCTTCTACAAGGAAAAGCTGTAGAGCTACAGATGTTTGTTTCTTGTAATTTAGAACATTTTTGTTTTGGGAGAAGGAGGAGGAAACATGGTGGAAGCAGGAAAGTACAGCCTAACCACCAGCAGCAGAGTGGAAACATGAGTCCTGTAGTTCTGTATTTTCTTATTGACATATTTTTCACTTTTGGGGAGAAGTGTAGGGGGAAACAGTGGAATCTGGAGAAGGAGAAAAGCAATAGCACCTTGAGGGCACAGTATGGCCTTTGATATAAATCTATGTTCCTCGTATGTGAATAAAACTTGTCAGCATGCCAACTAATCAGTGGAATCTGCCATAAAGAGCAGAAGTCAGATACAATCCACACAGGGTTCATTTTTATAGAGAAAAATAACGGGATGGCGCTCTGACAGTGTACGTATACTAAAGGGCCCATTTAGACACAACGCTTATTGCTCAAAATTCGCTCAAAAGACGTCTTTTGAACGATAACCGTTTCGTCTAAATACGCGGCCATTGTGCACTGTTTATTCATCACCCATTTCTAGCCAGCTAGAAATTGGCAATGAGCCTTATCAGTGCCGCCAGCAGATATCTCAGCGGGCGGTACTGATAGTATTCTTTTAGCTGGTATCCCGCTGGCAGTTCTTCGCGGGACACCAGCTGAAAGTGCAGAGAACATAGCAGCTGTTTGTATATACAAAACAGCTGCATTGTTCTCAGAGCTATCACAGCGGTATCCACGTTCATAACTCTTAAGTAGCTAATTAGCTACTTAGAGTTATGCAAAGATGAGCACTGAAAACTGTCACTCAAACTGTCATTTGAGCAAATTTTGAGCGATCATCGTTCTGTGCTGGTATCGGACCACACTTGTACCGATCTGATGACCTCGTTATCAGGTGCCAAATTGGTACATATGGAAGCCCATGATGAGAAGATTTTGCTAGTAAATATCAATCAATAGCATGAAATCACTCCATGTTATGTCAAGACACTTCTTCATGAGAACTCAATAAATTCTGTTTAAATAAGAACATTGCCAACTCTTACACAGAAAGAAAAGGGCGTTATCATACAAAGGTTACTGTTATATAGGTAACAAAGATTGTTGATCGGAAGGCCTATTGACATCTACCAAATAGTCTCAAAGCTCTTAAGGCTCATCTAGACATGGAAATCATTGCAGTCAGGGTATTGTTATCGCAATATACACTATTTCTGCTAGTTTTGTGTGTCTTCTAAGTTAAAGGGGTTGTCCCGCGGCAGCAAGTGGGTCTATACACTTCTGTATGGCCATATTAATGCACTTTGTAATGTACATTGTGCATTAATTATGAGCCATACAGAAGTTATAAGAAGTTATTCACTTACCTGTTCCGTTGCTGGCGTCCTCGTCTCCATGGAGCCGCCTAATTTTCGGCGTCTAATGGCCAAATTAGACGCGCTTGCGCAGTCCGGGTCTTCTTCTTTTCTCAATGGGGCCGCTCGTGCTGGATGCCGGCTCCGTGTAGCTCCGCCCCGTCACGTGCCGATTCCAGCCAATCAGGAGGCTGGAATCGGCAATGGACCGCACAGAAGCCCTGCGGTCCACCGAGGGAGAAGATCCCGACGGCCATCTTCAGCAGGTAAGTAAGAAGTCACCGGAGCGCGGGGATTCAGGTAAGCGCTGTGCGGTTTTTTTTTTAAGTCCCTGCATCGGGGTTGTCTCGCGCCGAACGGGGGGGGGTTGAAAAAAAAAAAAAACCGTTTCGGCGCGGGACAACCCCTTTAACACAGCTCAACCTTATTTAACTTTTCTGTTGACTCCTTATCTTAGAATCCTAGTTACTGGCACTACAAAGCATAGGATTTAGTCTTCTATTTAAGAGCCCATAGTCCAATACAAGATAAGAAACATACACTTATTACATTCTGAAACGTAAGAGTTTATATGCCATGTCAATGGGCCTAATGCCCATCATGTCAATATGCCATATCAATGGGCCTTTTAAAGTGTATCACTTTAAAAGGTGGGAGTCACTTCGCATTTGCGGTTTAAACCCTAATTAAAGAGTTAACCACAAATTATCATAGCGTCCCATAGGTCGTAAAATTGACACTGTGCTTCAGATCCTAGTGCTTCTTACATCCACCTGAGGCGAAGAGCAAACAAACCTAATAACACCAGACAGCGCAGGTGCCGATCCAGAAACAAACACAATGAAAGGTAAAAAAATTGGTCAGGTTCTCACAGGATATAGCGCAATAAGAAATAGCACTTACTATTGGAGGAGATCTCTCTCCAGGAGAACTCCCTGAAACAACTTCTTGCCAAAAAGAGAAATATTCTTGTCCAGAGACTTCAGTTTAAGGTTTTAATCCTCCAATGTTTAGACAAACAGTTAAAAGGTATAACCATAGAATACAATTGCAATGCATTTTGGGGCTACTCCGGGCCCCCTTCTAAAGCATATACATGTTTAAAAAGAGTGTACCTTTATAGTGAATCACTTGCTGATTGATAATTGGAGCGTGTTGGCGTTCATAATAGGAACACCCACCTGAATGACGTCACCCCAAAGATAGATGGTCAGGTCCTGATTTAAAATGTATAGTACAGGGTTGGGACGCCAGCTGTCGAGTTTATTTACTCGGGCGGCATACTTAATGCAGTGTATATATGATTAAAGATACTATTTCTACCGTGGAATGTCCCTCTTGCGGGATGATGTCACCAAGCGTAATGTTGCGTGTCAGACGGGCGTTTTTTCGTGCGATTTGCGCATGCGCATGCGTCCAGCGATTTTATAAAACCATTGCTTTGCAATGGTATCGGACACATGAGCGCTTTTTATGCGCTCGTCCGATAAATTATAGAACAGAAATGGCAGATCGCACCTATCTGCGATTCCTGTTCTCTTCTCTATATGCGCTCAATGGGGCCGGCGGCAGCAGCGCGGATCCCATTGAGAACATATAGTAGACAAATCATTCTCCTCTGCCACAGCTGTAACAGCTGTGGCAGAGAAGAACGATGTTTGCCCATTGAATTCAATGGAGCCGGCAATACAGCCGGCTCCATTGAAAGCAATGGGCTGCCGGCGAGCGCGGGATGAATTGTCGGGAAGGGCTTAAATATATAAGTCCTTCCCTGCAATTCATCCAGAAATGTGTAAAAATAAAAAATATATATATACTCACCCGGTCCCGGCAGACGGAGTTCAGCCGCGGCCGGCGGCAGTTCTCTGAACTGCTCTCTGTAGTATTCAGCAGCCGGGGATCTAAAATCCCCGCCTGCTGAATGAGCTGCCTCTGATTGGTCACAGCCTGACCAATCAGAGGCAGCTCTCACTCACACCCATTCATGAATGGGTGTGAGTGAGAGCTGCCTCTGATTGGCTTAGCGCAGGGACCAATCAGGGGCAGCTCTCACTCACACCCATTCATGAATTCATGAATGGGTGTGAGTGAGAGCTGCCTCTGATTGGTCAGCTTTGACCAATCAAAGGCAGCTCATTCAGCAGGCGGGGATTTTAGATCCCCGGCTGCTGAATACTACAGAGAGCAGTTCAGAGAACTGCCGCCGGCCGCGCTGAACTCTGTCTGCCGGGACAAGGTGAGTATATATACTTTTTTATATTTTTACACATTTCTGGATGAATTGCAGGGAAGGGCTTATATATTTAATCCCTTCCCGACAATTCATCGTGAGATCGCCCGCAGCGCATTGCTTTCAATGGAGCCGGCTGTATTGCCGGCTCCATTGAATTCAATGCGCTGGACAGCTCCGGCCCGTTTCTATTGAAACGCGGCTAGGAGCAGTTTTTTCGGGCGATTTTTTTTTTTGGCCCCGGTCACGTGATTTGCGGATGCGCATCTGTCATGCGATCCGCAAATCATGGCAAAAAACGCCCGTGTGACTAAGGCCTCACTCTGCGTTTCATTGGTTAAATAGAGTTGATATATGGGATGCTTTCTGACAGAAAGCTCCCAAAGACATGCTGACATCATTAGAGAGTGACATTGCATTTCAATATGCATTTCATATGTCGAGGAACTGAGGAATTCACTGGTGTATTGTCTATGCTGCATGCAGAAGGGGTCAAAATCCTCTGGGTGGCCCCATGGAAGCTCTCAGATCTCCTCTTTCCCAATTTGAACGACTTTGTATATCTCCCACGCCAGTTAAATCCGGGGTCTCAGTAATATACCATCTTCTTGTGTCAGCAGAGACTCACAATGACGTTGTCGGGTACGTAGGGAAATGGGAGAGAGAGCTTTTACAGGCGAAGAGTGGCTCAAGTCCTTTGCTTTAACTCACACCCTAACAATATCGTCCAAGCACCAAGAAACTAATTACAAGCTACTCTCGCAATGGTACAGAACACCCGCAATTCTGGCCAGGATATATCCCCAGACCCCAGATACCTGCTGGCGTTGTTCCCGGGAAAGAGGCAGCCTCCTCCATATTTGGTGGGAGTGCCCCTTGGTCTCCCCCCTCTGGAGTGATCTAATAAACCTCTATAATGCAATCTTTAGGGACTCGGTAGACCTCACACCAGAAGCGGCACTACTTTCTATACTCCCTGGCTCCATAGCTAAAAACAAAAAAAGCCCATTTAGATTCTTCCTAATAGCTATGAGACAAATAATTCCGAGGCTCTGGAAATCCTCCTCACCTCCCTCGAGAATCCAATGGCTGGAAGCTGTGGACCATATAGCCCAAATGGAGGAAATAACGGCTCACGACGAGAACAAAAGGGAGAGGTACTATTCAACCTGGTCAGCATGGATACTATTCCGCAACTCCAAGGCCCTGAAGATCTGGCTCCAATCGGGAGTTGTCCCAACTTGACTCCGCTATTCCCACGGTTCATTTTGCTCAAATACAAGATACCCTGGTGGGACCACTAGTACTCCCAACCCCCCTCCCCCACCCTGTCCCACCGACCCCTTCTATCTGCTCTCTATTCTATCCTAAACTCTCTACCTTTTGCTCTCTCTTATCTCTACTAGTCGTCACAAAGTTAACTCTATTATTTCACTCCGTACTTTCTTTCTTTAAAAATTTCATACGAATTTTTTTTTGTTATTTTTTTGAACGACATTTTATGAGAAAATGTTCAAGAACATATGAAGCGATATATATGTCAAGTTACACTCTTGTAAACCCAATAAAAATATTTTGAACAACAAAATCCTCTGGGTGCCATATTATATAAAGATCTAAGTAATATCTAATGATAACTATTTAAAAGAGATATTCTAATATCCTTGGTGATATAAAGTAGGCTCAGGAGAAACTAATAAGGCATTAAAATTAGTAGTATAGAAATGTGTCAAATTTGCTGTGTATGCGCAAATTGTGTCTAATAGTAAAATTAACCATTAAATGATGGTCTAAGGTAAAAGTGGAACTGTGGTATTGATATGATCAAGTATTAGGAGCACAGGACAAACACACACAAAACACATCACAAAGACATTTCAGGAGACAAACACAAAAGGAAAAGAGGGGGAACCGATTAAAACATCGTAATTAGAGATGAGCGAGTATACTCGCTAAGGCACTACTCGCTCGAGTAATGTGCCTTAGCCGAGTATCTCCCCGCTCGTCCCGAAAGATTCGGGGGCCGCCGCAGCTGACAGGTGAGTTGCGGCGGGGAGCGGGGCAGAGCGGGCGGGAGAGAGGGAGAGAAAGATCTCCCCTCCGTTCCTCCCTGCTCTCCCCCGCAGCTCCCCGCCCCGTGGCGGCACCCGAATCTTTCGGGACGAGCGGGGAGATACTCGGCTAAGGCACATTACTCGAGCGAGTAGTGCCTTAGCGAGTATACTCGCTCATCTCTAATCGTAATAAAACATACACCAATATCAGAGATTTTTCAGCACTTCTCTCAGACCATTGGGTACCAGACAATTCAAAGAGAAGATCCGGAACATCTCTTTCTCTTTTCATCTGGAGCATTTACCTTGTTCATTATTTTCCACCGGTGTGATTCTCAGCAGTCTAAGATCCCTGTTAGGGTAATTCAAAAAATGTTTTAGACTGCTTTCATGTTCATTTCCTGATATGTTTGAGTACATCCACGAAGGAGCTGACATACTCCTGGACCATCATGGATAAGTGCTGCTTGTGACTGTGTCCTACCCTGTGCTACGAAAGGCAAAAAAACTGTTACACCTCTGTGAGACTTCCCATGTCCCATGGTGCTGCTATCGAGGTGGCTTCCTGCTCATCCATCATGAGCCACTATGCTGCGATCTATTGCAGAGACACCCCCATGGCCATGGTGAAATGCTCTGCTCAAGCTGCTTAACAGTCTGTCCTGATAGTGATGTGTTTTGCAATCCCTCTCCACTGCCGAAACAGGATTTGCTATTTTGGCCGTGCAGCAGGTGTCATTATCCCCGCGGCCTGTTCCAGCAGGCGGACAACAGGGATGGTCATACTGATCGGTGCGCCATCACAACTGACCATTTTGGTTGCTTCCTAAAACTGCACACGTCTTTGATCTGCAGCCACTCCACAGGCATGAAGTGACCATCCTCCATACAGCGCAATTAACAACATACACCATCTGGTACTCCATGATCGCTCTCAGCTACTGGTTTAGCTTCTGCAACATATGCAACATGGAGTTCCACCATGTATGCACATCACAGATGAGATGCATGGGTGGTACTGTTGATACACCTTCTCCAGACAAGAGTCAGCTGTGTGTGGATGCCCAAAGTGCAAGCAGTTTCCTGGCATTTGCCAGCACTGGATGTAAACCTGGGTAATTGTTTAGGAAGCACAGCACTACCAGCTTCATCACATGGGCCAGGCAAGGTATGTGTGAGATTGCCGAGGTGAAGAGTTGCCAGTAGCTTGGCCACATTGTCGCACGTAACCTTGCCTTCAGCTCTTCAGCCAGCGGGCTGTGTTCCCCTGGACATATAAGTTTTAGGACAACATGTTGGTGGTTACCACGTGTAGCAATGTTTGTCACATATGAATATCTATGCTGATATGGAAGGTGTTGAAAGGTAGTATGAAGAGGTAAAGGAAATGAAGGAGGAGGGGAGTAAAGAGGGAACAGGCAAGGATGAATGTCCCACAACTCTTGAGAGTACCATGAAATATGGACCACCACTTTCGGCTTCATGTTCCACCTGTAGAACATTAACCCAGTGGGCTGTTAAGAATATGTAACGCGCCTGGCCATCTTTTCTGGACCATTTGTCTGTGGTCAAGTGCACCCTGCTACTAACTGTATTTTTCAACACCAGGAACATGTTTTTACTCACATGGCAATGCAGAGCGGCTGGGCAACTGGCACTGTGGGTTAGCATGGAGCATCATGTTGCAGTAGGCATCTGTGTCCACTAGCCTGAAGAGCAGCATTTCCATTGCAAATTTCTGTGCAATAAATGTGTTCAGGCTCTGTGCTCATGGATGGTTGGAATGCTATCTTTTGTTCCCATAGCTGGGGAATAAAAGGCTGGCTGCTACTTCATCCTCTTCTACCTCCTCTTCCTCTTTGTCGTCCTTCTCCTCCTGAGTGGACTCCATGTCACAGTGAGCACCGGGAGCTGGCACCTCCGTTTCCACATTCCCCTGAGTACACATTGCCTATGGAGGGCCTTTTAGGACGATCGCCCAGCTTGTAGACAGCACTCCTGGGGTAAGTTGCTTTGCTAGAGTAGGGACTAACGAGACAATGAGGATCCTTGTCGTGGGCTCGTAAGCTTAAGTATTATGGCCAAAATACGAACCAATATCTCGTACATACTTTAGCTATTCCATCTGCTTATGCACATTGGTACTCTAGATCAGTGGTTCTCAACTTTTTTCAGCCCAGCGCCCCATTTAAGTATTGTGATTGTGGCCAGTGCCCCCCAAGCCTTACTAGTTCATACCAAGTCAAAGTTTACCTTGTTTACACAGTTAAAAGTACAAATTAAAATACCGAAAACATTTTTTGGAAAGTTTCATAGTGTTTAATAGATTAGCATTAATTGTGAAAACATGTCTCTAAAAATTACCAAAGAAGCATTTTAGTCAGCTGCTTAAATGTAGGTGCTAAATATTCAAAAACAGGATAATTGTAGATACAATAATAAATAGGTTTTATTGCAGAAGATAATATTTGGGAGGAAGCAAGCAATAACACCATCTTTAATTATTTGATAGAAACGTACAACGTATAAAGGAAATTTAAGATACACCTTAATCCTTAATGGTCAGAAGACTAATTAAAATGCAAGAACAATGAAATTAGACTAATAATAATAATAATGTTTGCCACAATCAATCTGTGTCATTAATAGCTGCCTTGGGCCTGATAAGCGGACGCCAATTTCACGATATCTGGTTCTATTTTCATCGACCGCCGTCTCAAGTCGCCCCCTACACATATCTGAAGTTTGCTTCTCACTTTTGTCAGGAGCTGCTGAACCATTCTGAAGCCCCTCTCCACTAAGTACATAGATGGAAAAGATAACACGAGCAACTTAACTTCCTGCCACAGGATAGGAATCCTTTACTTTCACTCAAAAACATTCAAAGCCACATTGTTGGAAAAGTGCTTGGCCTTCACTATCGTGTTTTAAGTTGATCAACTGCTTCTGTAATCTGGGATGAAATTTACCTGCGTTTGCTGAAAATAGATTGAGTATCCACATTGGTATTTCAAGAGTATATAGATCATGAACCTTTGTTTGCATGTTTTCTTTGGCTTGTTTGAGGTGTGAGCAAAAAAACGTGTAAGTCTCCATCTTGAAGTTTGTCTCTGTCTTCACGTTCAATTTTCCGAAGACTCGGAAACTGACAAAACTCGTGTCAACTCAGGTTATTGGTATGAAGGTCCAGTTTGGCAATGAAGGAAGAAATTATATCTTTAGCCTTAATGAAATTCATTTTGTCTCTTTGTAGGTTTGTGTTGACCTCGTTGAGTCAAATATGACTGTGAGATAGGCGACGTCAAGACGTCGTAGTTAGATGGCATCACAAAGGCCTGGGTCAATCAGCCGAGGAAACTGGACTACTGTGTCAAAAAGTTCGTAGAAGCGACGTAAGCATTTTCCTCATGACAGCCACCTCACTTTAGTGTGTTGGAGTAGACGTTCAAATTCCTCATCTTGGTCTAGACAGATTGCAATAATGCAATCTGTTACATAAATGTTTAGCAACAAGGTGCTGCCGATGGATCACACAGTGGACTGCCATTATGCCAGGTATAGCAGATTTTAAATGGGCTATAAATCCACGATATTGACCAATCATGGACGCAGCTCCGTCGGTTGCACAAGCAAGGACATTTGATAAAGATGTTTTTTTTCTTGGAAACATTCTTCCACTCTTTTTAATATAGAGGAGCCTTTTGTGTACATGGTTGAATTTCTGGTAAAAAAACAGTTCCTCCACTACCTCTTCATTCCGATTAATGAAATGAATGTACCCTATCAGCAATGCTTCATTGTCTCTAACCGTTGATTCATCAATTTGCATTACAAATTGTGTGTTCTTTAACATGTCCAAAAGCGTTTCTTCCACATCAGCAGCCATCTTGTCAATTCTTTTTGAAATAGTGTCATTACTCAAAGGGATCGATTTCACCATGACAAGCACAAAACGCCCTCCCCCCCCCCCCCCTGCCCCATTTTGTTCCACCGACCCCTTGGGAAGTAAAAACGCCCCCCATGGGCAATGACGCCCACATTGAGAACCACTGAGCTAGATTAGTGTTTTGGCGTTTGTCAGTCGTTGTCAGATGTCTGCTTGCTTGTCCCGTTTGATATTCGCTTTGTCCTGGTGTGGTATGCATTATGTTCAGGACGAATGTGACAAACCCCATGCCAAAGCATATCATGTCTCTCTGCTTTGCTGCTATATACATTGACAGCAGCAGAAATATATCCTCTACCAATGTATAGGCATAGAAATGTGATTCAGCTTATTTCTCTGCCATCACCAAAAGAACTGCGTTAAAAGGGTGGGATACAAGCTTTCAGACCAGCAGCAATGCATCCTCTGCAGAATACCTGACCCTTTTACGACTTCTTTAAACGTCCGCATTCGCAAATACACTCGCAGCTATGGAGCCTATTAGTGCATTAACCTGTCAAAAGTCTTTTTTTCTGACAGGTCAAACTTCCTACTATTACGCACAAGCAAAAAAAGGCAGGTAGATAGGCCTTGCCTTATCTTTTGTCGCACGTACATGCAAGCTTCCAATGAGACTGCTGTCCATATGCCCGATGGAGGATACATTTGGTGACAAGCAAGGTGCTGATTAGCTGTACACTGACCTCCACAGCAGGCATTCTGGGAAATTCAATTTCTCTCTGTGATTTTCAGAAAAGATTGTTTTTGACAAACCTAATTCAATTTTACGAAAAATCAAGATTATTTTATCACCCAGCTGATAAAGATGAGCAACACGAATCCGGAGTCATGCCGCTCTGACATGTCAAAAGTTTGTAAAAAATGCAGTAGCTCTTTTTACCTCATACACTAAATTACAACAGCCAATTACCACCTGGCATAATGAATAGAGAAACCGATTGGAGGGTTCTACAAACCGCGGAAATAACCATTGTGCCGGCTTAATGCGGCCGAGAAAACTGCAAGAGATTTTTACGTTGCAATACACATAAATCTCCCACAAATATGAATTCCATTCTTTTGAACAAATTGATCACAGGGGCAGAATTGTCTAATAATCAACTAGAAAGCCCTTCACAGTTTAGACAAAAGTATAAATAAAATCAATAAACTTTAATAGATATATTTAAAACCATATAACACAAATAGGGCACTACACAAAAAACCTCTATATATCAAGAGGTGTACAGGTCTCTATCAGAAGAGACTATCACCACTTCTTTTTAGTACCAGGGGTCCCTAGTGTGGGTACAAGTACTGGTAGAGTGGTAAAAAGAAAAAACGCAGGAACTAGTAGATAGAAAATTCCTTTCTTGATTAGCTTTCCCCGTCCTTATATATTTCTTTTGAACATATTCATATAGTGTGGAAGTATTTCATTGGGATGAGTTGAATGTCATCATCACCCCAATATTTCTTCTAGTACGGAGGAAAGAGAAGACTCCAATATCCAATCACGTCTGGGAATTACATGAGGGCAATGAATATTGCCTTAAATTTCAAGGGATCGAACTGATAAGGAAAGACATAAGAGGGGAAGATCTTGAAACGCTACTCCTCCAAAAAGAAACAAGGCGGATCTATAAGATGGAAACAGTACAACCAAATGGGCTAAATGAACAACTTACATTTAACTGTTTTATTTGAGAACTAATAGAGAATATCTAAGTGACTAATCTGTTTAAAAATATCAGCTTCGGCTGATAAATATCCGGCTATAACTGAGAACGGGAACTATAAACTATTAAAAAGAATGCATAAAATGGATTCTTTCAATACCGCATAAATGAATAATGAATGAATAAAAAACAACAACTGTTGTCCTGTCATACTTTGTAAATTGCAGTCATCCGTCATGACTTACTTGGATTCATTTCCATCAGGATCTATACTGTGATCGTTGATATACATATTATATATGCATACCATATACTGCTATGCTGTATAATAACTTATATTGGAGTATTAATACATCTATCCGATCTATCTAGGTAAATACCCAATTAGATATATTATGAAAAATAACATGAGGATGATGACAACATTGTCTTTCAAGTACATCTTTAATACATCACTATATGCATCAAAATCCTCCATATATCATTGGCGCTACGTTGTACCTCCCTTTTTAGCTGTATTGAGCGATCTATAGGCTACCTCTATGCCGCACCTCCCTTCTAGTTCACACTGAGTACCTCTGACCAATCAGAGTTAAGCTACGCCATTATGCGTTCCACCCTATATCTTTATTTAATGCTGCTACAATGCAGAACATCGTGGATGAGAACGCGATGACGTCTGGGTGACGCGATGACGTCAGCACGTCAGTCCGCGTCACCTAGTCACGTGACAATAAGGTCCCGGCCGTGTCTATGTTAGGCGACGCGCACTAGACGCGTCATATGACGCACCGCACTCTCAAGCGGGGCCGGGCTCTAATATCCAACACACGAATGTGGGGAGGAGCCGTGACGCCGCGGCGTTAGCGTGGTGCATCAGAGGCAGCGCCCCCTCAATCCAGCCTATGGGAGGGTTGGAAACTCGGCATAGCCCAATATGGGGATTCATATGCACACAATACAAAGTATGATCAAAGCATTACATGCAATCTAAACAAGGACAAAACGATCAATGTCCATATTCTTCCTCCCTAATGACCAAGTAAACAAGAAGGGCAATTACAAAGTGGTATTATAAAAGCATACTATGAATAAACATAATAGTTTAAAAAGATTCCCGCCCACTTGCATGATCATTGGCCGAGACCTGGGATACCTCCCTTTGAGGAGGGGATAAGTTAGCTTTATAAAGCTCAACACATGAACACCACACAGATAGCCCTGACCTACCATCAAGGCCAGAGGCGCTACCTCTTTGATCCTAAGTATATGGAGACTCCTATAGCATAGCAGAAAAAGACTAACTAAGGGTGCATTCACACGAACGTATATCGGCTCGGTTTTCACGCCGAGCCGATATACGTTGTCCTCGGGTGCAGGGGGGAGGATGGAAGAGCCAAGTGCAGGAACTGAGCTCCCGCCCCCCTCTCTGCCTCCTCTCCGCCCCTCTGCACTATTTGCAATGAGAGGAGGCGGGATGGGGCGGGGCTAAAGTCCGTTAATTAGCCTCGCCCCCGTCCCGCCTCTCCCCATTGCAAATAGTGCAGAGGGGCGGAGAGGAGGCAGAGAGGGGGGCGGGAGCTCAGTTCCTGGCCCTGGCTCTTCAATCCTCCCCCCCCCTGCACCCGAGGACAACGTATATCGGCTCGGCGTGAAAACCGAGCCGATATACGTTCGTGTGAATGCAGCCTAAATCCTAGCAAAGAAAACTGCATCTTTACCTAGAATGCTAACTTAATTATGTTAGCTCTTGACTCTGTTTTTTCCCTAGCATACTGTGATCTCTGCATACACTTTGCAGTCCCACAGTACAATGGATGCTGATGTACTAAGGAGATGATAATAAGATATGGGTCATACTCCTTTTATGGTATATCAACCGCATCTATTGCAAGGCTTCTGTACCTTTGCTAGCTAGGTGTAAAACAAAGAGATACATATGCTCAATATTATCATAGCATATGAATACTCTCTTGCTGGGTAATAGAGCAACCTGTGAGCTATAAAAAAGAAAGCTAAAATAATATCACCTGCACAAGTGCATCTTTACCTAGAACGCTAACTTATTTATGTTAGCTCTTTACTCTGTCTGTCCCCTAGCATACTGTGATTTCTACATTTACTTTGCAGTCCCACAGTATAATGGATGCTGTTGATGCGATAAGGAGATGCCAATGAGATACGGGTCAGACTCCTTCTATGGTATATCAATTGCATCTATTGCATCTATTGCAAGGCCTTTGTACCTTTGCTAGCTAGGTGTAAAATAAAGAGATACATATGCTCAACATCATCATAGCATATGAACACTCTCCTGCTGGGTAATAGAGCACACCTGTGAGCTACAAAAAAGAAAACTAAAAGAATATCACGTGCACAAAAGCATAAATCCTCATTAAAGTGCACCAGATAAAATGCTCTTTAAGCTTACTGAGGATACTCTGACAAGCTAAGATATCATTTATGTATTAGGTGCTCATTTACCTAACAGTCAAACAGTACATTGAAAATACCTGCTAGTGAGTCTTTCTGCCTTTTCAAATCGAAAGGCTATAGGAGTGAGATATAATATATGTGCTACTGTTCTAAAAAACGCTGGAGCAGATATAACTACACAGATGGTACTAACTGATAAGATCTCCTGATGATCCGTTCTACGAACGGGGAAACGCGTTGAGACTGAGATTATACATAGTACTATTAGCTGATATTGAATTTTGAGTTGTTTGAATAAAGTGGAATCACCATCAGAAAACACAAAGTGGTCGCCCCAAGATTAATTTCTCTAAAAGAGGGCTACCATCTGTACCTTTCTCTTCTTATATTATGAGAACATAGAAGGTGGCAGTACTGAGACAATTGGATATTGTTTAACATCAATATTACATACCAATGGTCCATATTATGCTATCACCTGTGTAACTCCATAATCCCAAAGCAAAGGGAAGATAAACTTATTCCCATACTATATCTTTCTAGAACACGTACTAGAAGAAATATTGGGGTGATGATGACATTCAACTCATCCCAATGAAATACTTCCACACTATATGAATATGTTCAAAAGAAAGATATAAGGACGGGGAAAGCTAATCAAGAAAGGAATTTTTTATCTACTAGTTCCTGCGTTTTTTCTCTTTACCACTCTACCAGTACTTGTACCCACACTAGGGACCCCTGGTACTAAAAAGAAGTGGTGATAGTCTCTTCTGATAGAGACCTGTATACCTCTTGATATATAGAGGTTTTTTGTGTAGTGCCCTATTTGTGTTATATGGTTTTAAATATATCTATTAAAGTTTATTGATTTTATTTACATTCTTTTGAAGAGGTTCATTCACATGATGCGTTCCTGCATGGCGCTGCGATGTGATGTTCTATCTGGCTGCGGGACCTCACACAGCAGCCCTATAGTTCTCAATGGGGCAGCGGCAGGAGAACAGCCCATGCGATGCTATTGTCACATCCTGCCCTGATATCACTCTTGCCATCCACTAAGCTTTCACATGAATGTGAGTGAGATCTGGGGGAAGGATTTATGGCCCCATATCACACTCGCCTGTGTGAAGCTAGCCGAAAAGATTAACCCCTTCAAGTAAAAAGAATATCTAAACATGTTATGGAAATGGACAAATAATATGCATTTGGTATGTTTTCTTTGCACATTTTGTATGCATTTTAATGTGCTTAAATTAACATTTTGTGTTTATCAGCCATATTAAACATCATATACAAATAAGGACATTTTCATCAGTATACTCTTCCAAATCATTCATAAAGATTTTGTAATAGACTGAATGCAGTAATGAATGACAACACTGCAGAGCTGAGCCTGCTTACTGGCAATATATTATTTTGTATCCCTTTAAGAACCTTGGGACTACATTATGTCACATCTACTCTCAGGATGCTCTCAGGTTACTCTCAGGATGCTCTCTCCTTCTCCTTTTTTTTCCGCTTACAGGAGGATCAGGTCTCCACAAAAGGGAGAGGAGAAATATTTTCTAACATTTTGCTTTCGGACAAAAAAGCTGGGAGTGCAGATTGCTGGATGTGATGTGCGATGAGCTGTGGCCCTCTGTATCCTGCATATAACACTCGTCTTTAAGCTGTCCCTCAGAAATCTAATGTTAGTGAAATAATCTTCAACTTCCCTGCTTCTCCTCCAACTAATCACTGGCAAAGGATCACTTAAAATCAGCAATCAGAAATCCATCCAGACAGGTAATTGCTTAGAATTACATTACATATATTTCAGCTTTTATTATAAAAGTATTTAAAAATTGTGTTTTTTTATTTTTTTATGCAGCTATCCATGTTCAAAAATCTTGCAATATTACAGTTCCTACACTAAACACTGGAGCAGCTGCAAGAAACTAAGATTTCATGTTCTCTGTAGCTTGTTAACGTTAGGCCTCCTCCACACGGGCGACACGATATGGATGCGAGAAAATGGCAGCGATATCGCATTGGTGGTCCGTGCGATATCACTGCAATTTCTCGCAGTGATGCCATGATTTTGTGGCGCTACAAAGTCGCAAGTGGTGCGACAAAGTTGCTCGACTTTGTAGCGCCACTTGCAAGGATTTTCGGGGAGAGGGTGGGGGCATGAAATATTAGCCCTACCCCAAAAATAGCCGCAGGGAAAAAAAAGAATACATCACCTAAGAAGCACTGTCTGGCTCCGCTGCGTCTTCTTCCTGGCCCTCGGCACTGGTCTTCAGCATATCTTCTGGCAGGGGATTGGAAAATCCCCACATCCGGGAAGCGCTGCCTCTAATTGGCTGAGTGCTGCGATGCTCAGCCAATCATAGCCAACACTCGATAAATCAATCACACTCATTCATCCTCAGTGAGTGATTCATCGAGCGCTGGCTCTGATTGGCTGAGTCGTTGCCCTGAGCCAATCAGAGGCAGAGCTTACTAGAGGTGGGGATTTTCTAATCCCCTGCCAGAAGATATGCAGTAGATAACTGCTAGGGACCAGGAAGAAGATGCAGCGGAGCCGGACAGTGCTTCTTAGGTGATGCATTATTTTTTGTGTGGTTTTTTTCTGCACATAGGGCTTATTTTCAGGGTAGGGCTTATATTTCAAGTCCCCCTCCCCCAAAATTCCTTGCATAGGGTGCAACAAAGTCACGTGACTTTGTAGCACCACAAAATCACCGTATCGCAGCAAGAAAAAGCAGCGATATCGCATGGACCACCGATGACTGGGAATTACAAGCAAAGCCAGATTCCATGTACATACAGCTGTTTCAGGGTTTTTGCCCTTCATCAGTGTACAGTAGGAGTATGGCTTTGCTAGTGAGAGGCTTGAGATGGGGGGTCATAAACGCTATCTTTTCTCCTTAGGGAGCGCAACTATAAACTAAGTAAGGAAACTCCTACTGTACACTGATGAAGGGCAAAAACCCTGAAACAGCTGTCTGTACATGGAGTCTGGCTTTGCTTTTAATTTCCGGTCATTGTAACAAGGCTTGTATAAAAAGTCTGACTTTGACTTGAAGGAATGCTGCCTTTCAATAGGTGGCACTGTGGAGGTTTTATTCCATCTCCTTTATTTGCATATTACCCAGAGGAGCGTGCGTGGCCATTTGAGTCGTTATACTTGATTCCACAGATTTTAATTGTAATTTTATATTAGAAATCCACAAGAGTTCTGCAAGACATCCTTGACTCCACAGCAGAAAGATTTTCTGCAGCGGAATTGAATCTTTTCCAGCCCAGGTGTTGGATCCATTGGGATAACATTATGACGCAGAAATGTCCGTGTGAAGTAATTCCATTCTGTGTGAATTGTTCCTAATGGATCCTCAGAAAAGTTGATATGTATAGTAAATCAACAAAAAGTGTATCTTTTAAAGGCCACAATCACACAAGTGCGTGCTGGTGCGTACATAGGTGCGCACAAAACCGGCGCAAACATGTACATGTACAAACACGTATGAATGCAGGTCCATGCACCATTGCTATCAATGGGGCCACGTCTGCTGCCTGCAGCCCCATTGAAGGCAATGGGCTGCCGACAACCGCTGCAGCGATTTTCAGGTAAGAGCTTTAAATATAAGCCCTTCCCTTAAAATCATCACTAGCTGGTGTAAAAAAATAAAATAATAATTTTTAAATACTCACCTCTTTGGCGCTGTCGGGGCTCAGTGCGTCTTCTCTGCTCTGTCCACAGCAGTGTAATGAGGTTCTTTCAACAGGCAGAGATTTAAAATCATTGAAATTCATTGAATGGCTGAGCGCTGCCTGTGATTGGCTGAGCGCTGTGACCAATCACAGGCAGCGCTTAGCTATCATTCAATGTATAGTTGAGCGTTCAGCCAATCAGATACAGCTATTTCAGCAGGTGGGGATTTTAAATCCCTGTCTGCTGAAAGAAGTTCATTACAGTAACGGGACCCAAGTTGCTAGACACGCCTGAGCCCTGGCAGCGGGGAGATGTAAGTATAGATTTTATTTTTTACTACAACTAGGAATGATTTTCAGGGAAGGGCTTATATTTAAAGCCTTTTCCCAAAAATTGCTGCGGGGGTGCCGTCATCCTATTGCTTTCAATAGGGCAGCTTGCAGCAGCATCCCCATTGAAAGCAATGATAGAGCTTTGCGATCCTCTGCCACAGCTGTCACAGTGTTCAGTGACAAGGGGACTCCATGCGGGGAATATTGACATGTACCACGGACCTATGGTGCACGCATGTCTTATGTTTTGCAGGTGTATGCATATGCACGCATGTAAAAAGACATGTAAACACACCATAGGGAACCAATGGTTCTAAAGATGCGCGGTTTTGTGCGGACGTATGTACGCACATAAACACCCTCGTCTGAATGAGGCCTGAAGTAGTGGCTCCAAATCTATATATATAAAATTGAATGTATGTCTGTCTGCGTGCGTGCGTGTCTGCGTGCGTGTCTGTTTGTCCTTTATGCGCTACTACACCATTCATCCGATCGCCATGAAACTTTGGGAAGTTGTTAAGTACACTCCTGGGAAGATTATAGGCATAGTACAACTATCCTACGATAAATGGCGCGCGAGCGTCGTCGAAAGTTACGCCCCCCCCCCCACGTAGATCGAATAAGTAAGCCACCTGCTATTGTGATGTCATCACTGATGTCATCAACATCGGACGCCCTTGAACATGCCCCAACATGTTCTATAAAGCTGCATTGTGATGTCATTAAGGCTCTATTATGACACGTACAGCTTGGAACCACTAGAGCACGCCAGCCAATTACCATTGGAGTTGGAAGTGGGTAAACAAGTACTAGGATATCTTCCTAAGAAGCCACAGCAGCCGGATAAATTGTATGTTCCACCCAATGGCTATTTTATTTAGCCCGCAAGGGGGAAGCAGCGGCCTACAAAATCTCATTCAGGTAGGTAGGTTCAGTTCTTGGAGGTTGGGGAATGCTTATGGGCAAGGCCTTATGTCTCATCCCAACTCGATTATTCAATTCTAAGCGCAAAAGAATTAGCGTCCAAATTTTACGTACGGAATTTAATTCTCTCACTTCCCAATGTCATAGAAACTTGAAATTTGCACGAGCATTGATTATGTCATAAATAGGAAAAGTTAATGGGTCCCAACTCGATTATTCAATTCAAAGCGCCAAAGAATTAGCGTTCAAATTTTACGTACGGAATCTAATTCTCTCATTTCCTGATGTCATAGATAGATAGATAAATAGATAGATAGATAGATAGACTGTACGCAATAACCCAGATAGATAGATAGATAGATAGATAGACTGTATGCAATAACCCTGATAGATAGATAGATAGATAGATAGATAGATAGATAGATAGATAGATAGATAGACTGTATGCAATAACCCTGATAGATAGATAGATAGATAGATAGATAGATAGATAGATAGACTGTATGCAATAACCCAGATAGATAGATAGATAGATAGATAGATAGATAGATAGATAGATAGACTGTATGCAATGACACGTACAGCTTGAAACCATAAATACTAGAGCACGCCAGCCATTTACAGTCAGTCTCCATTGGAGTTGGAAGTGGGCAAACATGTACTAGGCTATCTTCCCAAGAAGCCACAGCAGCCGGATAAATTGGATGTTCCACACAACGGCTATTTTATTCAGCCTGCAAGGGGGAAGCAGCGGCCTACAAAACCTCAGTGGTCGCTGCTGCCGTCATCTAGATATATAAAAACGAATGTATGTATGTATGTCTGTCTTCGCAGCAACGCGCGACGGGTACGCTAGTGAGATATAAATGTACTAATATTAAAGGGGTTGTCCCGCGAAAGCAAGTGGGTCTATACACTTCTGTATGGCCATATTAATGCACTTTGTAATGTACATTGTGCATTAATTATGAGCCATACAGAAGTTATAAGAAATTTTTCACTTACCTGTTCCGTTGCTAGCATCCTCGTTTCCATGGAGCCGTCTAATTTTCAGCGTCTAATCGCCGGATTAGACGCGCTTGCGCAGTCCGGTCTTCTTTTCTCAATGGGGCCGCTCGTGCCGGAGAGCGAATCCGTGTAGCTCCGCCCCGTCACGTGCCGATTCCAGCCAATCAGGAGGCTGGAATCGGCAATGGACCGCACAGAAGCCCTGCGGTCCACCGAGAGAGAAGATCCTGGCGGCCATCTTCAGCAGGTAAGTAAGAAGTCACCGGAGCGCGGGGATTCAGGTAAGCGCTGTCCGGTGTTCTTGTTTAACCCCTGCATCGGGTTTGTCTCGCGCCGAACGGGGGGGGCTGTTGAAAAAAAACAAAAACGTTTCGGCGCGGGACAACCCCTTTAATGTGTAACACAATTTCATAGCAAGAAAATAAAACGCTCTGAGTCTTCATGAGGAACAAAAAGTCCCATTGTAACTTATTGTCTGAAAATGGCAATTTAAAAAGCAACTAACGAATATCATGAACTGCTTTCGTATGAGTTTGTAAGTTACCCCTTAAGTCGTGAAGACAAGGGACATGCTGCATTAAGAGGGGACCTTTAGCGAGTTTAGCCATTAATTTACCTGCTTTATTACTGAATTTAAATAAGTGGGCTTCACCAGAGGATTGATTCAATTTTTCCCTTTTAGCTAGCCACGACTCATAAGCCTAGTTAGTTTCTTGCTACAACTGTTTGATTTGTGGGTTGGGAGAAGATTGGAATGAGGTTATGCCACTTGTAATTGTGCAGTATAGTGTTTTATCTTCTTTTTAATAGTTTTTTTTTTAAGATTGTTCAGATATGCCATTATTTTTTCCCCAAATGACTACCCTTGCAGGGTCTCATAATAACCGAGAGTCATTTAGATGTTGGTCATTGTCAGCAATAGATTCTAACCACCAACCTTGAAGTAAAGTTTAGAAGTTTTCATCAGTATCTAGGTGTGATGGAAATCTCCATAAATAGTAATTTCCTTTAGGAACCCTATCTTGTAAGTCAATAACCATCGGGGCATTGTCAGGATGTGCTGCTGGGATCTGTTGTACTAAGTACTCTTAGCAGCACAGCTACAGGTGGTTGAGGGTTAATTGAGCTGGCTGGGTGTAGTACTTCCTGCTAGCTAATCTCCTGGATCTGTGCTTACATATAAACCCAGATCCTGGTCAGTGTCTGGCTGGGTCCCAAGGTGAGCACTCATGTTACTTCTGTGTTCTGTAACTTGTTATCAGTCATGTTCAGCTTGTTCCCACTTTGATCTGTGTTTGCAAGTAGGTCTGTTGTCTCTCTGCTTCCAGTGTGTCAGTTGGTGGATCCCAGACACAGCCCCCTATGTCAGTTCTGTGGCTGACTGTCTATCCCTCCTGGTATGATGACACATAGACGTGCTGTGAGTTTCATCTGCGTTCATGTGAGCTCTGGGTAGAGTCCGTGCCGGTAGAGTCCGTGCCCTGGTTATCTGTCCTGTTGCAAGCTTGCTGTGTCATCTGTAACCTGCTAGTTCATGTCCGTTTGTACGTTTATTTCCTGGCAGTTTTCTGTCAGCTTGCTGTGTGCGCTGTTCTCTGTCCTGTTCCTTATGCAAGCTTGCTGTGTGATCTGTTTCTTGCTGGTTCATGTCCATTTGTACGTTTAAATTCTGTCAGTTTTGTGTTAGCTTGCTGTATGACCTGCAATCTGTGTCCTGTTCTGTCGCAGCATTCTGTGTGAACTCTGTCCGGTTCTGCAGGACTCCTGGTTAGTGTAGGGACTAGCAGTATAACCAGGAGCCGTGAAGTTGGCCTGCTAGCTTTCACGTTTTGTACAAAATGTCAACTAATACCTGGTATTTACAATATTTTATTATCATTGTTGGGGCCATAAACGTTATATATACTAAATTCTTCTGTGGAGTTTTTCAAATGTACATGTAGGATTCTACCATTATTATCCTACCACTGGCCACTACCTAACGGCTCAGGCCTTTCTTGAGAAGAAGCATGACGTCAGCTTTTGAATTACTGGCCGGTGATCCATATACTTCTCCCACCCACAATTTTTGCATATGGAAAAAGTCAGCATCAGTCATATGTGTCTCCTGGAGAAGGGCTATATCAGCCTGTATACATTTTAAATGCGTTTTTTTGCGTTAATTTGAGCCCTTTTACATTCCACAATATTATTTGGACTTAGATAAAAGTGTTTATGAGTGTGAGGTACTCACTAGTGTGTTCAAGGAGAGAGAGAAGGTACGAGTCCCGGTCCACAGAAAAAAGTATCTTGCAAAACCCATAAAATAACAACATTAAACATAAAAGAATTCTATGTTGTATTCTTGAATATGTGAACAGTGTCCCCGCCATAAGTTCCCCAATGTATAGGAATGTCAATTGTCATTAAGGGAAAACTATGTGCAGCGTCCCATAGGGTGACCCCGGACACATGGCATGCGCTGAGGAGCTGGAGGGCAAGATGCTGGCTTGTCACGGCGGCACTTATCACGATCTCTCCCGGAGAGATGCACACTGCCAAGGCTAGGGCAGCGCTGGGCTTCTTCCGGACAACCCTAGGATAGGGATGCCCAATAGATGGTAGGACAGTGATTGCGGTTGTCACGGGTGACGCCACCATTCTGGTATTCACCGGCATGAACCTCAACAGAGAATAAATGAGCCGCAGACAGGAATAGAGTACCTCAGGTCCCTGGGAACGGTCAGGACCTTGAATAACTTTACTGAGTAACAACTCCAACGATACAAGGCAATAGACAGTATTCCAAGTGCAAGTAGAATTATGGATATATACAAACAGAATACCTCCACACAGTGATCCCAGATTTCAGGATGACTGTGTGTGTGACAATTGTAGACATGTACCTCCACCCAGCGATCCCAGACTTCAGGACGCTTGAGCGTGAACAATTGAAGAAAAGAAAGAGTACCTCTGCCCAGGGCCTTGAGTAAGAAAACTTACGACTAGTTCACACTCTCTCTTACTGGGGTAGGCTCACTCGCTGTTCATGGGGATCCTTGCGCTCGTGAAATCTCTCCTCCTCTTCCATCTTTAACACATGAGGGCTGAAGGTGCCCCTATGTGCCTCTTTGCTTTAATCTCTCAGATAGAAATCAAGATGGAAGACCTTTTCCCGCTCTCAAACATTTACATTCATAACCTCACTCATATCACAGGACAGTATATTAATTGATACATTTACAGACAGTCAGCTCACACTTTGCAGACATTAACCTCTCATTTTCTGCAGCTGTGCAATAAACATAACAGAAAGGCAAGACAGTTTTGCACAGAGCATCTACATAAGACATATATGTATGACATTTATGTAGGGGGCCAGGAAACCATGTACTGGGCCACTACATATCCATCATATCCAATACCATAATATTACTATGAGATGTGGTTCGTCAGGTTACTCATGAAAGTCACTACCATGTCAAGTAGGGAACCAGCATTTAGACTGCTCTCTCTGTTCTTTAGGCACTGCGAGTGTAGGGGCGTCATCACTTTGTTGTCTTCACCTGTCCAGTGAGTCTCCATGGAGGTCTTGCTGCTGCTGAGGAAGCCAAGGGGAAAAATAAAGCAACAGTTAAGTGTAGGTCTAACGCCGCCTTCTCAGGGTCTTGGTAGGTAAAATAGGAGCCATCTTGAATGTAGACCTTTAAAGTTGTAGGATATATGAGCGCAAATTTTATTACTGAAGTGGCCACTGTGGGACCTAATTAGAGTGCTATCAAGCAGTCCATGTAACAGTCTATGAAGTGGGTTCTCTGCTTTGCAGCTTGCAAATTAGGTTAATTATGCTCTACCTGAGAGTGCTCTTGAAGATAAGGATGAGTCTCTCAGCCCTAGCTCTAACCCAGAACTACAGCGACTATGACAACAAAGAAAGAGACTGTTATGTGGAAATTCTGTCAATCCTGTTACCGGTCACAGAGTGCAACAAATATTGATTCCCCAGCGCAGATGCAAGTATGATCGTAACAACTTACCATGACCAACCAGGACACTTTGGTGTACAAAAGACTGAAGCAACTATTTGTAGATGTTTCTATTGGATTGGCATGAGAGTTGACCGAGAAATGGTGGCAGGAATGTACAGTGTGCGAAACCAGAAGTTGAGTCAAAGTAAACCAAAGAGCTCCTCTACATCCTATCGAACACACATGACCCCTTGAGATTCTTGCCATCGACCATCCAAATATTGAGCCCAGCACAACCAGCTACAGCTATGTTCTCAGGATGATTGATTAGTGCATGAAAATCACTATTGCCATTCCCGTGAAAGACTTGACTGCAAAAACCACGGCTAGTTTGGAAGTATTTATTAATTCCTTACAGATGTCTAGAAAATATCCTATCTGATACAGGTGCCGCTTTTAAATCGCAAATGTTTAAAGGGTTGTGCCAATTGTACCATTGCAAGAAACTAAGAACTACTGCCTACCATCCTCAATGAAATGGACTTTCTGAGAATGCCAATCAAACTATTCTTGGATTGCTGAGAACAATTCCTGCCAATTAAAGAGCTGATTGGCCAACACTCCTATCAGAACTGATATTTACTTACAACAACATGTGTTACATATTTTTTACACTAGCTTTAGGGATAGCTCAACTATTCAAAAAATTATTATAGATAGCTAGACATTGAGGAAATATTTTGTGGTTTGACAGAGACCTCTCTGGCATCTCCAGCCTCTGTGACAAATGTGATTGATGCATAATCGGCATAGCAGTTTATTGGAAGTTTACAATTCAGCTGCTTATATAGTGTAGTGACCTGGAGTCGCACTACAGTATAAAAATACTTAAAGGGGTTGTCCCGCGCCGAAACGGGTTTTTTTTTTTTTTCAACAGCCCCCCCGTTCGGCGCGAGACAAACCCGATGCAGGGACTTTAAAAAAAAACCGCACAGCGCTTACCTGAATCCCCGCGCTCCGGTGACTTCTTACTTACCCGGTGAAGATGGCCGCCGGGATCTTCTCCCTCGGTGGACCGCAGGTCTTCTGTGCGGTCCATTGCCGATTCCAGCCTCCTGATTGGCTGGAATCGGCACGTGACGGGGCGGAGCTACACGGAGCCGCTCTCCGGCACGAGTGGCCCCATTGAGAAAAGAAGAAGACCGGACTGCGCAAGCGCGTCTAATCAGGCGATTAGACGCTGAAAATTAGACGGCACCATGGAGACGAGGACGCTAGCAACGGAACAGGTAAGTGAATAACTTCTGTATGGCTCATAATGAATGCACAATGTACATTACAAAGTGCATTAATATGGCCATACAGAAGTGTATAGACCCACTTGCTTTCGCGGGACAACCCCTTGAACTGAAAGTCAAGAGCAACTGTCCTAGCTACAGCTCATTAGGCAAAGGGTAATGATGCTGGATTCAGGATAGGATAAGTTGGAGTCAGGATGGGGAACTAAATAGTTAATGTATCTTAGGAATTTCACTGCAATACAATCATGGTTGAAGGACCTGGGATGATGTTATAGATCATCTGACCCATCAGGAAAAAGAAGCTCCCTTATTGGTTGACGGAAGGAGCTAACCGAAACCCAGCTATAATCGAAGCCTTGAGTAAAGGAAAGTGGAGTTGTTTCCTCTCCCCAGATCTGTGGCGCACTAGGAAAATCTAAAAGAGTTGAGAGGGGGAGAGAAGCAGTTCAGTCAAAGTAGAGCGAGACAGAGTCGGAAGCAGGGCGGAATAATGCCTGCAGCCAGTTGAAGCTCTGACACTGGCTTACCTTTCCCCCTGTTCTGTAATTAAAAAAGCTTTGTCCAACTTCCAGACACCCAGTGTGCAGCTGATCAATCATCCATGATGCTGAGAAAATCCAGAGTCTGTCTTCAAGACCTGAAAATCTTTCAAGCCGTGTGTTTCATTCCATGCTTTCACCAAAACAGCCAACACACACAAGCTTCAGACAGCAAAGAATCTCCATAGGACCACCGAGTGAGTACTGGAGAAAATTTAGTGCGTTTCAGGTTGGCAAATACTGTTAGTGGAGTTAATAAGGGGTTTTGTCAGTTCTCGTCAGTCTCTCTATAGATCCCCATATCTCAGGTGCTGCCTTCCCAGGACTTGTTTATCCGTCTATCAATATTTAAACTGTGTATATGCAAGTTTTACAGTTTAAAATGTTTGTAAACTTCCATGGTAAATAGTAAATGGTGTGCCTGCAGTTTACTCAAATATGTGTGTTAGTCTAATTTCTCCATGAACTTCTTTGAAGTCAGGCACTGGCATCATGTTCACCTAATTCCCTTAGTCGTCCATATCCTGTTGTTTACCTTTATCTAAGCGTGAGATTACATAGAGCATGTTACACTTATACCCATTGTGACACGGCTCCTCAGCTACCTCTTAAAAACCGCTCGGAAAGTGCAGGCCTCTTCCCACTTGTCGCACATTGCAATAGCACCTCTAGTAACTGACGCCTGTGCATCCCATTATTGGTTTCAGCAGTTATGTAATATCCCCAAACACTGCATGCTGTGTGACTATATTAGTTGCAAAAGACAATTGTTCTCACAGCCTGCCTGTAAGATATAGTTCATTTATGAACTCAGTAAAGATTTAGTTCAGCCACCTATTCCTCAATTTTAAAGTGTCTTTGTGTGTTTTGAGTGCATATATGTCAATAACATATACAATTTTATATAATTCTCTTTTGGGAGGGTATAACCACTAGGCTATTATTTTGCCTTTGCCAATTTTTTGGAAATTAGGCCTCCTTGGGATTCAATGGAGGCGTCCAACCCACAGCCCCTATGCAATTAACATTAACATTGGGTACAGGCTCTGGGTACCCACGTCTTTGCTAAGCGACGGTATGGGAAATAAAAAACAAAAGCAAAAAAAATCTGTACTGTGCATGACTGCCTGCAAGCCTATGGCATAACTATAGGGGATGCAGGGGTTACTGTTGCATCTGGGCCCAGGAGCCTTAGGGGGCCCTTAAGGCCTCTCTTTGCTGTAGAGGTACCCCAGTACTATGAATAAAGCACTATAGTTATGGGCCCTATTACAGACCTTGCATTGGGGCCCAGCAGCTTCAAGTTATGCCTCTGTAGACCGCCATACGCAATTCAGTTTAGTGCCGTACGCAGGGTTACCGGCCGGGCTTACAGCCGAAATCCGCTGTTGGCCTGCCACATATGGAATCTGATCCGATCTTGTGAGCCTGGCCTTAATCTTTGATCAGATCTATTACACATTTATTAATATTTATTAATACAGTATTAAAAAGGACTATTAAAAGTCATTAATATTAATAGGTTATTATTTTGAGATGTCTAATCACATTTTTGGCATGAGCAGGGTTTATTTTGTCCATCTAGGTCTACTGAATAACAGGGAACAGGAATCTGATTGATGCTTTTAACCATTTTTTTCTGTGGCTTATTATGTGTGAGGACCTTTTGTCCTTGACCCTGGATTTAGATTTGAGATCATACCAATAAAGCTCAGATTTAGAGATGAGCGAACGTACTCGTCCGAGCTTGATGCTCGGGCGAATATTAGCGTGTTCGGGATGCTCGTTACTCGTAATGAGTACCACGCGGTGTTCCGGTTACTTTCACTTTCCTCTCTGAGACGTTAGCGCGATTTTCTGGCCAATTGAAAGACAGGGAAGGCATTACAACTTCCCCCTGCGACGTTCAAGCCCTATACCACCCCCCTGCAGTGAGTGGCTGGGGAGATCTGATGTCACCCGAGTATAAAAATCGGCCCCTCCCGCGGCTCGGCTCAGATGCCTTGTGAGTTAGCTGAGGGACAGTGCTGCTGGTGCCGGAGCTGCTGTAGGGAGAGCGTTAGGAGTATTTTAGGCTTCAAGAACCCCAACGGTCCTTCTCAGGGCCACATCTAATAGTGTGCAGTACTGTGTTAGCACTGTATTTTATTTTTTTTTTCAAAATTGGATCTGCAGAGCATTGCGCCCTGCAATAGGGACAGAAGTGGTGGTTAGGCAGGGAGAGTGTTAGTAGTGAGTGTAGGCTTCAAGAACCCCAACGGTCCTTTCTAGGGCCACATCTATCCATGTGCAGTACTGTCCAGGCTGCTGTTAGCAGTGTCGCATATTTTTTTTTTTTTCTCAAAACCGGCTGTGCAGACCATTGCACCCGGCATTAATACTACAGGGATAGAATTGTGTAGGCAGGGCCAGAAGACATACATTATTCATTGAATAGACGCAGTGTGGCTTTTCCTTTGAAAAACAAGGGAAAAAATTCTATTTCGCCTGCCTCTGACAGTCCTCAGGGCTCTGGGTACGTGTGTGCTGCGTGCAGAACGTTAAAAAAAATCAGACGCAGCCAGCTACGTTTTACTGCAGGCTTGCGCCAATTTTTTTCCTGCATGGGAAATCCCTGATCTGCTGTAGCGAATAACTTTGCATCACTGCAGTTCTCTGACACATTTGCAGGGCCACAACACAGTTATTACACTTATTAGTATTCATTGAATACACGCAGTGTGGCTTGTCCTTTGAAAAACAAGGGAAAAAATTCTATTTCGCCTGCCTCTGACAGTCCTCAGGGCTCTGGGTACGTGTGTGCTGCGTGCAGAACGTTAAAAAAAATCAGACGCAGCCAGCTACGTTTTACTGCAGGCTTGCGCCAATTTTTTTTCTGCATGGGAAATCCCTGATCTGCTGTAGCGAATAACTTTGCATCACTGCAGTTCTCTGACACATTTGCAGGGCCACAACACAGTTATTACACTTAGTAGTATTCATTGAATACACGCAGTGTGGCTTGTCCTTTGAAAAACAAGGGAAAAAATTCTATTTTGGCTGCAGGCTTGCGCCACTTTCTTTCCTGCCTGGGAAATCAAATCACTGGTAATACACCATGCTGAGGGGTAGGGGTAGGCCTATAGGACGTGGACGCGGGCGAGGACGCGGAGGCCCAAGTCAGGGTGTGGGCACAGGCCGAGCCAGTGCGGTGGCCAGGGGTAGAGGCAGGGCCAGACCGAATAATCCACCAACTGTTTCCCAAAGCGCCCCCTCGCGCCATGCCACTCTGCACAGGTCAAGGTGCTCTACGGTGTGGCAGTTTTTCACAGAGACGCCTGACGACCGACGAACAGTGGTGTGCAACCTTTGTCGCGCCAAGATCAGCTGGGGAGGCACCACCAACAGCATGCGCAGGCATATGATGGCCAAGCACCCCACAAGGTGGGACGATGCCCGTTCACCGCCTCCGGTTTGCACCACTGCCTCTCCCCCTGTGCCCCAACCTGCCACTGAGATCCAACCCCCCTCTGAGGACACAGGCACTACCGTCTCCTGGCCTGCACCCACACCCTCACCTCCGCTGTCCTCGGCCCCATCCAGCAATGTCTCTCAGCGTAGTGTCCAGCCGTCGCTAGCGCCACAGTTTGAGCGCAAGCGCAAGTACGACGCCACGCACACGCACGCTCAAGCGTTAAACGTGCACATTGAAAAATTGATCAGCCTAGAGATGCGGCCGTATAGGCTTGTGGAAACGGAGGCTTTCAAAAGCATGATGGCGGCGGCTGCCCCGCGCTACTCGGTTCCCAGTCGCCACTACTTTTCCCGATGTGCCGTCCCAGCCCTGCACGACCACGTCTCCCGCAACATTGTACGCGCCCTCACCAACGCGGTTACTGCCAAGGTCCACTTAACAACAGACACGTGGACAAGCACAGGCGGGCAGGGCCACTATATCTCCCTGACAGCACATTGGGTGAATTTAGTGGAGGCTGGGACAGAGTCAGAGCCTGGGACCGCTCACGTCCTACCCACCCCCAGAATTGCGGGCCACAGCTCGGTGGTGGTATCTGCGGCGGTGTATGCTTCCTCCACTAAAGCACCTTCCTCCTCCTCCTCCTCCAACGCAACCTCTGTCTCGCAATCAAGATGTGTCAGCAGCAGCACGTCGCCAGCAGTCGGTGTCACGCGGCGTGGCAGCACAGCGGTGGGCAAGCGTCAGCAGGCCGTGCTGAAACTACTCAGCTTAGGAGAGAAGAGGCGCACGGCCCACGAACTGCTGCAGGGTCTGACAGAGCAGACCGACCGCTGGCTTGCGCCGCTGAGCCTCCAACCGGGCATGGTCGTGTGTGACAACGGCCGTAAGCTGGTGGCGGCTCTGCAGCTCGGCGGCCTCACGCACGTGCCATGCCTGGCCCATGTCTTTAATTTGGTGGTTCAGCGCTTTCTGAAAAGCTACCCCCACTTGTCATACCTGCTCGGAAAGGTGCGCAGCGTAGAGCAATAGTGGAATACCAACTCCAACTTGCGCGGCGCAGTGGGAGTCAGCCTCCTCAATTATTTACAGAAGAGTGGCCCTGGTTGGCAGCCATCTGCCAGGTCCTTGGAAAATTTGAGGAGTCTACCCAGGTGGTGAGCGGCGATGCTGCAATCATTAGCGTCACCATTCCTCTGCTATGCATCTTGAGAAGTTCCCTGCAAAGCATAAAGGCAGAAGCTTTGCGCTCGGAAACAGAGCCGGGGGAAGACAGTATGTCGCTGGATAGTCAGAGCACCCTCCTGTCTATATCTCAGCGCGTTCAGGAGGAGGAGGAGGAGCATGAGGAGGATGAGGAGGAGGGGGAAGAGACAGCTTGGCCCACTGCTGACGGTACCCATGCTGCTTGCCTGTCATCCTTTCAGCGTGTATGGCCTGAGGAGGAGGAAGAGGAGGAGGAGGAGGATCCTGAAAGTGATCTTCCTAGTGAAGACAGCCATGTGTTGCGTACAGGTACCCTGGCACACATGGCTGACTTCATGCTAGGATGCCTTTCTCGTGACCCTCGCGTTACACGCATTCTGGCCACTACGGATTACTGGGTGTACACACTGCTCGACCCACGGTATAAGGAGAGCCTTTGCACTCTCATTCCCGAAGAGGAAAGGGGTTCGAGAATGATGCTATACCACAGGGCGCTGGTGGACAAACTGATGGTAAACTTCCCATCCGACAGCGCTAGTGGCAGAAGGCGCAGTTCCGAGGGCCAGGTAGTAGGGGAGGCGCAGAGATCATGCAGCATGTACAGCGCAGGCAGGGGAACATTCTCCAAGGCCTTTGCCAGCTTTATGGCTCCCCAGCAAGACTGTGTCACCGCTCCCCAGTCAAGGCTGAGTCTGGGGGAGCACTGTAAAAGGATGGTGAGGGAGTACGTAGCCGATCGCACAAGCGTCCTCCGTGACGCCTCTGCCCCCTACAACTACTGGGTGTCGAAGCTGGACACGTGGCCTGAACTCGCGCTGTATGCCCTGGAGGTGCTTGCTTGTCCTGCGGCTAGCGTCTTGTCAGAGAGTGTGTTTAATGTGGCTGGGGGAATCATCACGGATAAGCGTACCCACCTGTCAACCCACAATGCCGACAGGCTTACACTCATCAAGATGAACAAAGCCTGGATTTCCCCAGACTTCTCTTCTCCACCAGCGGACAGCAGCGATACCTAAGCAATACATATTATGCACCCGCGGATGGAAGCATCGTTCTCTCTCACCATCCAAAACGGGGACATTTCTGCTTCATCAATCTGTGTAAAATATTCCTCCTCCTCCTCCTGCTCCTCCTCCTGAAACCTCACGTAATCACGCCGAACGGGCAATTTTTCTTAGGGCCACAAGGCTCACTCATATAATTTTTCTAAACAATTTTTATATGTTTCAATGCTCTTAAAAGCGTTGAAACTTTAACTTGAACCAATTTTTCGTTAAACTGGGCTGCCTCCAGGCCTAGTTACCACTTAAGCCACATTAACCAAAGCGATTAATAGGTTTCACCTGCCCTCTTGGTTGGGCATGGCCAATTTTTTGGATGTACATTAGTACTGTTGATACAGCAATTTTTGTGGCCCCACGCCTACAGTGTAATCATAGCAATTTCTATGTTCTTCGCCTGCACTCATGGTACAGAAAGGTGTGTGGGGTTGGCCTACACTTTAGCTACATAAATGTAACTTGTGCCTTGTCTATACTGCAGCTACTGAAATGGAACGAATACTGCGCTCCCACTATACTGCTGCTTCGGAATTGTTACTGGGGCCTGTCTTGAGTGCTACTATTACTGAAATGGGACGCATACTGTGCTCCCCCTATAATGCTGCTAGTGATATGTTAGTGGGGCCTGTCCTAATGCTACGGCTGAAATGTTAGTAATTATGGGCTCTGCCTATACCGCTGCTAATGGTATGTCTCTGGGGTGTGGAAACAGAGGCTTCCCAAAGACATGATGGCGGCGAGGCCATTTCCCACCAACGCTGTTACTGTTAAGGTGCATATAACCACGGACACGTGGAGAGGACACGTAGTGCCTCAAAAACATCCCCTGCCACAGGCCACTTAATCCTGGCCACATTCCGAAAACCAACAAAATAAAACCGCGCTACTAGGTCCGCAGTCACCACCACATTACCACCAACGCGGTTACTGTTAAGGTAGATATTACCAGTCTGACTGGGGCATGCAGTGTGGGCCGAAGCCCACCTGCATTAAGCACGACATTACTACCTCAGCTGTGTTGGGCAATGCAATGGGATATTTTTATGTACCGCCGGTGGGTTCCAGGGAGCCACCCATGCTGTAGGTGCACACGGAGTTTAACCTACATGTGTCCACTTGTAAAGAACCCCAGTCTGACTGGGGCATGCAGTGTGGGCCGAAGCCCACCTGCATTAAGCACGACATTACTACCTCAGCTGTGTTGGGCAATGCAATGGGATATTTTTATGTACCGCCGGTGGCTTCCTGGCACCCACCCATGCTGTCGGTCCACAGGGACTTGTAAATGCATCTGTTTCCACTTGTAAAGAACCCCAGTCTGACTGGGGCATGCAGTGTGGGCCGAAGCCCACCTGCATTAAGCACAACATTACTACCTCAGCTGTGTTGGGCAATGCAATGGGATATTTTTATGTACCGCCGGTGGGTTCCAGGGAGCCACCCATGCTGTGGGTGCACACGGAATTCCCATTGCTGAGTTGTACCTGCCTGTGACTATTTATAAAAAACTGCGGTCTGACTGGGGCATGCAGACACCTTGACAGAATGAATAGTGTGTGGCACATAGGTTCCCCATTGCTATGCCCACGTGTGCAGCTCCTGATGGCGGTGGCACAGGATTATATTTCTCATTTTTTATGTACAGCATTGTGGGCTATCGCCCGGCCCCTTTTAAAGAGGGTCGCTGCCTAGCCGTGCCAACCCTCTGCAGTGTGTGCCTGCGGTTCCTCGTCATGGCAGACGCACTTGTAAATAGACATGAGGGTGGTGTGGCATGAGGGCAGCTGAAGGCTGCGCAGGGACACTTTGGTGTGCGCTGTGGGGGGGGGGGGGGGTTGGTCAGCATGTAACCCAGGAGAAGTGGCAGCGGAGTGTCATGCAGGCAGTGATTGTGCTTTGTTGGAGGTAGTGTGGTGCTTAGCAAAGGTATGCCATGCTAATGAGGGCTTTTCAGAAGTAAAAGTTTTTGGGAGGGGGGGGGGCCCACTCTTGCCGCTATTGTGGCTTAATAGTGGGACCTGTGAACTTGAGATGCAGCCCAACATGTAGCCCCTCGCCTGCCCTATCCGTTGCTGTGTCGTTCCCATCACTTTCTTGAATTGCCCAGATTTTCACACATGGAAACCTTAGCGAGCATCGGCGAAATACAAAAATGCTCGGGTCGCCCATTGACTTCAATGGGGTTCGTTACTCGAAACGAACCCTCGAGCATCGCGATAATTTCGTCCCGAGTAACGAGCACCCGAGCATTTTGGTGCTCGCTCATCTCTACTCAGATTCTATTTTGAACATGCAAGTGCTGGATTTTCTTCTAGTTTTGCTGAAGCAGTATTCTTCATAAAATATTGGATTAAAGGGAGAAGTGGAGATCCACTGTACTCCAGCTCACTACTTTGTTACCCAGGGTTTAGGGTTATGAGTTCCCTTCCCTGTGAGTGAAGTCATCCCAGCACTACTGATGAAGAGGTTTACCCCGAAATGCGTATATTAGCTGGATTTTAAGTTTAATATTCTAAATAAAACAAGAAGCTGGATATTCATCCAATTGTCCTGGTACCTTTACTGGAACCTCTGGAGAGCTGCGCCTGCACAGCAGATTTTTCTTTTAGCATATACTGTATACAGATTGAGCTTTTATCAAGGCCCATTTCGACACAATGATTATCGCTCAAAAGCCATCTTTTGAGCAATAATCGTTGCGTGTAAATGTGCCCATCTTTCAGTTTTATGCCGAACAACGGACCTCAGTTCGGCTTGAAATCCATCCTTCAGCACAATAGCTGATAAAATGGACCGCACGCTGTGCTCTGCCCGAGGAGCGCTGATAACAGCTGATTACATTGTCTAAGCTGTAATCAGCATGGCAGAACAAAGAGAATTTATTCAGAGAACAGCGGGTGGTCCTCGAAATAAATTCAGGAGCCCTCATCCACCAACTCCTCCATGTACATTAATTTTGAACCAATATAATAGCTACAATAAGCCTTGCTACTATATATGCCTTGGCTGTTCAGTCTTTGCGCTCACATACTACCTACCTCTGCTGTATCTCCCTCATATGTAGTTACTATCAAGTACTCTTCAGTTTCCTGTACCGATACAGAGCTATGACACTGTGCTAAGTGAGCTTACCTCCGGAGTTCTCTACATTCTTAGAATAAATATTGCCTCCTGAAATACCTCCCGCACTTTCTCTGTGCTAATCCCCACTCCTTCTCTCTCCCTATCGCTGGTTGTTATAACTATTAAGTCCCTGAAGCATATTAGCACTTTCTGCTTAGTTTAAGCAGCGCTGTTGATTAGAGCCACCTGATTGGCTCTTCGGCACCACGTGACTACACAGCGTGCACGCGGATTGCCTTCAGCAGCCGTGTGCACTACACACTACAGTTAAGCAGACCTGCACAACACACTACACTTAAGCAGCACGCGGTTAGGGTTTAGGGTTAGCTGTAGGGTTAGTTTTAGGGTTAGGTTTAGGGTTGGGGTTAGGGTTTAGGTAACCCTAACCCTAAAACTAACCCCGTGCTGCTTAAGTGTAGTGTGTAGTGCACGGCTGCTGAAGGCAACGCGCGTGCACGCTGTGTAGTCACGTGGTGCCGAAGAGCCAATCAGGTGGCTCTAATCAGCAGCTCTGCTTAAAGGGGTTGTCTCGCGAAAGCAAGTGGGGTTCAGCACTTCAGTATGGCCATATTAATGCACTTTGTAATATACATCATGCATTAAATATGAGCCATACAGAAGTTATTCACTTCCCTTCCCTGCGCTGGCGTCCCCGTCTCCATGGCTCCGTCTAACTTCAGCGTCTAATCGCCCGATTAGACGCGCTTGCGCAGAAGGGTCTTCTGCCTTCGGCTCGGCAGCAGCGGTGTTCTGGCTCCGCCCCCTTCTACACGTCATCGCGTAGCTCCGCCCCATGACGTGTGCCGATTCCAGCCTCCTGATTGGCTAGAATCGGCACACGTCGTGGGGCGGAGCTACGCGATGACGCGCAGAAAGGGGCGGAGCCAGAACGCCGCTGACGAGCCGAAGGCAGAAGACCCTTCTGCGCAAGTGCATCTAATCGGGCGATTAGACGCTGAAGTTAGACGGAGCCATGGAGACGGGGACGCCAGCGCAGGGAAGGGAAGTGAATAACTTCTGTATGGCTCATATTTAATGCACGATGTATATTACAAAGTGCATTAATATGGCCATACAGAAGTGCTTAACCCCACTTGCTTTCGCGAGACAACCCCTTTAAGCTAAGCAGAAAGTGCTAATATGCTTCCAGGGCCTTTGATGATGACATGTCATGTGATACCCAGTGTGGGAGGAGTCAGGGATCACATGACCACGGGGGCTAAGTAAATGTAGGATTCTGCAGAGGTGTGTGTGTCAGAGTATCAGTGTCAGGATGTAGTGGAGCTGTGTGTGTTGGAGCTGTGGGGTTCTGGATTGATTGAGTGAGTGGAGCTGTGTGTGGGGGTCAGGATTGATGTAGTGAAGCTGTGTGTGATGTGTGTGGGGGTCAGGATTGATGTAGTGAAGCTGTGTGTGATGTGTGTGAGGGTCAGGATTGATGTAGTGGAGCTGTGTGTGGGGTTCAGGATTGATGTAGTGGAGCTGTGTGTGTGATGTGTGTGAAAGTATGGATGTAGCAGAGCTGTGTGTGTAATGTGTGGGGATCAGGATGGATGTACTAGAGCTATGTGTGTGATATCTGGGGATCAGGATGAATGTAGCTGAGCTGTGTGTGTGATGTCTAGGGATCAGGATGGATGTAGTAGAGCTGTGTGTGTGATGTCTGGTGATCAGGATGGATGTAGTAGAGCTGTGTGTGTGATGTCTGGGGATCAGGATTGATGTAGTAGAGCTGTGTGTGATGTCTGGGGATCAGGATTGATGTAGTAGAGCTGTGTGTGATGTCTGGGGATCAGGATGGATGTAGCAGAGCTGTGTTTGTGATGTCTGGGGATCAGGATGGATGTAGTAGAGCTGTGTTTGTGATGTCTGGGGATCAGGATTGATGTAGTAGAGCTGTGTGTGATGTCTGGGGATCAGGATGGATGTAGTAGAGCTGTGTGTGATGTCTGGGGATCAGGATGGATGTAGTAGAGCTGTGTGTGATGTCTGGGGATCAGGGTAGATGTAGTAGAGCTGTGTGTGTGATGTCTGGGGATCAGGATGGATGTAGCAGAGCTGTGTGTGTGATGTCTGGGGATCAGGATGGATGTAGCAGAGCTATGTGTGTGATGTCTGGGGATCAGAATGGATGTAGTGGAGTTGTGTGTGTGATGTGTAGGGGTCAGGATGGATGTCCGGCTAGCGCTGCAGTGTTGGGACCTGAGGATGAGAGCGAAGGAGCAGTACATTCGGTACGAGGTATGCACCATGTACTGCATGTAATCTTGTATGTTTAGGTGGTATACATTATACCAGCTGTACGTATAATTATGTACAGGACATAAGCAGGTACGATCAGCATCACTATATAGAGGGGATGTATATCTCCTGTATATAGTGATATGGAGCATGCTGGGGGAACCTGGGTATCTCATGTATATAATTATATATGTGTAGATTGTATGTGAGTGTCTGCAGCGTGTACTCGCGAGTAGATGATGTATGATTCACACTAAACGTCATCTACTCGCGAGAACACGCTGGATGGGATCCACACATGCGCACAGCCGCTGAACGGGATCCAGGAGATAAAGGAGGAAAAAAATGCTGTGATAAGCCACGCCCACAAGTCACACCTCGACACGCCCCCTTTTTTTTACCATGGTCGGTATTTATTCGTGACAAAGGTGGCAACCCTAGTCACAGTCCATACACACAGGTTCCCCTCGGTACAAAACACACAGCACACTGCCCTGTCTTACCTGTCTCTATGCCATCCCTGGATACAGAAGGTGCTGTCTGTGGGAGAGACCCTGTGTCTCCCCCTTCTGCTCTAAGCAATGAGCCAATCCCTGATGTCAGCTGGCTACTGATTGGCTGACAGTCAGGTTTAATCTTACTGGTGCAGAGCCTAAGGGCCAGGAATCAGCTCTATTAGTCCCTATGCAGGAGGAGGAGTTTAAAAAGTGCAGAAAGGAAAGAGAGAGGTGATAAATAGAAGAAAAGAGAACAATTAGTCAGTCGTCAGAGTCAGAAAGGAGGAGGACGTCAGACAGTGAGAGCAAGGAGTGCAGCGCGGTTTGTCCCCAGACCGGATGGGGTCTACATCCATCCCCCGGGCATCCTCCAGCAGAGGAAGAGAAGCATCTCTCCGAGATCAACTTCTACAAAACTAGTGAGTAGAGATGAGCGAGCGTACTCGGAAAAGCACTACTCGCTCGAGTAATTTGCTTTATCCGAGTATCACTGTGCTCGTCCCTGAAGATTCGGGTGCCGCTGCGGCTGACAGGTGAGTCGCAGCGGGGAGCAGGGGAGAGCGGGCGGGAGAGAGGGAGAGAAAGATCTGCAGCATATCATCTGGAGAGTCCAATTAGTGTGTGGCGTCACCGTGACAAGGACTAGGCCTCCGGCCATACGGACAGTAAGGCCTTATGTCCACGGGCTTTAAATCCGCAGGGTTTTTCCCGCACGCGGATCTGCACCCCATAGGGATGGATTAGACACCCGCAGGTAATTAAATACCTGCGGATGTCATTTTTCCCGTCAGGCGCGGATCTGCGTGCGGGAAAAAAATGGACATACTCCATTTTAGTGCGGGTCTCCCGCGGGGACGGCTTCCGCAGGCTTCTATTGAAGCCTATGGAAGCCGTCCGGATCCGTGGGAGACCCGTACCAGAATTAAACTCGCCTGCTCCGGGCGATGACTTCGCGGCTGGATCTTCTTTCTACGGCCCGGCGGATGTGCCCGGCGCGTGCGCACAGAACACTGCCGGCGTGCCAAGCACATCCACCGAGCCAAAGCAAGAAGTGTTAAGGACCGTTACACATGACCGGTCACATTAACCTTTCAAGCCTTGGGTTCCAAATTAGTTCATACCTGGATGCATCAGAGAGGCCAAAAACTATATGATTTATAGTAATTAGCTCTCACAGATATGTAGAGATGAGCCGCGGCAGGTATATACAGCCCACTCTGCTTCAGGCGCGTACACACTGAATCTTTATTAACTTTTCATAGCATTTCTCAATACAGGAAAGGAATACGTCATTAGTCACGGCTTTAATCTCATTGGGTTAGAAAAACATCAAGAATTGTGCTTTGTTGAACAATCAGCGCAGTGAGAATAAATATGTGAAATGTCCTTCAAATGATTATTCTCTCTTGTGAGTTTGGATGATCACAGCGTCTTATCAGCACGATTTGCTCTTTTCCAAAGCTCAGGACATGGGGGAGGTTTTTCTGATAGCGGCTGTACCAGGCAAATGTTCTCGGATGAATAGAAAGAAAAAAAAAACAAATCATTAGACAATGCACCGAATACCCTGCTGTAAAGTTATTTTTGCAAATTTATTGTTTCACTACACACAAGCTTATTTACATCTTATAATGCTCCATTTTGTATCTAGCGGCCATTTTGAGACAGATTCTTCCATTTTATGGACCTGTACCTTCTCAAATCCCCCTAGAAACTGTCTCAAAATAAACAATACCTTTATTACTTCTACTGGGCGGGGTAAGGTTTGCTTTCCCTATCTCTAGCTCATGATCTATGCCCTACCTATCATTGTTGGTCAGCTGTCCAAGGGCTAATCCCTTCCCCGACAACTAATCCTAACTAACTAAACACGAAGACCTAGTAGACACAGAAGGGATCTACAACACACATGCTACTCTATTCTAATGGCTGGGAGACTAGAGTGGTCACCCCTGCTTCTGCTGAGACAGATCCATAAGGGGACAAATCGCTCTATTGTATTATAGGCATATAGCCTGGGGTCTCTACATTTACGTATACGGGGGCGACAGGTACCATCTGATCTGTAAGCTTAGCACAGGAGCGTTTTATGCAGGGCACAATACAGACAGAAAGTAGCAGGAGTATGATAAGAGTAACCAGAATCCCTATACCTATCTGCATCAAGAATTGTTTCCATTGTCCGGTCCATACAAACCACTCATCCCAGGGGTTAGTTATCCCAGAATTACGCTTCAGCTCTTCTGACAATGTGGCCAATTTCTTTATTGCGATAGTCACTTTACCTGTGGGCCCTGTGTTATCTGGAATATACGTACAGCAAGTTTCACCAATCATTTTACAAACACCACCTTTCTCGGCTAGTATCATATCCAGAGCCACTCGGTTCCGGAAAGCCATGGTGGCCGTGGGGCCCAACTGATCAGCAAGCCCCTAAAGTGCATCTCTTGTATAGCTCACGAACCCCTGCTGGTTGTAATATATATACAAACATTCTTATTGATGGTTACTATTCCAAACAGGGACTCAAATCAGGCCTTAACTTGATCCCTGGCTTTAAACTCATCTGGCACCCCCCCTTGGCACTCTGATTGCATCTATATATATACACATGTGGATCAAACCTGCCACCTGGTTTCAGATTGTGACGCTCGTCTGTAGGACCTGAGAGAGAAGCAGAGACTACAGAATGCGTTATTGACAATTCCTTGGAGAGACCTATGACAAAATTAACAAGAGAATCATTTCCCAAACTTGGCTACTGTGGTATGTATCCTCCGGAGAAAAAGAAAAACTAATGGAAGACACTCAATTCAAGATTTACCCGTTTCCTTCATTGCCCATGGATCTACTTTCCCACTACTCCGTGGACGGTAGGGTGTGTGAAAAGCCTGGAATATACCCAAAGCAGACATGATGTGTTGCATTATTTCACCTGTGACATTTGTACCTTTGTTAGACTCAATTACTTCCGGTGCCCCATATCTGCGGATTACCTCATTCATGAGCTTCTGTACGGTTACCTGCTTATTTACTTTGGTAACAGGGTAGGTCTCCAACCTGAAAAGAAATCAACAACAAGCACATATTCATGCTTCCCAACAAGTGGGAGCTGAATGTAGCCAATTTGCAATCCCTGAAATGGGTAGAGTGGTCTAGGCAAGCGTTATGTGGCAAATTTACTTCTGCCCTGTTGCTTACGGCAAAGATCATGCAAAATTGGACAAATGATACAGCAGCTACAGAAAACCCAGGAACCACCCATCCTTGCTCAAGCGTTGACATCATTGCTGTCTGGCCTTCCATGTTAGGCCGTAATCATGAGCTATGCCAAATGCATACTGGGAGTCAGTGTAAATGTTTGCCGTCTTACCTTCTACCACTCTACACGCCTCAGTGAGGACCTGTAATTCCGCTTCCTGTCCTGGGACATGCGGAGGCATTCTGCTTTTAGGACATCTTGTTGCGTGACCACTGCATATCCAGTGTGGAGTCGTCAATTACCCTGGTACCATCTACAAAAACAACTCAGAATATGCATTATTAACAAGGGCTTTCAGTTAACATAAAGAAGAGACAGTGTCTGCAATTGCATCTTCCTGGACATGTGCCAGGGGGTACTGACGGACCAAGGGGCTAAGAGCTTGGTCCTCTGCGTACGTAAGAGTGAGGACGGGTAGAGGTGTCGCTTGGTCTGCTGCCATCCGACAGAAGGTCGGGTGACTTTCAGACCCGGGGTGTATACGAGCCTCACCGGACGGGTGAAGTTTGATACAACATCCCAAGGGTCCCATCACGCAATTCTCAATATGCTTTCAGGACCTTCCAGCATAAGGAAGCGAGTGAGGTATCGTGACCCTTTAAACATTACCTCAAGCGGTTCAGTTTCTGCCAGCTGAATTGGCACTTCTGAAGCCCCTTTCACAAATTACCGCTAAACAATCAGATTGGTTTTCTATTTCAAATAGATCATAACCTTATTGTAAAAAGGAAAAAGAAAAAATTAAAAATTTAAAAATAGCTGACCTGCAATACCTAGATCACCTATATCTTCTCTCCCCCCCCCCCCCCCTTTGAACTAGGGTACTTAATTGGGAGAGTAACCGAGTTCAAGGTAGTAGCAACAGTGAGAAGAATGACAAGAGCACATTGTAGCTGGATTTGACGGGCCAGAAATAAGTGCTTGGGTTGCACTTGCGTAAGAATGCTCCGAATGACATGAGGGGTGAGGACCACTAAGGAATGGGGGGGGGGGGAGGGGTATAGTCCAATGCCAACTCAGAAGGTTTGTCAACCATTGCCTGTACTGCTGCCACCGCACAAACACATGAGGGAGCTCCTCGAGCCACTGGATCCACCCTTATTGAGTAGTATCCAAGTGGCCGTGGTTGTCCTCCGTGCTTTTGTGTCAACACTGCCGTCGCATGGCCAGAAAGTTCAGTACAGAAAAGAGTAAAGGGTAAAGAGTAGTTGGGAATACCTAAGACTAGAGAGCTACTTCAGAGGTGAGAGAGAAAAGAATAATTGGAAGACAGTCATAGAGTGGTTGCATAAGAGAGGAAACCGAGTGGATTCATGGGCAGCAGTATGAAACAAGGCCCAGAAAGGTGCGGAGTTTGGCAACACATATAGGTACAGGTATGGCCTGGAGAACAGCCTTTTGTTCCTCTGTCAGATGTCCAGTTCCTTGGCCTAAACAATGACCCAGGAGAACAACCTTTATTTTGCAGGACTGGAGTTTGTCATTTCTGCAAGAAAAATTAACAGTGAAATTGTGGCTTGTTGGCAGGCTTCCAGATCATCAGCACACAGCACCTACACCACACAGCGCCGACAGCACACAGCGCCTACATGTGGTAGGTGGCTGACTGACACCTCATCAGCACACAGTGCCTACATCACACAGCGCCGACAGCACACAGCGCCTACATGCGGTAGGTGCCTGGCTGACCCTTCAGCGTCTTTTCTGGACTGGAAAAAGAGGGGTGTTTGTTGGAGCAGTTAGTTTACAAAACTCTTCTGAACCGGCACCTGAGGTCTCAACCCGTACTGATCCATCTGGTGAGAATTTGATGGATGCAGATAAGGCCTGTAAGATATCAGCGCCAATAACAGAGACATAAATTACATCAGGGCAGAATATTCTACAAACATCTATCCACATTGAAAATTTACAGTCTGCATATGCAGCGGGGGGGAGGGGAAATTGTATCCCCAGTCAATATCTGCATCGTCTGAACACGGGTCATTAACTCTCATCCATCCATGCAGTCAAGTCTGCCTCTCTCATTCAAATGCCTATGATTCACCACACACACAATGTTTGTGCCGTTAGAGTTCAGGAAATTGTGGATACATTGCACTAGGATGCACACCGTTCACACCAGGAGATAACGCGTATGATGCAACTGTCCTCATCTTGCAAACAATGCATTCAATCACTACCACCTCTCCCTGGAATCAGTCAAACTTTAACTGTCTGTAATACTAGAGATGTACAACAGATCCCACAACACTAATATTTCCCACAAAAGGAGCACACATCTAGCAATTATGCACACGTCCTACCAAAGCAAACTTCTCTAATCTTTGGCCTTGAGAGTTAGATGAAGAAAACCAAAGGGAAGGGGGGGGGGGGGGGGGAATTGGAGACAAGGGGGAGGACCTGCTCCGGTCTAGCTGCGGCTTCTAATAGATCAAGCATTAACCCTCTATGTACTCCTATATATTTATATATCTATATATATTATCACATATTGACCCTCCCCTTCCGACCTTTCTTCTCAGCAGTATCTGACTTATGAGGAATGGACAACACGTACAGCAATGACACAATGTTATGACATTAAAACATACAGGACAGACAGCACGGTGGTTAATTGTCACATAATTGTCTGCAGACTCTGCATGAACTTGCTTCATGTCATAGGGGGACACAGACTAGAGGATTCCCCTTTCTCCTCCATTTTTCCCCCTTGCAAAGTGGAAAAGATTTTTCCAGCAACAACTACATTCATGGGAAATTTTAAGCACAAACCTACTTGGGATGGGGGTGCTAAACACAGACTGCAGAACAGATAATCGGGAGAAGGCTGTTTGCAGACGGGATGAGGGGACTTGAATGTTTCTATGCAAAATTCAGAAAAGGCACTCGTCATTGCAGTTCAAAGAATTGGCATGCCAGGTAAAAACATACATAGATGGGAGGTCAGAGGCCAGCTCATTTCTGCTGCGGAGCTAAGATGACGTCTGAGCGGCAGCTGAAGGTATTGTTACAACATATGCTAAAATGGCCGCTGGGCTATGGCTGGCACTGAAATGGCCACCGAAGGCGTGGCCTGACTGGGCGATGGTGACGGGAGGGTCCAGGAATACTACATACTAGACACGTATCAAGATATATCGACTGGTATTGGCCCCAATAACAACACGGCCATCTAGGGGCAGGGCAAAGGGAGAAAAACATCATGGTGAAGGGCTGCCTTCCTTTGTCTTCAACTCAAAGCATATGAATAATCGCCATCTTGAATCTGCAACTTTCTTACTTCAACCTTACGTTACTTACTGAAACATCTTTCTCTGCAAACTTGAGCAAATGTCTATTAACTACAATTCCTTCATTATCAGCTAACACACTTTCCAAGCCTTCTCTGACAGCCCCCACCTTTGTAAAACGGCTGTCCGCTCTCTGTGAATATGAACTATTCCCTGCATTTAACTCATAGATAAACACATATGCTGGGTTTTGAATTCCACACCTTGTGCACATCCAATGTGGAACATCATCAGTGTTATCAGAGCCCTCGTATGGAGGCGGTCTGACAGGCTTACGGTACTTGTAAGACTTTACATGTTCTTCAATCCATTCAACTTCCTCATAACCTTCAGCTTTCAACTGTACAGAAACTTTACGCCACATTTCAGCGTCTTTCAATAAACCAGCATCATTCAGTGACTCTCTACACTTAATCAACATTTCTGACCACAATCCAGGTTGCAGCCTGCCACCAGACGGCATACCCACTATCTCACATAACTTCTTAACCTTCTTCACATACTCCTCTCCTCTACATGACACCAAGTGGACAGAATCCAGGAGACCCTGATCAGTAGTCTTCTTAAAGAACTTCAACATGTTTCTAATATCCGAGCCCTTTTTCCACTGGAGGTCTGACGCCCTATGCTCAATCACGTGATGTTCAAAGACTTTCACGTCTGATGCCCTATGCTCAATCACCCCCTGGAACCTATACTCATGGATATCTTTAAATACACCTAATATCCGAGCCCTTTTTCCAATGGAGGTCAGAATCGCCCCCTGGAACCTATACTCATGGATATCTTTAAATACACAATAAATTTGCAACAACAACTTAGGTACCTATATCTATCGATTCTGTCCCTTGGTGTCACTTAAGATTACCCAAGACCTGAGGTAACAATGTCTATTGATGACAGCTTAACAATTGTACATTGAAATAACGACTGACCGCAGGACAGACTACAATCAAACGTGCCAAAACAGACCACGGTAGACATCATATATATGTATATATGTGACTTACCGCGCTGTATGGGGTTGATCAGTCCCCGGCCTTTGGCACGGCTGATATCATCAATCCAGGTCTGTGTCGCAGTCCAATGGTTATCATCAGCGTCAATCAATAATCCTGCCGACTACGCCAGTTGTTAAGGACCGCTACACATGACCGGTCACATTAACCTTTCAAGCCTTGGGTTCCAAATTAGTTCATACCTGGATGCATCAGAGAGGCCAAAAACTATATGATTTATAGTAATTAGCTCTCACAGATATGTAGAGATGAGCCGCGGCAGGTATATACAGCCCACTCTGCTTAAGGCGCGTACACACTGAATCTTTATTAACTTTTCATAGCATTTCTCAATACAGGAAAGGAATACGTCATTAGTCACGGCTTTAATCTCATTGGGTTAGAAAAACATCAAGAATTGTGCTTTGTTGAACAATCAGCGCAGTGAGAATAAATATGTGAAATGTCCTTCAAATGATTATTCTCTCTTGTGAGTTTGGATGATCACAGCGTCTTATCAGCACGATTTGCTCTTTTCCAAAGCTCAGGACATGGGGGAGGTTTTTCTGATAGCGGCTGTACCAGGCAAATGTTCTCGGATGAATAGAAAGAAAAAAAAAACAAATCATTAGACAATGCACCGAATAACCTGCTGTAAAGTTATTTTTGCAAATTTATTGTTTCACTACACACAAGCTTATTTACATCTTATAATGCTCCATTTTGTATCTAGCGGCCATTTTGAGACAGATTCTTCCATTTTATGGACCTGTACCTTCTCAAGAAGATCCAGCCGTGAGGAAGAGAAGAGGTGCCCGGTCCGCTGCGGGTAAGTTATTCTTATTTTAGGTCTCCCGCGGATCCAGACGGCTTCCATAGGCTGACCCGCACGAAAATGGAGCATGTCTTGTTTTTTTTTCATGCTCCATTTTTAAAAAATCCCTTTTATAGACCATCCGCCGGTATTTATCTACCCGCGGGTGGTCAATGCATCCCTATGGGATGCGGATCCACGGCGGGAGAAGAGTTAAAATCCGCTGCAGATTTTAATTCTTCATTTGCCCGTGGACATGAGGCCTTATAGTTTGGCTTTGGCTTGTCTGCAGTGCTGGTCAATTTAGTATCCTCCTGGGGTTGCTGAGGTGCACAGCCGGTTGCTGGAGCTCTTGTTTGTTCCTGTGGACTGCTGTGATGCTAAGTACCACCATTGCTATTCTTTGCTACTGTTCTTATTTCGCTCGATGTACCCTGGTAGGGACTTCTTAGTGGCCAAGGTACGCCTGCAGGTCCGTTCTTTATCAGAGTGATCGGCCTGCCAATTAGTTAGTGCCCCCTCCTGGGTACAGGGTTTTGTTTAGGAATAGATTTTCCCTTTTGCTTTAGTTACACACGGTGGTGCTTTGGTTTGGTTACGTTAGTTATGCACGGTCGTGCTTCATTGTGTTTGTTTGCACTGTGCATCCAGTTTGGATGTAGCAATTATCATGTAGGACAGTGTACATCAGTACTGAGCAGTGGAAATGTGAATAAACAGCAGCGAATCAGTCACCATTAGCTCTAAAAGCACATCTGTATATGACTAGCTCTCCCTCTTCCTCTTCCCTTCTGCTCTCATAGATTTCAATGAGCATGATAACTCATTACCCTCCTCCATTACCAGATATTATTTCACTAGACAACAGGCAGTGAATAGCAATTAATAGGAAGGGAGGCCCCGAGTGGTCAGCACTTTATGGTTACTTTACAGCGCAAAAACATTATTTTCAGTAAATTACGCTTTAGCTCGTTATCACACTGGCCACATATAAACATAAGATGGTTGAAAGTTAGTCACTATTTAAGCTTTTCTGCCTTAATAAATGACAAATTGATCTGCATGCACTTCTATCAGACAAACGTTATTGAAGTAGCATTAAATATGTGGACAGCACAGACGCAGTCCGGCTTCACCGATCCATCACATTAACGTTGCTTACCTCCTGCATGGGCACAAAATTGGAGAAGATGATGTCTTCAGTCTAGTTCATTAGTGGCTAATTCTTGGATATGACCATAGTGCAGGCAGACCGCTTAGAGTCAGTATTGCATGAAATAGTCATAGAATTCTGTCTGTCAGGAGCGCTAAGCACTTACTCACCGAGCGCACTGTGCGTGCCTTGTGCAGAGAACAGAACTCATTGTTTTCAATGGGGCCAGTCTCACGTTAGCTTTTTGTACGCACATTTCACACACAGAGAAATAAAAGTGACACGTTGACGCACATTTTGATGCACGTTTGCAAACCAAAGGCACCCTAGGAGTCTATAGAAGGGCTCGCTGATCCCAGCTAAATTGCGCAATGAACTGTGCAATTTCACGGGAACCTGAAAACATAGAGTACTTTTTAGGCTGCACAGCCTTTTAAATGACGGCGTCACTGTGTTCTGTGATGATGTGACGGTCCCCAGCAGAAAGAGCAATTAAAGGCATGCATGCGATAGGGTGACCTTGACAGAACAGAAAGTCACATTATCGCGAGCGTTTCTGCACTTTCGCTCGTCTGAAGGAGCCCTAACACTTCTGTTACACTGTCGTTTTAGTGTCTTTTACAAAAGAAAATGTGGCAAAAAATGGCAGGAGAAATGCCACCAAAAAACAGCATTTTTTTCCAGAAAACTTCACAAACATTTTTGTGAAAAAATGGATTTGAAAGGTATAGTGCATATAAAGAAAGGACTTGCACATTCACTCGAGCAAGTGCAATGACCGTTCAGTGAAAAACTGACCGATTCCACTTTGCGTGTACGCGCTTTACAGCCGTTTTTTGCATTTTCATGAACATAAAACAACAAAGTTGGCCCAATTGATGAAATTTAAAACTCCCATGAAAGTGAAAGGGTGCGTGAAAAAAACAAAGGAGCGAACACGCATGCCATGCAAGTGCATTCCGATTTTGTTTAATGCACCCATTGAATTGAATAAGTAATTCTGTTCTGAGAATCACACCAAATGCTATTCTTTTTTGCTCTGACCATCGGTCCATAAAAAAAAAAAAAAATTGCACATGTGGATGCGCACGTGGACTTTAAAGGGTCTTGTTTAAACTCAGACAGAACTCAGATGTTAAAATCGCCCGTGTGAATAAGCCCTTCTATTTTTCCTTCATGCTGGATCCACTTCTAGCTTTGCCTCAAAACATTGCATCGAAAGCTGCCATGAAAACCTGGGTTTAAACCCACCGTGTGCCCCATTCATACAGCCGACTCTATCGACAGATAGTACTTACCCGAATCCCCGCGGTCCGGCGTCTTCATACTTACCTTGTGAAGATGGCCGCCGGGATCTTCACCCTCGGTGGACCGCAGGGCTTCTGTGCGGTCCATTGCTGATTCCAGCCTCCTGATTGGCTGGAATCGGCACACGTGACGGGGCGGAGCTACGAGGAGCCGCTCTCCGGCACGAGCGGCCCCATTCAGCAAAGGAGAAGACCGGACTGCGCAAGCGCGTCTAATCGGGCGATTAGACGCTGAAGATTAGACGGCACCATGGAGACGAGGACGCTAGCAACGGAGCAGGTAAGTGATTAACTTCTGTATGGCTCATAATTAATGCACAATGTACATTACAAAGTGCATTAATATGGCCATACAGAAGTGTATACCCCACTGTGTTTCGCGGGACAACCCCTTTAACAGAACACCAAGGCTCAGATGGGAATTGAGTGCCATTACCCCACATCTCCCAATGAGTGGTGGGAAAGCGATTGTAGATTCACACACGGGTTTTAAAGAAAGAAGCTTTTGGTTTTCATGCAGTATTTTCAGCCAAAACCAAAAGTGGATTTATTAGGCCCAGCTGATATACCCGGCTTCGCCCGAGTTGATTTGGTACTGGTGTTGGCCTGTTGTTCACATTGGAAATTTTATGAAGTTGCGGTTACTTCAGAGGAACCGAGGAATAAAATATGTATATACATAGAGCAGTGTTAGGTTCTCAGCATGATGCATGTACCAGTGTCCCTCTTCAGAATGTGCCACCCCTCAAACTCTTTATACCCAGTCCATTACTGCTTCCTTGTGTACTTTAACTCTTTCCAATCCACTGTCTGACGTCTGAAGACATTCTGATTGAAGGATGTACAGCTCCCATATCGGAAGATGTCCGGCAGGGTATTCTTACTGTATATGACTGGCCGCTCTGTTGTCGGGGGCCTCTTCTGCATGTCCCATACCACAGTACTGGCTCTAGCCAGCAGACGGCGCCATTCTATAATGGCAGAAAGAGAAAGCCCCCTAGAAATTGCTGAATCCAAAATTGGATTGCAAAGTATCAAATCCCAGCCTGTCAGTATATACACATAGAGGTGAGGTAGATTCTTCTCAGTATATACACATAGAGGTGAGGTAGATTCTTCTCAGTATATACACATAGAGGTGAGGTAGATTCTCCTCAGTATATACACATAGAGATGAGGTAGATTCTCCTCAGTATATACACATAGAGGTGAGGTAGATTCTCCTCAGTATATACACATAGAGATGAGGTAGAGTCTCCTCAGTATATACACATAGAGGTGAGGTAGATTCTCCTCAGTATATACACATAGAGGTGAGGTAGATTCTCCTCAGTATATACACATAGAGGTGAGGTAGATTCTCCTCAGTATATACACATAGAGGTGAGGTAGATTCTGCTCAGTATATACAAATAGAGGGGAAGTAGATTCTCCTCAGTATATACACATAAAGGTGAGGTAGATTCTCCTCAGTATATACACATAGAGGTGAGGTAGATTCTCCTCAGTATATACACATAGAGGTCAGGTAGATTCTCCTCAGTATATACACATAGAGGTGAGGTAGATTCTCCTCCGTATATACAGAGAGAGGTGAAGTAGATTCCCCTCAGTATATAAACACAGAGGTGAGGTAGATTCCCCTCAGTATATAAACACAGAGGTGAAGTAGATTCTCCTCAGTATATACACACAAAGGTGAGGTAGATTCCCCTCAGTATATACACATAGAGGTGAGGTAGATTCTCCTCAGTATATACACATAGAGGTGAGGTAGATTCTGCTCAGTATATACACATAAAGGTGAGGTAGATTCTCCTCAGTATATACACATAGAGGTGAGGTAGATTCTCCTCAGTATATACACATAAAGGTGAGGTAGATTCTCCTCAGTATATACACACACAGAGGTGAGGTAGATTCTCCTCAGTATATACACACAGAGGTGAGGTAAAATTCTCCTTAGTATAGACACATAGAGGTGAGGTAGATTCTCCTCAGTATATACACACAGAGGTGAGGTAGATTCTCCTTAGTATAGACACATAGAGGTGAGGTAGATTCTCCTCAGTATATACACACAGAGGTGAGGTAGATTCTCCACAGTATATACACATAGAGGTGAGGTAGATTCTCCTCAGTATATACACATAGAGGTGAGGTAGATTCTCCTCAGTATATGCACATAGAGGCGAGGTAGATTCTCCTCAGTATATACACAAAGAGGGGAGGTAGATTCTCCTCAGTATATACACATAAAGGTGAGGTAGATTCTTCTCAGTATATACACGTAGAGCTCAGTTACATTCTCCTCAGTATATACACATAGAGGTGAGGTAGATTCTCCTCAGTATAGACACATAGAGATGAGGTAGATTCTCCTCAGTATATACACACACAGAGGTGAGGTAGATTCTCCTCAGTATATACACACAGAGGTGAGGTAGATTCTCCTTAGTATAGACACATAGAGGTGAGGTAGATTCTCCTCAGTATATACACACAGAGGTGAGGTAGATTCTCCACAGTATATACACATAGAGGTGAGGTAGATTCTCCTCAGTATATACACATAGAGGTGAGGTAGATTCTCCTCAGTATATGCACATAGAGGCGAGGTAGATTCTCCTCAGTATATACACAAAGAGGGGAGGTAGATTCTCCTCAGTATATACACATAAAGGTGAGGTAGATTCTTCTCAGTATATATACACATAGAGGTGAGGTAGATTCTCCTCAGTATATACACACGGAGGTCAGGTAGATTCTCCTCAGTATATACACATAAAGGTGAGGTAGATTCTTCTCAGTATATACACGTAGAGCTCAGTTACATTCTCCTCAGTATATACACATAGAGGTGAGGTAGATTCTCCTCAGTATAGACACATAGAGATGAGGTAGATTCTCCTCAGTATATACACACACAGAGGTGAGGTAGATTCTCCTCAGTATATACACACAGAGGTGAGGTAGATTCTCCTTAGTATAGACACATAGAGGTGAGGTAGATTCTCCTCAGTATATACACACAGAGGTGAGGTAGATTCTCCTTAGTATAGACACATAGAGGTGAGGTAGATTCTCCTCAGTATATACACACAGAGGTGAGGTAGATTCTCCACAGTATATACACATAGAGGTGAGGTAGATTCTCCTCAGTATATACACATAGAGGTGAGGTAGATTCTCCTCAGTATATGCACATAGAGGCGAGGTAGATTCTCCTCAGTATATACACAAAGAGGGGAGGTAGATTCTCCTCAGTATATACACATAGAGGTGAGGTAGATTCTCCTCAGTATATACACATAGAGGTGAGGTAGATTCTCCTCAGCATATACACATAAAGGTGAGGTAGATTCTTCTCAGTATATACACGTAGAGCTCAGTTACATTCTCCTCAGTATATACACATAGAGGTGAGGTAGATTCTCCTCAGTATAGACACATAGAGATGAGGTAGATTCTCCTCAGTATATACACAGAGGAGCGTTAGATTCTCCTCAGTATATAAACAGAGGGGAGGTAGATCCTTCTCTGTATACAAATAATTTCCCTAGGCTTTATGGTTTCTGAGAAAAGACCTACCCAGGCCGGGACACTAGTCTGTATCAAGGACTACTAATTGTTAGGAAATTATAGTACCAGTGTTTCTGGGGGCACAATGCGCCTCACACAGCTCTGCTACTTGCACGTCACACACAGCTTTGCTACGTTGCTTTCGCATATGAGCTGCACGTGATTTATAAACTTCAGCTGGTGCCTGAGGTGAAATCGTGGCTTGTCGCTGTGTCATGTGAGCTGCATTAGATTCATGGTGGCGTTGAATCCTCTGTGGTGACATGCTTGCACGACAGCAATGGTTAGTTACAATACTGGACAATGGTCATGATTAGATGAAGGCGGGACTGGTGTTGGAGGCATTAGCACTTGAGATGACATGATATCACATTCAGGAGATGTGAAGATAGTGAGGAAAGGATTATGCTTGGATGTTGTTGGTCAGTATGCACCGCCAGCTATGTATGTGGACATTTGTGAGTTGGCATTTATTGGGAGTCTCCACACAAGTGTGCAGCTACAAACTGCCTGACTGAGTACTGCTGTATCCATAGCAACTGAGGCCACAGGAGTTTGTGGGGGATGTAGTCCACCAATAATCCCTCATTCAGCTCAGAGACCATGTGACTGATCACGACAGCGACGACATCAAAGGTCATGTCAGCACATGAGCTATTTATGTGTACATTTGTGAGGTATCATTTACTGGAGTCTCTACACAGATGTGCAGCTGTCTCACAACCAGCTACAAACTGCTAGACTGAGTACTGCTGTATCCATAGCAACTGAAGCCACAGAGGGTTGTGGGGGATGTAGTCCACCCATAATTTGTCATTCAGTGCACAAGGAGGATAAAAGACCTATGATGACATCACTGTTATGTGAACAGGGGGCGGGGCTAACGCTGGTAACTGATTACATGATGGTGACATCACAGGTGCTGTCAAGCTCTGCATGTAACTTACACAGCACACACAGGCTGACGGGCAAGTGGCCGTTAGCACTTTGATTAGTAATTACTAGGAAATCATAGCACCAGTGTTTCTGGAGGCACAATGCACCACACAGCTCTGTACATGTACATCACATGCAGTACACATACACACACCCTGGTCAAGGGACCCCAGACTCGTCCCACACAGGTGACTGATCACATGACGGTGACAGCATCATAGGTCCTGTAAGCACACGGCTGCTGTGGCTGTTCCTAAGTATTCCATCCTATACAAATCCCGTGAGCTCAGATGCTATGGAATATTAACGAACACCTAGCTAGACAGCAACCACGTACTTACAGGACCCGTGATGATGTCACCGTCATGTGATCGGGGGCGGAGCATGTAACTCACTCACTTGGGATGAAGGACCACTGATGACATCACTGGAAGAAGTAGACTCTTGGCAGCATAGATCTGATGCAAAACAGCAAGAGAACTGTATTCTCCCATAACATGTGCAAAAGCTATGTTTTGACCTTCACAGTCTTTTTCAAAGCTTGAAAAGGACCATGGAGACCGTTCCATAGCGAATGGCCGATGTGTATCTCTATGGAGAGGGGTGAGGGAGCGAGAGGAGAGAAATCTCCTGCACTGCCCCACCCCCCTGCTGGCCGCACGGTGCGATCAAGCTGTGCTAGCTCCACGGGAGCGCAGTGACACAAGTCAATTGCCCGACACTAATCCAGTGTAAATGGGCCTTAATTCTCTCTTCAACCTGAGATGAGGAGGATTCATCTGGGCATACAGCCATTCTTTGTTATCTCAGAATTCCTTATGAGAAGTGTTACAAGTTTTTGTAGATATTTACTGTTTGTTAGTTTCACATGAGAATCAAAAATTGCTTATGTGAATTGATAGTTTCACATGAGACCTTATGTGAAGCTTTGGCGTAAAACCATGTATACTCCTTCTGATTTCTCATAAAAACTCTGTAGAATAAAAATTTTGAATTCTGTGAATACAGCAACCTGTCTGTGTCTTAGACTTCTGCAGGCCTGCTACACTTCAATATTAAAGGGGTTGTCCCGCGAAAGCAAGTGGGGTTATACACTTCTGTATGGCCATATTAATGTACATTGTGCATTAATTATGAGCCATACAGAAGTTATAAGAAGTTTTTCACTTACCTGCTCCGTTGCTGGCGTCCTCGTCTCCATGGAGCCTGCCTAATTTTCGGCGTCTAATGGCCAAATTAGACGCGCTTGCGCAGTCCGGGTCTTCTTCTTTTCTCAATGGGGCCGCTCGTGCAGGATGGCGGCTCCGTGTAGCTCCGCCCCGTCACGTGCCGATTCCAGCCAATCAGGAGGCTGGAATCGGCAATGGACCGCACAGAAGCCCTGCGGTCCACCGAGGGAGAAGATCCCGGCGGCCATCTTCAGCAGGTAAGTAAGAAGTCACCGGAGCACGGGGATTCAGGTAAGCGCTGTGCGGTGTTCTTTTTTAACCCCTGCATCGGGGTTGTCTCGCGCCGAACGGGGAAGGGGGGGGGTTGGAAAAAAAAAACCCGTTTCGGCGCGGGACAACCCCTTTAATTTGGAACTCGCAACATATCATTTGGGGTCCCTGGAATATGCCTAACACAGGGGACAGAATATTCCACAACAGAGTTGCAGAATATTTCCTCCTGTGGAATATTCAGCACCTAAATCTGCGCTGCTAACGGGTGGATCTTGATGTTTCATTGAAAATGGTAGAGTCCTGCCAGCAATTCTAGGTGCGCAGTTCGTTTAGTGGATTTTAGTGTGGAATTGCAGAGCAGCATATTCTGCAACTGCGTGAAAGGTCCCTTACTGAGCCAAACGTTCATAAAAGTCAAGCAGAATAAAGCCATAAAGGTCTTGTTGGAATCATAGAATCCTTGAATGGTAGAGTTGAAAGGACCTCCAGGGTCATCGGGTCCCAACCCCCTGCTCAGTGCAGGATCACTAAATCATCCCAGACAGATGTCTGTCCACCTCTGAAGACTTCTACTGAAGGAGAACTCAATGGAAGTGTTCAAACAAAGGCTGCACAAATTGTTGCACATCAATAAAATCATCTTGAGAGTCAACAAATGACTCATCGAGCAAAAATCTATGAGCAAAGATTTTTTTTTCATTATTTCATAAATGTTATGTTTTTTTTTTATATTTGTGGACTAGAACTGTATGTCGTTTTGTCTGAATAGAAAGCACTTTGAGTACATTTGTATGAGCTCTGAGAATAGCGCTGCTCCAGAACACGAGTCCTTCAGCATCACACACTTATTAGAAAATTTATTTTAAGCATAAAGCAGTTTAATTTATTGTTTCAGACCACCATCAAGGATAAATGTCTGTTAACTCCAAGAATTTCATTTAATGTACACAATCCCACTTATATTTTATGCCCATTTATAAATATATGAAATGTTCCTTTTTTTTCAAAAGCATAAAAAGCATGGAGGCTCTAGTACCCTGTTGCACCGGCCCTAGCTTGGATACAAGATGTGATACAGGCAGACATGGAGGCTCTAGTACTTTGTTGTACCACCTCTAGCTTGGATACAACATGTGATATGGAAGCTCTAGTACCCTATTGTACTGCCTCTAGCTTGGATACAAGTTGTGATACGGGCAGGCATGGAGGCTCTAGTACCCTGTTTGGCTCTCTCTAGCTTGGATATAGGAATGTGATATGGGCGGGCATGGAGGCATACAGGTTCCATATTTTATCCTGCCATATATGACTCCACATTTGCTGTAATTGAGCTTCTAGATTGTGCAAAGTCGTAGGCTGTGAAAGATGTCCCAGACTGTCCCATACATGTTCTATTTGTGATAAATCTGGTGACCCGGCAGCCAGGGAAGTTTGAAAATGTTGTGGGGGCTTCCTGTGACCCCCTTGTGTGTGCGGCCGAGCATTTTCCTGCTGCCTCTTGGAAGCCACCATGAGAGGAACACATGTGGCTGCAGGATGAACATATCTCTGAGCTGTTATTTTCCGTCGTACCACTACTAGGGGGGACTGACTGTCGTATGCCCCCCAGACCATCACACCAGCAGTGGCTACAGTGTGCAACTCCACAGCCAAAATGGCCATCATCAGCGTCCAAACTAAGGGCTCCTACCGACTTGCATTTTTTTTAACGTGAATGTCAGTGGGACTTTCTAATGTTAATAATGCATTGCACAAAAATCACAAAGCACAAACTTGTGATGCAGTTTTAACATTAGAAAGTCCCATTGACATTCACATCAACTGGTCCCAACACCTTCTAACAATCCCGTCAGATGCTCCTCTCTATCTGTCATCTGTCGTGGGAGCCTGAGCTGGGTCACCTTGTGTGCCCCCATCCACTGGTCCCAACACCCTCTAACAGTCTGGTCAGATGCTCCTCTCTATCGGTGGTCTGTCGGGGACGTCCTGAGCCCGGTGACCTTGTGTGCCCCCATCCACTGGTCCCAACACCCCCTAACAGTGTGGTCAGATGCTCCTCTCTATCGGTGGTCTGTCGGGGACGTCCTGAGCCCAGTCACCTTATGTGCCCTCACACATCCACTGGTCCCAACACCTCCTAATAGTCTCGCCAGAATGGCCCTGTGGGGGACAATTCATTACTACGACCATCCCAATAATGCACCCCTCTCAGACTCCTGGTAATGGGGTGAAATCTCTTCTCTGCGTCGTAGAGGCGTCTAGTGGTTAACAAGCTCTACACAAGTGGAAGAAGAGGTCACTACACACAAGGAGCCTCTGAGAGCCTTTTATAGGCCAAGGGGGGAACCACTTCTAGGGCCTCCGTTGACAAGACCGTCCATCTAATCGCTGCAACTCTCATCATTTACAGATCTGTATAAGATGGATCTGCAGGACGGGGTCTGCAGCAACACAACTTCTTCTGCAGGTGGGATTGTGTTTGACAAAGAGCATATAACCACGGAGAAGTAATTTATTATGCTATCCATTGACTTTACAGATCTATCAACAACCCACACAAATCACATCACAGAATAAAAGTAAAGTTCTTATATACATCAAAAGTGGACATAAACCTGTCCACACCAATATAGATGTTCCAATGATAGATATGAATATATCAATCTCCGTGCAAAATCACAAAACATGCTCAGTGTGATTTCTACCAACCATTACTATGAATGTAACACAATAAAAGCATACTAAGTGACATACATAAAAAACAGACAACTCCTTGTACTCCACATTTCATGTATAGAGGTTCTTCTAGGGTCAATGGATGGGATCAAATGCCATATATATATATATATATATAGTTGATGAACTCTTCACTCCATGTGTACATTAATGATGTTATTTTATGGCACTCCCCCACTCCCCACCCCGCCATGATATGAAAGGCTATTTAGCCTAATGAGGTCTAGATGTGTTCTTTTTTTCATGGAACTGCACAGCATATTGTGTATTTGCATCCCTATTGAGTACCTCCAAAAGACCTCTATGGCCCTTGGCATGCAAATGTGCACACGCACGCGACATGCACACGCAAAGTAAAGACCTCAATTAGTTCTATTCTCTACATATTGTGTGGGAAACTTTTGCACACTGTTGACAGATCTGCACCAAATCAGCGTTGTGTGAACATAACCTAAGGGACTTTTCACACAGGACGGAGTTGTCCGCAGATGTGGATTTTGTCGATTAGTAGAACAGTTCTACAAGACGTCCTTAACCTTCAATTGGGGACATGACTTATTTGTTACCTTTCAGTGGATGTAGTGGCCCGAAGTACATATATCTGGCCCCTCCATAATTGTCTATAACTTCTGTAATTGTCATGTTTTTAATGTGGATGCTCTGTGTAAACTGTTTCATCATTCGTTATGTGTATTGCACAGCTGCAGCATGTAAGAGGTTAATGTCTGTGAATGTCTGGAAAATGTAACAATTTGTGTTGTCATGTGGCTATGATTAATATATGTGTCTGCAAGGTGCAGATGAAAGGGGCTTCTTTCCAGTCCTTCATTGGGTGAGTGAGAGCAAGTGACAGCCACACGGGGGTACCTTCAACCCTCATGTGGTGAACAGAATGGAAGCCAAGGAGAGGTACCTGGATGTCCCTACCTAGGACCCCTACCCAGAGAGAGAGAAAAAATAAGACAGTGAACCACTGTGCGGTGCCCGGGAACGTCCTGCAAAGTGAGTGATCAGCGGAGTGTTCTGTCCTCCTCCATAGTGTCTGTGTTGGGGGGTGGAGTTTTACAGATAACTAGGACTGTCGACCCGGTTTCATCCTGTGTTTCCTCCCTGACCTCAACTGCTTTTCCTGCACTGGTGTGAAGTGTTCCCATGAAGTTGTGGATTTGTACTGCTGTTCTTATTTAAGTAAAGTTTCTCCAGTTGTTGCCTGTTCCCACCAACTGTGTTTAAAGCTTATTCATGTGTGGACCTTCTTCATTTCCCGTCGGACATTCCACGGAGTAAGGAACGGTGGCGTCACAAGTAACAGAACTTCTTCCGTCCACTACACAGTTTATACAGGTAACTGCTAAGTCCGGATTGCTTAGAGAGGCCTGTTGGTGTTTTGGCCAAGTGTCACACGCGTTCCTCAGGGAAGGGGTTGGTAGTGCCGCCGTGACATCCCTAACAACTACCCCTGCCATCTCCTCCTATGATTTTATTAATTTTCAGATAATAAATAATTTTAAAAAATATGTAGGAATAGTCAACTTTTATTTATATATTTTAGTAATGTTACATAATAAAGAGTGGGGGAATACGCGGTTTTCGGAAATCTAGAATCAGGAGGGGTCTGTGAGACTCCACATCCACAGTTAAAGTTAATTCCGCAGCTTCTCTGCTGCAGAATTTAATCTTGCAGTTTAAGTAAGGAAAGGACTTACTCCATAGGGATTACATTGTGATGCAGAAATGTCTGTGCGGACTATCCCGTCCTGTATGACAGGTCCCTACGGCCGGCTTCACACTGGCGTGGGTGTGATTCACGGCCCGGTATCGCCCTCGCAATCCTTCTGAAAGCCCCTGGATGCAAGGCATTTTTACATGGAAATAGCCTTGCCTCTCTGTGGGGCTGAAGGAATCCCCCGGCATGGCTGTCGCAGCCGCGGCAGAGGATTGCGATGTTCTCCCATTATTTTCAATTGGGCCAACTTTGCTGCCGACCCCATTGAAAACAATAGGCGATAACGCAAAAAGATAGGAATGCTGTGTTTTTTTCTTTTTGTTCTTTTTTACGCAGCATCGCAGGAGTGAAAACATCGCAAATGAGAATAAAACCATTGAAAATCATTGGCTTCAGGATGCATTTTCACTCCTTCTCGCATCGCACAAAAATTGCGCCAGGGTGAAGCCGGCCTTAGAGTGTCCATCTATGTAAAATGAAAAGAGAAGAAAATATGATATTGGATGAACTAAGTCTTATAACAGAAGCGATGTGCTCCATGTTGTATCGGCAAGAGGCAGAGAAAGGATCTCTTTCTTGGAATTATAATGGAAAGACTGATGCAAAAATATAATTAAGGTCAATGAAAATGAATCAAAGCCTGGATACAAACAAACCGGCCGCCGAGTTCAAAAAACACAAAGGACACCTGCGGGTCTGCAAATTGTCTTAATAGTAGAATGAAAAATATATTTCCCAGTCAAAGCAGCTAAATCACACATTACCAGGTAAAAAAATATATACACTACCGTTCAAAAGTTTGGGGTCACATTGAAATGTCCTTATTTTTGAAGGTAAAGCACTGTACTTTTCAATGAAGATAACTTTAAACTAGTCCTAACTTTAAACAAATGCACTCTATACATTGCTAATGTGGTAAATGACTATTCTAGCTGCAAATGCCTGGTTTTTTGTGCAATATCTACAAAGGTGAATAGAGGCCCATTTCCAGCAACTATCACTCCAGTGTTCTAATGGTACAATGTGTTTGCTCATTGGCTCAGAAGGCTAATTGATGATTAGAAAACCCTTGTGCAATCATGTTCACACATCTGAAAACAGTCTAGCTCGTTACAGAAGCTACAAAACTGACCTTCCTGTGAGCAGATTGAGTTTCTGGAGCATCACATTTGTGGGGTCAATTAAACGCTCAAAATGGCCAGAAAAAGAGAACTTTCATCTGAAACTCGACAGTCTATTCTTGTTCTTAGAAATGAAGGCTATTCCATGCGAGAAATTGCTAAGAAATTGAAGATTTCCTACAACGGTGTGTACTACTCCCTTCAGAGGACAGCACAAACAGGCTCTAACCAGAGTAGAAAAAGAAGTGGGAGGCCGCGTTGCACAACTAAGCAAGAAGATAAGCACATTAGAGTCTCTAGTTTGAGAAACAGACGCCTCACAGGTACCCAACTGGCATCTTCATTAAATAGTACCCGCAAAACACCAGTGTCAACATCTACAGTGAAGAGGCGGCTGCGGGATTTTGGGCTTCAGGGCAGAGTGGCAAAGAAAAAGCCATATCTGAGACTGGCCAATAAAAGAAAAAGATTAAGATGGGCAAAAGAACACAGACATTGGACAGAGGAAGACTGGAAAAAAGTGTCGTGGACGGATGAATCCAAGTTTGAGGTGTTTGGATCACAAAGAAGAACGTTTGTGAGACGCAGAACAAATGAAAAGATGCTGGAAGAATGCCTGACGCCATCTGTTAAGCATGGTGGAGGTAATGTGATGGTCTGGGGTTGCTTTGGTGCTGGTAAGGTGGGAGATTTGTACAGGGTAAAAGGGATTCTGAATAAGGAAGGCTATCACTCCATTTTGCAACGCCATGCCATACCCAGTGGACAGCGCTTGATTGGAACCAATTTCATCCTACAACAGGACAATGACCCTAAACACACCTCCAAATTGTGCAAGAACTATTTACAGCAGAAGCAGGCAGCTGGTATTCTATCGGTAATGGAGTGGCCAGCGCAGTCACCAGATCTGAACCCCATTGAGCTGTTGTGGGAGCAGCTTGACCGTATGGTACGCCAGAAGTGCCCATCCAACCAATCCAACTTGTGGGAGATGCTTCTAGAAGCGTGGGGTGCAATTTCACAAGCTTACCTCAACAAATTAACAGCTAGAATGTCAAAGGTGTGCAATGCTGTAATTGCTGCAAAAGGAGGATTCTTTGACGAAAGCAAAGTTTGATGTAAAAACAATGTTATTTCAGATACAAATCATTATTTCTAACCTTGTCAATGTCTTGGCTCTATTTTCTATTCATTTCACAACGCATTGTGGTGAATAAGTGTGACTTTTCATGGAAAACACAAAATTGTTTGGGTGACCCCAAACTTTTGAACGGTAGTGTATATATATTTGTCCTATTATGGTCTAATTATACAGGGCGATAACTGACAGAAGGCGGACAGAACGCTCTGACTACAAGCAATGCATAAGGAACATATACTTTGTTTAATCTGTTTATTAGGGTTTGTAAGTATAAGGCTGGGTTCACACGGGGCGGATTTTCGTCGTAAATCTCGCGGTTTGGCCGCAGCAAAAACTGCGAGATGTCCGCCGGGAGAACCGCCGCGGTGTAAGCCGCGGCGGCTTTGAAGCGGCCCGGCTGCGCTGCGAAGAATGGACATGCTGCTTCTTTTGAAACCGCGGCTGCGGCCGCCGCAGCCGCGGTTTCAACCGGATTTACCGCAGCGGATTAGCCGTCCCGTGTGGACGAGATTTCTGAGAAATCTCATCCACATGGCTGGCTAATCCCGGGATTAGCGGCTGCGGGCGGTTTTGTCGCGGGCGGATCTGCTGCGGCAAAACCGCGGCAAATCCGCCCTGTGTGACCCTAGCCTAAAGATACATAATTAGCAGTCAAGTAAACCAGTATCGTCAAGGTTACAACAATAAGTGCATTAACTCCTTAGTGACCACCCCATAGTGTTTTTACGTCCTGGCTTTGTGGGCTTTAATCTCAGGGACGTAAAAACATGCATCCCCTGAGGATTAAAGCCCTGTAGACTCTGGACGTGACCGTTCCCGGATCGCATGACCTCCCCTTTAAGTCAAAAAAAGTTAGTTTTTCCACTCCTCTCACAGATCGCATGAGGGGGGCTAAAACTACTCACCCCAATCCACCGCGATGTCCCCCGATCTTGCCCGGAACAGACCTTCCACCATCTTCTGCGCACGCTCGCCTAAGTTAAAATGGAGACTCATGCGCAGACAACCAGAACGGCACGGGACATTTGAAATCCCCTGCTTCCCGGCTGCTGAAGGTACCCGGGAAGCAGATGATGTCACCAGGGACTGCGGTAAGCGGTCCCGGGGTCTGTGATCACCGCTATCCAATGGATAACGGTGATCACGTAAAAGTTGTAAAAAGTAAAATGTTTATAAAGTTAAAGTTTCATCTCCCCTCACAGATTATATCCATAAGGGGGGGGGGGGTAAAATTACGTACCTAAGCCCCTCCGGGTTTAGCCGTTGACCTCACCCAGGCTTCTGTGCACACGTTAGTCGCCATAGTGGCGGACACCTGCACAAAAGCCACAGATTGCCCATGTAATTTACTGCTAGCCAACAGCCTGGAGATTTCACTGGGTGCCACGGTGTGCGTTCCCTGGCCACATGATCGCTGCGATCCAATGGTTAACAGAGATCACGGAAATGTAAAAAAAAAAAAGGAAAAATTTCACATCCCGTCACAGATCCCAACCCTGAGGGGAGGTGAAATTACTTGCCTAAGGCTTCCGGGGATGTCCCCTAATGGGAAAGGGGAACTGGTGGGGGAGGCAAGTCCAGTAAATTACTGTATCCAGTCACCCCAGCAGATTTAGAAAATCTGAGGAATCTTGAAGGAGGTCCACATAGCCCATGTTTCTACAGGAATTAGACAAATTTCAGCCACCAATTCTTTCATGTGAATAAAGTAACTCAATTCTTGAATTAACTCCAGCACCAGTGGTGGCCGGGCATTTCGCCAGTGGCGAGGGATTACCATTCATGCTGCAGTTAGGAAGTTACATAGCATGCTCTCTTTTACCTGGGCAAAGGAGCCTAGAATAATGGAAAGTAGGACTAATTAGGGTGATGCGACTACTGAGCTGTGTGACTTGTTTGTATATCTGGAAGACATCGCTCCAGTGGTGTCGAAGAGCCGGGCACACACAGCAGATGTCAAGTATGGTTCCTATCCCGGAGGCACAGCACCAGCAGCAGCCCGACCTCGCTGGACAAATGAGCTCTGGACCATTAATGAGCCATTTGTATTTTTTTCCCTGCCCAGTAGAAGCCAGCACCAATTTGTGTGTGAACACGAAAACTATATCCCAAGCTGGACAGACAGATCTTTCCCAAGATATAGTGAGAATAGCCCAGGGCAATCGGAACCAGTAAAATGTACATTTTGAAAGAAGATTTCTCTGCAGAAATATCTTCCATTGGGGTCGGGGAGGGGGGGGGGGGGCTGTAGCCAGAGGGGTAGCCAAACATAAGAATGTGTGTTTATACCAGGGGGAAAGGTGGATTGTGGAAGAGAGGGGCCAAGGTTCCTATACGAATTGGAAGGTCACCCTTAGTAGTAAGCCTGTAGGGAGAGAAGAGAGAAGAGTGGGGAATAGAGGGAAGCCTGACTTTGGGAAGTACCTACGATAGTGTGTGAAAATTGGATCAGGACAAATTTGCTTCTAAGCCAACCTACTGTTTTAGAGTGTCGAGGGAAGTGCCGGTCGAACACTCCGATCAGGATTGCTGCAGTGTGGTATAGTTTAAGGTCAGGCATAGCAGCATCTCCCCGGGTCTTAGGGTGCTTTAAAGGGGTTGTCCCGCGCCGAAACGGTTTTTTTTTTTTTCAACAGCCCCCCCCGTTCGGCGCGAGACAAACCTGATGCAGGGGTTAAAAAAGAACACCGCACAGCGCTTACCTGAATCCCCGCGCTCCGGTGACTTCTTACTTACCTGCTGAAGATGGCCGCCGGGATCTTCTCCCTCGGTGGACCACAGGGCTTCTGTGCGGTCCATTTCCGATTCCAGCCTCCTGATTGGCTGGAATCGGCACGTGACGGGGCGGAGCTACCAGGAGCCGGTCTCCGGCACGAGCGGCCCCATTCAGAAAACAAGAAGACCGGACTGCGCAAGCGCGGCTAATCCGGCGATTAGACGCTGAAAATTAGACGGCTCCATGGAAACGAGGACGCTAGCAACGGAACAGGTAAGTGAATAACTTCTGTATGGCTCATAATTAATGCACAATGTACATTACAAAGTGCATTAATATGGCCATACAGAAGTGTATACCCCCACTTGCTTTCGCGGGACAACCCCTTTAACATCTCGAAATTGAGTCAGTTGATCCATCCTCCCCACACAAACTTACAAAATGCCCCTTGAATCTGTTTAAAAAATTGGGGTACAATTTTGAAGAGGAACATTTGAAATAAGTAAAGAAAACGCAGCACAGCATCCGTTTTAAAAACGCTTATCTGCCCAAACCACGACAAATACTACTTAAAGAGGCTATTCAGGTCCCATATTGTCCATTCTAACAGGGGATTTAGTTTAGGTGGTAAAGGGAAAATAAGTTCACCCCTAGATACTGGAGAGAGGAGAGCCACCGTTTAACCCCCTAACGCAATATGACATAAGTTTACATCATGGCAGTGTGATAATTAACGCACTAGGATGTAAAATGATGTCATGTGGATGGCGCTGGATCAGAAGATGAGCCCACACCATTCCACAGCAGAAGCTTGCTTTAACTGATAGAACACCAAACTCCACTTTTAACCCCTTACATGCAGCGATCTCCATACATCGCATGCATAATATGCAATTCAAATACGCTCATGTGAGCCTGGCCTCCTCCCCCCTACTTTGAGCCTGGCTAGGGCGCGGTCTTTTTGGTGCCAAATATTTGCCGGGAGTGAGCTGGAGAGTGATGAGCATTAGCGTTTGGGCGCTATTTTGAATAGTTCTGGTCGGAACGTGCAGTGCAAACATTTGTAAACTGTTTAAACATTTGTTCTTTTCGGGTAGTACTTCTGCATCATTACAGGCATGACTGTGTGGCACAAAATAATCAATCCTGTTCCTAGTGATGCCAAGAAGAAGTAGACTACTGCAGTGTCCCATAGGGGTGAGTCCAGACACATGGCATACGCTAAGGAGCTGGCAGGGCGAGATGCTGGCTTGTCATGGCGGCACTTACCACACTCCCTCCCGGAGGGACGCACACAGCCAAGACCAGGGCAGCGCTCGGCCTCTTCTGGACCCCCCAGCATACAGAGGCCCAATAAATAGTAGAAAAGGTGTGGAGTGTGTCACTGGTGACGTCACCATTCCGGTACCCACTGGCAAGAACATCAGCGGGGAAATAATTGAGCCCCAGACAGAAATATAGTACCTCAGGTCCCCGGGAATGGTCAGGGCCTGGAATAACTTTACTTGAATAAACACTCCAACAATACAAGGCAAAGATAGACAGTGTTCCAAGTGCAGGTAGCGTTATAGATATATACAGACAGACTTGAAGATGAGTACCTCCACACAGCGATCCCAGACTTTAGGATGCCTATCTGTGTGACAATTAAAGACGCGTACCTCCACACAGCGGTCCCAGACTTCAGGACGCTTGGGCGCGAACAATTGAAAGAAGAAGAGTACCTCGGTACTGGGCCTTGTGTAGGAAAAACTTAGGACTGGCTCACGCTCTCTCTCTCTGGGTCTCACTTTCTGATCATGCTGATCCTTGCATTCAAGAAATCTCTCCTCTTCCTCTTCCATCTTCCACACATGAGGGATTAAGGTGCCCCCATGTGTCTCTGTGCTTTTCACTCTCCGACCATGATGGAAGACGACCTTTTCCTGCTCTCAAGCACTCACATTTATACTTTCACTCATACCACATGACAGGATACAAATTATAACATTTACCAGATAGTCAGCTATATCTGCAGGTCTACCTCCTCCTCTCACCCTCCTCTGTGAACCGCGACGTAAGCACAGTAGGGGGTCTGAAAGTGGGGGAAAAGGCAGAACAGGCCACTCCGGCAGGGCAATCAATGGAAGAGAGCAGATTAGAAAGAGGGAATGTCTCTTGGATAACAAAGCTCCTCCATGTGGCCATCATGGTGGACCTGCAAAGGCCAAGTTATGACAAAGAAGCTCCTCCAGAAGTTGTCGTAGAGTTATTTTACAAGTGTAAGGCAGGAGAGGTCTGGCAATAGTTCAAGTTGAGATCCTTGGAATAATACGGTGCATTGCTCTTGCACCTTGCACATAATAGATTTCTTCAGCTGGTATCTGTAGATACAGCAGATAACATCTCAAGGACGTTCTGGATCCCCAGATCTAGGACGCAGAGATCAATGAATCCTGCCCATCTCTTAAGGGGGTATACTGCAGTACCTCAGGGAGGTTGTTGAATATATGTCTCTTATAAATGCTGTTGATCAGCGGATTCAGGAAGGCCCCTAACTCTGACGTCATTCCTTCATCCTCTAGTTCAGGGGTGTCAAATTCATTTTCACCGAGGGCCACATCAGCCTTATGGTTGCCTTCAAAGGGCCGATTCTAATTGTTAATTGTAAGACCGCATAGTAAAAGTGAACCCCACAGTGACCCGATTGATAATAAGGTCCCCCATAGTGGACAGTGGCACACACTAATATATATACACGCACACGCATATATATATATATACACACACACACACACACACACACACATATACGCACAGACGCACACTATTATACACATACATATGCACACAAAGACAATTCTGCATTTTTATACTTACCTGCATCCAATGTGGTCCCACTGGCAGGTATACCGGCTGCTCTCAGTGCTTCTTGGGGCCCTCCTGCATACTTGGGCCCCTGATGTCTCCCCAGGCCTGCAGCCATAAACAGAGGTAGGGCCGGTGAGGAGGTCAGCGCTGACCAGGCTCCCACCCTGCAGCTGCTCCTCCTCAGCGTCGCTCTCATGTTCTCTGCAGTCTTCTTCCCTCCTCCGCGGCCGTTGTCAGTGTGCTATCGGCACTCCTCTATTACTGTCTGCACTAGACATAGCAAGCCAACAGAAGATCGCCTACTGACTGCAGCACGGAGGTGAGGGAACTTACTGCACAGCCCGTAGGCCTTGTGTTTGACACCTGTGCTTTAGTTTCTATATTGTGAAGGGAATCTGCAATAAATTGGAGCTGATAGATAACCGTGGCCCAAGCAGCGTCTTGGGAGTCAACTCTGTTGGTAAGAGAAGAAACTGTACCTTCCACAGAGGAAACCTGCTGCCCCACGTTGGGTGCAACATTATCAGACTTATTGGTGCCTATGATGAGTGCATCACCAAGGTTGCCAATATCAAGAGGAGATATAGTCTTATCCTCAAAGCTGATTTAGACCTGAAATCTGTCTTGGCAGTTTAATCCAGTATAACATATAGAAGGAGCGCTAACTTTTCCTTGTGTACTAATAGTACATATGTTGCAGAATCTAAAGCTTATTGGGACTCATATTCAATGATAAAAGAGTTGAGATCAGGCATTTCATTCATTCTCTCTTCTGGTATTTTTATATGTAGCACAGTGTACTTATTCCATGATATATGTAGGGAAAACCATACAAGAATGTCAAAATGTCTCAGCTGCCTTAGGCCTCCCTCACACAGGGCGTTTTATACAGCGTTTAGCGCTGCCTTTTCAGCCCAGCGCTAAACGCTGTACAACACTCCCATTCATTTCAATGGGGCTGCTCACACAGGCCTTCCAACGCTGCGCTTTGACAGCGATGCATGTTCTATTTTGGGGCGTTTTCAGCCCTGCGTCGCCCATTGAAATGAATGGGCAGCGGTTTTAGCACTGCTGAAAACGCGGCAACACTTGGTGCCGCGTTTTTAGCAGCGTTAACCGCTTGCCGATTTTCGGGGTGAGGGCTTGCAATAGAAGCCCTACCCCGAAAATCAGTCCCAGCTAGGTAGAGGAAAAAAAGAAAGTAATCCTCACCTAGCCGCTGCGGTCCGGGTCGCGGCCGCTGGTCTCTGCCGCTGATCCGAGCTTCCTCGGCACCCCCAAGTCTATTGCCGGAGGCCAGGTTTGAGAACCCCGGCTCCGGCAATAGAGTGCTGTGATTGGGTATCGAGCAAGCGCTGACAACCAATCACATCCCTTCATTGACTGTCTCAGCCAATCAGAGCTTGCCGGTGCTGATTGGCTGAGACAGTCAATGAAGGGCTGTGATTGGGCATCGAGCAAGCGCCGACAACCAATCACAGCACTCTATTGCCGGAGCCGGGGTTCTCAAAAGTCTATACTTGGGAGTGCCGAGGAAACCCGGATCAGCTGCAGAGACCAGCGGCCGCGACCCGGACTGCAGCGGCCGCGACCCGGACTGCAGCGGCTAGGTAAGTATTGCTTTTTTTTTTCTTTTCAGCATTCTTGGCTGCGTTTTCAGCCGAGCTGAAAACGCTGGCATAAAGTATGCCAGCGCTGCTGAAACGGGGCGGAATCTGCAGTAAACGCAGCGTTGCAAAACGCTATGTTTCTGCAAACGCCCTGTGTGAGGGAGGCCTTAGGATACAAGTTGACACTCCATTATCCTACCATATCTATGCAGCACACAATGGGAATACCAATGTACTCACATTTTGAGACCTCATCAGTTACCTCTTAGAATGGTAATCGAGGCAAGAAACTCCTAAAAAAGGAGGCATGAAGGATCCATCTCCTTGGTAGCCTGAGCTCTAATGAACTGAATGAAGGTTATCTTGTCTCCATGTTCTTTTAAAAGTTCCTTCAGTTGAGCTTCCATAATTACATGTTTGATATATCAGTACTACAACCATCACATTTATTATTACATACACAAACCAACTGAGGTTTTACATTTTTCAACAACGGTGAGATGTAACATTTTTCATGCAACCATATTAATAATTCTTCCCATAGTTAGTTCTTTTCTGTGGCAGGTGACCCAGAGCATTTGTACATTGGGTGTATTCCTAATTCATACAATGACATATAATAATAAAATCATATACTAGTCTGACACCCAGATATACCGTAGCGCTGTGCATGGACTTGTCGCGGTCCTCAGGGGGGCTCACAGTCTGCGTGTTTTTGGAGCATGGAATGTAACCCACACAAATCTAGAGAGAACATATAGATTTTGTCTTTGGTTGGAACTGAACAAGGTATCAACTAAATAGATGTCGATGTTGTTCATAGTGTGCAACTTGACAGCCCAGGGAGGAGGATCGGGACGGCACCTGCAGCTAACACCCCCCTCTCCTGCATCCTTGACTCTACATGTACCCCCTGCAGTCAGTATGTGCCCCCCACCCCCACCCCACTAATCATCAGGGTGCATTCCTCATTGTCATACAAAGACAATTGTTGTATAGTAAACTTGACTTTGAGAGATAGTCTGTCTTTTGTCTGTAACCTAGGTCTAAAATTTGCACTAGGCTCCATGAAACTGTAGTTAAACCCCTCCATACATACATTTCTGCCAGCAGGATAGGTCATCAAATGTTGGTCTTCCTCTGGGTAACCCAGCCAATCAGCTGAGTGGGTGCATGCTTTTAGCCACTCTAGAGCGTATTAGCACATGAGCCTTTTTCTAATATTTAAGGAGGTTCCCTTCAACCCCGAAGTCATGCAAAACTGTTTTCACTTGAAAATGCCTTGCATCCTCGGGGAATTCACATGGTGGGGAGCGCGATATGGCGTTGGAATTCACAGCCCCGTATCGTGCTCGTCTGTGTGAAGTTAGACTTACTTTTCATTTTTTCCTCCCCCCTTCAAAAAATTCGTAACTCCTTTATTTATCCATCGACGTCGCTGTATGAGGGCTTGTTTTTTGCGGGACGAGTTGTATTTTTCAATGGTGCTATTTAAAGTACCATATAATGTACTGAAAAACTTTAAAGAAATTCTAAGTGGAGTAAAATGAAAAAAAAAAAGACATTTCGCCACCTTTTAGTGCGTCTTGTTTCTATGGCGCACAAACGGCAACAAAAGCGGCATGATAACTTTATTCTATGGGTCGGTACGATTACTACGACATTTAATTTTTTTCAATTATTTTCTGCAGTCATTTTGTGCGCACAACAACTTTTTTATTTTTCCGTCAACGTAGTTGAGCAAGGGCTCATTTTTTGCAGGATGTCCTGTAGTTTCCGATAGTATCAATTTGGAGTACATACGACTTTTTGATCGCTTTTTATTGTGTTTTTTTCTGGGAGACAGGGTAACTAAAAAAGGGCATTTATGGCAAAAGGGGGGTGATTTAAACCTTTATAACTTTTTTTTTCTTTTTTACAATTAAAAAAACTTTATTGATTTTTTTTTTTTAAACTTTACTTTGAAGTCCCCCTGGGGGACTTTAACATGCGATGCTTTGATTGCTATAGCATTACGTCATACTGTAATTTAACAGGCAGTCTATCAAGCCACCCCACGGGGATGGCTTGATAGGCAGTCCGGTAAGGCAGCCCTGGGGCCTTTCATTAGGCCCCCAGCTACCATGACACCTGCACGGCTCCCTCGATCTCACCCCGGGGGGGGGGGCGTGTGGGACCCCCGAACATTGTTCGGGGGATTTAAATGCCGCTGTCAGTACGTCATGGAGCGGGAAGGGGTTAAACACTGAATTTAAAGAAAAAGTGTTTGATTTACAAATAAACATTTTTTCCTTAAAAATTCTTACACAATATTCGTATGCAGAACTGGAAGCTATATATTCTTGCAAGGAGGCAGCAGAAACAAAAAGCAACAAAGGTAATAAAATAGGCTTTTGGTATTGTGGAACGGGGACATAACGAACCTGTGAACCGCCTATTCTGCTATAGTATCTCTGTGTTTACTGCGGCTCGGGAGTGCTCGCGCTCACTACTGATTATGGCTCCGTACAACCTCCAAGAGTTCTGTGGGCTCCACATGCCTCCACTTTTACATGTAAGCATGCAAAGATTTATTCTGTGAGATTTCATATGAATCTGTCAGAAAGAGACGAGTGGTATGTCTCAGTGGACAACATATTATGGAGCTTTTCTCCCCTTGAATCTACGGGTGAAGTGGAGAAAAGCTCTATAACATTGCATCCAATAGAGCAGCGGTTCCCAAACTTTGCTCCACGAGCGTCAGTCGGGGGCTCCAACCGAGGGTCCCTGTGGTGGCGAACCTAGGGCACGCATGCCAACGGCTGCTCACCACTGTAGTGATTACCAGCCTGTGTGCTGCAGCTCCCCGCTGGTAATCCCACAGTGACACTGATCCCGGTGCACACTCTGACGTCAGTGTGCACCCGGGATCCACCTCCCCTGAATCCTCTCCTCCTTGGTTCCGCAGGACAGGACTCAGGGAGGAAATGCTCCAAGCTCGCACAATGCCGTCAGTGTGTGCACCCGGGATCAGCGCTGAGCAGAGGAAGAGCAGCGCTGACTGCAAGGAGGAGACAAGTATATGGGGTGGGGAGCTATTATTACTGGGGCTATTGTGGGGTTAATATTATTACTAGAGAATTAATAATACTGAGGGGATTAATATTACTACAATCGCGTTAATATTATTACTATGGAGTTAATATTACTATGGGGTTAAAATTATTACTGTGGGGTTAATATTATTACTTAGGGGGTTCATATTATTACGGTGGGGGTTTAAATTATTACTGTGGGGTTAATATTACCGATGAGGTTAATATTACTACTGGGGCTACTGTGGGTTTAATATTGCCACAGAGAGGGTTAATACTACTGGGGCTACTGTGCGGTTAATATTACTACTGGGGCCGCAATAGGGGTCACCTATTATTACTGGGGCCACAATAGGGGTCTCCTATTACTACTGGGGCTGCAATAGGAGTCGCTATGACTACTGGGGCCACAAAAGGGTTTGCTATTACTACTGGGGCTGCAATAAGGGTCGCTATTACTATCCGGGCCGCAATAGGGGCCGCTATTACTACCGGCACTGCAAAAGATGCCGCTATTACTTATGGGCCCGCAATAGGGGTCGCTATCACTACAGCTGCCGCAATACGGGGCTGCTATCACTACAGCGTCCGCAATACGGGGCTGCTATCACTACAGCAGACGCAATACGGGTCACCTACCACTAAAGCGGCCGCAATACAGGTCACCTGTCACTACAGCGGCCGCAATACGGGTCACCTGTCACTACAGCGGCCGCAATACGGGTCACCTGTCACTACAGCGTCCGCAATACGGGGCTGCTATCACTACAGCAGACGCAATACGGGGCTGCTATCACTACAGCGTCCGCAATACGGGGCTGCTATCACTACAGCAGACGCAATACGGGTCACCTACCACTACAGCGGCTGCAATACAGGTCACCTGTCACTACAGCGGCCGCAATACGGGTCACCTGTCACTCCAGTGACCAGAATACGGGTCACTATTACTACTGGGCCTGCAATAGGGGACACTATTACTACAGGGGCCGCCAATATAGTGGCTCACTATTACTACACGAGGCAGATTTCCTGTGGAGTTTACAGTAGCTGTAGCAGCAAAGTGGGTTAGATTTTGAAAATCTGCACAGAACCCGTGTGGATATTGACATGAGGTGCGGGATTTAATTCTGCAGCATACTAATTTTAAATATAATGTATATTACTCGCCCACCCAGCGCTCCAGCGTTCCTCCTTGTATTTGTTTAAATGGCCCTGTCCTTTTTTTTTTTAACGATGGTGGTAAAAATCATGTCATGATAAGCCACGCCCCTAGCCCCTCCCCTGATAACACCTTCAAAAAGTGCTCCATGACTGAAAAAGTTTGGGTACCTCTAGAGGCACCAAGCAGCAGCATGTGAACTGCTTACAGCCGCACAGTATGGTGCCATAGGAACTTTGCATGCCCTCAAACAACCAAAAGTAACCTAAAATTTCACGTCTACCTTGTTAAAAAATAGTTACTTCTCCTCAAACCGTTTTGCACAAACACGGACTGCGCAACCCAAAATAGGATAATTTTTAAAAATTCTCAGCCTGGAGCGATGGTGATCATCAGTTTACTTTACTAACAAAATATAAGCCACCCAAAGGGGTTAGAGCCCTCGGGGTAAAATATTAAACAAAGATCCTCCCTCCTCCACATCTGCTGGGATCCAGCGCTGCAGCTCACCGCTGTCCCTGGGATTCCTGTGACAGATGATGTCATAGGATATAAGGTGACCGCTGCAGCCAATAAGAGCGTCTCCCCCTCCCCCGTTCTCCTGACATCAGTGCTCACATTCCGAGTGCCATGATGCCAGGAGTTCAGGATCATGATGCTGCTGTCCTCTTATTGGATTTTCTGTGACACCATCCTTCACAACAAACGCCAAGACCGCGGCGGGCTGCAGCGCTGGATCCTGGTGGCTGCGGAGGGGTAAGCATCTCTCTGTTTATTATTTTAGTGATGTAAGCACTTCAAGATCTCTGTTTGCTGCATACATTCTAACATTTTAATATATCGTTTGTACTTGCAGCCTGAGAACCCAACGTGATGAGGTAATACACAACCGCTTGCTTATTACAGTGAAATCCTAGTGCCAGCGCGCCTCATTGGCACATTTTTCGGCTGGCCGGCTGGCTGGCAGAGAGAGAGAGATTTTACGAAAAGCTCGACTCGAATAACGCGGTTCCGAGCATTTGGGTGCTCGCTCATCCTATTCAGCTTCCACGCGGTTCGGGTTTGTCAGGCGTGGCTTGTCATTTGTCAGAATAATTTTTTCCCAAATAGTCCTTTTTTACTGTGTAAACATCTTCCAGTGGGTACAGCAAAAAGAGAGGAGAGCGCCTCAGCAGTAACCTCGGCCATTGACAGTTAGAGCTCCACAATTTTTTATAAAACTTGGATAGTCGCATTAATTCAGACCAAAGTTATTTTACACCCCCAAAGTTTGGACTTCAAAGCAGATCTCATAATTCAAAGCACAAATCAAACCCCGTAATTAACACCCAAGACCAGACCCTAAACTTCAGACCCCATAATTCACACCCCAGACCAGACCCTAAACTTCAGACCCCATAATTCACACCCCAGACCAGACCCTAAACTTCAGACCCCATAATTCACACCCCAGACCAGACCCTACACTTCAGACCCCATAATTCATATCCCAAGCCAGGCCACAAAGTTCAGACCTCAGATGTGACCTTATAATTTGGGCAAAGCAAGTGTAAGAGGGGGCTGCTTGGGTGCTCTGAAGCGACCCCCAATTGTCTGTCACAGAGCCACAGTGGCCTCTTCGTGGCGTTAGTGTGATTTTATTTATTTTATCAGTAAATGGTGATGCCAGCGCTACATTAGCGCAAGAATGTTACATGTGATGTAATTAAAGGGGTTGTCCCGCGGCAGCAAGTGGGTCTATACACTTCTGTATGGCCATATTAATGCACTTTGTAATATACCTTGTGCATTAATTATGAGCCATACAGAAGTTATTCACTTACCTGTTCCGTTGCTAGCGTCCTCGTCTCCATGGTGCCGTCTAATTTTCAGCGTCTAATCGCCGGATTAGACGCGCTTGCGCAGTCCGGTCTTCTTCTTTTCTGAATGGGGCCGCTCGTGCCGGAGAGCGGCTCTGTGTAGCTCCGCCCCGTCACGTGCCGATTCCAGCCAATCAGGAGGCTGGAATCGGCAATGGACCGCACAGAAGCCCTGCGGTCCACCAGGGGAGAAGATCCCGGCGGCCATCTTCACCGGGTAAGTAAGAAGTCACCGGAGCGCGGGGATTCAGGTAAGCGCTGTGCGTTTTTTTTTTAAAGTCCCTGCATTGGGTTTGTCTCGCGCCGAACGGGGGGGCTGTTGAAAAAAAAAAAAAAAACGTTTCGGCACGGGACAACCCCTTTAAGAAATCACAACTTTCTTTTCCATGTCTTTGTTGATGTCAGTAGTGATCATATATCAGTGGACATGTAGAAGCCTTTGAGTAAAAGCGGTTATTTTACATGTTAGGAGTATCATTACCAGGAATAATGTACCTAGGGTTCTTCAGGTTACAGACAGAGATGACGCTCTGGGTAACACATGGCGGTGCTGTTGATATTCCTTGGGCCGGTTTAATGGCTCTTCAGCGGTGTGAACTGTGAGCAGTATACACCTTTGTTTTGGCCCAGGTTAGGAGGGTATTCTGTAGCTCTGGGGTTCGCAGTTATAACTCTGCTCTGTATTTGGGGCCCTCTCCTCACAGTAACATGAATACTTCTGTGTTTTACCTCTTGTGTCTCGGCCACCTTGCAGGGACTCTCCTGTGGCAGGCCGCAACTCGCCTCTGGTTCCAACAACTCTTCCGGTAGCTTCTGGAAGCTCCTTGCAGCCAATCAGAGTTCAATCTGCCGGCAACCAATCAAAATTATCTGTCCACCTGGCAAATTATTAAAAGCTCTCTGATAGGGCAAATTAAGTAGTGGTTAACCTCTGCTGGTTATACATGAATGTGAAACCGCCTGAAGTCATATTTACATGGCTCAGTTGAGATTATGTCTTCAATGGAGAACAGCCAAGACTGTGAAAACCACAAATGTTTTTTTTCAAGACTTCTATTGAACTTCATCTGCAGATTACAGCAAAATTAGGAGTTATTTTAATTATACTAATAAAGCTAAAATTTGTATTAAAGAGATTTGACTTTGCTTTCTGTATAATTAGTTTCTGATCCCGGAGTTTTTAGCTGCTGGGATTGGACTTTGAAGTTTATGACTTATTGTTTAGATCTTCCATCGGTTCTAGCAGAAATGACTGCGGTGACCTGTTCTTCATTATGCAGAAAAAAAGGAAATGTTTTTTCACTCCTGAATCTGTTGATAGCAACACAAAGGCTGTTTGCATTTTAAAGATAAATACACTCAAATTAGAAGCACAGTCATAGAATGTCAATTGTCCAAAAGAAAAAAGCTTATCTGTATTTAGATGCATCTGTAGCTGACTACTCAGGTTCCTCCAAATTAGGCACAAAATTGTTAGGCTTTATTAAAAAAAGACACAAAAAAAACTTTACATTTCAAAAGGTGGAAAATACAATTGTAGAGGGTTCAACATTCTAATGTGTATGTATGCAATTGTTATGTCCATGCAGGCCATGGGGAGAAGGACCTACATGGACGCAACCCAAACAAGGGCTGAAGGGAAAAGAAGGAAAGAGGAATGGGACGTGCATACATGCAGGACACTAACAACAATATAAACTGAACGGGCAACCAACCAACAACATCAGAACTGTAATGCTATGGCAGATAAACGGACGTGCGAGCAGACATCCAACAACCACTGAGAAATGCCAAAACACTTACCAAAAACACCAGCGTATCTGCAGATGGAAGAACTAATAAATACATGGTATTAGTTAATGCTTTGGGCAAACTATGGAAGCTCACAAGCCCACGTCAAGGGTCCTCATAGTCTTGTGAGGCCCTACTCTAACAAGGCAACTAAAATCACAACAAGGGTGTCCTGCCTTTGAAGGGGCAAGCATGAAAACCCGGCCGATATACGAACGTGTAAATAAGCCCCTACTATTAACCACGTGTGGGAACGCTAGGGCAGGATCTTCCTGCTGTTTTTTTTTTCAAACTCCTACACTATGGCACAAAGTTTGAAAAGCCCAAGAAGAAAAGAACAGATCCCATTGATATCAGTGGTTTTGTTCACATGCGCAGATTTTGTGTGCAAAAAAATGCACAGCATGCTCTCCTATACAAGTCTATGGGCGAGTACACATATGGGACTCTAAAAAGAGTCAGATGTTTATGCGGAACGCGAACTTCAACTGCTGGCACCATGGGAACCAAGGAGTGGCGTGTATAAAAAATACATCACCCGGCTCCCTGTCACCTACTATAATGCTACCATAACTTAGTTCATGGAGATTTAGAGATGTGACCGTTTCCCTTTAAATGCAAGCATGAATAGAATGTCATGCTCGGCCTAAATGGGAATCTCAACCCTGCAGTGCGGGACATGAATTAGTCTTTTTTGGACTGTAAGACACCCTTTTTAGCAAAAAAAAAAATCTTGATAAAAAGTGTCTGCGCTTTCTCCATCCTGAAGGTCCTGCTAGAGCTCAGCAGAGCACAGTAAATGACAAGCTCCCAGTGAATGGAGGACTTTTCTGATGTCAAGATCCTGTAATCAGTTAGACATATGGAAGGAGTCATACCCAGCCAGGAAGAGAGCAGGACACTAAGGCTGGCTTCACATGACCGGGTCAGATTCCACATACAGAATTCCGCAGCGGTTTCAGGGCGTGAAGCTGGCCAGCAACCCTGCGTACCTGTGATTTTTGCATTGCGGATGACCGTCGCGGCTTGCTGTCGGTTACGCGCAGTTCAGGTTTTCTTTTTCAATTTTTGCATTTCCTGCACCATCGCTAAGCGATGACTTGGGTACCCACGGCCCATACGCAATGTTAATTGTTGTGTAAGCTGCAGGTCAGATGGCTTCCATTGTCTTCAATGGAGGCCGTCTGTGCGGCGTCCACAGCAAAATAGAGCTTGCTGAGATTTTTCCTCTGCTCGCGTAATGCGGAATTCGTAGCTTAGAGTGTGAGTGAAAAAACGAAAGTACATGCCTTTCAATGCGTGCGATTTTAATGTGATTATTCTGGAGGACCCTCTGGGCCACCACAGTTCCCCCCCACTTAAAGACACAGCAGTCTTTGGCTGTACTGAGCTGAGAGAGGCGGGAAGCTATACCTACTAAGTATGTGAAGGCACATAATTTTAGATTTTAGTGTACTTGCAAGTTTTAGAAATTACTTTGGGATAAGACTGAATCTTAGTTCAAAGCTAGCTATGGGGCACCTACGTAGCTCTTCTCCCCACAGGGTTCGTTTCGAGTAACGAACCCCATTGAAGTCAATGGGCGACTCGAGCATTTTTGTATATCGCCGATGCTCGCTAAGGTTTTCATTGGTGAAAATCTGCGAAACCCAAGAAAGTGATGGAAATGACACAGAAACGGATAGGGCAGGCGAGGGGCAACATGCAGGGCTGTACCTCAGGTTCCCAGGTCTCACTATTAAGCCACAATAGCGTCAAGAGTGCCCCCCCTCCCCCCTAACAATTTTTACTTCGGACAAACCCTCATTAGCAAGGCACACCTTAGCTAAGCACCACACTACCTCCAACTAAGCACCAGCACTGCCTGCGGGTCACACCGCTGCCTCTTCTCCTGGGTTATATGCTGCCCAACCCCCCCCCCCCCCCGCGCGCGACCCTGCGTCCACAGCGCACACAAAAGTGCCCCTGCGCAGCCCTCAGCTGCCCTCATGCCACACGCTGGCCTCATAGCCACACCACCCTCATGTCTATTTATAAGTGCATCCGCCATGAGGAGGAACCGGAGGCACACACTGCAGAGGGTTGGCAGTTGAAGTGTGGGTGATAGTCCACAATGCTGTTGAATATTGATAATAGATTGACGTTCCATCTTTATTCCAATCCTTTGCCACCTCTGTCAGGAGCTGCAAACGTGGGCATAAAGGGGAGTCCGCTGCCAGCCCAGCACTTCTACACATCTCCACAATGCAGCAATACTCGGTGTGGGAAGTATGTGAGTGGGCCCTAGGTCAGCCTCTGTCCCAGCAAACACCTTGTGTGGCCCAAGGTGCTGCGAGTGACATAGCAATGGGGACTCCATGTGTCCACACACTACTCATTCTGTTTGGGTGCCGGATACCTCATCGACAACGCAAGGGCTAAACCATCTGCACTCTGCACCCTACCCAAGTCTGTCAGTGTTTTGGGGACAGACCGGTAAAACACCTCAATAGGAAGTCTGTGTGCACCCACAGCATGGGTGGCCCCCAGGAACCCACAGACAGTACATAAAGAAATCCCATTGCAGTCCCCCGGATAGCTGAGGTTACGTGATAGAAAATACATGTTGGCTTTGGCCCACATGCCATGCCCTAGACATTCGTGGTTTCTTTAAAAGTGCCAGGCAGGTACAACTCCGCTATGGCAAGTCTGTGTGCACCCGCAGCATGGGTGGCTAGCAGGAACACACAGATGGTACAGAAAGAAATCCCATTGCAGTGCCCCGGATAGCTGCGGTTACGTGAGAGGAAATACATGTTGGCTGCAGCCCACACGTCATGCCCTAGTGAGTCTGGGTTGTTTTTCGGACCAGATAGGTAGAACACCGCGATGGGAAGACTCAGTGCACCCATAGTATACACAGACCCCTGTAATATTCCTGTAGCAAAGGTATAAGCTGAACCCAGTAACAGTTATGTGGCAGAAGTCTAGGGAGACCCCAGTAACATTTCTGTAGTAACAGTATAGACAGACCCCAGTAACATTTCATTAGCAGAAGTATAAGCAGACCCCAGTAACATTTCTGTAGTAACAGTATAGACAGACCCCTGTAACATTTGTGTAGCAGCAGTATATGCAGACCCCTGTAACATTTTTGTAGCAACAGTTTAGGCAGACCCCAGTACCATTTCTGTAGAAGTAAAGGCAGACCCCAGTAACATGTCTGTCGCTGCTGTATAAGCAGACCCCTGTAACATTTATGTAGCAGAAGCAAAGGCAGACCCCAGTACCATTTTTGTAGCAGAAGTATACGCAGACCCCAGTAACATTAACGTGGCGGAAGTATAGACAGACCCCACTAACATTTCTGTGGTAATGGTATAGACAGAGCCGAGTAACATTTCTGTAGTAACAGTATAGGCAGATCCCAGTAACATTTCTGTAGCAGAAGTATTGGCAGACCCCAGTAACATTCTTGTGGCAGCAGTATAGGCAACCCCCTGTAAAATTAACGTGGCAGCAGTATAGGCAGACCCCAGTAACATCCTTGTGGCAGCAGTATAGGAAGACCCCTGTACCTTTCTTGTAGCAGAAGTATAGGCAGGCAGATCCCAGTAAAATTTCTGTAGTAATAGTATAGGCCAACCTCTGAAACATTGGGATACCATGAGCGTAGGCGAAGGCCGGAAAAATTAGTTGGATAAGAGTGTAGGCGTGGGCCCAAAAAATTAGTGTACCAAAAGTACAAGTGTACCTATGAAAAAGCCCTGTTGAAAAAATTGGTTCATGCTACAGTCCCAATACTTTTGAAACTTTGAAAAATTGTAAAAAAAATTGGTAGATGTCGATGAGCCTTTTGGGCCGCAGAAAAATTGTCTGTTCAGCGCGATGACATGTTGTTTCTGGAGGAGGAGTAGCAGGAGGAGGACTAATGTCAGAGACAGATTGACAAAGCTAAATGCCCCATTTTACCGGTGACAGAGAAGAGTGCTTTTATCTGCGTGTCTTACCTGCTCAAGTTTTGGCGATTCTCCAACCTCATTAGCCTACCAACTAAGCATACTGTCTGAGACAGTTTTAAGGCAAGACAAATATAAAACACATGAGTTTATTTACTCTTTAGTATATAAATATAAGTGAAACAGTTAATTAACATATATAGACATACAGATCACATGGGTAACAAAGATAAGCATCAATACGTCACCGGATATTGTAGCATCACTCCGCAATCGGGGGATCTCCAGGTACGATTGGTAGGAGGAATCTGGGAGAATGCTGACACGTCTGTCAAGCCACACATCGAGTCCCAAAGCTCTGCTAAGGATTGTGTTCTTTTATACTACTTTTACATTATGTGGCATATCTGCTTCTGCGCAGTTATGAGTATATACGTCATTCTTATATGACTAATCAGGTTCTACACATGCTCGATAGATTCTTGGCAATATATATATACTAAATATTTTCTCCATGAAGTTATCTACATCTGCATTCTATTACTTACAATATCTGATGACTATAAGTCATTCTTGCTGTTTTTCACTAGACCATACCATATATGTCCAAAATATTCCGCTTTTTAGCAAATGTTAGGAGAACAGTCAGACAAGGTCATTAGTTCACTAAACTAGTTGATTGAACTAGTTCATTGAGCTTATGGTAAACCATACGGCTAGAAGTTGGTGATTACTACCTACCTATGCCTTTGACACAACCACTCAATCAATCGTATCCCATACGTATCACAATCGGTCCTTAATCATTCACTATTTGCCGTATGATACCATTAAAACTTTTGGTTTTCTACAGAATACCTTATATGCCATGAAACAATTCCATAGCGATAAAAGTATTACAACTATGGCCAATGCCAAAACAGGATGTATTAGCCAATTAAGGGTGGTTTGTGCAGATGATGAATAACCCATAAAGATGTCATACCAATGGTGTGACGTGGCATCAGCAATAGCCGATTCCATCTTTACAATTTTGCCAGCTATTACAGTTGTACTTACAATATGCGTTGCCAAAGATATATTAAGCAATTTAATATGTTGCTGTACTTCTTCTGTGTCTTCTAACAACTTTTTGAATTTAGTCAAATTTAGATCCCAATTTGACACATTTAAAGGCAGTGGTTGCCAATTGACAGCCACTGTCTTGTCTTGTTCGGGTAATAACACAAAGGTCTCATTTTCCCAAACAACTGCCGATACGTTTCGCAAGCATCCTGAAAACGGGACAACCATCCCAGGTACAACAGGATGATTACTTGCCAAACATACCTCCTGTGGGGCTATTTCAACCATCATCTTAAAAGTGAGTGGCAACACAGTCCATTCACATAAATTGATTGTATTTTGTAATAGACATGGTTCATAAACAGCCGATTGGACCTTGCATATGGTCCCTTCTAATGTATCATCACACAATGATAAATCATGAGTACTATTTTGGTCATCAATGTAAATCCCGTTAAATCTAGGTACCCAGAAATGCATATCTTCTGGAACACCTATAAGTAAGGGGAGAACTACAAACTTACACATCACATTCTTTTTAGTAACATTGTATATGAATATGGTCCCTTTACATAATATATCATTGCAAACCATTTTCTGCGCCTCCAACTGTATCCAATCAGTCTCAGTTATAGTCTGATTGAACACGGTCCTCCACACCTGCTCATTGCCAGTCATGAGCATAGTTTGAAGTATGTTCTTTTGTTGTTGCTGATAAATGGTCTGCAAGGTACATATTGACCAATTAACATAGTTAGATATGTTAGAATTTATTTCAGATGAAAACCTATTAGATGCATCTTGCAAATCAAGCATTATTGTGTCCACATCCGTTTGCATACTAAAGGGCTGCCATATAGTAGGCATCCAGTTAGCCTGCAATGTGAGCACATCTTTAATACCACTTCCCGCGTTATGCATTCGATTAGCTAAAGTCTCTATATCAAAACCATTAATAGTCCCAGAAAGCGCTCCGTAGCCTCCGAGTAAGGTATCATACCAAGCTCGACGGGAACGCTTGGTAGAACAAGTCCCTGAGGGTGGAAACTGCACGGAGGCTTGTATAACAGTCTTTTGAGCATCTCGTCCCACCTGGCGACCAGTGGATGGAACCCTTTTTATATGTCCAGGATCTATTTTAGAAGCATTAATGTTCACCATTACCAGGAACTGGCCCCACATGGTCCGATTCTCGATCTCCGTTGCATTCCCACATGTAATTACTTCTGTCTCATTTAAAGGAAATGAAAACTGCACTCCCGTATTTGTACAATTCTGAACATATTGTATCACCAGGGAGTAATTGAGATATGGCAACTCTTTTGGTCTCTGACAGCAAGACACTTTCACAAGTGACGTAATGTTTATTTGTCCCGTGGCCTTATGCAGTGCATATGAAGGACGGTAGGTCGAACTTATATGCGATAATGGATTTCCACTCCAGATAGTCCCATCAAAGGTAATATTCACGATATGACATTTCTGGTTGGCTTCACAAGTGAAGTTGTCTTGCTTCCTTGTTCGGGTTGAACTCCTCCAGCCCCACGAATAGTCATTCCTTCCGGTGTCATTGACGCGGATCCCTGGCGTCCACGCATCACCTACTGCAAACACCGAACACATGACGCCAAGGATTCCAAAAATGATTATGTGATTCTAGAGAAGGCAAGGAAACAAGCACCGCAAATAGCACTTTTCTTGTGGGACATATTCCCATTTCTCTACTCCGGGTCGCATAATGAGCAAAGTTCGATCTTTTCCCACAGCAATAACCTCTGCCGGGGAGGGCGGTCCTTGGTGATTCTGAACCCATATTTTGGCCCCTACATTAGTAACATCAGTTGAGCCAAAGCCTTTATCTCCTCTTACTGTAAGTTCAGTGGGAGCCACCCCTTCTTCCACTTGTGTCAGATACACTGGTATTAATAGCAGCTGTGCCATGCGCTCCTTTTTCCCTATTATCAGAGGATCTGTTCCTAAATTTATCATGATTACTTTAATTTCCCCCTGATAATCCGCATCTATGACTCCCCCTAGGACCACTGCACCTCTCAGAGCAAAACTTGATCTAGTAGCTATCTGCCCGAAGTGATTCTCCGGGATCTTGCATCCTATCCCTGTGGGAATAGTACTCACCTTTCCCGGGGCTATCACCACCGTATCAAGAGCGTATAGATCCAACCCTGCAGTGGCAGGAGTGGCTCTATAAGGTGCCTGCGCATCTGGTTTTTTTTTTCCAGTATAAGATTGTCTCTACCTTAGCTACATCTATGCTGAGATTAGGTGTTAGCATGCGCATTAAGGGTGTCATGGAATCAGTGATGGGCCTGTTGTTGATAATCTGTAAAGCAGCAGTCAGATTATCTCTCCATTGACCATATTTGTCGGTCTCCGTAAGCTTCTTCAGGGTAGATTTTAATAACCCATTCATTCGTTCCACCAAGCCTGCGGCCTGTGGATAGTAGGGCATATGATATACCCATTCTATGTTGTTTTTACTGGCATACTCTTTTACCTGATTACCGGTAAAATGTGAACCATTGTCTGTCTGGATCTGCAGGGGAGTCCCATAGTACTGGGTAATAATTTCCAGAGTACATAAAGTACTCCATTGTGTTGCTGTTTTACACGGGAATCCCACCATCAGACCTGAGAATGTATCTACGGCTGTACAAATATACTTACATCCTCTGCTCTCAGGGAGGGGCCCTACAAAATCCATCTGCCAAATCTGCGCTGGCAACTGGCCTCTCCCTATGTGTCCCATTACTGTATGAGGCACTTCTAGTTTTTGAACATGTTGACATACTGGACATTGCGCGATTACTTGTTTGATCATGTCCACCGTCAATGGGATACCTCTTTCTTGTGCCCACCTGTAAGTGGCCTTCTCTCCCAAGTGTCCACTTTTTTGGTGAGCCCAAACAGCTGTACCTTGAAGCCATGCTTCCTTTTCCTTGTCAGGTTCTTGTACGGCAACAGAGATCGATGCTGCCGCATCTGCTTGAGAATTAAATAAACGTTCCAATGAGTCAAGAGGGACATGAGCATCAACATGAAACACAGTACTTTTGGTACTCCTAATGAATTCCTCTATGTCTTGCCAAAGCTCTTTCCCCCACAATTCCTTACCATGAATGTTCCAGTCGTTCTTCTTCCATCCCATGATCCAAGTGGCCAAACCATTGGCAACTGACCATGAGTCCGTATACAAATGACATTCTTGCCCTTGTTCCTGCTTCAGAGCTAAGAATACTGCACAAAATTCTGCATATTGACTACTCTTACCTTCTCCTTCCATGACCAACGTCTTGTCTAATTTTGGATTAAAGGCTACACTTTTCCATCTACGCCTTCCACTGATATACTTGGCCGAACCATCCGTAAACCAAGCATGCTCTTTTTGGGAGTCTGTCAACTCAGAGTAAGGTATTCCCCAATTTACTGGGGATTCCTCCATTTGTGCTACTGGTGTAACCTGACCATCTGGAGGGATATCGGCTATCTTTTCATGCAGGGCAGCTATCCCCCCTTCACCTTTTTTCGCTCTTTCCGAGATGTACCATTTCCACTTAATGATACTCTGCTCCTGGGCATGTCCTATCCGATTGGACTTTGGATTAGATAATACCCAGCTCATGATGGGTATTTGCGGCCTTAGAAGGACTATGTGTCCTGTTGTCAATTGTTCAGTATCCACCAGGGCCCAATAACATGCCAACAGCTGTTGCTCCAGTGGAGTGTATTTTTCTCCTGCATCTGGTAATTTTCGATTCCAGAAGCCCAGTGGCACTCTTTTGCCCCCTTGCTTCTGCCACAATGACCAGTTTGCATACATATGCTGAACTGATACATGAAGTTCTATCTCACCATCTTGTAAAGGCCATAAATCTACGGCCTGTTGTATGGCTTCTTTTACTGCCTCAAATGCAACATGTTGCTCCTCTCCCCACGTGAACTCATACTTCTTGTGAGTCACCTTGTAAAGAGGAGCAAGAAGCTGCCCCAGATGTGGAATGTGTTGTCTCCAGAATCCAAACAATCCTATGTAGGATTGTGTTTCCTTCTTGTCTTTCGGAGTGGGAAAATTTAAGATTCTCTGCCTTGCCTTAGGGAGAATCTCCCTATGGCCCTTATTCCATTGAATTCCTAAGAATTTCCCCGTCTGAGAGGGGCCCTGCACCTTGCTATCATTTATTTCCCATCCTTTTTCTTGCAGATGATGTAACAATCTGTCCAATTGTTTCTTTACAGATTGTTCATCCGGTCCCTGAATCATTATATCATCGATATAATGTGAAAACTGCATTTCTGATGGTAAATCAAACTCATCCAAATGTTCTGCCACCATCCGGTGACAGATGGTTGGACTATGTATCCAACCTTGTGGCAGTCGAGTGAACGTATATTGACGTCCTTGTCACGTAAAGGCAAACTGATCTTGTGCCTTTTTTTCTATTGGAATTGTGAAGAAGGCTTGTGCAATATCAATCACAGCGTACCATTGTCCACTGTGACTTTGGATCTGCTCCACAATTGTAATGGTGTCTGGGACAGCTGCCGTCAAGGGAGGTGTTTGTTTATTCAACTCCCTGTAATCGACAGTCATCCTCCAAGACCCATCACTTTTCTTCACAGGCCATACCGGATTGTTCCATGCTGTGGTTGCAGGCCTCACAACCCCAGCATCGACCAAATCCTTAATGGTTTCTCCTATTTCCTTGTGACCTCCAGGAATTCTGTATTGCTTCATAGCAACCAGTTTTCCTGCAGGAGGGATATGTACGGGTGGCATTTTAACCTTTCCCACCGTAACTGGACAAGCTTTTATCCCTATTTTCCTTACGCCAAAGGCAAACTTACCATCTTCCAGGTGTATTGTCAATCCTTTCAGAATATCTATGCCAATGATATATTCCAGAATAGGTACTACTAACACCGTGTATTTACGTAAGGGCAAAGTGCCCAATTTCAAAGTTACCTGTGTCTGTACTCCTTTGGTAACTTTTCCTCCCAATCCTGAAATATTAACTTTTGGACCTTTAAACTTTTTTGGATTTCCATAAATCAGAGTAGCCTCCGCCCCTGTATCTACTAAAGCTGAGTCCCTTTGGACATTACCCCCTTTCCAATGTATGGCTAGTGGGACGTAGGGTCTGTCATCCCGCCTAACCCAGACAGGGGCTTGGCTTGCTACCTATGCGGAATCAGAATCTGATTCCTCCAGGAGTGGAGCAGATGGCTTCATATAGTCCTGCACTTGGCTAGCTACCATTGCAGCCATCTCCTTCCATGGATAGATCTTTTGAAAGTCCTCTCATTCTAATTTCTTTGGTTCTGAATTAGTGACCTGCTTCTCTTTCTTTTTAGAAGTTTTGGGGCCACTGAATCTTCCCTTTTATCCACCTTTTTGTTGGATAATACCTTCTGTTTATAAAGACGCCACAAATCACCTGTATCTTTTCCATCAATGGCGTCCTTGGAGACTCCAGCTTTCAGGAGAGCCTGAAACATATCTCTACGAGATACCCTTGGCACTCCTGAATCACCAGTCCCCTGGGAACTAGGATTCCTAGACCTATCACGATCTGTTCGCTTTTCCTCTCTATCCCAGTTTCCCATATCTTGCAATTCCCGCATTCTAGCCACGACCGCAGATATTGGCTCATTAGTCATGGATAAAAGTAGGGTCATCATCACGGCTTTATAAGCCGGAGGTGCAGTCTTAATTAAACGATTTCTAATTCCTGCTGTCAGCAGAGTCTCCAAATAATCTTCCATATGCTCGATGATAATTAGTGAGACCCTCATAGCTTCCTCCTTCAACCTTTCAATGCCATCCCTGATAGTGTACCAAGGTTTGTCATTGATTGGAATGAGCGAACGTACTCGTCCGAGCTTGATACTCGTTCGAGTATTAGCGTGTTCGAGATGCTCGTTACTCGTGACGAGTACCACGCGATGTTCGAGTTACTTTCACTTTCATCTCTGAGACGTTAGCGCGCTTTTCTGGCCAATAGAAAGACAGGGAAGGCATTACAACTTCCCCCTGCGACGTTCAAGCCCTATACCACCCCCCTGCAGTGAGTGGCTGGCGAGATCAGGTGTCACCCGAGTATAAAAATCGGCCCCTCCCGCGGCTCGCCTCAGATGCATTCTGACATAGAGGAGGGAAAGTGGTATCTTGGTGGAGCTGCTATATGGAGAGCGTTAGGAGTATTTTAGGCTTCAAGAACCCCAACGGTCCTTCTTAGGGCCACATCCAACCGTGTGCAGTACTGTGGAGGCTGCTTTTTGCAGTGTTGCACTTTTTTTTTTTTTGGTATATCGGCCGTGCAGAGCAGTGCGCCCTGCAGTAATACTCCAGGGCCAGAAGTGGTGGTTAGGCAGGGACAGAAGACATATTGATTGAATATAGGCAGTGGGCCTTTGCAAAAACATTTGGGGAAAAAAATCTATTTGGGCTGCCTGTGACTGTCCTCAGTGTTCTGGGTCTCTGCTGGGTGTAGTAGTCCTCCAAATTCATACGCAGTCAGCTAAGTGTTACAGCAGGCTTGCGCAAAATTATTTCCTGGCTCTGTCTGGGCTGTTAAATCACCGCTGTATTGCAGTCCACAGTGCAACACTCTGCAGTTATTTGACATACTCCAGGGCCAGTAGCGGTGAGGCAGGGACAGAAGACATATTGATTGAATATAGGCAGTGGGCCTTTGCAAAAATATTTGGGGAAAAAAATCTATTTGGGCTGCCTTTGACTGTCCTCAGTGTACTGGGTCTGTGCTGCGTGTAGTAGTCCTCCTAATTCATACGCAGCCAGCTAAGTGTTACAGCAGGCTTGCGCAAAATTATTTCCTGGCGTTCCGTAAGCGAAGTCAGCCTCCAACCACAGGCCAATAAGCGGCACATTTAATTACAGCGTTCTGTTTCTGCATTACTGGTAATACAGCATGCTGAGGGGTAGGGGTAGGCCTAGAGGACGTGGACGCGGGCGAGGACGCGGAGGCCCAAGTCAGGGTGTGGGCACAGGCTGAGCTCCTGATCCAGGTGTATCGCAGCCGACTGCTGCGGGATTAGGAGAGAGGCACGTTTCTGGCGTCCCCACATTCATCGCACAATTAATGGGTCCACGCGGTAGACCTTTATTAGAAAATGAGCAGTGTGAGCAGGTCCTGTCGTGGATGGCAGAAAGTGCATCCAGCAATCTATCGTCCACCCAGAGTTCTGCGCTGTCCACTGCTGCAACTCTGAATCCTCTGGCTGCTGCTCCTCCTTCCTCTCAGCCTCCTCACTCCATTACAATGACACATTCTGAGGAGCAGGCAGACTCCCAGGAACTATTCTCGGGCCCCTGCCCAGAATGGGCAGCAATGGTTCCTCTCCCACCGGAGGAGTTTGTCGTGACCGATGCCCAACCTTTGGAAAGTTCCCGGGGTCCGGGGGATGAGGCTGGGGACTTCCGGCAAATGTCTCAAGAGCTTTCAGTGGGTGAGGAGGACGATGACGATGAGACACAGTTGTCTATCACTCAGGTAGTAGTAATTGCAGTAAGTCTGAGGGAGGAGCGCACAGAGGATTCGGAGGAAGAGCAGCTGGATGATGAGGTGACTGACCCCACCTGGTTTGCTAAGCCTACTGAGGACAGGTCTTCAGAGGGATAGGCAAGTGCAGCAGCAGGGCAGGTTGGAAGAGGCAGTGTGGTGGCCAGGGGTAGAGGCAGGGCCAGACCGAATAATCCACCAACTGTTTCCCAAAGCGCCCCCTCACGCCATGCCACCCTGCAGAGGCCGAGGTGCTCAAAGGTCTGGCAGTTTTTCACTGAGAGTGCAGACGACCGACGAACTGTGGTGTGCAAAAGTTGTCGCGCCAAGATGAGCCATGGAGCCACCACCACCAGCCTCACTACCACCAGCATGCGCAGGCATATGATGGCCAAGCACCCCACAAGGTGGGACGAAGGCCGTTCACCGCCTCTGGTTTGCACCACTGCCTCTCCCCCTGTGCCCCAACCTGCCACTGAGAACCAACCCCCCTCTCAGGACACAGGCACGACCGTCTCCCGGCCTGCACCCACACCCTCATCTCCGCTGTCCTCGGCCCCATCCAGCAATGTCTCTCAGCGCAGCGTCCAGCCGTCGCTAGCGCAAGTGTTTGAGCACAAGCGCAAGTACGCTGCCACGCGCCCGCACGCTCAAGCGTTAAACGTGCACATAGCCAAATTGATCAGCCTGGAGATGCTGCCGTATAGGCTTGTGGAAACGGAGGCTTTCAAAAACATGATGGCGGCGGCGGCCCCGCGCTACTCGGTTCCCAGTTGCCACTACTTTTCTCGATTTGCCGTCCCAGCCCTGCACGACCACGTCTCCCGCAACATTGTACGCGCCCTCACCAACGCGGTTACTGCCAAGGTCCACTTAACAACGGACACGTGGACAAGCACAGGCGAGCAGGGCCACTATATCTCCCTGACGGCACATTGGGTGAATTTACCCACCCCCAGAATTGCAGGCCCCAGCTCGGTGCTGGTATCTGCGGCAGTGTATGCTTCCTCCACTAAACAACCCTCCTCCTCCTCCTCCTCCTCCTACGCAACCTCTGTCTCGCAATCAAGATGTGTCAGCAGCAGCACTTCGCTAGTAGTCTGTATCGCGCGACGTGGCAGCACAGCGGTGGGCAAGCGTCAGCAGGCTGTGCTGAAACTACTCAGCTTAGGAGAGAAGAGGCACACGGCCCACGAACTGCTGCAGGGTCTGACAGAGCAGACCGACCGCTGGCTTGCGCCGCTGAGCCTCCAACCGGGCATGGTCATGTGTGACAATGGCCGTAACCTGGTGGCAGCTCTGCAGCTCGGCAGCCTCACGCACGTGCCATGCCTGGCCCACGTCTTTAATTTGGTGGTTCAGCGGTTTCTGAAAAGCTACCCACGCTTGTCAGACCTGTTCGGAAAGGTGCGCCGACTCTGCGCACATTTCCGCAAGTCCAAGACGGACGCTGCCACCCTGCGGACCCTGCAACATTGGTTTAATCTGCCAGTGCACCGACTGCTGTGCGACGTGTCCACACGGTGGAACTCTACGCTCCACATGTTGGCCAGGCTCTATGAGCAGCGTAGAGCTATAGTGGAATACCAACTCCAACATGGGTGGCGTAGTGGGAGTCAGCCTCCTCAATTCTTTACAGAAGAGTGGGCCTGGTTGGCAGACATCTGCCAGGTCCTTGGAAAATTTGAGGAGTCTACCCAGATGGTGAGCGGCGATGCTGCAATCATTAGCGTCACTATTCCTCTGCTATGCCTCTTGAGAAGTTCCCTGCAAAGCATAAAGGCAGACACTTTGCGCTCGGAAACGGAGGCGGGGGAAGACAGTATGTCGCTGGATAGTCAGAGCACCCTAATGTCTATATCTCAGCGCGTTGAGGAGGAGGGGGGGGAGGAGCATGAGGAGGATGAGGAGGAGGGGGAAGAGACAGCTTGGCCCACTCCTTTCAGCGTGTATGGCCTGAGGAGGAGGAGGAGGATCCTGAAAGGGATCTTCCTAGTGAGGACAGCCATGTGTTGCGTACAGGTACCCTGGCACACATGGCTGACTTCATGTTAGGATGCCTTTCTCGTGACCCTCGCGTTACACGCATTCTGGCCACTACGGATTACTGGGTGTACACACTGCTCGACCCACGGTATAAGGAGAACCTTTCCACTCTCATACCCAAAGAGGAAAGGGGTTCGAGAGTGTTGCTATACCACACAACCCTGGCGGACAAACTGATGGTAAAATTCCCATCCGACAGCGCTAGTGGCCGAAGGCGCAGTTCCGAGGGCCAGGTAGCAGGGGAGGTGCGGAGATCAGGCATCATGTACAGCGCAGGCAGGGAAACACTCTCCAAGGCCTTTGCCAGCTTTATGGCTCCCCAGCAAGACTGTGTCACCGCTCCCCAGTCAAGGCTGAGTCGGAGGGAGCACGTAGCCGATCGCACGACCGTCCTCCGTGATGCCTCTGCCCCCTACAACTACTGGGTGTCGAAGCTGGACACGTGGCCTGAACTCGCGCTGTATGCCCTGGAGGTGCTTGCTTGTCCTGCGGCTAGCGTCTTGTCAGAGAGGGTGTTTAGTGTGGCTGGGGGAATCATCACGGATAAGCGTACCCACCTGTCAACCGACAGTGCCGACAGGCTTACACTCATCAAGATGAACAAAGCCTGGATTTCCCCAGACTTCTCTTCTCCACCAGCAGACAGCAGCGATACCTAAACAATACGTAGGCTGCACCCGCGGATGGAAGCATTGTTCTCTATCACCATCAAAAACGGGGACCTTTTTGCTTCATCAATCTGTGTATAATATTCCTCCTCCTCCTCCTGCTCCTCCTCCTGAAACCTGACGTAATCACGCAGAACGGGCAATTTTTCTTAGGGCCACAAGGCTCAGTCATATGACTTTTGTAAACAATGTTTATACGTTTCAATGCTCATTAAAGCGTTGAAACTTGCACCTGAACCAATTTTTATTTTAACTGGGCTGCCTCCAGGCCTAGTTACAAATTAAGCCACATTAACCAAAGCGATTAATGGGTTTCACCTGCCCTCTTGGTTGGGCATGGGCAATTTTTCTGAGGTACATTAGTACTGTTGGTACACCAATTTTTTGGGGCCCTCGCCTACCGTGTAATCCTAGTAATTTTTATGGGCTTCGCCTGCACTCATGCTACAGCAAGGTGTGTGGGGTTGGCCTACACTTTTGCTACATAAACATATTACCAGTCTGACTGGGGCATGCACTGTGGGCCGAAGCACACCTGTATTGTATGTGACGTTAGCTTTGCTGAGCAGGGCACTGCAATGGGATATATTTATGTACCGCTGGTGGGTCCACAGGGACTTCACATTAGGGAGTTGTACCTGCCAGTGTCTATGTATTAAAAACCCCGGTCTGACTGGGGCATGCAGTGTGGGCCGAAGCCCACCTGCATTAAACCTGACGTTACCTCAGCTGTGATGGGCAATGCAATGGGATATATTTATGTACCGCCGGTGGCGTCCTGGGACCCACCCATGCTGTCGGTCAACACGGAGTTGTAACTGCATGTGTCCACTTCTAAAGAACCCCAGTCTGACTGGGGCATGCAGTGTCGGCCGAAGCCCACCTGCATTAAACCTGACGTTACCTCAGCTGTGATGGGCAATGCAATGGGATATATTTATGTACCACCGATGGGTTCCAGGGAGCCACCCATGCTGTGGGTCCACAGGGACTTCACATTAGGGATTTGTACTTTCCAGTGTCTATGTATTAAAAACCCCGGTCAGACTGGGGCATGCAGTGTGGGCCGAAGCCCACCTGCATTTAATCTGACGTTAGCTCTGCTGTCCAGGGCACTGCAATGGGATACATTTATGTACCGCCGGTGGGTTCCAGGGAGCCACCCATGCTGTGGGTGCACACGGAATTCCCATTGCGGAGTTGTACCTGCCTGTGACTATTTATAAAAAACCCCGGTCTGACTGGGGCATGCAGACACCTTGACAGAATGAATAGTGTGTGGCACATGGGTTCCCCATTGATATGCCCACGTGTGCAGCTCCTGATGGAGGTGGCACAGGCTTGGATTTCTCATTGCTTCTGTACAGCATTGTGGGCTATCGCCCCGCCCCTTTTAAAGAGGGTCGCTGCCTGGCCGTGCCAACCCTCTGTGCAGTGTGTGCCTGCGGTTCCTCCTCATGGCAGATGCACTTATAAATAGACATGAGGGTGGTGTGGCATGAGGGCAGCTGAAGGCTGCGCAGGGACACTTTGGTGTGCGCTGTGGACACTGGGTCGTGCGGGGGGGGGGGGTTGGGCAGCATGTTACCCAGGAGAAGTGGCAGCGGAGTGTCATGCAGGCAGTGATTGTGCTTTGTTGGAGGTAGTGTGGTGCTTAGCTAAGGTATGCCATGCTAATGAGGGTTTTTCAGAAGTAAAAGTTGTTGGGGGGGGGCCCACTCTTGCCGCTATTGTGGCTTAATAGTGGGACCTGTGAACTTGAGATGCAGCCCAACATGTAGCCCCTCGCCTGCCCTATCCGTTGCTGTGTCGTTCCCATCACTTTCTTGAATTGCCCAGATTTTCACAAATGAAAACCTTAGCGAGCATCGGCGAAATACAAAAATGCTCGGGTCGCCCATTGACTTCAATGGGGTTCGTTACTCGAAACGAACCCTCGAGCATCGCGAAAAGTTCGTCTCGAGTAACGAGCACCCGAGCATTTTGGTGCTCGCTCATCTCTATACAATACACTTTAATAATCTTTTTTTGTAATACATATTCTTCTATCTTGTCATAAATCATCATTTTTGTGTGAAATACATTTCTTTTAATTTATTCAGATTTTTGTTCTTCTCATGCAATACCTTTTTCATCTTGTCAAAATTTCTACAAAAACACATTTGGTACCTCACATTAACTGTTTTTCGATTATAAACATGATAAAAGAAATTCATTTACATTAAAGGGGTTGTCCCGCGAAACAAAGTGGGGGTATACACTTCTGTATGGCCATATTAATGCACTTTGTAATGTACATTGTGCATTAATTATGAGCCACACAGAAGTTATTCACTTGCCTGTTCCGTTGCTAGCGTCCTCGTCTCCATGGTGCCGTCTAATTTTCAGCGTCTAATCGCCCGATTAGACGCGCTTGCGCAGTCCGGTCTTCTTTCTTCTGAATGAGGCCACTCGTGCCGGAGAGCGGCTCCTCGTAGCTCCACCCCGTCACGTGTGCCGATTCCAGCCAATCAGGAGGCTGGAATCGGTGATGGACCGCACAGAAGACCTGCAGTCCACCGAGGGTGAAGATCCCGGCGGCCATCTTCACAAGGTAAGTAAGAAGTCACCGGAGCGCGGGGATTCGGGTAAGTACTATCCTTTTTTTTTTTAAACCCCTGCATCGGGTTTGTCTCGCGCCGAACGGGGGGGCTATTGAAAAAAAAAAAAAACCCTTTCGGCGCGGGACAACCCCTTTAAAATTAGAGATACTGGCATTTTCAAGTCACAAAGCCATAGAAGAATTTTGGAATATAAATTTATAACAACACTTGACACCTTCAATAGAGGGTTAAATTCTTCACGAGGATTTGTGCGTAAATGGGGAGTGTGAGACATCTATAGCACAGTTAACACTGCTGACCTGGTGTCCCCCTAACACTAATTCAGGAACCATAAAACCTTCACTCCCTTATCAATGACTTTTTAAAGAGGTTTGTATTTCTGTGGTAGTATTCTTTTAAGTGCAAATTAATCACATCCATGTCTGTGTCTTGTCATAAGTGTGTGTGTATAACTATGCATGCCTCCTCAGATCTATCTCATTTAAGCCTGAAGCAAAACCCTGTGTAGGCTCGGAAGCTCGCATTAATATCATATCTACAAGGTTACTTGGTTTCTCTTGCTGGAAAAATCACAGGCTGAAAAAGACATATTTCCATCCAGTTCAGCCTATTACCCCCAATGTTGATTCAGAGGAAGGCAAAAAACACCAATAAGGTAGAAGCCGATTTTTCCCATTTAAGGGGAAAAAAATTCCTTCCTGACTCCAATCTGGCAATCGGAATAATCCCCGGATCACCGATCCTTCTGAAGTAATGTGTAATATTGTAACACTCAAAAAGATGTCCAGGCCCCTCTTATGTTCTTTTAGTGAGTTGGCCATCACCACGTCCTCAGGCATATACTTAAAAAGTCTCACTGCTCTTACAGTAAAGAACTCCATTCTATGTTGTGTAGAAACCTTCTTTCTTCTAGACATATAGGGCACCCCCTCACTATCTCAATTTTGATAACCTCTCTGGGTATTGTAGTCCGCCATTTCATTTATTACTTTAGTTGCCTGCATTTGTACCTTCTCAAGCACTGATATGTCCTTCTTGAGTACCGGTGACCAAAACTGTCCACAGTATTCACACACATTATATTCAATGGGATCTATTTGGTATGATCTGGTTAAGTTATAAAACTGAACTATTTAGCCAGGGGATTTCCCTTTCCTACTCTCATAACGGAGCAGAAAAACGGAACTCTCAATGCAGATTTAAACAGAGCCTTAGGCCGGCCTCACATAGGTAGATTCGTATTGCGGAATGCACGCATTGAAAAGCATGTAAATTAGATTTTTTGTTCACACTCATGCATATGGATTGTATATTCTGGGAGCGGAGGAAAAAAAAATCACAGCATGCTCTATTTTGGGGGGACTCCGACCACAGCCCATTGCCTATGGACCATTGAACTGTGCATGTCCGACAGTGAGCCGTCGAACTCATCCGCAATACAGCCCAGGAAGGTATGCAGCCGCAATCCACTAAGGGCCTCCCGCATGTGGAATCCGGTCCAGGTATTTGAAGCCGGGCTAAGCTCTGCAGTGCTTATATACAGTGATATGAAGAAGCTGCAGAATGCAAGCTATGCAAACCATTTAATGTAACCCTATTGCAGAAATAATTGCCAGTCCAAAATACACATCTGTAATTGTGTCCATTTGGGTGTCCATAGCCTATAAGATAAAAAAAGACAGCAAGAGAGAAAACACACATAATGTATAAACAATTAAGAGTGAGCATCAGCCCAAATTAGCCAAAAAATCAATAACTGACAAAACTATGAGGTATCCCTAAATATAGTTATTCAGGATGCAGATATAGGCTGCAATAGATGTGTCGATAGTATACTCATATGGTGACATCCTTTCTAGAACCTACACTAGAGGTGCATTTACACACAAAGATGATGGCTTTTGAGCGATCATTTTGCACAAATTACTACTTGGTACTATTATTACCAATTAGTAGCCACCAGGAGCTGTATTCAGGGAACAGACCACCCGCTGTTCTCTGAATGAATTTCCATTTGTTCTGCCATGGGGTTGACAGCTGAGACAATGTTATCAGCGCTCCCTGGGCAGAACACGGCGTGTGGTCCTTCTTATCAGCTGTCCTGCCAAATAAATGATGGATTTCATGCTGACTTGAAATTTATGGTTTGGCAAAAAAGTGATAGACACATTTACACGCAATGGTTATCGCTCAAAAGATGTTTTTTGAGCAAATATTGAGTGATAATCATTGTGTCTAAATGGGCCTTAAAGTTCAAAAGTGCTAATGCAAATAAATACAAAAAAGCTTAAGGCCTCATGTCCACGGGGAAAATCAGGCCTGCTACGGATTCTCCATGGAGAATCTGCAGCGGGTCCCTCCTGCCCCGCGGACATGAGCGCTGAAAATAGGAATTTAAAAGAATGTACTCATCCGGAGCGGGCGGGGAAAGTCTTCTCTTCCTCACGGCCGGATCTTCTTTTTCGGCCGGCGGATGAACTCGTCACGCCGGCGGCACGTCGCCGGCACGTCGCCGACGTGCCGCGCGCATGCGCCGGGCACATCCGCCGAGCCGAAGCAAGAAAGATCCGGCCGTGAGGAAGAGAAGACCTTCCCGGTCCGCTGCGGGTGAGTAAATTCTTTTAAATTCCTATTTTAGGTCTCCCACGGATCCGGACGGCTTCCATAGGCTTCAATAGAAGCCCGCGGGAGCCGTCCCCGCGGGAGACCCGCACGAAAATGGAGCATGGTCCGGATTTTTTCATGCTCCATTTTTTTTTAAATCACTTTTATTGACCATCCGCGGGTATTTATCTACCCGCGGGTGGTCAATGCATCCCTATGGGGTGCGGATCCACGGGCAGGACAAGAGTTAAAATCTGCTGCGGATTTTAATTCTTCTTTTGCCTGTGGACATGAGCCCTAAATATATGCATTCAGTAACAGTATCAAGAGTAAACAGTGTAGATATATGCAGAGAGTGTAAAGAAAACGTTTAGCTGAAAATGACCCCAATGTACCCAATCTCATCCAATGATGTAGCATCAGGACCTGAAAAATGAACATGGATCCACGGTAAAGTAGGTGAAGTTCTGTCCTCTGCAGAAAAGACAAACCGTTACATATCGCCACCAACTACATGAGCAGCTTGATCAGCGGTAATATCCAAGTCAGCAGTCAACTCACCATTTATACCCATAATCATAGAGAGATAGAAATTAATTTTGTTCTGGCAGCCCGATGGAGGAAAATGCGCAAAATGTTTTTAGGGGCACAAGATTTTTCATACATCAGGCGGATCTTGGGCTGTCGGTGCACCGCAATGTACTGCCCACCAACTATCAGCTGACATAGAATTATTCTATATATATATATAAAGACGAAAGCCCTCACTGACTCACTCACTCACTGATTCACTGACTGACTGACTGACTGACTCGTCACTAATTCTCCAACTTTCCGCTGTCGTAGAAACATGAAATTTGGCACAAGCATAGATCATGTCATAAATAGGAAAAGTTAATGGGTCCCAACTCGATTATTCAATTCTAGTGCAAAAGAAGTAGCGTCCAAATTTTACGTATGTAATCTAATTCTCTCACTTCCCGATGTTATAGAAACTTGAAATTTGGCAAATGACAGTGAGCATGCGTCGGCATGAGGATCCGAAGGATCAGGTCTGATGCAGTGACACCGCCTGGTCCCGATCCTCACTCACGGTCAGCGAGCTGTAACATAAGAATGGCTGTGGCTACATGCAGCTCCGATCCCTTAGAGAAAACAGTTGCACTTTGAGAGCTCAAATTTAGGACGTGTATTTACCAACATTCATCTAACGAGCAGTCTGAGCATTAGGGGGGTTCATTACTTGGTGACATCGTTTTCAACAAAGCAGATGTTTATAGATCCCCATCAGAGTAACATAGCATAATAGTAATGTAATGGTGGAAGTCCAAAAATACACTGCAATCTATATGCATTGCCAATATTATCAATAGATGTTTATTTGCAATATAAAATCTTTTCAGCGGGAGCGTCCAATTTGTTACTAAAAGGTGGCTTTGCCTCCCAGTAGTCTGAAGTACATCAGACCAATGTGGTGATGGTATGGACTTACTGCTGCTGGCTATTCATCGTTTTGAGTACAGCTGCTCTTATACTGCCTTTGTGGTTAGTGCTCATTCTTCTCCCTCTTTGCATCTGAGTCTTGGAGGCAAGCTGCCCCCTGTCCCTCTCTTCAGGTGATTGCCACCTCAACTTTGATTTGGGATACTTTTTCTCTTATAGCTTTGTCTTATAATTGTTATTTCCTTTATTAGAAGACACAGCCAGCGGGGAGAAATGTCGGTTGTTGTGAAGAAGGAGCATTGGAGCCAGACTTTCCCAATTCAAGTCCAGCAGCGGGATTCCGTTTCAAAGCTGCTATGACGTAACTTATGTTAGTAATGCTTAAAAACTCTGGTTTAACAGATTTTTCTAAGAAAGCTTTGGCACACAATTGTGTCTGCTGTTTTAATTTGAGAATGTAAAATAGTCACATCAACGTTTGCCCTGGCACACCTGTCTATGCGCTTTCTTTAGGCATAGAAGGTGCCATGCATCAGAGAAACCCTGTTTCTCCCCTTTCAAAGGTCAGAATTTAGTGCTGGAGATAGCTGGTTACCTATTGGCTATATGTCACGCCTCCACGAAATGGTGAGTGAGTTCAGAGTGGAAAAACACTAACATGGGTCCCAATGCAAAGGGGGTGGAGTTGTGGAGAAAGTGCGGGAAGGAGACAGGAAGTGAAGGAGGAGGGAGTCGGTCTATTACAGTCGGTGGAGAGGAGAGGCAGCAAGTCATGGTCGGAGAGGAGGAGTGTTAGCAGTTTAGCCGTGTGAGCAGTATTTTCAACAAGTCAGCAGGGGTAGCGGGGTCCCTTTCCGCTCCCTTGTCAGGACTGCAGTGAGGAGATCAGAGTTGGAGGCCAGCGTTCCACGAAAAATTGAGTTTAACTACCCGGTGAATTCAAAGCCAGGATTAGTTCAGCAGCCATTTTCCAACTATCATCCAACACCTGTATCATACACTTCCAGTAAAACCATCAGCTTGCCAATACTGAAGGGAAATCATTACTGAATCACCTCTAGGAAAATAGAGAGAGAGGATTGAAGGAATTGTTGTTCAAAACACAAATGTACTGTTTTTCAAGGTGATAAATTACTGCATCATTGTCGGCTCTGCTACATCCTTAATGCTGCAAAAGTTTAACTGTATTTCATTTGTTATCATTAAAAGCTTCAGCAAATCTGGTTGCGCCCAGTTTACTAAAACAAGCTACTGGACTTGTCTCAAGTTATTCCGCCATCACTAGACTTGTGAGTTTAGATTGGAGTACTGGCGTCACCCGTGACAAAACTGTTCATTTTAATGTATCCTCATACGTTATTCTTGTGCGACAGCTGAGCATAGCCCCATTATCGCCACTGTTGGGTGGGATTACAGAGCCACCTGTAACATCCATCTTGTAATCCCCATGGTCTCCCCCACTTTAGCTTGGCCATTATATAAAATCTGATTGAGAGGATGTCCAATGGGTTACAAAATGGTGACCCTGCCTTCCAATGCAGCGTCCGAGGAGTGGGCCAACGGCCGAGGAGACAGCGTGGTAGAGAAAGACCTTGTCACTGGGGGTCTATCATCTCCTTCCACCAAGGGTAGCTCAGGACCTGACCACGTTACTGCTGAGGGAGATCACAGGGATAGTAACCGGGGGCTACCTGTAGTCCAATTATCACTTGTGACACCACCATTCCCTCTCCATGGCTGAATCTTGCAGATGAATAAAATAGTCCACCACCAGAAAAGTATGTTTTGAAACAAAACCAGGAATGGTTGATCTTGTCCATTTACTTAAACGTTCCCATAAAGTCAATAACAAATGGAGAACAGATGCAGAAAATCACAGTTTACAAGTCGGATATCTCCGTGGAGCTCACGGGGTAGTGGTACAGTCCACAGTTCAAGTTATCTGCAGGTTACTTTACTCCTGGAACTCACTCTCTCTCCACCGGCAAACACTCACACTTTCCTCCTCTGCTCACGATAACGCGGCTTCTTTCTCTCAGCATTCAGCAGAAGGACCGAAGATTCCTGTGTCGAACTAGCCCAGGCTAAGTATCAGGAAGTTGCTCGGCTGCCTCCATGTCCAGGACAGGACATACTAGACATTAACCCTTTCAGTACTGCAGCCATCCAATACACATAAATCAAATGCACTCCACAAATAAGACACTGACAAGACATTGACATGAGACAAACATAGAACATTCTTGAGGGGTCACACTAACTCTGGCCCACTACACCTGCAGTCCTGTTGAAATGCACAACAACTCTGGTAGCAATTATTGCACAAATGGGCTACATGTAAACTTAAGCAATGCAGAAATGTACCAGATTTCTGCTTTTGTTTTCTTCTTTGCATTCTCAAATACTGATATTCTGAACAGAAGTAGTCGCTTTCCTCTATGCGTCAGTTTGCACGTGTAAGGATTTTAAGCAGCACTCATGAACATACACATTTTATTTATTTCTATTCATTTCTTGGTAAATTAGCTTTATTTATTGGTACAAAGTTCCTTATTATTCTACGAATGTTTTCATCATCACTTATCAGAATCACTGGAGACCGTTGTGTGCATTTATTACCAATCTTTAGTAGCAATGTTCTGGCTTAAAGGCCTATTATGGTGCAATCCCAACTTATTAATGCTAATTTTACAAGCATTCTTATAATAATGTCCTTTAGAGATGAGCGAGCATTGCCCTTAGCGAGTACCTGCCCACTCGAGACAAAAGGTTCGGGTGCCGGCGCGGGGGAGCGGTGAGTAGCGGCAGTCAGCAGTGGGGAGCGGGGGGGGGGAGAGGGAGAGAGAGATCTCCCCTCCGATCCTCCCCGCTCTCCCCCGCAACTCCCTGCCTGCCGCCGGCACCCACACTTTTTATCTTGAGCGGGCAGGTACTCGCTAAGGGCAATGCTCGCTCAAGCAATTGCCCTTAGCGAGTATACTCGCTCATCACTAATGTCCTTACATAAATATGTTGTATGTCGTCGTTCTGCCTGTATTCTAGGAAGATTCAATCTGAGTCAATCTACCAATCTACCAATCTAATCACAGGCAGGAGCGCCTGCCTACAATGAACCATGAAATACACGAGGCGCGTTGTGTGCGGCGTTTACTAAATAATATGATATTTATAAAGTAAATGTGCAAATTTTGTTTTAATGCAAAACACTGGATGCTTTGAGTGAAGAATTATAATTCGTTTTTACAAGGCTATAAAAAAATTCTACTGCATGTTACATTGAAGAATTTATTAAAAATGCCTGAACTCGGACAAGGATTGCGTTTCTCCAACGTGCTGCTTAGAAATAATCCTGAAGCTGCAGGAGGGGAGTCGGTTGTCTCACAAAGAAGACAGAAGTGGTAAAAAATCTTGGTTTTTTTTTAGCACAATTGTCAGTGCTAAAGAAAAAGTCATCTGGTGGTCAGGAGGACATACAGATCGTTAGCTGGAAATATTACATGCATTACCTCCTATACGCACGATGCCTGATACTGTGCCGCATAAAAGGTTGGTCTACAACATGAGAATGCTTGGTCTGGGCGGGAATGTGTGTACGTGGGGAAGTAACTGGTCAGTGAGAGAAAGCAGAGGGGGGTTATAAATGGTACATACTCTGTTTGGGTCACAGTTACTAGTGGAGTACAACGGGGGTCAGAATTGGAGGGGTCACTGTTATTAGTGGGGTACCACAGGGAGCAGTATTGGAGGGGGTCACTGTTACTAGTGGGGTACCACAGGGGGCAGTATTGGAGGGGTCACTGTTACTAGTGGGGTACCACAGGGGGCAGTATTACAGGGGTCACCATTACTAGTGGGGTACCACAGGGGGCAGTATTGGAGGGGTCACCATTACTAGTGGGTACCACAGGGGGCAGTATTGGAGGGGTCACTGTTACTAGTGGGGTACCACAGTGAGCAGTATTTGAGGGGTCACTGTTACTAGTGGGGTACAACAGAGGGCAGTATTGGAGGGGTCACTGTTACTAGTGGGGTACCAGAGGGGGCAGTATTGGAGGGGTCACTGTTTCTAGTGGGGTACCACAGGGGGCAGTATTGGAGGGGTCACTGTTACTAGTGGGGTACCACAGGGGGCAGTATTGGAGGGGTCACCATTACTAGTGGGGTACCACAGGGGGCAGTATTGGAGGGGTCACTGTTACTAGTGGGGTACCACAGTGATCAGTATTTGAGGGGTCACTGTTACTAGTGGGGTACAACAGAGGGCAGTATTGGAGGGGTCACTGTTACTAGTGGGGTACAACAGAGGGCAGTATTGGAGGGGTCACTGTTACTAGTGGGGTACCAGAGGGGGCAGTATTGGAGGGGTCACTGTTACTAGTGGGGTACCACAGAGGTCAGTATTGGGTCCTATTCTTCCTAATATATTTATTATCACAAGAGAGAACAGAATGCAATTGTAAATGGATCTGGATAAGTTGGGGCAGTAATAAATGTAAGGTTCTGCACATGGGCAGAGAAAATACATGTCACCATTACACACTAAATGGGAAACCACTGGGGACACCGACATAAAGAGAAGGACTTGGGGATTTTAGTTAACTGTAAGCTTAATTACAGCAACTAGCGTCAGGCAGCTGCTGCCAAGACAAGTAGGATCATGGGGTGCATCAGAAGAGCTCTAGGGGCACATGACAAGAACGTTGTTCTTCCTCTTTACAAGTCACTGGTCAGACCACACATGGAATATTGTTGACCGTTTTGAGCACCAGTACTCAAAAAAGACAGATCAGAGCTTGAGTGGGTACAAAGGCGGCAACTAAAGTAATAAATGGAATCGGCGGACTACAATACCCAGAAAGGTTATCAAAATTGGGGTTATTTAGTTTAGAAAAAAATGGCTATGGCTACCTAATACCTATGTATAGATATATCAGGGGACAATACAGAGCTCTCTCCCATCATCTATTATACACAGTACTGTAACAAGGGGTCACTCTAATAACTATGTATAGATATATCAGGGGTCAGTACAGGGATCTCTCCCATCATCTATTCTACCCAGGACTGCAACAAGGGGGCGCTCTAATAACTTTGTATAGATATATCAGGGGTCAGTACAGAGATCTCTCCCATCATCTATTCTACCCAGGACTGTAACAAGGGGGCTGGAGTAGGTTGGGAGTAGGTGGAGCCTTGCAGTCTGAGCAGAGCTGAGCTACTGAGCAGACGTGTCTGGAGCCCTTTCCCTCTCCCTGGAGAGGTGAGGGGGCCTCCATGAGTGTGCAACCTAGCACATCCTCCACCGTTCCCCGGGGGAGACCAGCGGGGAATGACGGTGTGTTACTGGTCTCAGGAGGAGAGAGACTTAGAAGATCCCAGAGGCTGATGCAGCAAGACTCCATGGAGAGTGCAGGCCAACCTGGAAAGAAAGGTGAGTCTTCCCAAGGACGGGATGGTGGCAATTCCCTTATCCACCAGGAGCAGCGGCACGAGATGGAGGCACGAGCGGGGGGCTGAAGGGGACAGCGGAGCAGCTCAGCAGCCGATACCGGCGCCGAAGCAGGTGCGGGGGCAGCAAGGAGAGACCGGAGCGCAGTAGCCGGCGCCAAGAGGCCACCAGGAGTCCAGCGCCAGCAGTAGCGGAGGGGACCAGAAGGGAGCAGCTGAGACAGGAGTGCAGAGTGAGCGGCCGCCGGGACAGCGGGTGACGTCACCAGGAGGAGTGGAGGAGCTGATAAGTATCTTCTGTGTGTGTTTGTGAGCTAAGTGTGTGTTTTCTGTGTATCTGGTTAGTTCTGTCTTCTGTGTGTGTGTGTGTGTGTCTGGGGGTCTAAGTGTTTGTGAGGGGGAAAAAAAAAAAAAAAAATTTGTGACCGGTTGCGCATAAGTGTCAGTGGGTAAGAGGTTGCGCGAGAGCGGCAGCGTGTGAGTGGTTGCACAGAGGCAGCAGCGTGTGAGTGGTTGCACAGAGGCAGCAGCATGTGAGGGGTTGCAGCAGCGGGTGAGGGGTTGCAGCAGCGGGTGAGGGGTTGCAGCAGCGGGTGAGGGGTTGCAGCAGCGGGGGGTTGCAGCAGCAGGCGAGCGGTTGCAGCAGCGGGCGAGCGGTTGCAGCAGCGGGCGAGCGGTTGCAGCAGCGGGCGAGCGGTTGCAGCAGCGGGTGAGCGGTTGCAGCAGCGGGTGAGCGGAGTGTGAACAAGTCTATCTTCACTACTTCCACAAGTAAATTGTAGATCCCCATTAGGATGAGCTCCATGTCTGGCAATGTCATCCAGTGTGCTACTTGTGCAATGTATGCGGTCCTTGATCAGCCGGTCGAGGGTGCATACTGTTGCGCAAGATGCATGCACGTCACACATTTAGAAGCCCAAAGTCTGGATCTAAATCAGCAACTGGCAACACTAAGAGCCATTGACATCATGGAAAGGAGTTTGGTGCTCACTGAGCAGACACTCGCTGGGGTAGAGGCGGGGGCAGACGGTAGTACGGAAGTGCAGGGGGAGCAGGCAAGAAGCTGGGTGTCAGATAGAAGGAGGCATAGAGGGAATAGATCCAGGGAGGCTGGTCCTGAACTGGCAGAACCCAACATGTCTGCAACATTGGCAGATGAGGGGGATGCCATTACAGAGCCAGCACCGCTGCAGCACGACAGGCCCTCTGAACGCCAGGGGGATGACTGCTCCAGTGAGACGGGGACGGGGAGCGCAGGGCAGGCTAGACAGGTTCTAGTGGTGGGGGACTCAATTATTAGGGGGACAGAGAGGGCAATCTGCCATAAAGACCGGGATCGTCGAACGGTGTGTTGTCTTCCTGGCGCTCGAGTTCGACACATCGCGGATCGGATTGACAGATTACTGGGAGGGGCTGGTGAGGATCCAGCGGTCATGGTGCACGTTGGCACCAATGAACAAGTTAGAGGTCAATGGAGGGCCTCAAAAATGATTTCAGGGACCTAGGGTCCAAGCTCAGGGCGAGGACCTCCAGGGCAGTTTTCTCGGAAATACTACCTGTACCTAAAGCCACGCTAGAAAGGCATCAGGATCTTAGGGAGGTAAACAAGTGACTTCGGAGTTGGTGTAAGAAGGAGGGATTTGGGTTCCTGGAGAACTGGGCTGACTTTGCTGTCGGCTACAGGCTCTACTGTACGGACGAGCTGCATCTTAATGGGAAGGGTGCAGCTGTGCTGGGGAATAAGATGGCTAGAAGGCTGGAGGAGTGTTTAAACTAGGGACTGGGGGGGAGGGTAAAATGAGAAATAGTGGGGTAGCCAGTGTAACTAGCGATCTGGGTCCAAGCAAAGGGAATCGGGGTCGAGCACGGGGTGGGGTTAGTACAGTTAGAACTGACAGATCAGCCATAAGTACGAATAGCAACAAAACGAATTTAAAAAACAAAAAAAATGATATAAATTGTATGACCACGAATGCAAGAAGTCTGATTGGTAAAGTGGGTGAGCTTGAAGCGAGAATGACTGATGAAAACTATGATATAGTCGGAATTACGGAAACATGGCTTGATGATAAGTGCGATTGGGTGGTGAATTTGCAGGGGTACAATCTCTTCAGAAGAGACCGAAGGAACCAGAAAGGGGGAGGGGTATGTCTGTACGTCAAATCGAACTTGAAGCCGAGGCTACGGGAGGATATAGGGGTAGGAGACGAACAGGTGGAATCTCTGTGGGTAGAAATACAGAGAGGAAAAAAGAACAAAATCTTGATAGGGGTCTTCTATAGACCACCAAAAGCAACAGAAGAAACTGAAAACTTACTACTAAGGCAGATAGAAGAGGTGTCAAAGCGCAACGAAGTAATTATCATGGGGGACTTTAATTATCCAGATATAACATGGGAAAACGAAACCTGCAAATCTCACAGGGGTGATAAGTTCTTGAGAGTAATTAAAGACAATTACCTGAACCAACTTGTGCAGGAACCAACAAGAGGGAGAGCCACTCTGGACCTAGTACTAACCAACAAACCGGAACGTATAAAGGGGATACAGGTCAAGGGGCACTTGGGGAACAGTGACCACAATATAATCAACTTCCAGCTGTCATTCCATAAGAAGCCTTATCAAGGAGCGACAAAGAAACTAAACTTTAGTAAAGCAAAATTTGATGAGCTTAGAACTATCGGTAACATTAATTGGGACAACATCCTCAAAAATAACGGTACAGAGGACAAATGGGAAAAGTTTAAAAGGACCCTAATCACTTCATGTGAGCAGTTCATTCCCTTTAAAAATAAAAGAAACTCAACTAAAATGTGGCTCGACAAGACGGTAAGAGGGGCAATAAACGAAAAAAAGAAAGCGTTCAAACTACTAAAGCAAGAAGGCAGCGAAGAAGCGCTAAAATCATACAGGGAAAAAAACAAAATATGCAAAGATACGATCAAAACTGCCAAGGAGGAAGCAGAAAGACTGATCGCCAAAGAGAGCAAAAACAACCCGAAGCTATTTTTCAACTATATCAACAGCAAAAGGATTTGCAGGGAGAGCGCTGGCCCTTTAAAAAAACAATGCAGGAGAAATCATTGATGATGACGAAGGGAAAGCAAATCTACTAAACAGTTTCTTCTCAAGTGTATTCACAAACGAAAAGGAAATGCCACACGAGATGCAGGGGAATAAAATAAACCCCTCACAAAATATCTCATACCTAACGCAGGAGGAGGTGCGGAAGCGTCTAAAGAAAACTAAAATTGATAAATCGCCGGGCCCAGATGGATTACACCCAAGGATACTAAGGGAACTAAGTGACGAGATAGCTAGGCCGCTATACCTAATATTTCTGGACACTATCAAGACCGGTGTAGTACCATTGGATTGGCGCATTGCCAACGTGGTTCCAATTTACAAAAAAGGGAGCAAAAGTGAGCCTGGTAACTACAGGCCAGTAAGTCTCACTTCAGTTACGGGAAAAATTTTCGAGGGGATTCTGAGAGACGCCATCGATGAGTACCTTAAGGAGAATAAGGGAATAACTCCTCACCAGCATGGATTCATGAAGGGTCGCTCATGTCAGACAAATCTGATCAGTTTCTACGATGAAGTAAGCTCTAAGCTGGACCAGGGAGAATCTATTGATCTTGTAGATCTAAAGCCTTTGACACCGTGCCACATAATAGGCTAATATACAAAATGAGGCAGCTCGGACTGGGCGAAAACATGTGTGTGGGTAAAAAATTGGCTCAATGATAGAAAGCAGAGGGTGGTAATAAATGGTTCGTACTCTGATTGGACCACAGTCGCTAGCGGGGTGCCACAGGGTCCAGTATTAGGCCCCACTCTGTTCAACATATTTATCAATGACCTGATAGAGGGGCTGCACAGCAAAATATCAATATTTGCAGATGACACAAAATTATACAATATAATTAATGCAACGGAGGACAATGTGCGGCTACAAACGGACCTGGATAAGCTGGGGGCTTGGGCAAGAAAATGGCAAATGAAGTTCAATGTTGAAAAATGTAAGACTATGCACATGGGCAGGAGAAACGGATGTCACAAATATTCACTTAATGGGGTACCGCTGGGGAAAAGTGATATGGAAAAGGATCTGGGGGTATTAGTGGATAATAGACTAAACTGGAGTAACCAATGCCAGTCAGCTGCTGCAAAGGCAAATAGAGTCTTGGGGTGCATTAAAAGAGTTATAGGGGCGAAGGACGAGAACATTATCCTTCCATTATATAAGGCACTTGTCAGGCCTCACATGGAATACTGCGTACAATTCTGGTCACCGGTGCTCAGGAAAGATGTCACAGTGCTTGAGGGGGTTCAAAGAAGGGCAACTAAACTAATAAATGGAATGACAGGACTGGAATACCCAGAGAGGCTATCCAAATTGGGATTATTTACCCTGGAAAAAAGGTTAAGAGGCGACCAAATAACCATGTATAAGTACATGAGGGGACAATACAAGGATCTCTCCCGTGATCTGTTTACACCCAGGACCGCGACGGTAACAAGAGGACATCCGCTACGATTAGAGGAAAGTAGGTTTCATCACCAACATAGAAGGGGATTCTTTACTGTAAGAGCAGTTAGACTGTGGAACTCTCTACCGGAGTAAGTGGTGATGGCAAAATCCATAGAGGAGTTTAAAAGGGAACTTGATGTCTTTCTCGAGAAGAAGGATATTACAGGATATAAATCTTAGTTTAAGTGTCAATCCGGGTATATAGGAAGGTAGGAACTATTAGGGGTTGATCCAGGGAACAATCTGATTGCCATTAGGGAGTCGGGAAGGAATTTTTTCCCCAAAAGGGCTAATTGGCTTCTGGCCTTGGGGTTTTTTGCCTTCCTCTGGATCAACACAGGAGGATAGACAGGCTGGACTAGATGGACATTGTCTTCATTCAGCCTTACATACTATGTTACTATGTTATCCAGTACAAGGGGTGGGGTGAGCGCCGTCCCGGGGAGACCACCAACAAGTATAGTACCAGAATTCATCTATGTACAAATGAATTTGAAGCATGGGGTCAGAAGCTTAAAAAGCTGCAGATGGAGCTGAAATCTTTGAAGGCTCAGGCAGAGACTGCTACAAGGAGAAAGGACCGTGACACTATATCAGAAGAGATGGGGAAGGTGAGAGAGGCCATTAAGCTTCATTCCACTAGAAAAGAATACATTTTACAGAATGCTGGTGGATTTAAAGAAAGACTGAGCAACCAAGAGAGGTTCGACAGCATGAGGAACCTCTCTGGGAAGGAGTTAGCAGTAACCTCTGTGTCTGACAGTGAGGAGGATGAGGTGTAATGGCATCTCCAGGTGTGATGTCCTGCAGGGCGTCTCCAGATCTATCACCTGTGGAGATTTCCCAGCCCATCCCCCCCAAGGCAGCCCAGCCCAAAGCTGAGTGCTTCTTACTCCTCAGCTGAGGAGGAAAGGGAGGGAGAAGGTGGTTATTTAATGGCAGAAATTAAAAGAATGGAATCCCCCACTAATATGTCCAATGTTTCTTTTGGGGACGACCTACCTGAGGAGGGCAAAGAAAGATCAGGAAAAGGCAAGCAGAAGAAAAACAAGAAGAAGCAATTACAGGTCGTATGCACCCGTTTTGTACCATTTCCTAGCCCCTCTGGTCAAACAGACTCGGCATCTGTAGTGGTCCTGGGAATGGATCAGAGGGAGAGAATCTTTCCCAGCGGCACCCAGGGTGAGGATGGGAAAGACCCCCCCCCCCACCCCCCCTGCTCAGCCGACCCCAGTACCAGTAATGGTGTTGGATGCTGAGCAGGGAGGGAAAGGTATGGCATCCGTTTTTAGTCAGGCACCTGCGGTGGGTGTTGAGACTCCCATGGACTGCACGCTCGCGGGTGGCGTGCCGTCTTCTGAGATAGACCCCGCCCCCTGGAGCACGCAGGCATCCGGGGAGGGGGTGCAGGCTATCACCTTGTCAGAGGTGAATTCTGATGCCCGGAGCAGGCAGACATCAGCGGCGGTGTCAGAGTCTGGGCGCGGGATCGCAGCTGCTCCGGCAGCACGGGACACCAGGGCATCGGCGGCGGTGCCAGCATCTAGGAAGGGGGCGGAGCCTAGTGACGTTATAGTGGCAAAATCGGTGACATCAGATCACGGAGGTCAAATGGCAGTTGGAGTGAAGAAGGCTTCTCCTGTTTCAGGGGTCCTAGTTTCAACAGGGATGCAGGTGGTGGGACGTGAAAGTGCGAAGGAGGTCCAGGGGAAGGGGCTACATAAGGGTGGGTGTAGCATATCTACTGTGGTTGCAGAGGAGGAGGGTGGTAGTAGGAATGGTGGTAGGAGCACTGAGGATGGTAGTGGATCCGGAGTCACAGGAGGGGAGGAGAGGATGTCTGGGATGGTAGTGGCAGATGCAGTGGGAAGGGAAACCATGAGTGATGTAAAGAGTGTGAGCGATATAAAGAGTGTTTCTTCTGAATTAGGAAAGTCAGGAGGGTGTCCGGCTGTGCAGACTAGCCCGGCCACTATAAGGGTGACCGGGGGGTCCATGCAGGGTGTTGTTGGTCCTAGATTGTGGGGAGAGGCTCAAAACCTGGTCACCTCCTCTGCCGACATACAACAGCCGGAGTCTAGGGATGGGAGGGCGGTTTGTCCAGAAAGGGATGCTGTGGGGATGATTGCCCACCCATCTAGTGCTATGGTTGGTGGTGCTGCGTCTTCAGATGGTTTTGGTAGAGATGCAGCATTATCTACAGATAATAGGACTGGTGCCCAGGAACAGGCCAGGGCTGATGTTGCCATAGTGGGGCGTGCGGTGGGGGCTGTGTCTGACCCATCTCCCCTACCGGTGGTGCCTGGCCCCAAAAGTTATGCTGGAGCGGTTCCCGGGGGGGGGGGGCAGAGAGGCCTTTTTCCCGTGGGGCTGGACAGGGAAATTTACAGCGGCGTCTCTTGGAGGCCCTGAGGCGGGGAGAAAAGACAGCCAATATAGAGGGTGAGCAGGTTAACCTCGAGTTCTGGATCCAGCAGCATGGACTTGGGGCCTTCCGAGAGAATAGAGGGAATTGGTCGCTCCCAACAAGCCGGCCATCGGGGGCCAGAAGGAATGTAGTCCGTCTTCGGCATATAGGTAGCAGAGATACATGCCCAAAACGGGGGAAGGTGGTTGAGCTCCTGCTGAATATGGGCTTCAGGGCATATGACATATTTGCCCTGATCCATCCTTTTGGCACCTCGGAGTTTGATATCAGCTTGGTTCGGTCAGAAGGTCTTGAACTTTTCTGGTTGAATTATGAGCTGGTTCAGACTAGGCCCGACTGGCGGGATTTCGAGGTGATTCCCGTTTCCCTCCAGGACACGGTGAAGTCAGTGACCGTTTTAACCCGTAATGAGTCACTGTCGTTCATTGACATCATGACCTGGATATCTCGTTATGGGGAGGTGCAGGGCAACCCCACAAAGAACCGTGACGAGTACGGCATCTGGTCTGGAGCCTGGACTTTCCTGGTGAAATTGAGGCGGTCCGGAAACTCTGTTACCCACATTCCCTCCTCTGCTTTCTTGGGAAGAGATAGGATCCTGGCCTTTTACCAGGGGCAGCCGAAGGTCTGTCACAAGTGCGGTGACCCCACACATTTCAGTGCGGCATGTACCAAAGTGATGTGTACATTGTGTGGGGGAGAGGGTCACCATGCCGCCTCATGTACAGACATTCGCTGCAACCTGTGTGGTGTCCTAGGACACCCCTTCAGTCGCTGTCCTCAGCATGCCTGTGCTGATGTTGCTCCTGATCCAACTGGGGTACCCCGGGGCAGCGGGGCCTCAGCTGGAGAGGGGGAGGGCGGAAGTAGGGGGTCTGGAGGTCCGGTGATGGAAAAAGGTGGAAGAGTGAGTAAGACCAGACAGCAGATGTCCCGAAAGGAGGCCGGGGAAGGGGGGGAATCCAGTAGGATGACCCTGGTCCCTGTTTCCCAAGGGCCAGTGACCACCTCTGAGGACATAAGGGGCAGCGATTTGGAGGAAGAGGTCAGGAGACTGGCGAGAGAGGAGGAGGAAAGGTCCAGTTCCCTATCAAGTTCCCATCCAGAAGACAGTTTGGATGAGGAGAGTAGGGAATGGCAAAAGGAAAAACGTAAGAAGGGTAAACAGAATAAAAAGAAGGGGAAAAAGAAATCTTCTCCCCCTCCAGGTCAGATGCTAAAGGAGGGCCAAACCGGCTCCCCTCTGGTCATCTTAACAAACCGCTTTCAGACTCTGGAAGGAGGCGACCCTGAATCCTCATTAGAGGAGGAGGCGGGGGAGCCAAGGAATAGAGTAGTGCCGGTGGGGGACGTCGCTCCCCTCCCCCCTGGGGGGCCACAAGTTCCTACGGGGGTTAGGGGAGACTCAGTGCCATGGGACAAAGGTGAGGGCTCCTCTCCGAATCTGGAGGGGGGTTCGCAAAAAGAAATAAACAATCATGTAAAAAATATAAATATTGTAGAAATGGATATGTTGGAGTGTTTAAAAAGGGGTGGTAGGGATTCTGGTGGGGAATCGGGTAATGTTAAGAAGAGAGCTGTCCAACTCGATCACCCTTGATGGCGGCACTCAACCCGTTGACGTTGGCGACCATTAATGTCGCTAGCATTAAGTCTGATATGGCTCGCTTTATGGCCTTTGATTTTTTCAGCCGGAATGAAGCTGATATTTTGTTTTTGCAAGAGACCAGGCTAACAGACATGGCCAGTATCCATAAAGCAAAGAGGGAGTGGACTCATGGGCCCTCCTATTGGTCTCTTGCGGCCGAACCATATAGCGGGGTGGCGGTTCTTTTTAAAACCGCAGCGGTTGAATGCAGACGGATAATCGAGGTGGAAATGGGGAGGTGCTTGGTCTTGGACGTCCTTATGAGAGGTCAAGAGCTTCGGCTCATAAATATTTATGGTCCTCAGAGCAAGAACGAGAGGAAGGACCTCTTCATAAGGATCAAGCCCTTTCTTTTTACGAGTCGACTGGTGATCTTTGGCGGAGACTTCAATAATGTCTCGAGGCTCTGTGATAGGGGAGGTGCCAGAGACAAGTTGGCTTACGACAGCGTCGCTTTGAATAATATAGTGAGTGAGGCTCGCCTGGTGGATGTCCACGTTCGGCACACCACAGGCGACACGGGGTTCACTTTTTATCGAGGTAGTTGTAGATCTAGAATAGATAGGTTTTATTTAAAGGAGGAGGCTGTCTCCTCACCAATTCTGGTGGTGGAGGTGGAATTCTCCGATCACTATTTAATTATGTTTTCTCTGAATGTTTCAGAAACCCCTCGGATGGGAAGAGGTTTATGGAAGTTAAATTCGGCACTCCTGGAGGAGGAGGAAATAAGACAGTCCTTTGAGGATTTTCTGTAGAGCCAGCTTCCACTGATGGGCCTTTGTAACAGTAAGTCAGAGTGGTGGGAGATCTTCAAGAAACGGGTTGCAAAATATTTCCGTGAGCTCTCAAACCTCAGAAGTTTGACCCAGTACCGTTTATATCAAGCTTTGAGGAGGAAACATGAGCAAATTGTCTCGACTGGGGGCAGCCGTGAGGAGGCCTCCAGGGTGAAAGCCTTGCTGAAGGGATGTCAGTATGATAGGCACACATCTTTAGTTTTTGAGAGGGATTTCGGGAAATTCCGCTCGCCCGACCCCTACAGAAACTGTAAGTTGTCAGTGAATAGTAGGTTGGTAACGGGTCTGGTTGATAGTACAGGATCTCTGAAAAGGTCCAGTTCAGGGATCCTGGAGGTCGTCAGATCTTTCTACTCACACCTTTTGGCAAGGAAGGATCTAGATCGAGTCAAGATGTCGGCTTTCCTGGCTGATACCATCCCTGAGCAGGGGGTGGCGTCGTCGCTTGACGTTTTGACGGAACCGATCAGGGAAGAGGAAATGAGACTGGCCTTTGATGGGCTTGCGCTCAAGAAAACGCCAGGTCCGGATGGCTTAACATCCGAGTTTTATAAGACCTTTAAGGAGCTGTTGGCTCCCCTCTTGACCGAGATATTTAATGAATGTCTATCCTCGGGCATTCTGCCAGAGTCAATGAGGAGGTCGGCCCTGATCATTTTGTCAAAGGGTAAAGATCCATCCCGGATTGAGAATTGGCGTCCCATAGCACTTCTCAATACGGACCGGAAGGTTCTTGCAAAGATCATTTTTAACAGGCTGGTGCATTTTGCACCCAAACTCCTTTCGGGGGACCAGCACTGCTCTGTTCCTGGCCGAAGTACTTTCAGTGCTGTACTGGGTGTCCGGGAGGCTGTGGAACAGGGTAGGGGCGGTAATTGGAAAGGGTTCTTGCTGTCCTTGGACCAGGCCAAGGCCTTTGATAGGGTTGACCATGAGTACCTCTGGTCAGTCCTTCTGAGATATGGTTTACCAATAGGGTTTATTGATTGGCTTAAAGTTTTGTATGCAGGGGCTGAGAGTTTCCCACTGGTGAACGGTTGGGTCGGGCGCCCCTTTGGGGTGGAGTCCGGTGTCCGCCAGGGTTGTTCTTTGAGCCCATTGCTATATGTGTTCGCAATTGACCCCTTTTTAAGGTGGTTGAGTGGCGGACCATTGGCGAGGGTCGGGATGGGCCTGGAGGGCCCGGAGTCTGCACTTAGGGCGGTGGCCTATGCTGACGATGTCACTGTCTTTGTCTCGTCCAAGGAGGAGGCTGGATGGGTGATGTCGGGGGTGGTTAGGTATTCAGAGGCTTCCGGATCCCGAGTCAATTGGGACAAGTGTGAAAGTCTCTGGCTGGGGGAAGGAGATCCTGATTTCAGTCTCCCGGACACTCTCCCGGAGCCTCAAGAATTTGCAAAAGTTTTAGGCATCCAATTTGGCCAGGGTGATTACCCAGGGAGAAATTGGGACGGTAAACTGAAAGATGCCAGTCAGAAGGTTGACCAGTGGAAGGGATGGTCTTTGTCCCTGAGAGAAGGGGTTAGCCTTATCAAGACTTTCCTGCTCCCGTTGTTAATCTATTTGGGCAGTGTATGTATCTAGCCAGAGCCTCTCTGGACACGGGTCTATAGCCTGTTCTTCCTGCTGTTGTGGGGGAACCGACTAAACCTAGTAAAGCAGGAGGTCACATACCGCACAAGGAGACTAGGGGGGTTGTGTATGGTCAACCCCGTGGTATTCCTAGTGAATACCTTTCTTAAAACCAATATAGAAAACTTCTGGAATACAGGAAGGGCTCCTTTGTGGGTAGTCTCCTCTAAGGCATGGTTTCAGCCTTTCTTCCAGGAATGGGAGACAGGAGGGCGTGTGAAAGATTTTCGTTCAACCCATGGACATCTCCCGGCTTACGTTGCGCCAGTTCTGAAGGTTATCCGTCGCTGGGGCTTGGGAGCTGAGGAGATTAGGACTCTGTCATGGAGGTTCCTTGACAATAGGGTTCTGGTCACCCGCTTCCAAAATCCACTGGCCCTCAGGGACTGCCCAGGTCAGGACCTAGAGGTAGGGTTAGTTTTGTTAAATTCAGTAAGGGTTCCATTGAAGTTTTGGGATTTGGCCTGGCGCTCCTTCCATGGTAAGTTGTATGTGAGGGATAACTTGAAGTACAGAAAGGTGGAGGAGAGGGACTGTCCCCGGGAGGAGTGTGGCTCTGTAGTGGAAACTATGGAGCATTTCTTACTTCAGTGTCCCTTTAATACAGAGGTCTACAGAAGGGTAGGGGCTTCCATCGGTTGGCCTAGGCTGGCTGTCCTCTCCTATCCTGAGTGGGCCTTTAGAGATCTGGGTGGATGGGACAGGTGCACATTATATCTAGTTAGTCTAGTGGTTAGGTACTACACGTGGCACGCGCGGTGTTTAGTTTCGACGCGTCAAAAAATCCTCCCTGTGGATGTGGTGTGTAGGGACATCCTCGGTGACCTGGTGAAGGTGTGTTCTTTGGAGTTCAACAGGTTGGGTGCACTCAGGGCCTCTCGCCTATGGAGGGGTCTTTCTTTTGGCGTGCCCTAGCCTGGGGTCTCCTTTCCCGGTGATGGGCTAATGGATGCTTTTCTTGAGTGTTACGATATTACATGTTATATCACTGATTACTCTGGAAGGGTCGGTGATCCAGTGATTATTCTGATTGCCAGATTGGAGTACGAAGGAATTATTTTCCCTTTAAATGGTGAAAATTGGCTTCTACCTCATTTTTTTTGCCTTCCTCTGGATGAAGAATGGGTGGTTAATAGGCTGAACTGGATGGACGGGGGTATTTTTTCAACCTTGCACACTAAGTTACTATGTGTATGCATTTTCTGATATTCCATTAGCATTAAAGTTGTCTCCCTGTGAAAAGTTAAATCAGTGATTTTAAGAAGTTGTGAAATGTCCAACCATCAAGTTCAATAGCAATATTTTGCAATGGGATCGGCTACAGCAGTGTTCCCCAACTCCAGTCCTCAGGGACCGCCAACAGGTCATGTTTTCAGGATTTCCTCAGTGTTGCACAGGTGATATAATTATTGTCGGTGCCTCAGACATTGCCAATGGTGGTCTTACCATAGGATATCCTGAAAACATGACCTGTTGGTGGTCCCTGAGGACTGGAGTTGGGGACCGCTGCTCTACAGAATGCCACCTACAAAAACAAGTTAGACCATGGCATGAAATCTGATGATGATTTCTTTCTCTGCTCGGTCCCTTGTGTCTTTTCATCCTTTCCCTTGCCTCCTGCTGATCTCCATTTAAGTCTCTAGTAATCGATTTTACTCTGACGTTCCATCATCCACTGTGATCACTAAGGCCTTATTCACATGTGCCGATTCTGTTGCATTTTTTTTTCAGTTATTGCAGAAATAAAGGCACACTGTTATAAGGGGACTAGTGAAAATTATTTATCATGTCTTATGCCATTGCTCTTTAAGTAGGCACATGTATTAGTTGTACTATAGCAGTGGTCCCCAACCAGTGTGGCAGCCGAGCGCAGACCTTAGTGTAGAGACAGCGGGGAAATAAGATGGTTGTCAACGGTGGCTTTACACTGTCTTTCCAGAATAGCAAGACACGGCCCAGCCTGGCTGCACAAAGTGGCAAAAGTATTAACAATGGTGATGAATGCAGTAATTTGAATGTTCTCGTGACGCCAGTACCTTTTTAGTGAAGCGTTCTGGTAGCGATGCAATGAAGAGTCCACAGCAGATTTGATAAAGTAAAAAAAGGTACACAGTTTACTTAAAGAGGTTGTCTCGCGGCAAACATCAAAATTTTACCTTACCCCATTCCCCCTGTCACCCCCCCTGGCATAAAATAGCAATTTAAAGTGGTTTTTAAACCGCTTGCTACTCACCGATCCAACGAAATATGGAGTTATAAAAGTCTTCTCCCTAAGATGGCCGCCGGTCCTTTCCCAGGGATGCACTGCGGTTTTCTCCCATGGTGCACCGCGGGTCTTCTCCCATGGTGCACCATGGGCTCTGTGCGTTCCATTGCCGATTCCAGCCTCCTGATTGGCTGGAATCGGCACACGTGACGGGGCGGAGCTACGATGACGACGCGGTGACCAGCTCTCCGGCACGAGCGGCCCCATTTACCAGGCAGAAGACCGGACTGCGCAAGCGCATCTAAAAACGCCAGAAGACATCAGAATTAGACGGATCCATGGCGACGGGGACGCTAGCAACGGAGCAGGTAAGTGAATGTACATTACAAAGTGCATTAATATGGCCATACAGAAGTGTATAACCCCACTTGCTGCCGCGAGACAACCCCTTTAATGCTTAGAAGATTAACAACAATTCACACTTTGCAGAATTCTAATTAGCATTAACTTGAGCTGGACCAAAATCCCTCAGACCTGACATCTCCTGACTTGGGCCCAGCTTGATTAGCCTCCACTCCAATGACAACTTTCTCTTCTCCCTCTCTTAACCACCTCCATCAACTGAATCTTTTCTAGTCTCACCTACAGCTATAGAGTGATCTGCCTATCCAATCCCTTTGGTCGGAGGTTCTGTCACAGATATAGCTTAGAATACTGGATCACAAATAGAGCTGCATGCAACGTTATTCCTTTAGACCAAAAGCCAGGCAGCTTAGCGGAAAGTGGACAGACCCCATTATAGTCAATGGGATACGTCTAGCGCTGTTCGATTCCGTCCTGAGATAGAGCCATTTGACCGCGGGAATTGCCCTTTCCTACTCCCCAAACGAGCTGTCTCTTCCCCCTCCTCAAGCTCCTCAGGCTCCTCCCGCTCCTCCTCCTCCTCAACACGCTGAGATATAGACATGAGGGTTCTCTGACTATCCAGCGACATACTGTCTTCCCCCGCTCCGTTTATGACCGCAAAGCGTCAGCCTTTATGCTTTGCAGGGAACTTCTCAACAGGCATAGCAGAGGAATGGTGACGCTAATGATTGCAGCATCGCCGCTCACCATCTGAGTAGACTCCTCAAAGTTTCCAAGGACCTGGCAGATATCTGCCATCCAGGCCCACTCCTCTGTAAAGAATTGAGGAGGCTGACTCCCACTACGCCGCCCATGTTGGAGTTGGTATTCCACTATAGTTCTACGCTGCTCAAACAGCCTGGCCAACATGTGGAGCATAGAGTTCCACCGTGTGGGCACGTCGCAAAGCAGTCAGTGCACTGGCAGATTAAACCGATGTTGCAGGGTCCGCAGGGTGGCAGCGTCCGTGTTGGACTTGCGGAAATGTGCGCTGACCCGGAGCACCTTGCCGAGGAGGTCTGACAAGTGTGGGTAGCCTTTCAGAAACTGCTGAACCACCAAATTAAAGACGTGGAACAGGCATTGCACGTCCGTGAGGCTGCCTAACTGCAGAGCCACCACCAGGTTACGGCCGTTGTCACACACGACCATGCCCGGTTGGAGGCTCAGCGGCGAAAGCCAGCGGTCGGTCTGCTCTGTCAGACCATGCAACAGTTCGTGGGCCGTGTGCCTCTTCTCTCCTAAGCTGAGTAGTTTCAGCACGGCCTGCTGATGCTTGCCCACCGCTGTGCTGCCGCGCCGCGCAACACGGACTGCTGGCGACGTGCTGCTACTGACACATCTGGATTGCGAGGCAGAGGTTGCGGAGGAGGGGGAGGAGGAGGAAGGTTTAGTGGAGGTGGCACACACCGCCGCAGATACCAGCACCGAGCTGGGGCCCGCAATTCTGGGGGTGGGTAGGACGTGAGTGGTCCCAGGCTCTGACTCGGTCCCAGCCTCCACTAAATTCACCCAATGTGCCGTCAGGGAGATATAGTGTCCCTGCCCGCCTGTGCTTGTCCTCATGTCCGTTGTTAAGTGGACCTTGCCAGTAACCACGTTGGCGAGGGCACGTACAATGTTGCGGGATACGTGGTTGTGCAGGGCTGGGACGGCACACCGTGAAAAATAGTGATGACTGAGGACCGAGTAGCGCGGGGCCGCCGCCGCCATCATGTTTTTGAAAGCCTCCGTTTCCACAAGCCTGTACGGGAGCATCTCCAGGCTGATCAATTTGGCTATGTGGACATTTAAAGCTTGAGTATGCGGGTGCGTGGCGGCGTATTTGCACTTTTGCTCCAACGATTCTCTTAGTGACAGCTGGACGCAGCGCTGAGAGACATTGCTGGATGGGGCCGAGGACAGCGGAGGTGAGGGTGTGAGTCCAGGCTAGGAGACGATCATGCCTGTGTCGTGAGAGGTGGGTTGGATCTCAGTGGCAGGTTGGGGCCCAGGGGGAGAGGCAGTGGTGCAACCCGGAGGCGGTGAAAGGCCTTCGTCCCACCTTGTGGGGTGCTTGGCCATCATATGCCTGCGCATGCTGGTGGTGGTGAGGCTGGTGGTGGTGGCTCCCCGGCTGATCTTGGCGCGACAAAGGTTGGACACCACTGCTCGTCGGTCGTCCACGGTCTCAGTGAAAAACTGCCACACCTTTGAGCACCTTGGCCTCTGCACGGTGGCTTGACGCGAGGGGGTGCTTTGGGAAACAGCTGGTGGATTATTCGCTCTGGCCCTGCCTCTACCCCTGGCCACCCCACTGCCTCTTCCAACCTGTCCTGTGGCTGCAATTGCCTCCCCCTCTGAAGACCTGTCCTCAGTTGGCTTTTCACACCAGGTGGGGTCAGTCACCTCATCGTCCAGCGGCTCTTCCTCCGAATCCTCTGTGCACTCCTCCCTCGGACTTACTGCCCTTACTACTGCCTCACTGATAGACAACTGTGTCTCATCGTCCTCCTCACCCACTGAAAGGTCTTGAGACAGTTGCCGGAAGTCCCCAGCCTCATCCCCCGGACCCCGGGAACTTTCCAAAGGTTGGGCATCGGTCACAACAAACTCCTCAGGTGGGAGAGGAACCATTGTTGCCCAATCTTGGCAGGGGCCCGAGAACAGTTCCTGGGAGTCTGCCTGCTCCTCAGAATGTGTCATTGTAATGGAGTGAGGAGGCTGGGAGGAAGGAGGAGCAGCAGCCAGAGGATTCAGAGTTGCAACAGTGGACGGCGTAGAAGACTGGCTGGTCGATAGATTGCTGGATGCACTTTCTGCCATCCACGACAGGACCTGCTGACACTGCTCGTTTTTTTAATAAAAGTCTACGACGTGGACCCAAAAATTGTGATATGAAGCTGGGGACCACAGAAACTTTCCTCTCTCCTAATCCCGCAGCAGCCGGCTGCGATTCACCTGGACCAGGAACTGGGCCTATGCCCACACCCTCACGTGGAACTCCGCGTCCTCGACCCCTACCCCTCAGCATGGTGGATTAAGAATCGAGCAGACACTGAGCGGTGTAAAAATTTTTGTGAATTATTGCGGCGCAGTTGGTGGCTGCCAGCAGTAATATAATGCAAAATAAAGCCAGAGATAAATTATAAGGAAGGATGCAAGCAGGACTAGCTGTGCACTATGCAGTTGTAATGCACCTGAAATCCCACAGGCCACGCAGTCAAATGCACTAGGTCACAGGTAGCCGTAAAAAGGATTTCTTTTTTTAATATCTGTTTTTTTCAATGCAATGCAGGCTATGCAGCGTGTATCGGACTTTCCCTCTATGGGTGTCTGTCACCGTACACTGTGCACAGAGCAGTGTAAAAAATTTGTGGTATCTTGACGTGCACTTGGAGGCAGACAGCACTTACGTTACACTAACTGCACCCAGCAAAAAAATTAACTGAAGGTTGAACGCAGGCCTTGCTGTGCACTATGCAGTTTTGATGCACCTCAAGTCCCACAGGCCACGCAGTCAAATGCACTGGGTCACAGGCAGCCGTAAAAAGGATTTCTTTTTTAAAATATGTTTTTTTCAATGCAATGCAGGCTATGGAGTGTGTATTGGACTTTCCCTGTATGGGTGTCTGTCACCATACACTGTGCAGGCAGCTGACAGCTAACACAGAGCGGTGAAAAAATTAGTGCTTTCTTGGCGTGCACTTGGTGGCAGACAGCGCTTACATTACGTTAACTGCACCCAGAAAAAAATTTAACTGAAGGCTGAACGCAGGCCTTGCTGTGCAATACTGAGGTACTACAACTCCCAGCAACCACGGAGTTAAATGCACACGGTCACAGGGGTTGTTGTAGACAGGATTCCACACTACCACTGTCCCTGCCTCACCAATACTTCCCCTATACTACGTAGTACAGACTGCAGCCTGAGAACGCTATAGCTGTAATGGGGCTGCACGCTTGATATACAAAAATAAATAAAAAAAGTGCACAACTGCTCCCAGCAGCCACAACAGTAATGCACTAGGTGAGCTGTGGCCCTAAGAAGGACCGTTCGGGTTCTTGTAGACACTAATACTCTCCCTATAGCAGCAGCAGCACTGTCCCTAATCTCTGCCAGCGTGCGTCTGTGGCGAGCCGCAGGCGGCCCCACTTTATATACTCGGCGGTCACTTGATCTCGCCAGCCACCCACTGCAGGGGGGTGGGATAGGGCTGGACCGTCACAGGAGGAAATTGTAATGCCTTCCCTGCATGTTTATTGGCCCGAAAATGGCGCAAATCTTTCAGGGAAGGAAATGGAATTGACTCGAACACCGCATGGTGCTCGTCACGAGTAACGAGCATCTCGAGTACCCTAATACTCGGACGAGTATCAAGCTCGGACGAGTACGCTCGCTCATCTCTACCAATAAACTATTAATAGTTCTATTTTTGAAAACATTCTTACTGCTCAGCTTTTTTCTACACCTGCCTAAAACTTTTACACAGTACTACATATTACAAACATATCCTATCTGCAGTATATTGCCAATTTGTGTGAAGTAATACCAGTGTGTCAAACTTAAAAAGGTATAAGCATATAGAAATATCATGGTTGTATCATTCTTTACATTCATAGAGGTTTTTGGAACTAAAATATTGACGACCTATCATATCAGATCGGTGAGGGTGTGCTGCTCGAGACCCCCTGTTGATGAACTGTCTGAAGTAGCCACTTAACTGCATACTAGGCACTTCGACATACATTTCATAGCAGCTATGTCTAGTATAGCTGCTCAATCTCCTTCACATTAATATGACTGAGCTGATCTTAGGCCATGTCACTGATGAACCTGATACCACAGGCCTGAGAAGAGGCCAAGCACCATAAACTCAACAAGTTTATATGCAGGCAGGCCCAACATCAACTTCCGGAAAACCTGGGTCCAATGATCCACTCTACCTGCGTCTGATCTAAGCCAGGGGGCCCAAGCTCCTGGGTCAGGTACAGCAGTCGGGCCCCCCTGCCTGATTTTAATTTAAAGTATCAAACAAGTAGAAAAAACAACAACACATACTCACCTTCATTGACGCTCCCCGGCAGCTGTAATGGGCACGCTGAACCCCACTCACTTCCAGATTGTGCGCCGATGGAGCAATCAAATAATCACTGTAGTCAATTCCCAGTGTAGTGGCCCAAAGTTTATGGTCCCCTCCAGAACTTGTGAATGCATGTTATATGTATCGGTTTTGTCTAGTCGTGGATTGGTTGATGCACACATGATGTGTTATGGTTAGGGTTGCAACCTTTGTCACGAAAAAATAACAAACAATGGTAAAAAAAGGGGGCGTGGCTTATTACAGCATATTATTTGACCTCCGGGCACCCGGTGGCCTCTAGTAATGGCAGCCTTGCTAGCTACTGAACGCTTGACACAGTGGCCCCAGTTGAAATGGTGACCCCCACAGTGGCCCCAGTGGAAATAGCAACAGTAATATTAACCCCACAATAATATTAACCCCCCTCAGTAATAATATTAACCCCACAATAATAGCAACCTCCTCAGTAATATTAACCCCCCCAGCAATATTAACCCCCCCCCCCCATCAGCAATAGTAGTAACCCTCTTAGCGGTACTAGTTCCCCCTAACCCATATACTGTAAGACGCACCCCCTACTTCCCACCCAAAATATTTGGGGAAAAAATTACACAAAAATAACCCTTGACTACACTACACCACACTTTAAAAAAAACAACACCAATACTCACCTACCACCGGTGTTCCAGTGCGCTTGCGGGTCCCCGTCGCTCTTGCAGGCTGCCGCGATGTGCTCCGTGTCAGTAAAGCATTTAGTGTAAATGTGTATATAACATAGGGAGGGTTTACGTAAATGGTTTGGTCAACAGCACACACCGTACCTCTTAATGCAAATGAGGGAGGAAATTGCAGGATGAAGTATGCACGCTCCTAATGCCGGATCTGGATCCACAAAACCGAACGCCAATGCAAACCAAATGGAATGAAGACAGAGCAGCAACCAGGGAAATTCTTTAACAAACACCACAGAACAACAGTGGTCGAAGCGTTGTTGATGTGACTATGGGCAGAATTAACGTTTAGGGTAGCTGTAGGGTTGGAGGAGTTAAAACCTCCAGCCACATTGCTACAAAAGTTTTTCTTTTCAGGCACTCAGAGCGATAGCTCCATTGGAGGGCAGCTCAGAAGGAGCTGAAAGTGCTGTGGGCCTGGGGTCATGTGCGGACCGGGTGGTGACTGCCGTAGCCTTATCAGGGGTGGACGACCCCCATGCTGACAAGAGTTGATGGCACTACTGATGATGCTATGGACTTTTGCATGTGCTCTATGATGTCTGTTACAAGCTGTGAATACTGCTGAACTGCTGCAATAAAAGGTTGGTGAACCAGTTTCTCTACATAAACTACATTGTGGATGTGATTTCCTGAGTTGTTGCCACCCATCCTATGAAAGAAAGATGGCAGTCCATGAGAGACTAATCTCCAAGTCACCACAGTCAGTAGAGGGCACACTGGCAGAAAATGGCACACAAAGATCCTGGGAAGTGTGGAATGTGCACGTTTCCATGGATAAAGTTGCTGTGTTGCAGCCAGGAGGCCAGAAAGTGCGCTTGCTATGGGCAACACATGTGTCATACAGCGGAGCAAGTTTGCAAACAAGTTGGTGGACTTTTTTTGTGTTGTTGCTACAGTCTGGAGGCATATACACCTAATCGTCCTCAGGCCAGGAGGCCAGCAGAGCATGGAAAAGGTTAAAGGGGTTGTCCCGCGGCAGCAAGTGGGTCTATACACTTCTGTATGGCCATATTAATGCACTTTGTAATGTACATTGTGCATTAATTATGAGCCATACAGAAGTTATAAGAAGTTTTTCACTTACCTGCTCCGTTGCTAGCGTCCTCGTTTCCATGGAGCCGACTAATTTTCGCCGTCTAATGGCCAAATTAGCCGCGCTTGCGCAGTCCGGGTCTTCTTGTTTTCTCAATGGGGCCGCTCGTGCAGGATGCCGGCTCCGTGTAACTCCGCCCCGTCACGCGCCGATTCCAGCCAATCAGGAGGCTGGAATCGGCAATGGACCGCACAGAAGAGCTGCGGTCCACCGAGGGAGAAGATCCCGGCGGCCATCTTCAACCGGTAAGTAAGAAGTCACCAGAGCGCGGGGATTCAGGTAAGCACTCTCCGGTGTTCTTTTTTAACCCCTGCATCGGGGTTGTCTCGCGCCGAACGGGGGGGGGGTGAAAAAAAAAAAAAAACCGTTTCGGCGCGGGACAACCCCTTTAAGTGTGAACTGTACCCAAGTCTGCAGGAACTGCAGTGCCTCATAGCAAGTCTTGGGAGTCCTGAGATGATTCCTGGGGTTTGTGAAGGGTTACAGTATGGACTTAAAAAGACTGACTGACTCAGTGTTGCATAATGTGTCTTATTCAAAAGTACAGTGGGAATTGGCTTCGAAAGAAAGTGAAGCTACGTTAAATGAGGCACAGTGAGTCATTTGTTCCTATAAGTCATGGTAACTAGCAACCAAGTTTATCCCAATGGATGCTGTTGCAGTGAGTGTCTTGGATGAAAGTGATATAATCACTGACTCCTACACCTACAAGTGAAAGGGTTTGAAAACTGTGAGCTAGAGAATGAACAAAGTGATAAATATATTAAGGGGGCATCCTCTACGTCTGGAGGAAAGAAGGTTTCTACACCGACATAGAAGGGGGTTCTTTACTGTAAGAGCTGTGAGACTATGGAACTCTCTGCCTGAGGATGTGGTGATGACAAATTAGATGAAATAGTGTAAATGGGGCCTGGATGTCTTTGTTGAGCATTACAATATTATGTTATCATTAACCCCTTAGTGACCAAGTCTGTTTGCGCCTTAATGACCAGGGCACATTTTAGAAATCTGACGTGTCACTTTAACATAGAATAACTCTATAAAGGTTTTGCATATCCAAGTGATTCTGACATTGTTTTTTCGCCACATGTTGTACTTCATTTAGGTTGTAAAAATGGACTGATTGAATTTTTGTGTATATTTATTAAAAGTGCGAAATTGGGAAAATTTTGAATGAATTGTCATTTTTTTTCACATTTTCAATTGCAATATGTCAAATATGTGCAAAGATACTGTACACACTTTTGATAAAATATATTTTTTTTATCTGTTTGCTTTATTCTGGATGTACTTTTAAAAAACTTTAGTTTCTTTTAACCATTTAGGAGATGTACAAATTTAACACTGGTTATCAACATTTTGAGGAACACTTTGCTTTCCTACACCAAGCCAAGATTGCAAAGGCTCATAGGTGTCAGAATGATAGATACCCCCACAAATGACCCCATTTTAAAAACTATACCCTTTAATATATTCACTGAGGGGGTGATGAGTATTTTGACTGCACAGTTTTTTTTTTAGAGAGTAAATGCAATTTAGAGGAGAAAAAAAATTCATATTTTTGCAAATATCTCATTTAAAAGACTTTGTTTTTTTGTTTGTTTTTTTTTAAATCAAGTTTTTATTATCATTTTCTAATAAATCAACATAAATCACAGAGAGCAAAGATTTTTCCATAGATAATCATACCATGGTAAGTATATACGGGTTAGGGAATAAATATCATTATACATCTCACTTTTTAAACTTATTATCATCCTTGCCCCATGGGGACCAAGTTAAATTTCTTAGCGTAGCTATACATAACAATAGCATAACTATAAAAATGAATAGGAAAAAAAAAGAGGGGGGGGGGGAATAGGTCGGGGGGAGGGTGGGTTGAAAGATAGAGATTGTAGTAAAGGTCTTCATGATGTTCTCCGCATTGACTTTTTCTCATCTGCCTATACTCTTGCCCTCTTACTCCTTTATCATTTGCTTACTATTTGGCATTAGCTATTTACGTCTGGGGTCTCTCCACAGCGTCCGTCAAGGAAGGAGTCTCACAGCCAGTTTTCCCTGCCTTCTTCGAATTGTTCCCTTATATAATCTCCGCAGGCAGGTTCGCTAATTGCCATCTTTCCCTTCATGGAGTAGGGTCTCACGACATTCGTTTCCACGGTTCCCATTTTTTAAGGAATTTATCATGTGTTCCTCTTTTCCAGCTAGTTAGTTGCTCTGGATTATAGAGAAGGTCAACTTTTTCTTTACAATGGCTTACTAGAGGAGGGGTTCCTCTGTAGCCATAAAACAGGGATCAGTGCTTTAGCCGCATCAATAAGAAGACCAAGTAGATTATCTCTAAGGGGGTGGAAAGCTGCTGTCGGTCTCCATAGGAATATTATTTCGGCCGATAAAGAGAAACCCGGTTTGATGCTCTTGATTGAACTTTCAACACCTCCCCAAAAGGTAGAAAGGACCAGGCATTCCCCCCAAATGTGTAGGTATGAGCCTACTGCGGAGTCGCATCTCCAACATCTTTCGTGGGTGACCAACTTATGTGCAAATAGCCATTGTGGGGTCCTGTACCACCTGGATAATAATTTGTAATGGCTTTCTTGGAGGAGGACACAAGGAGAGAGGCCAAAAGCCATTCCCAAAATAATTTTTGTCTCAGCTGTGGAAAGCGAAACGTTCAGTTCTCATTCCCATGAGCCAAGAAAGGCCGGTTTTGATACTCTAGGCGGAGAGACGAAATTCGCCAGGAAATGCTTAATCCCTTTATGTTTAGGGGCACCTTCTCGAAATAATTTCTCGAATGGAGTGGCCAGTCTGGTAGACCTATATTTCTTAAGGAAATCCTCTACCATTTTTGTGGTATGTGCTTTTTGTAAAAACGAAAGCTGTAGGTCCGGTTTCAGGGTTTGAATAACTTCAGAGGCCTTCTTATTTGTTAGCGACTGGATGTCTTCTAATTTAAAGCCTGAGAGTTTTACCCAGATGCTTCTAATTGCAGGGTCCAAAGGGCATCCTAATAAATTACATATTATGCCCACTGGTGCTATCAGAGAAGGTTCTGGTGCTAAGGAGCTCCCTAGTGTCACCCAGGTCTCACAGGGGCCTTTCAACAATGGGTTGAACCCTTTGGACTTATATAAGCTTTTGGCAGGGCACCAGAGATCTTCCAGCAATGTATCGCCGTGTGTAATTTTGGCCAACAGTTGCAGAAGAGGGTCTCTCGTTGGGTTAACCAACTCCAACCAATAACTTAGCTGGGTTAACCTATATATATCGCGGACACATGGCATGTCAATCCCCCCTTCCTATCTCCTTTTTATCAGGAGATTATGAGCCATACGTGGTCTTTTCTGTCTCCATATATATCCAGAGAACATAGAGCGAAGGGATTGAAAGAACGATCCGGGGATATAGATTGAGAGCATACGAAGTTTGTATGTAATAAGAGGTACAACATATGATTTTAGGATGTTTTTTCTCCCAAACCATGATAGGTATGGAAGGTCATATGAACGGAGAAGGTTTTCAATGTGAGTTAGGAGCGGTTGAAAGTTGGTGGCGTTACAGATTTTCCGCTTGCTTTGTGATTTTTATCCCTAGGAAATCTATTGTGGTTTCCGACCAAGCAAAGGGAGACTGGGTCTTTAAGGTTTTGCTAATCCCTAGTGGAACGAAAACGTTAAGTATGGTTGATTTAGTAAAGTTTATTTTGAAATCGGAGAAAGTGCTAAAGGTCACTAGAAATGAAACTAATTTGGTATTCCTTTTACTGGATTTGATATAACAAACATGATATCGTCCGCAAATGCTGCTAAGGAGAGTGACTGATGACCTACTGTGATCCCCTCTATATCCGGGTGCTGTCTCACTCCCTGTAAGAGTGGCTCTACAGCGAGGACAAAGAGGGTTGGGGAGAGAGGGCAACCTTGGCGGGTGCCATTACGAATGTCAAAAGGGGGAGAAAGAGTATTGTTAACTCTCAGTCTCGCGTATGGGTTATTGTATAATGAAAAGATCGCCGAGATCAATGGGGATGGGAAATTATATCGAGTCAAGACTCTCTCTAAGTATAGCCAATTATGCGGTTGAAAGCTTTTTCAGCGTCCGTCCCTATAAGAACCATTGGTATTTTCCGCATTTGTGCGAGTTTCATAGCGTGGAGTAGTCTATAGCTATTGTCTTTACCCTCTCTTCCTTTTATGAAACCAGTTTGCTCTCTATTAATTAATTTGGGAATAAAATAATCTAATATTTTGGCAAGTAATTTAGCCCAGAGTTTCACGTCCAGGTTGATTAAGGATATTGGTCTGTAATTGGCGCACGATTCTGGATCTTTATTTTCTTTATGTATGAGGGTAACGTGAGCTTCCAATGACTGTTTAGGAAGATTTTCTCCATGTAGTAGTGAATTAAATAAATCTGTCAATCTAGGGATTAAGACTTTCTTGAAGGTTTTGTAGTAGTGAGAGGAGAAGCCGTCAGGGTCCGGGCTTTTGCCTGAAGGACAGGTTGTAATCAATTCCTCCACCTCCTTTTCTGTCACTTGTGTGGTCAGGGACTGGGCAGCCTCCTCTTCCATTTTTGGGAGTTTTAGTGTATTCAGGAGCGAGTCTATATTATCTTTTAGCAGTTCTTGATCAGCTGGTTTAGGCTCTTCTCCCAAATTATATAGTTTAGCATAAAACGATTGGAAAACTCTGGCTATCTCTTGGGATGAGGTCACTGTTCTCCTTGTTTGGTCTTTAACCGAATTAATCTGGTTTCTAGATCGGGATTTTTTGAGTAGTGTGGTCATGAACTTGCTCCCTTTATTACCCTATATAAAGATTGTCTGTTTTAGAAAATTATGTTTTTTATTAAATCTGGCTCTCAAGAGCAGCCCGAGTTCCCGGCGCTTATTTGACAGTTCTTCTAGACTAGTTTTTGCCTGAGAGAGTTTAGCTATTCGTTCTATTTTCGCTATTTGAGACAATGTGTCTATCTCTTGTTGTTGCTCTCTTTTGGTTCTGGATCCTAAAGAGAAAAGGATACCCCTCATGTAGGCCTTGTGGGCTTCCCAGATCACAGGGGTTCCTAGCTCCTTATTGTTGTTGAAACGAAAATATTCCTCTAGTAAATCCACAAGCTTAGTATTTTCATCTTTGTTGTCTAGTAAGGAGTCGTTCATTCGCCACCTCCACTCTCTGGATTCCTCGTGTCCGATTTTAATATGTACGTGTATAGGGGCATGGTCTGAGATCGAGATAGTATCTATCATGGCCTTCTCGACGTATGATAAAAGGTTTGAAGAAACAAATATATAATCCAGTCTTTGGTATGAAGAATGAACCTGCGAAAAGTAGGTGTAATCTCTGGTTGAGGGGTTTAATATCCGCCATGCGTCCACAACATCCAGGTCACCCAGAGCTCTGGTCACTTTACTCAGTCACCCCTGTGAGACCTGGGATCTGCCCCTCGAGGAGTCCAGCAGCGGATTTAAAGTCACGTTCCAGTAACCCCCTAAAATGACGGAGCCAGTGGCAAATTCTCTAAGTATTTTAATCTGTTTAGTTAGCCATGCCGTCTGGTTGGAGTTTGGAGCATATAGGTTTGCAATGGTTAATTTTACATTATTTATTGTGCCTTTTAGGAATAGAACCCTACCCTCTTCATCCCTGAATTCTGATAAGGGGATAAAGTTCACTGATTTATGAAAAAGAATCAATACCCCTTTAGAGGCTGAATGTGGGTGAGAATTGTGGAAACATTGCGTAACCAGTTTACCAGGGAGGGAAAAGCATCTACCCCCTTGTAATGTGTCTCCTGCAAGAGTAGGATTTTTGTGTTATACCTTTTAGTAGCTGTGAGACTCCGTACCTCTTCCGCGGCGTGTTGAGGCCTCTCACGTTGAAGGATGTGCATCGTAATGCATCACCGGATATGATGAGGCGGGTGAGCAGATGTAGCTAGACAGGAAGATGTAGGACCTGTTATGCCAAATGAGAAGCTATATACCGTGTTTCCCCGAAAATAAGACAGTGTCTTATAATAATTTTTGTTCAAAAAGGTTTAACTTTTTTACATGTATAGCTGCCTGGACACTATTTAAATTGACTTTGTTAATGAACTGTTTGCAGGGTTTATATTTCAAGCATCCTCAAAAAGCTTAAAAAATCATTTTGCATCCTCAAAAATTCTGGAAAATCATGCTATTTTTTTATTTTCAGGGTATGTCTTATTTTCAGGGAAACAGGGTAGGAGAAAGGGAAAGATATCGGTTATTTGTATTTCAGAGTGAGCAGTTGAAGCAATGCGACCTCTAGTAACTCTGTTTCAGCCGTCGATGGTTGTAAGATTGTTCTGTCAGGGACAGCTGACTGGCTGGTAGTAGTAGTTAGATTCAGGGGGGAGGGGAGGGAGTTTGGAAGGTAGTCAGGGAAAAAGGGTCGGGGAAGATTTGACGGAGTAAGGTTAAAGACAAGTAACAGACAAGCGCAAACACTCACACTTGGTGAGAGGGATACGGACAGATAGGTACGTCCCTGTGGTTGAGGCGTTAATTATAGTACAGAAAAAAAGCTTAAGGTTTAACCCCTTAGTGACGAAGCCTGTTTGCGCCTTAGTGACGGAGCCAAATTTTGGAAATCTGACATGCGTCGTTCAACGTAGCATAACTCCATAAAGGCTTTACATATCCAAGTGATTCTGACATTGTTTTTTCGCCACATGTTGTACTTCATTTAGGTTGTAAAAAGAGACCGATATAATTTGTGTATATTTATTAAAAGTACCAATATTGGAAAAATTTTGAAAAAATTGTCATTTTTTCACATTTTCAACCGTAATAGCTCAAATATGTCCAAACATACTGTACAAATTTTTGATAAGATATATATTTCCATCTGTTTACTTTATTCTGAATGCACACTTGAAAAACTTTTGTGTTTTTTTTAACCATTTAGAGGACATACAAATTTAACATTACTTTTCAGCATTTTGAGGAACACTTTGCTTTCCTGCACCAAACCAAGTTTGCAAAGGCTCATAAGTGCCAGAATAATAGATACCCCCTCAAATGACCCCATTTTAAAAACTACACCCCTTAATGTATTCACTGAGGGGTGTCATGAGTATTTTGACCCCACCAGTTTTTTTCAGGAATTAATTCAATTTAGAGGAGAAAAAATAAAATTTCATATTTTTGCAAATATGTCATTTTAAAGACATATTTTTTTCCTATAGAGCCCATGAAAATGAGGATTTACACACCAAAATGGATACCCACGTTTCTCCCGTGTTCAGAAACATACCCATTGTGGCCCTAATCTTATGTCTGGATGCACAACGGGACCCAAAATGAAAGGAGTAGTCGGTGTCTTTCAGAACATAAATTTTGCTTGAAGGCGTTTTAGGCCCCATAGCACATTTGTAGAGCTCTTGAGTGGCCAAAACCAAAGAGAACCCCCACAAATGACCCCATTTTGAAAACTAGACCCCTTAACGAATTTATCTAGGGGTGTACTGCCCATTTTGACCCCACAGTTTTTGAAAGAATTGAAGCAAAGCAAAAGGAAAAAATTGTGATTTTCGTTTTTTTGTCAATTCTGTCATTTTAAAAACAGCTTTTTTTGTACAGCACACACATGAATGAAGACTTGCACCCCAAAATAGATACCCCAGTTTGTCCCGTGTTCAGAAACATACCTATTGTGGCCCTAATCTTTTGTCTGGATGCACAACGGGGCCCAAAATGAAAGGAGTAATCGGTGGCTTTCAGAACAGAAATTTAGCATGAAGGTGATTTAGGCCCCATTGCCTACTTGTAGAGCCCTTGAGCGGCCAAAACGACAGAGAACCCCCACAAATGACCCCATTTTGAAAACTAGACCCCCTAACGAATTTATCTAGGGGTGTACTGTGTATTTTTACACTACAATTTTTGAATAAATCTAAGCAAAGCAGTAGGAGAAAAATTACAATTTTCATTATTTCGGCAGTTCTATCAATTTAAAAACAGTTTTTTTTGTACAGCACACATAGGAATGAAGACTTTCACCCCAAAATGGATACCCCCATTTGTCCCGTGTTCAGAACCATAACCCTTGTAATCCTAATCTTCTTAAAGGACACATGGCTAGGCCTATAATGCATGGAGCACCCGTTGGATTTCAGAGTACAACGGTATAAATTCCAGGCCCCATTGCCCACTTATAGAGCCATTGAGCGTCCAAAACGATAAAACCCCCCCACAAATGACCCCATTTTAAAAACTAGACCCCTTAATGAATTCATCTAGGGGTGTATTGCGTATTTTGACCCCACAGTATTTGAATAAATCTAAGCAAAGCAGAAGGAAAAAATTACGATTTTCATTTTTTTGGCAATTTTGTCAATTTAAAAACAGGTTTTTTTGTACAGTGTACATAGGAATGAAGACATTCACCCCAAAATGGATACCCCCGTTTGTCCCGTGTTCAGAAACATACCCCTTGTGGCCCTAATCTACTTACAGGAAACATGGCAAGGCCTATAATGGAGGGAACACCCGTTGGATTGCAGGGCACAACTGAATACATTCCAGGCCCCATTGCCCACTTGTACGGAATAAAAATTGACACCTTAAAAAAATATCCCCCCCCACACACACACACACACCCACCCCTACCGCTCCGCCCTTTTCGGCGTTACCCAAATCTTAGATAAAAGTAATAATGTGAACTGTGTAATATTTCCAAAGACAAGGGTAATTACGGAGGCTGGTTGGGATGGGTACATGGGGCTATAAAACCGGGTAACCCCCCTCCTCTCATGCTTTTTGGGGGTATTTCTTGACCTCAGTAGCGGGTATGGGGTGTAAAAAGTGGCGCTCTGTGAGTCTCCGTAAGCTTAATGAGATGCGGCGGTCTCACACAGAAGGCGCTCAACAAGCTGCTCCTGGAACTGCAGGAAGGCGAACGTTCCCGGGGCTTCTTGTAAATTGCGTATTACAGGTAGCGGTCTGAATAACGCCGGGCTCACACGGCCCTAGGTGGAATCCGCTTGCGTAGACCCGCAGCGCATCCTAGCTGTGAGCCCGGCTGTGACCCTGCGTACAGCTGCGTAATGTACTGCGCATAATTGCCTACTCACACAGGCGGTCATACGTAGTATATATATATTTTTTGTTTGTATTTTCCGCACCGTCGCTTAGCGATGACGCGGGTACCCGCAGCCTGTATACAAGGTAGTTGCGTATGGGCTGCGGGTATATCCGCGACCATGGAGCACAATGGGCTTTATGTTGCGGATATCCGCGGTAAAATAGAACCTGCTGCGTTCTCTTTTCTGCGAGTGGATTATGCAATTCCGACCCACTAATGTGAGCGGAATTGTGTAATCCAACGCGACTGATCTGCGTATTACCGTGGATCAGACGCATGCGGAATCCGTAATTCCTATCCGGTCATGTGAGACTGGCCAAAGGTAGATCGCTACCTTTTTATCACGTGACCGGGAACCGCTCAACGAGGCCACCCGTCACTGCTCCAGGCTCTCGGCGACCGTTGGTCGCTGGGAGCAAGGAGATTTTAAATTTCCTGGGCTCCCCGACTCCTGCGCATGTGTCCGATGTTTTGCCGGCGGTCGCATGCGCAGAATCCGGGAACGTTCACGGAAGAAGATTGCGTCGGGGTGCAAATACGGAGGCCTCCGGCAAAAAGTTTCATCTCCTCTCACCGATCGCATCAGTGAGGGGAGATGAACCTTCACCTTTTTTTTACTTTTACGTGATCGCCATTATCCATTGGATAACGGCAAACACGTGATCAGGAACCACTCACCGCGGCCTCCCGTGAAATCTCCAGGCTCTCGGCTAAGTTTTGTAGCCAGGAGCAGGGAGATTTTAAATTACCACGGCTTTTGCGCATGCACCTGCCATATTGGCGACGGGCGCGTGCGCAGAAGCTGGGGTAAGGTCCGCGGATAAATCCGGGAACCTTAGGTACGTCATTTCATCCTCCCTCACGGATATGATCCGTGGGGGGAGATGAAAAGCAAGTTTTTTAAACTTTTTAAAACTTTTTTTATTTAACTTTTTGCACTTTTTTTTTTTACTTTTTACCCCTTTTTTATTTTTATTTTTTAACTTTTTGCACTTTTTTTTTTACTTTACATGATCACTGTCATCCATTGGATGACAGTGATCATGTCCCCAGTGACATCCCTCTGCTCTTGGCTACACATGGCAGCCAAGAGCAGAAGGATTTTGAATTTCCCGGGGCTCGAGCCCCTCTGTGCACGCGCCCGATGTCAATCATCGGGCGCGCATGCGCAGACCGGGATTTCGGGTCCCGGGACATCGGGACATCGCAGAGGACCGGGGGTGAGTATTTTCACCTCCCCTCATGGATCCGATCCATGAGGGGAGGTGAAACCTTACCTTTTTTTTACTTTTTCAACTTTTTCGCGATCGCCGCTATCTAATCGATAGCGGCGATCGCGGGCCCGGGGACCGCTCACAGCGGTCCCCGGTAACACCTCCTGGCTCCCGGCTACCTTCAGGAGCCGGGAGCCAGGAGATTTTAAATTTGCCGGGGGCTCCCGGGCTTCTGCGCATGCGCGTGACGTCATCGCCTGGCGCGCATGCGCAGAAGGCCGCCGGCGGGTCCGGGAGGACGAGATCTCCGTGGGACACCGCCGACAAGCCGGGTACGTAATTTCAGCTGCCCTGGTGGAGCCGATCCAGCAGGGCAGCTGAAGAACTAACTTTTTTGACAGTTTTCTTTACTTTTTTGAGATCGGCGCTAGCCATTGGCTAGCGCCGATCGCAATGCCGGGGGGACTGCCCGCATCCTGGGATGACAGCTCCATGCTGTCGGCTACCTGCGGGCACCGACAGCATGGAGCTGTCACGTCCTCAGGCAAGTGGGCATTAATCCAAAGAGGATGCATAAAACTACGTCCTCTAGGATTAAGGCCCACTTTCTGAGGACGTAGTTTCCCGATGGGGCAGTCGTTAAGGGGTTAAACTTTTTCCTTCTAGCCTGATCAGAATCAGATGATCAAGCACCACTTATGTGGGGGAACAACATTAAGTTAGCCTCTATAGAAACTAAGAGGGAAGTAGAAACAAAAGGATAGAAACTCTCCAGATTTCAATCCCGGGCCATATCCGAGCACGGGTCAGCAGATCCTGGAAAGTCTGTTTATTTCACCTGTAACCTGACTCGAACTCCACTTTACGTGATGTTCGGTACTTTAGCAACGGGAGTCAGATGGAAGGTCAAGTGTCTTCCGCTGTGCTATCTTCTCTGGGCTTTTTCTTCTGTTTGTTCCTAGGAGATTTCGTATGGCCAACTACCCGCCAATTTTCAAAAGTCGGTAGGTGCAACAGAGTAGGGAAATCTGAGAGAGGGAGCCAGTTGGGAAGTTCAATAGGCTCTATTTCAAGGTATTGCCAACAATTCTGCAGATCTTCTGGGGAGCGAATGTTAAGTCTCTTTCCTCTGTGGGTTACCCCTAAGCCGAAGGGGAACAGCCAGGCGTATCTAATATTTTTGGATTTCAATATGTCCGGTAGGGGTTTCAAGAGCCTTCATTTGGCTAAGGTAGTTGGAGCCAAGTTCTGGAATTGTTGAATCGCCGCTCCCCCATATTGCAGGTCTCGGTGGTTTCTAGCAGCTTCTAAAATAGCTACAGCATCAGGGAAACCCAGTAATTTGCATATAATGTGCCTTGGAGGGTCTGTGGCTGCATGTTGTGATTGTAAGGTTCTATGGACCCTTTCAATAGACATTGTCGCTGCTCTCTCAGCTCCCACTAGGGACGCAAAGATCTCCATTGTGATTTTTGGGAGTGTTTCAGTCGCCCACGATTCAGGGTCGGTCCCCTTTAATATGCACATTGCTACGGCGACTGCGGTTTTTGTAAATCTTCTTGTAGGAGAAGTGTTTCGTTTAGTTGCATATGTTGTGCTTTCAGGGCCTGTGCCATTTATATTGAATGTGTGGTAATGGCGGCAGAAGAGCCCTCTAGATCCTCCACCCTTCTTCCCATATGTCTCACCTCTTCTTTTATTTCAGCCAGCACGGCCAAGACTGGGCTCATAGCTTTAGTGATGAGATTTCTCATAAAGCTTCTCGAAATCCTCTCCTCCTCCTCTCCCTCCGAGGAGGATTCTCCTTCCCGCTCGGTGTGAGGAGCTGCTGCGGCCGCCGGCGCCATATTGCCTGGGGTGCGAGGGGAGCGCGCGGTCCGCTCTTTGAGGAATTTCTGGAGGTCTGATTGTCCCCGGGCAGGTCAAGTAGTCCCCAGGTACTCTCCAGCCTTTTTCTTATTAATCTTCCCCCTCTTGAGGTAGTTGCGCTGAAGCAGGGTGCTTGTGGAAGCGTCTCTGTGACGGAGCTGTCTCTCTAAGCGGCCATCACTCTCTGCGGTCAGGCTCTGCCCTCTCCACCTGCAGAGCTGGCAGCAGCTTCCAGGACCTATGATGATGACAGTTTTTTTCTCTATAATGCACATAAAATTGAAGATTTGCACCCCATAATGGATACCCCTGTTTGTCCTGTGTTCAGAATCATACCCGTTGTGGCCCTAATCTTATGTCCGTATGTACAACAGAGCCCAAACCGAAAGGAGCAGCCGGAGGCTTTCAGAACAGAAATAGTGCTTGAAGGTCTTTTAGGCCCCATTGCACACTTGTAGAGCCCTTGAGAGGCCAAAACCATAGAAAACCCCCACGAATGACCCCAGTTTGAAAACTTGACCCCTTAATGAATTTATCTAGGGGTGTACTGCATATTTTGACCTCACCTTTCACCCCCAAATGTATACCCCTCTTTGTCCCGTGTTCAGAAACATACCCGTTGTGGCCCCAATCTGCTTACTTGACACATAGCTAGGCCTATAATGGAAGGAACACTCTTGGGATTTCAGGGACAACTGAATAAATTTCAGACCGCATTGTTGAGCCATTAACCCCTTCATGACATGGCCTATTTTGGGCTTAAGGACACAACAATTTTTGGCGGATTTTCTTCTCCGTTTATCAAAAGCCATACCTTTTTTATTTTTCCGTCGACGCGGCCGTATAAGGGCTTGTTTTTTGCATGGCGAACTGTAGTTTTTATCAGCGTCATTTTTGGGTACATAAACTATATTGTAAAACTTATTATTTTTTTTATGATAGCAGGGAGAGAAATTCTGCCATAGATTTTTAAAATTTTTTTTTACAGCGTTAATCATGCAGCATAAATGAGACATTCTATTTTTTCTGCGGGTCGGTACGGTTACAACGATACCAAAATTCTTACATTTTTTTCATTTTTTTCCACTTTTCTGCAATAAAAACCCTTTTTTTGGAAATCTTTTTTTTTCTAAATCACTGCATTCAAAGTCCTGTAACTTTTTAAACTTTTGATGTACGGAGCTCTGTCAGGGCTTATTTTTTGTGAGACGAGCTGTAGTTTTTATTGGTACCATTTCGGGGTACATACGGCTTTTTTGATCACTTTTATTGCATTTTTAGTGAGGCAAAATGCTAAAAATTAGCATTTTGCCTCAGTTTTTAGCGTTTTTTTTGCGTTTTTATCCGTGCACAGTCAAAAGCATGTGCATCTTATTGTACGCGTCATTAAGGACGCGATAATACCAAGTATGTGGGGTTTTATTTTTTTTTTACCTTTTTTTATGCTAATCTGAGAAAAAGCATTAAAAAATGTGTTTTTTTTTTACTCTTTTTTTACATTTTTTTAATTCATTTTTTTTAACTTTGTTTTTTTTACACTGTTTGTGTTCCCCTGGGGGACTTTGACCACTGCCCTGATGATCGCTGTCATAAGGCATGGCAGAGCTGCTGCTCTGCCAAGCCTTATCGCTTATACAGCGATCATAGGCATAGGCAATACAGGACGCCAGTGTCTGGCATCCTGTTACCATGGCGACAGGCCGGGCCCCCTGCGATAACATCGCGAGAGCTGGCCGGAGACACAGAGGGAGTCCGCTCCCTCTGTGAACTCTTTCCCTGCCGCGATCCACTTAGATCGTGGCAGGGAAGGGGTTAACAGCGGGGGGCGCATCTTCGATGCCCCCCCGCTGTTGTGACTGACAGCCGGCTCCCGCTGCGGGATAGCACGGGATCATATGTGATCCCACGCTATCTTCAGGACGTAAGTTTACGTCCTGTTGCGGGAAGTCCCAGGCTCCCAGGACGTAAACTTATGCCCTGCAGCGGGAATGGGTTAAACTGCCAAAACAATAGAACCCCCCCATAAGTTACCCAATTTTTGAAATCTAGACCCCTTAGCCCATTGACCTAGGTGTGAACTGCGCGTTCTGACTCCACCTTTTTTTTTTGCACAAATTATTCTAAAGCAAGTGAAAAATAAATACAATTTTATTCTTTTCACACATTTGTCACTTTTGTTAGGGAATTCAATGTTCCGTCAATATGCTGTGAGGCTCCAAATCAAAGGCTGTTATGGCGGCCGCCATGAGAAAGCTATGAAACACAGAGATCAGGCCTGTGTCTAGAAGCAATCTGAGTTTATTGTGTACATTGCCTTATTCTTATACAGAAAATAGTAGGCGTATCAGTAGGTTAGTGTTACAGAGGTTGACCTGTTTTACTGGTACATAATTTTGTCTTCTCTATAAACAATGCTTTATTTGTTTGTATGTAGACATCGTGTCTGGTATCCTGATTATCATCACACTCTACATTAACAAAGCATTCCATACAACCTTTTGATCAGTGTAACGAGATAAACAAGCTCTTGGAGACATGATGGACATTTAAGATTACACCTCTACTTAATGTAATTAAGTACTAAGCTAAATGTACGAGCATTTAACAGACCTTTTCATAGGACACAGAATAGAGTGTACAATTTAGGCCTACAGCCTCCGGAAACGTATATCAAAGATACATACATATATAAATTAATATGTTCATAACCCTCACAATCCCCCATTTTGAAACAGTCCATCTTGAAAAGAGCCTTTGTAGTGGTACTATCAAGGGTGCTAAGCCACCCCTGCCGGTCTTTCTATCCTCTTCGCCGGATCCCCACTGTTGTTGCTCTTTTACGTATGACTGTTTTAACGATATCGTAGAGGGGGCGATTCCAGATAATTTGCTTGTCTCCGTATCCCACAGAATGTCCATAAATTGCAAACACTCAAAAGAATGAACAAAAGAAACAGTATTAGTAAAGGGTGAAACATAAAATCCATCATCTTTCCTGCAATAGGTGACCATTCAGTAAAAATATCATACCAGTTATACTCTGTGTCTACCTGGATCTTAGTACCTAGGCTGACTAGCTTATCTCCTACCCATACATTTTTCTAATTCCATAAGGGAGAGGTTAGTAACATCCAAATGCTTTTAAAGGTGTTCAGTATCTATCATTAGTCTTACAATTCTACCCAAGGATACTGTCAGAGTTGACATAGGGATAGCATCTGGGTACCAGTAGTACCTTAATGTTGCTTCAGCATCTGACAAAAATGTGTAAGTTTCTGTAAATCAATGTATCACCGATATGTTCTGTATACATCCAGACAATGGAGTGGTGAGATTATACATACTGGTGGTTCCAGTTCGGTTGGCAACAAAGAATAAATATATATTGGGGGCCAACTTCTATCAGCATATAGAAGAAGCAGGTAACACTGTCCAATCACATATGCTGATTGAAGGCTGCTGGAAACATGGCTCATATGCGGCTGTACTCCGTCCGCATGCTAGGCCATCCAGTGTTTCTTCACAGTTCTCTATACCATGGGTTTTATTTTCACTATAAATCATCATACCTGCGAACTTGGGCAACCAATATTGTAAAGCATATAGAGGCGGTCCGAACACCACAGGTAGTACTACAGACTTACACATCAGGCTCGTGTCCTTTACATCATAAAAAAAAAGTCATTTCCCCAGTGCTATACTCATCAGAGCATTCTACACCATCAGCCCCGGGCCGTATCCAAGATGCTACTGGAATTACATTATTGAGAATATTTCTCCACAATTTTCCATTATTTGTCATCACATCTGACTGCTTTGTCTCTCTCGTGAATCATATATACATATTGCAGGCTACATTGTGTATAGTTCATGAATTTACTCATATTTACAAACAAATCCTTTTAAACCGCAAAACCAGATTAAAAAGCGTTAATACATCCTTATCATATCCTAATGCAAGACATCGGGGGAGGAACAAGGAAGGCATGCATTGTGCCTGAACATTTATCAATCTAGAAACATCCTGTCCTACCCCAGCCATTTTATTCTTCATCACCTCTAAATCTATAGAGTTCAGAACCCCTACACCTGTACCAATTCCCCCTAATAGGGTATCATACCATTTTCGTTTTCCTCTGGTGCAGGGTTTCATTGCCTGAAGAGAAATATTATAATGCACAATGGTTTTCTGGCTCTTTGTGGATGATAAGGGGTGTCAAATGCCTGGGAGTTACCCAGGGCAGACATGAAGTGTTGCATTATTTCACCTGTGAAATGTGTACCTCTATCTGACTCGATTACCTCTGGTACCCCGTATCTGCAGATTACCTCTGGTACCCCGTATCTGCAGATTACCTTATTCATGAGCTTCTTTTCGGTTACCTGCTCATTTACTTTTGTAACAGGGTACGCCTCCAACCTGAAAAACATCAACAACAACAAGCACATATTCATACTTCCCAACACGTGGGAGCTGAATGTCGTCAATTTGCAATCCCTGAAATGGGTAGAGTGGTCCTGGCAAGTGCCTTTGTGGTCAATTTACTTCTACCCTGTTGCTTACGGCATAGCTCATGCAAAACTGGACAAATGATGTAGCAGCTACAAAGAACCCAGGGGGCAACCCATTCTCTCTCAAGCGTAGGTAACATAGCTGCCTTCGATAGGTGAGTCTTTCCATGGATCAGCTGGGCCATCATGGGGTACAGGGATCGTGGTAGGCAAGTTACTGACTGTTTGCCATACGCCACCCTGTTCTACTGCTCTCATATTAGTCCATTTATCTTTTTCTTCTTTGCTGGCTTGTGACTGTAATGTCTTTAGTACATCAATGTTCAAATTTTTATCAAAGTCCAAATCATAGTCTCTGACTTGTGCGGTCAGTATCTTCTTTTCTTCTTTCTTCCACGGCTTGAGGGCCGCTGTCTGCGCTGAAGTCTGCTAGGGCGTTGCCTTTTGCTTCTGCACTGTTGGCTTTAGTATGAGCTTTCACCTTCAGGATTGCTACTTTGTCTGGTAGGAGTAGGGCTTTCATAAGGTTCTGTACTGCTACACCATTCTCAATGGGTTGTCCTACAGAAGTTTAAAAATGTCTGGCCTTCCATATTGGGCCGTAACCATGATCTATGCCGAATACATACCAGGAGTCAGTGTAAATGGTTACCTTCTGTCACTCTACACGCCTCAGTGAGGGCCTTCAGTTTCGCTTCTTGTACTGAGACATGCGGAGGCATTCTGCTTTTAGAGATCTTGTTGTGTGAACACTGCATATCTGGTGTGGAGTCATCAATCACCCTGGTACCATCTATAAAAACAACTCAAAATATGTATTAACAAGGGGTTTCAATAACTCTTTAAACTTTTCTTGTTGCATCAATGCTAGACAATCATGCTGATATTCTATTCCAAATAGATCACGTTCTTATTTGCAAAAAATTTTTAAAAATAGCTGATCTGTAATACATAGATCACCTATGCATCCCCCTCCCCCATTTGATCACCTATGCCTCCCCCTCCCCCATTTGAAACAGGATACTCGATTGGAAGAAGAGTAGCCGGGTTCACCATTGAAAATAAATATTAAAGGGGGGGGGGGCATGAGCAAAGCACATTGCAACCTTATTTGACGAGCTAGAGACAGATGTTTAGGTTGCACTTGAGTGAGTATACTCTGAATGTCATGAGGGGTGAGAACCACTAGAAGGGTAGTTCAGGACCAACTCAGAAGACTTGTCAACCACTACTTGTACTGCTGCCACCGCACAGACACAGGAGGGGGCTCCTCGGGCTACCGGATCCAATCTCATGGAGTAATACCCAAGTGACCGTGGACATCCTCCATGTTTTTGCTTCAATACTGCTGTCGCATGAAAGGCCTGGGACGGCAGTATGAGACAAGTCCCAAAAAGGTGCGAAGCTTTGGCAGCAGAAGAAGATACAGAAATGGCTTGAACTGCAGCCCTGCGTCGTTCTGTGAGATGTCTGCCTTCTTGAGCTAGACAACAACCTTTTGTTTACAAAGCTGTAATTTCTCCTTTTTAAGCCTTGCAGCCATTTTCTGCTAAAAAAAAAAAAATTTTAGAAGAGAAATAGATGCAGATTGACATGTTTCAGATCCTCAGCACAAAGCTGGAAAGTCATTAACATATTGCAACAGCACAGTCCCCTCAGGCGGAGTCCAAGCCTGCAGGACAGTTACATAAATGCCCTTTTGTCTGAAAAAGGGCCGGAGATTCAGACTGTCTCCACTCTGGCTTATTATCTATGACCTTAGGGATTTCAATAGACCTTCTACAAAGGCCATACTAAGTACATGTTTACCCATCTCTTCTATGCCCCTATATCCCAGATCTGACAAACGTTGTTGAAGGAGGGGCATAGAATTGTTTTACACTTTCTTCCTTCTCTTTGTGTGATATTAGAAAGAGACAAGGAGGATTCTCTCAAATTTTTTTTTTTCTTTTTTTCCCAATGTTTCAGACAAATTAAAAATATTTTACCACTTCTCAATTCTCTATGTTTAATTTAATCCTAATCTGTGCCACAATAGTTTTTCACATAATTTTAGATTATCGTTCCCACTGCCTTCCCTGTTTTACATCTGCTCCTATTCCACCCTCCGCTCCCTGCATCTCTTTCTTGTCCTCATGCTTCCACTCACTAGCCTAGGATCTAGTGAGCATAGGCATAACCGGTTTGTGCCGAGGAGCTCCGCAAGCAGGGCAGCTCTCTCTCCAATCCGGGTTCTGTTGTCCACAATGCCAGCAGGTCCATCCCTCCAGTCCAATGTTTGACCTTGGAGTGGATGACTTGGCATAGGGTGGGGAGGAGACGGTTGGAATTGAGATGAAGGAGGGGGTGAAGATGGAAGAGGGAACTGACCCCACAATGAGAGAACATCTTTGAATTCTTTTCTCATTTCATTTTCAGCTACTGAACAGTATATATATATATATATATATATATATATATATATATATATATATATATATATATATATATATATAATACAACATACTTCCTGTGTAGCCAAATATAACCAATTCTTAATTCAGATTTCTTTGCAAAGACAAGTAGGTCTTCTAAAGCCCAGTACTCCCCACCCTTTGAAATTTATCTTATCTTCTATAGAACACAGAAACTTGTCCAGACAGATAGCTGTATAACAGGTTCCACTGCTTGTGACCATCTTCTATTGTGTGTAACTAACCTGGGCTGTCTATTTAAGATTAACCCAGAATGTAATACACTTGCCCCCACCTTACAAAACTGCAAATTCACACTCACTAAGGGGGTTTTTATTCATTCCTATACGGACTGATAATATGTGAAGTAGAAATTGGGATTGTATTTACTGTACACCAGACTTCCAATAATGAGCGAATTATGTATAGATAAGAAAAACTCTTAGTACCGCGGTTTTTACACAATTCGCTCAGAATAGGCTACCCAATGACAAACACAATACAACTTATGCCCATTTCTACTCACATACTGATATTCACCACACTGTGACCACTCAGCGGCCAATATATTATAGGGGGCTTTATTCCACCCTGGCATTATTAACAATTCATCGGACACTTCTTTGTTCTTAGCTACCGACATTTTCGTACTATTGCGGATTTTCTTAAACAGCGACATTTTCACACTAAGCCCGATTATCACAAGAAATTCTTCAACTATCAGTTTATCAAAATTTTCCTTTAAAACAAACTAGTGTATTACTCTCTGCGTAATCCGGTTCACAGCGCCATTAATATATATATTGCTGCAAGGAGCAAGACTTAGTTCAAATTACGCCTTAAAGAGAGTTAGACACTATAAAAGGTTCATACTGTAGTTGATTGGGACCCTAATAAGTGGGATGGGGACCAATATTCATTTGCCAATTTCTTTAGCTATCTTTCACACCTTATCCTCTTTACCAGCAGTATGGACAATGGCTGGCGGTTTATGTACACCAAGAGGCTTATTATTTTTATTCTTTCACACACATAAAACAATTGTTTGTTTCACTATTTTTCTGTGCAGTCTTCCGCACCTTATCCTCTTTACCAGCAGTATGGCCAATGGCTGGCGGTTTATATACACCAAGAGGCTTATTATTTTTATTATTATTTTCTTTATACACTCTTCAAATAAAATACTGTTGTTAATTGGAAATGAGATACACTTTAAATAGAACTTTTGCTATTAATTTGACTAAAGTACTTATCAGGTGTTTCAAGTACACAATTATCTCATATTAATATCTTAATTCAATAATATTCAAATTAACACAACTCAATATTTTTGAATTCCACATATTCCACGAATCTGTATATACATATATACACTGTGGTAATCCTGGGCTATTATCTCACACAACTAGTCTCAGGAATAAAATTAGATGCCCCTCCTTTGGTCACTCCATTTGTTCAAGTGAGAGACTTAACATGGAGTCTAAGAGTGACCTTCACTCTATACATTACCACAATATACATATATATACACCAACATCCACTTAAAATGGAGACACACTTCTCACCTAGGCTGGACTGTGTGTAGGGTGGAGCAAGACCTGTTCCTATTGTTTTTCCCTCCCATCTCCTTACATCACCTAGCTCCACCCCCTGTGGTCTGGCTCAGCATTTGGTCATTTTTGCTTCATTTCGTTTCTGGTTACCGGACAGTATACACCATATAACACAGTCTCTCATACAGGTCCTTCCATTTATACACACACATAAAGACAAAAACATTTGCATGTCAGTTACTACTTTTTTTAAGTGTCAGTACTTCCTCACTTGTCTAAAAGTGTCGGTACTTCCCAACCCTGCTTATTTCCCCCCGTCTCAACTACTTCTCTTATACCTATAAGAGGCTCCCATCAGGGATTTTATCCCCTGAAAATTTTAGGCTTCCCTGGTACAATTTATACCATGCCTTCCCGAGATCGGCAAGAGGGTTTCATATTCTGTACACTGACCATGCAAGGTAACAAATAAAGACAATAACAGTTAAACACCCGCACAGCATATTCAGCCCACCATATGAATTCTTAAAAAGCTTGAAGATTTATAAGAGGCATGCACTTCTTACCCCTCGGACAGGAAAGGAGCAGCCAGGAAGCACGGATAGATTGTGGCAAGATAAAACCTTACCTTACTGCGCAGTTTTTGTCAATCCGTGGTTCCGAGTGGCTCCTTATCCCATCTGGGTCCGGGGGGGTTCGAGGTGTAGGTGGTCCTCTTGTTCCATCAAGCCCCGCGTTCGGGCGCCAATTATGTTAGGGAATTCAATGTTCCGTCAATATGCTGTGAGGCTCCAAATCAAAGGCTGTTATGGCGGCCGCCATGAGAAAGCTATGAAACACAGAGATCAGGCCTGTGTCTAGAAGCAATCTGAGTTTATTGTGTACATTGCCTTATTCTTATACAGAAAATAGTAGGCGTATCAGTAGGTTAGTGTTACAGAGGTTGACCTGTTTTACTGGTACATAATTTTGTCTTCTCTATAAACAATGCTTTATTTGTTTGTATGTAGACATCGTGTCTGGTATCCTGATTATCATCACACTCTACATTAACAAAGCATTTCATACAACCTTTTGATCAGTGTAACGAGATAAACAAGCTCTTGGAGACATGATGGACATTTAAGATTACACCTCTACTTAATGTAATTAAGTACTAAGCTAAATGTACGAGCATTTAGCAGACCTTTTCATAGGACACAGAATAGAGTGTACAATTTAGGCCTACAGCCTCCGGAAACGTATATCAAAGATACATACATATATAAATTAATATGTTCATAACCCTCACACTTTCATGACTGTTTTCTTTGTTCAAAGCAGGAAAAACTGGGGAGACGCACCCCAAATGTTATAGCACTAGTTCTTCTGTGTTCAGCAATGCACCCATTGTAGCCCCAATACGCTTACAGGACATATGACTAGGCATATAATAGAGGGAACACCCATTGGATTGCAGTGCGTAGCTAAATAAATTCCAGGCTCTATTGTACACTTGTGCAGAAAAAAAATAGACTCCATAAAAAGAACCCCTACGAATCCACCCTTTTTGGCATTTCTTAAATCTTAGATAAAATTAATAGTGTTAGACTGTAGGGTAATTACATAGGACTGGTTGGGATGGGCACATGGGACAATAAAGTCGGGTATCTCTCCTCCTCCCATGCTTGCTGCAAACTTTTTGGGGGGTATCTTTTACCCTCAGTGGCAGGAATAGGGTGCAGAAAGTGGCGCTCTGTGAGCCTTCACACCTCCTCAGATTCGTAAGTGTCCTGGGGTGTGGCGGTCTCACACAGAAGGCGCTCAACAAGATGCTCCTGGAGCTGCAGGAAGCTCAATGTTCCCCAGGATGTCTTATACATTACGTAGACATTACAAGTAGCGGTCTAAATCAGATGGTCTAAGAGCTCATGCCCACGGTCATTGCGGAATTCTGCAGCAGATTTAAGCTGTGGGAGTACCATGGTAGTCAACAAAACGCGCCCGCTAGTGATCGTGGAAAACCGCGAGTTTTCCGCGGTCTCCACTAAGACTATGTTAGTGGAGACCTCCTGCAATGTAAATCTGCGAGAAATAGAACATGCCGCAATTTATTTCCTGCGGCGGAAATTTACGGTAAAATTCTGCGTGTCGGCATTGGCAGATTATGTTCAATAGAATCTAATTGCTGCAGAACATGGCCACGGATTTACGCTGTGAGAACCGCGGTAAAAATTCGTTCGTGGGCATAAGCCCTTACGTTCTATTCTGCATTTAGATGACAGGGTGGGATGTCTATATGCTATGGACCGTGCCTGCAACACAGGTGTCTGCAGGCACGGTCCATAGCATATAGACATCCCACCCTGTCATCTCACCCTGTTCCAGACATTCTTGAATCCCATCTGGTTTTTGCGTCATATAGGGCAGGGGTCCCCAATCACTGGTCCGCGGACCGTGGCCGTGCCGTTAGGTGTTTAGCGCCGGTCCGCGGCACCACCGGGAACTTTTGTTCTAAACACAAGGCCCGCAGGCGGAATCCGGCCTGCTGCCCCGTGTTATGTGGCTCACGGCGTGCCGACGCTGCTCACCACTGAAACAATTACCAGCTGGGGTGCCGCAGCTTACCGCTGGTAATCGCGCTGTTGCCACTGATCCAGGCGCACACTGACGTCAGTGTGCAGCCAGAATCCTCCTCCCCGAGTCCCCTGCTCATTAGTTCCACAGGAGAGGACTCGAGGAGGAAGCGTGCCAGGCTACACACTGACTATAGTGTGCACCGGGCTCAGGGCAAGCAGAGAGGGAGCGACGCTGACAGCAGGGAGGAGGTAAGTATATGGGTTGGGGGGGTGCTTATTACTATGGGGGGCTGTTTATTTCTGAGGGGTGGTGGCTGCCTATTACTGGGGGGCTAATTATGGGGGGCTGCTAATTACTGTGGGGTGGGGGCTGCCTATTACGGGGGGGGATAAATTATATGCTGCCCTATGTGTGTGCTGGGGGAAAGATAAATTTTTGCTGCCCTATGTGTGTGCTGGGGGGGGGGGGGGAGATAAATTATATGCTGCCCTATGTGTGTGCTGCCAGGCGGGGGGGGGGGGATATATTATACTGCCGTGTGTGTGTATTGCCAGGACATTCTAAATGTCATAATTAAATAAGTATGCACTAAATTCCAACCCCCTCCATAACCCCGCCTCATTTAACCAAATCCCCGCCCATGTCCCGCCCCACCCTGCCGGGCCTTGTAAAAATGGTCTTGCTTGAAGCCGGTCCCTGGTGCCAAAAGGTTGGGGACCACTGGTATAAGGCTTTATAAAGGGGGAGACGTGGTATAATAATTATCAGTATAGACGTGGTACCCTTTATATAAAATAGGTCCATGAGCTCCCAAACGATCTTGCCATTTGTGCCAATAAAAATCACGTGTATAGCCAGTAGCAAACTTTGCATAGCTTAACGTCATACCTGGCACGCATAGATGGTATAAATTGGCAGAATGAGAAACGGCCCTTAAAACGCTAGTATCGACCTACTGTCCCAAGGGAATACAGATAGTAAAATTGCAAAGGAAAAGAAGATGTTTGCGGAATATCGTTTAAAGGTCCATGAAAAATGCAGGATCTCAAAATGTAAATAAAAGCCCAAACTTCAGCAGGAATGGTAAAATATTGGTGTGGATCTTGATCTCCATCAGACTGTGTTCAACTTGGAGAAGAAACAGAAGAAAGTTGATCAGTTGCTTGGTGAGGAGCAAACAATTTCTGCTAAATATGCCAAAGAACGTGTCCGTGCTGAAGTAGAGGTGCGTAAAAAAGAAATAAAGCACTCTTCTTGGTACACGCCCTGGAAGAGACCCTTGAGGTGAAGCCTGAAGGAGAAAGGCTTAACAAGCATTTGTGCACGGAAATGCAAGACATGGTTAGCACCAAGAAAGATGCTGAAAAGGAAACTCCAGTACAAGAAAAGTCCTAGAGTCCTAGTTCTAACATGGTAACAGAAATGCAGACCCTGCTGGAGGATCTTAAAAATGGGTTACAAGTTGCAAAGTATGACAGGTTGTGCTTAAAAGGTAGCCTGGGCATTATAGGGGAACAGTTCATAAAAACTAAAAAAGTCTTGAGGCAAGAAATCGTCTTGTAAACAACAGTATAGAAGAAACTATTCAGAGTATTCATGAGGTGCAGGAGCAGCTGAAGAAATGCGCAAGAGAGTTGGAAGACACTAAGGCCTCATGTCCACGGGGAAAATCGGGCCCGCTACGGATTCTACATGTAGAATCTGCAGCGGTCCCTCCTGCCCCGCGGACAAGAGGGCTGAAAATAAGAATAAATGACAATAAACTCACCTCCCATCCGCTCCGTTTCTTCTCTTCGCGGCGGCGTCATCTTCTCTCGTCGCGGCCGGATCTTCATTCTTCGGCTCGGCGGATGTGCACGATGACGTCGGTGACGTGCCCCGCGCATGCGCCGGGCCGAAGCAAAATGATCCGGCCGCGGCTGAGAGAGGATGGCGTGGCGCCGAAGAGAAGAACCGGAGCGGGTAAGTAAAATGTGATTTTTGTGTCCCGCGGATCCGGACGGCTTCCATAGGCTTCAATAGAAGCCCGCGGGAGCCGTCCCCGCGGGAGACCCGCATGAAAATGGAGCATGGTCCAGATTTTTTCATGCTCCATTTTTTTTAAATCACTTTTATTGACGATCCGCGGGTATTTATCTACCTGCGGGTGGTCAATGCATCCCTATGGGGTGCGGATCCGCGGGCAGGAGAAGAGTTAAAATCCGCTGCGGATTTTAATTCTTCTTTTCCCCGTGGACATGAGCCCTAAGGCAGGGGTGTCAAACTCATTTTTACCGAGGGCCACATCGGGCTTATGGTGACCTTCAAAGGGCCGATTGTAAGACGGTATAGTGAGGGCTCATTCACACAAGCGTATTTGCGCACATAATATGCAGTGAGTAGAAGCCATTGATTTCAGTGAGTTCATTCACATGATGTATATTCTCACACAGCATGACCTATTTGTTACATACTTCGCACCCCAATAGGCCATTGAAGTGAATGGGCCACGCAAATACGTGGTAAATGCGCAGGAAACCTATGCATTCACTATACATTTGCGCACCATTTCAGTGGGCCCATCTGTGATCTTTTTTGCGTGACCAAATATGCAGGCATAAGTGATTTTCGATTTCGCAAATATGCAGCGTATTTGTGCGACCGAAATACGATTACGCCCCCATGTGAACGAGCCCTAATAGTGACCCCTATAGTGGTCGCAGTAGTAATAGTGACTCTCATAGTGGCCCCAGTAACAATATTGACCACCACAGTGGCCCCATTAGTAATAACGAGTCCCACAGTGGCCCCATTAGTAATAGCGAGCCCCACAGTGGCCCCAGTAGTAACAGGGTACCCCACAGTGGCTCCAGTAGTAATAGTAACCCCAGTAGTAATATATACCCCCTCACTAGTAATAACCTCTCAGCAACATCATCCCCAGCAGTAATATTAACCCCCCCAGCAGCAGTATTAAACCCCCCTCCAGCAGCAGTAATATTAATCCCCCCAGCAGCAGTGATAATAATTAACACCCCCCCAACAGTAATATTAACCCCCCCACACCAGCAGTAATATTAACCCCCCCCCACCAGCAGTGATATTAACCCCCCCACCAGCAGTGATAATAACCTCCCCCCCAGCAGCAGTAATATTAATTAACCCCCCCCCCTCCAGCAGCAGTAATATTAACCCAACCCCCCAACCCCCAGCAGCAGTAGTAATATTAACTCCTTCCAGCACCAATATTAACCCACCCAGCAGTAACATTAACCCTCCCCCAACCCTCATACTTACCTGCTCCCTGCAGTCAGCGCCGCTCTCCTTCTCGCGCTGATCCCGGCTACACTCTGACAACACTGTGTGTGCTCGGCATGCTTCCTCCCCGAGTCCTCTCCTGCGGAACTGAAGAGCAGGGGACTCGGGGAGGAGGATCCTGGCTGCACACTGACGTCAGTGTGAGCCGAGAACAGCGGTAATAGCGCGATTACCAGCGGGGAGCTGCAGCACCCCAGCTGGTAATCGCTGCAGTGGTGAGCGGCGTCGGCATGCCGTGGGCCACATAACATGAGGCAGCGGGCCGGATTCGGCCCACGGGCCTTGTGTTTGACACATGTGCACTAAGGCATCCAGAGGTGACAAGAGGAGTTACTTTACAAATGGTGAGAAGAAACTGGCTGCCACTCTGATGTAGATGACAGATACCATATTGCAAGCTGAAGAACGTTTGAAGCAGAAGGAGCTGGAAGGAATAGGTCAAAAAGAGTTCAGCCAAAAGGAAAGGAAGTGTTTAGGCCAAATGAGAGAAGATTATCTGTAGAACATGAAGAGCATTGTAGAGAACATTTCACATAGAGATCCCCGAGCGTGGATTTTGACCCTGGAGGGTTAGGTCCTATTTAGAGATGAGCGAGCACCAAAATGCTCGGGTGCTCGTTACTCGAGTCGAACTTTCAGTGATGCTCGAGAGTTCGTTTCGAGTAACGAACCCCATTGAAGTCAATGGGCGACCCGAGCGTTTTTTTATATCGCCGATGCTCGCTAAGGTTTTCATTTGTGAAAACCTGGGAAATTCAAGAAAGTGATGGGAACGACACAGAAACGGATAGGGCAGGCGAGGGGCTACATGTTGGGCTGCATCTCAAGTTCCCAGGTCCGACTATTAAGCCACAATAGTGGCAAGAGTGAGACCCCCCCCCCCCTCCCGCACTGTCAGCATAAAGATCGTTCTTCTCTGCCACAGCTGTAACAGCTGTGGCAGAGAAGAACGATGTTAGCCCATTGAATTCAATGGAGCGGCAATACAGCTGGCTCCATTGAAAGCAATGGGCTGCCGGCGATCGCGGGATGAATTGTCGGGAAGGGCTTAAATATATAAGCCCTTCCCTACAATTCATCCAGAAATGTGTAAAAATTAAAAAAAAATATACTCACCTTGTCCCGGCAGAACGATGTTAGCCCATTGAATTCAATGGAGCCGGCAATACAGCTGGCTTCATTGAAAGCAATGGGCTGCCGGTAGAGATGAGCGAACGTACTCGTAATGAGTACTTACGCACCCGAGTACCGCCATTTTCGAGTACTTCAGTACTCGGGCGTAAAGATTCGGGGGGCGCCGGGGGGCGGGGAGAGGCGCGGCGGTGCGGGGGGGAGCAGCGGGGAACAGGGGGGAGCCCTCTCTCTCTCCCTCTCCCCCCCACTCCCCACTGCTACCCCCGTGCCGCCACGGCGCCCCCCGAATCTTTACGCGCGAGTACTGCTGTACTCGAAAATGGCGGTGCTCGGGTGCGTAAGTACTCGTAACGAGTACGTTCGCTCATCTCTAGCTGCCGGCGATCGCGGGATGAATTGTCGGGAAGGGGTTAAATATATAAGCCCTTCCCTGCAATTCATCCAGAAATGTGTAAAAAAAAAATATATATATATATACTCACCTTGTCCCGGCAGACGGAGTTCAGCGCGGCCAGCGGCAGTCCTCCTGAACTGCTCTGAACTGCTTTGAGTAGTATTCAGCAGCCGGGGATTTAAAATCCCCGCCTGCTGAATGAGCTGCCTCTAATTGGTCACAGCCTGACCAATCAGAGGCAGATTCCACTCACACACCCATTCATGAATTTATGAATGGGTGTGTGACTGCTGCCTCTCATCTGATTGGTCCCGCCAAGCCAATCAGAGGCAGCAGTCACACACCTATTCATAAATTCATGAATGGGTGTGTGAGTGGAATCTGCCTCTGATTGGTCAGGCTGTGACCAATTAGAGGCAGCTCATTCAGCAGGCGGGGATTTTAAATCCCCGGCTGCTGAATACTACTCACAGCTGTTCAGAGCAGTTCAGGAGGACTGCCGCTGGCCGTGCTGAACTCCGTCTGCCGGGACCAGGTGAGTATTTTTTATTTTTTTTACACATTTCTGGATGAATTGCAGGGAAGGGCTTATATATTTAACCCCTTCCCGACAATTCATCCCGCGATCGCCGGCAGCCCATTGCTTTTAATGGAGCCGGCTATATTGCCGGCTCCATTGAATTCAATGGGCTAACATCGTTCTGCAGGGACAAGGTGAGTATATATATATTTTTTTTTACACATTTCTGGATGAATTGCAGGGAAGGGCTTATATATTTAAGCCCTTCCCGACAATGCATCCCGCGCTCCCCGGCAGGCCATTGCTTTCAATGGAGCTGGCTGTATTGCCGGCTCCATTGAATTCAATGGCCAGTGCTCGTTTAATCGAGACGAGTACCGCGTGGTGCTCGTCTCGAGTAACGAGCATCTCGAGCACCCTAATACTCGAACGAGCATCAAGCTCGGACGAGTATGCTCGCTTATCTCTAGTCCTGTTATAAAGACCTACGACCTTTATCAGAAGGAAGGAGGTATATGTGGTAGTGCAGTACACAAAGATGGCCTGCAGGGGGATTTAGAACAGGTAGACTGACTGATAATTAGCTGTGACAGTTGTGGGGGTATGGATGGAGAGGAGTAAAACACAAAGGTCTTTTGGGGGAAATTGTTTTTTGGAGGAGGAGTTAAAAACAAAAGATCTTTCTTTTTTTAAGAACTTAGAGATAGGGCTCCATTTGAGACAACTCAGAAGGAGCTGAGAGGGCTGAGGGCTTGGGGTCTGGCACAAACCCGGTGGTGACTTCTGCAAACATGACAGGGGTAGACTACCGCTATGCTGATATGAGTTGATGACACTACTCATGATGGCATAGACTTTGGCATGTGCTCTATGATGTCTGTTACAGAGTGAATACTGCTGAACTGCTGTAATAAAAGGCTGGTAAACCAGTTTTTCTACAAAAAACTACATTGTGGATGTGATATTCTGAGGTTTTTCCACCCATCTTATGAAAGAAAGATGTCAGTCCATGTGTGACTAATCTGCAAGTTAACCCTTTCCAATCCACTGTCTGACCTCTAAAGACATTATAATTTAAGGCTGTACAGCTCTGATGTTGGTAGATATCCATCGGGGTTCTCTTACTGTATATTGCCAGCCTCTCTGCTGTCGGAGCCTATCCAACGTGTCACCTCATGCAGTACTGGCTTTAGCCAGCAGATAGCGCCATTGTATAACGGCAGAAAAAGAGTAAGCCCCCTAGGAAAACCAGGATACAAATTGGATTGGAAAGGGTTAACACAGCTACTATGTAAAGGGGTTGTTGTTGGCAATTCAGTGTAGATGCAGACATTTGTACAAGCATGAATGTTTAAAGGGGTTCAGTCATTAAAATTCTATACTTACCTCTTCCTCCCCAGTCTTCTTCCCAGATCGTCTACTCACCGATCTTCACCTGGCTCCTCTAGTCCCCTAGGTCACATTACCGCATGCCATCCAAATCTTCTTCTTCCGATGATGTAGCATCCATTCACTATATTCTGCTTCCTGCAGGTCAGTGTATGCGGTCAGTAGTGACACAGCGTTCACTGCCTAGCAGGAAATGCCAAATCCTCAGTAGCCTGTTTTAGCCATGAGGAGATCGGTGATGAGGAGATCTGGTAAGAGATTGCCTGAGGAGGAATAGGTTAATATATATATTTTTTCTAATGACTAAACATTTTTAAGGCTCTTCCAGGTTTGTGCACAAAGGAAAGAGCCCAATTAGAAGAACTCAACAGAAAAGGGACAACCCCAGTGAAGATGTGCATGGTGGAACAGTATCTCGCATGTTTGCAGAAGAGGAACACAGTAGCACTCTTAGCAGATAGCTTCATGGTGGGATCTAGGATTCTGGGATTGCCCCCTTTTCTGCTAACATTCTACCCCTAAGCTTAATTGGCTCTAGAGTACCTGGGAATGGTTTCAGAAAAGCTGGAGAAAGAAGTCCCATTGGGTAGGATGTCGCGCTCCTTTCATTCACCATGGTAGATCTCAGAGTTTACCCCTGGGAATACTGCCTATGGCCTTAGTCAGACGGGCGTTTTTAGCCGCGATTTGCGCATGCGTCCGGCAATTTTATAAAACCATTGCTTTGCAATGGTATCGGACACATGAGCGCTTTTTATGCGCTCGTCCGATAAATTATAGAACAGAAATCGCAGATCGCATCTATCTACGATCTGCGATTCCTGTTCTCTTCTCTATATGCACTCAATGGGGCCGGCGGCAGCAGCGCCGACCCCATTGAGAACATATAGTAGACAAATCATTCTTCTCTGCCACAGCTGTAACAGCTGTGACAGAGAAGAACGATGTTTGCCCATTGAATTCAATGGAGCCGGCAATACAGCAATGGGCTGCCGGCGTGCGCGGGGTGAATTGTCGGGAAGGGGTTAAATATATAAGCCCTTCCCTGCAATTCATCCTAAAATGTGTTAAAATAAAAAAAAATTGTATACTCACCTTTCCGCTGCAGCCGGAGTCCAGCCGCGGCCGCTGTCAGTTCTCCTGAACTGCTTCTCGGCACTATTCAGCCGGCGGGGCTTTAAAATCCCCGCCTGCTGAATGATCTGCCTCTGATTGGTCAGGGCTGAAAACACTCACACACCCATTCATGAATTCATGAATGGGTGAGTGACTGCTGCCTCTCAGCGCTGAGCCAATCAGGGGCAGGTCTGACTCACATCCATTCATGAATTCATGAATGGGTGTGAGTGAGACATGCCTCTGATTGGCTCAGCACTGAGCCAATCAGGGGACAGGTCTGACTCACACCCCCTTCACACCCACTGCAGGACGGCCGCGCGGAGCTCCGGCTGCCTGGAGAAGGTGAGTATATATATATTTTTTATTTTTACACATTTTAGGATGAATTGCAGGGAAGGGCTTATATATTTAAGCCCTTCCCGACAATTCATCCCGCGCTCGCCAGCAGTGCATTGCTTTAAATGGAGCCGGCTGTATTGCCGTCTCCATTGAATGCAATGCGCTGGCCAGCTCCGGCCCGTTTCTAATGAAACGCGGCTAGGAGCAGATTTTCGGGCGATTTGCGGGCGACTTGCGCGCACCGGTCACGCGATTTGCGGATGCGCATCCGTCATGCGATCCGCAAATCGCGTGAAAAAACGCCCGTGTGACTAAGGCCTCTGAAGGAACCCAATAGCTTCCATCTCAACCACCATCTGTCTTATCTGGCTGGAGCATCGTAAATGACTGTTGATAGTAAGACTTAGTAGTAAGATCTTAGATAGTAAGACGTTCTATGTCTTATGCTTCATTTGACGATGTGAGGGCCTGCGTTAGGCGTTTTTGGGCGGTAGCGGTGATGGTAAAAACTGATATAAAGGCAGCATTCCTCTTGCTACTAGTGCATGTGGTCAGCTTTTACTTGCTGTGGTGCAAGTGGCAAGATCCTTTTTTGTTTGTTAATTGTTACTTCCCTCTGAGTTGCACAATTTCCTGTTTGTTGTTTGAAATTTTTAGTACTTTTCTTGAAGGAGTTGTTAAATAGATCTCCAAGTTACACTCAGTTTTGCATTTCCTAGACAACTTCATCTGTAATTAGCCCACTGGGGTCCAGAGTTTATCCCAACGTTTTATGCACAGGGTGATCGTTTCGGCATTCCTCTTGCACCTGGCACAATGAAACCCAGCGAGGCTACTGATGTTTTTGGCGATAGCTATTGATTTAGGTCAGATGGAGTACTGTGTTTGAGGACAAACTTACTGAAATCCCTAGATCAGTAAGTCAGAGACGTTGGGATTAGAGATGAGCGAACGTGCTCGGCCCCGCCCCTTTTTCGCCCGAGTACCGCGATTTTCGAGTACTTCCGTACTCGGGCGAAAAAATTCGGGGGGCGCCGTGGCGGCGCGGGGGGTTGCGGCGGGGAGTGGGGGGGAGAGGGAGAGAGAGAGGGCTCCCCCTTGTTCCCCGCTGCTACCCCCCGCACCGCCGCGCCTCTCCCCGCCCCCCGGCGCCCCCCGAATCTTTACGCGCGAGTACTGAAGTACTCGAAAATGGCGGTACTCGGGTGCGTAAGTACTCATTACGAGTACGTTCGCTCATCTCTAGTTGGGATGCAAAGTGCAGAGAGGATCCAGCAGGGGGTAGGAGTCCTTCCTTTATATTTCTATCAGAATCTTGGAACCCACTTCTGGCTTTGGCTCAAATTATTTCTTACAACCGGCACCTGTCCACAACAGCACTGATAAGCCGTGCCGCTCATCGCGGCTGTTAACCCTTTAAATGCTGCTGTCAATCCTGACAGCGGCATTTAAATCCGATGAGATAGCAGGTTGCCTTGCAAGGTCTTGTCCCTCTGTGGGCTAATAAAAAACTAAAAATAAGTTTAAAAATGTTTTACAAATAAAAAGAATAAAAGGTAATAAAAGTTTAATCCCCTCCCCCCCCCCCATTTTGCCATATTTATAATAAAAGAATCTAAATAATAAAATAAAAATACATATTTGGTATCACTACATCCCTAAGAAGAATCCAATCTACCAAAATAATGCAGCGTTTACTCCACACAGTCAATGTTGTCAGGAAGAAAATAAAGAACTCCATGTCCTTAAGGGGTTAAAGAGAACCTGTATTCAACTATAAGTATCATAAGCCAAGACATGGAGCTTATACTTTAGGTGACGGGGAATCTGGGGAGCAGTGTCTCACACTCACCCGGTTACCCTTTCCGGCATTGTCCCCCTGTGAAATCAGGGCTGGCACAGCCAACGTGACTCTTTGCAGAAGGCTGAGGGGGCGCACTTCACATCTCTATAGATGAATGGGGAGCGGGTGAGTAGAAGACACTCCCCAAACCATAAGCACCATGAGGTGGTTACACGTTACAGTATAGAACCCTGTTATCAAGTGGAATGAGCCATATCAGAAATGCCATCCCAAAGTGTTGACAGTAAGGTTTGTGCCCTTTGTATATTTAAGCTACGGAGGATCAGATGGTATCATTGCACCACATTTTATTTGAACATGACAGTATTTGTTGGTCTCAGCACTTATGAAGGTCATTGATTCGAGAAGCTGTCATTGATGTAAGATGAGCTGCCTCCTGGGCCGGGGACATCACAAGGCACGTCAGACATTGATCACCTATAACCAAAAATGCTCTCCAACATTTGCTATTTTCATGAGCGAAATCTTTAAATCTGTGGCACCCCGCTAGCGACTGTGGTCCAATTAGGGTTCGTACTCTGATTGGACCACAGTCGCTAGCGGGGTGCCACAGGGTTCAGTATTAGGCCCCACTCTGTTCAACATATTTATCAATGACCTGATAGGGGGGCTGCACAGCAAAATATCAATATTTGCAGATGACACAAAATTATACAATATAATTAATACAACGGAGGACAATGTGCGGCTACAAACGGACCTGGATAAGCTGGGGGCTTGGGCAGGAAAATGGCAAATGAAGTTCAATGTTGAAAAATGTAAGACTATGCACATGGGCAGGAGAAACGGATGTCACCAATATTCACTTAATGGGGTACCACTAGGGAAAAGTGATATGGAAAAGGATCTGGGGGTATTAGTGGATAATAGACTAAACTGGAGTAACCAATGCCAGTCAGCTGCTGCAAAGGCAAATAAAGTCTTGGGGTGCATTAAAAGAGGTATAGGGGCGAAGGATGAGAACATTATCCTTCCATTATATAAGGCACTTGTCAGGCCTCACATGGAATACTGCGTACAATTCTGGACACCGGTGCTCAGGAAAGATGTCACAGTGCTTGAGGGGGTTCAAAGAAGGGAAAATAAACTAATAAATGGAATGACAGGACTGGAATACCCAGAGAGGCTATCCAAATTGGGACTATTTACTCTAGAAAAAAGGTTAAGAGGCGACCAAATAACCATGTATAAGTACATGAGGGGACAATACAAGGATCTCTCCCGTGATCTGTTTACACCCAGGACCATGACGGTAACAAGAGGACATCTGCTACGATTAGAGGAAAGTAGGTTTCATCACCAACATAGAAGGGGATTCTTTACTGTAAGAGCAGTTAGACTGTGGAACTCTCTACCGGAGGAAGTGGTGATGGCAAAATCCATAGAGGAGTTTAAAAGGGGACTTGATGTCTTTCTGGAGAAGAAGGATATTACAGGATATAAATCTTAGTTTAAGTGTCAATCCGGGTATATAGGAAGGTAGGAACTATTAGGGGTTGATCCAGGGAACAATCTGATTGCCATTAGGGAGTCGGGAAGGAATTTTTTCCCCAAAAAGGCTAATTGGCTTCTGGCCTTGGGGTTTTTTGCCTTCCTCTGGATCAACACAGGAGGATAGACAGGCTGGACTAGATGGACATTGTCTTCATTCAGCCTTACATACTATGTTACTATGTTATCCAGTACAAGGGGTGGGGTGAGCGCCGTCCCGGGGAGACCACCAACAAGTATAGTACCAGAATTCATCTATGTACAAATGAATTTGAAGCATGCGGTCAGAAGCTTAAAAAGCTGCAGATGGAGCTGAAATCTTTGAAGGCTCGGGCAGAGACTGCTACAAGGAGAAAGGACCGTGTTACAATATCAGAAGAGATGGGGAAGGTGAGAGAGGCCATTAAGCTTCATTCCACTAGAAAAGAATACATTTTACAGAATGCTGGTGGATTTAAAGAAAGACTGAGCAACCAAGAGAGGTTCGACAGCATGAGGAACCTATCTGGGAAGGAGTTAGCAGTGACCTCGGTGTCTGACAGTGAGGAGGATGAGGCAGGTGTAATGGCATCTCCAGGTGTGATGTCCTGCAGGGCGTCTCCAGATCTATCACCTGTGGAGATTTCCCAGCCCATCCCCCCCAAGGCAGCCCAGCCCAAGGCTGAGTGCTTCTTACTCCTCAGATGAGGAGGAAAGGGAGGGAGAAGGTGGTTATTTAATGGCAGAAATTAAAAGAATGGAATCCCCCACTAATATGTCCAATGTTTCTTTTGGGGACGACCTACCTGAGGAGGGCAAAGAAAGATCAGGAAAAGGCAAGCAAAAGAAAAACAAGAAGAAGAAGCAATTACAGGTCGTATGCACCCGTTTTGTACCATTTCCTAGCCCCTCTGGTCAAACAGACTCGGCATCTGTGGTGGTCCCGGGAATGGATCAGAGGGAATCTTTCCCAGCGGCACCCGGGGTGAGGATGGGAAAGACCCCCCCCCCCTGCTCAGCCGACCCCAGTACCAGTAATGGTGTTGGATGCTGAGCAGGGAGGGAAAGGTATGGCATCCGTTTTTAGTCAGGCACCTGCGGTGGGTGTTGAGACTCCCATGGACTGCACGCTCGCGGGTGGCGTGCCGTCTTCTGAGATAGACCCCGCCCCCCCCCCCCCCCCCGAAGCACGCAGGCATCCGGGGAGGGGGTGCAGGCTATCACCTTGTCAGAGGTGAATTCTGATGCCCGGAGCAGGCAGACATCAGCGGAGGTGTCAGAGTCTGGGCGCGGGATCGCAGCTGCTCCGGCAGCACGGGACACCAGGGCATCGGCGGCGGTGCCGGCATCTAGGAAGGGGGCGGAGCCTAGTGACGTTATAGTGGCAAAATCGGTGACATCAGGTCACGGAGGTCAAATGGCAGTTGGAGTGAAGAAGGCTTCTCCTGTTTCAGGGGTACTAGTTTCAACAGGGATGCAGGTGGTGGGACGTGAAAGTGCGAAGGAGGTCCAGGGGAAGGGGCTACATAAGGGTGGGTGTAGCATATCTACTGTGGTTGCAGAGGAGGAGGGTGGTAGTAGGAATGGTGGTAGGAGCACTGAGGATGGTAGTGGATCCGGAGTCACAGGAGGGGAGGAGAGGATGTCTGGGATGGTAGTGGCAGATGCAGTGGGAAGGGAAACCATGAGTGATGTAAAGAGTGTGAGTGATATAAAGAGTGTTTCTTCTGAATTAGGAAAGTCAGGAGGGTGTCCGGCTGTGCAGACTAGCCCGGCCACTATAAGGGTGACCGGCGGGTCCATGCAGGGTGTTGTTGGTCCTAGATTGTGGGGAGAGGCTCAAAACCTGGTCACCTCCTCTGCCGACATACAACAGCCGGAGTCTAGGGATGGGAGGGCGGTTTGTCCAGAAAGGGATGCTGTGGGGATGATTGCCCACCCATCTAGTGCTATGGTTGGTGGTGCTGCGTCTTCAGATGGTTTTGGTAGAGATGCAGCATTATCTACAGATAATAGGACTGGTGCCCAGGAACAGGCCAGGGCTGATGTTGCCGTAGTGGGGCGTGCGGTGGGGGCTGTGTCTGACCCATCTCCCCTACCGGTGGTGCCTGGCCCCAAAAGTTATGCTGGAGCGGTTCCCGGGGGGGGGGCAGAGAGGCCTTTTTCCCGTGGGGCTGGACAGGGAAATTTACAGCGGCGTCTCTTGGAGGCCCTGAGGCGGGGAGAAAAGACAGCCAATATAGAGGGTGAGCAGGTTAACCTCGAGTTCTGGATCCAGCGGCATGGACTTGGGGCCTTCCGAGAGAATAGAGGGAATTGGTCGCTCCCAACAAGCGGGTCATCGGGGGCCAGAAGGAATGTAGTCCGTCTTCAGCATATAGGTAGCAGACATACATGCCCAAAACGGGGGAAGGTGGTTGAGCTCCTGCTGAATATGGGCTTCAGGGCATATGACATCTTTGCCCTGATCCATCCTTTTGGCACCTCGGAGTTTGATATCAGCTTTGTTCGGTCAGAAGGTCTTGAACTTTTCTGGTTGAATTATGAGCTGGTTCAGACTAGGCCCGACTGGCGGGATTTCGAGGTGATTCCCGTTTCCCGCCAGGACACGGTGAAGTCAGTGACCGTTTTAACCCGTAATGAGTCACTGTCGTTCATTGACATCATGACCTGGATATCTCGTTATGGGGAGGTGCAGGGCAACCCCACAAAGAACCGTGACGAGTACGGCATCTGGTCTGGAGCCTGGACTTTCCTGGTGAAATTGAGGCGGTCCGGAAACTCTGTTACCCACATTCCCTCCTCTGCTTTCTTGGGAAGAGATCGGATCCTGGCCTTTTACCAGGGGCAGCCGAAGGTCTGTCACAAGTGCGGTGACCCCACACATTTCAGTGCGGCATGTACCAAAGTGATGTGTATATTGTGTGGGGGAGAGGGTCACCATGCCGCCTCATGTACAGACATTCGCTGCAACCTGTGTGGTGTTCTAGGAAACCCCTTCAGTCGCTGTCCTCAGCGTGCCCGTGCTGATGTTGCTCCTGATCCAACTGGGGTACCCCGGGGCAGCAGGGCCTCAGCTGGAGAGGGGGAGGGCGGAAGTAGGGGGTCTGGAGGTCCGGTGATGGAAAAAGGTGGAAGAGTGAGTAAGACCAGACAGCAGATGTCCCGAAAGGAGGCCGGGGAAGGGGGGGAATCCAGTAGGATGACCCTGGTCCCTGTTTCCCAAGGGCCAGTGACCACCTCTGAGGACATAAGGGGCAGCGATTTGGAGGAAGAGGTCAGGAGACTGGCGAGAGAGGAGGAGGAAAGGTCCAGTTCCCTATCAAGTTCCCATCCAGAAGACAGTTTGGATGAGGAGAGTAGGGAATGGCAAAAGAAAAAACGTAAGAAGGGTAAACAGAATAAAAAGAAGGGGAAAAAGAAATCTTCTCCCCCTCCAGGTCAGATGCTAAAGGAAGGCCAAACCGGCTCCCCTCTGGTCATCTTAACAAACTGCTTTCAGACTCTGGAAGGAGGCGACCCTGAATCCTCATTAGAGGAGGAGGAGGAGGCGGGGGAGCCAAGGAATAGAGTAGTGCCGGTGGGGAACGTCGCTCCCCTCCCCCCTGGGGGGCCACAAGTTCCTCCGGGCGTTAGGGGAGACTCAGTGCCACGGGACAAAGGTGAGGGCTCCTCTCCGAATCTGGAGGGGGGTTCGCAAAAAGAAATAAACAATCATGTAAAAAATATAAATATTGTAGAAATGGATATGTCGGAGTGTTTAAAAAGGGGTGGTAGGGATTCTGGTGGGGAATCGGGTAATGTAAAGAAGAGAGCTGTCCAACTCGATCACCCTTGATGGCGGCACTCACCCCGTTGACGTTGGCGACCATTAATGTCGCTAGCATTAAGTCTGATATGGCTCGCTTTATGGCCTTTGATTTTTTCAGCCGGAATGAAGCTGATATTTTGTTTTTGCAAGAGACCAGGCTAACAGACATGGCCAGTATCCATAAAGCAAAGAGGGAGTGGACTCATGGGCCCTCCTATTGGTCTCTTGCGGCCGAACCATATAGCGGGGTGGCGGTTCTTTTTAAAACCGCAGCGGTTGAATGCAGACGGGTAATCGAGGTGGAAATGGGGAGGTGCTTGGTCTTGGACGTCCTTATGAGAGGTCAAGAGCTTTGGCTCATAAATATTTATGGTCCTCAGAGCAAGAACGAGAGGAAGGACCTCTTCATAAGGATCAAGCCCTTTCTTTTTACGAGTCGACTGGTGATCTTTGGCGGAGACTTCAATAATGTCTCGAGGCTCTGTGATAGGGGAGGTGCCAGAGACAAGTTGGCTTACGACAGTGTCGCTTTGAATAATATAGTGAGTGAGGCTCGCCTGGTGGATGTCCACGTTCGGCACACCACAGGCGACACGGGGTTCACTTTTTATCGAGGTAGTTGTAGATCTAGAATAGATAGGTTTTATTTAAAGGAGGAGGCTGTCTCCTCACCAATTCTGGTGGTGGAGGTGGAATTCTCAGATCACTGTTTAATTATGTTTTCTCTGAATGTTTCAGAAACCCCTCGGATGGGAAGAGGTTTATGGAAGTTAAATTCGGCACTCCTGGAGGAGGAGGAAATAAGACAGTCCTTTGAGGATTTTCTGCAGAGCCAGCTTCCACTGATGGGCCTTTGTAACAGTAAGTCAGAGTGGTGGGAGATCTTCAAGAAACGGGTTGCAAAATATTTCCGTGAGCTCTCAAACCTCAGAAGTTTGACCCAGTACCGTTTATATCAAGCTTTGAGGAGGAAACATGAGCAAATTGTCTCGACTGGGGGCAGCCGTGAGGAGGCCTCCAGGGTGAAAGCCTTGCTGAAGGGATGTCAGTATGATAGGCACACATCTTTAGTTTTTGAGAGGGATTTCGGGAAATTCCGCTCGCCCGACCCCTACAGAAACTGTAAGTTGTCAGTGAATAGTAGGTTGGTAACGGGTCTGGTTGATAGTACAGGATCTCTGAAAAGGTCCAGTTCAGGGATCCTGGAGGTCGTCAGATCTTTCTACTCACACCTTTTGGCAAGGAAGGATCTAGATCGAGTCAAGATGTCGGCTTTCCTGGCTGATACCATCCCTGAGCAGGGGGTGGCGTCGTCGCTTGACGTTTTGACGGAACCGATCAGGGAAGAGGAAATGAGACTGGCCTTTGATGGGCTTGCGCTCAAGAAAACGCCAGGTCCGGATGGCTTAACATCCGAGTTTTATAAGACCTTTAAGGAGCTGTTGGCTCCCCTCTTGACCAAGATATTTAATGAATGTCTATCCTCGGGCATTCTGCCAGAGTCAATGAGGAGGTCGGCCCTGATCATTTTGTCAAAGGGTAAAGATCCATCCCGGATTGAGAATTGGCGTCCCATAGCACTTCTCAATACGGACCGGAAGGTTCTTGCAAAGATCATTTTTAACAGGCTGGTGCATTTTGCACCCAAACTCCTTTCGGGGGACCAGCACTGCTCTGTTCCTGGCCGAAGTACTTTCAGTGCTGTACTGGGTGTCCGGGAGGCTGTGGAACAGGGTAGGGGCGGTAATTGGAAAGGGTTCTTGCTGTCCTTGGATCAGGCCAAAGCCTTTGATAGGGTTGACCATGAGTACCTCTGGTCAGTCCTTCTGAGATATGGTTTACCAATAGGGTTTATTGATTGGCTTAAAGTTTTGTATGCAGGGGCTGAGAGTTTCCCACTGGTGAACGGTTGGGTCGGGCGCCCCTTTGGGGTGGAGTCCGGTGTCCGCCAGGGTTGTTCTTTGAGCCCATTGCTATATGTGTTCGCAATTGACCCCTTTTTAAGGTGGTTGAGTGGCGGACCATTGGCGAGGGTCGGGATGGGCCTGGAGGGCCCGGAGTCTGCACTTAGGGCGGTGGCCTATGCTAACGATGTCACTGTCTTTGTCTCGTCCAAGGAGGAGGCTGGATGGGTGATATCGGAGGTGGTTAGGTATTCAGAGGCTTCCGGATCCCGAGTCAATTGGGACAAGTGTGAAAGTCTCTGGCTGGGGGAAGGAGATCCTGATTTCAGTCTCCCGGACACTCTCCCGGAGCCTCAAGAATTTGCAAAAGTTTTAGGCATCCAATTTGGCCAAGGTGATTACCCAGGGAGAAACTGGGACGGTAAACTGAAAGATGCCAGTCAGAAGGTTGACCAGTGGAAGGGATGGTCTTTGTCCCTGAGAGAAGGGGTTAGCCTTATCAAGACTTTCCTGCTCCCGTTGTTAATCTATTTGGGCAGTGTATGTATCTAGCCAGAGCCTCTCTGGACACGGGTCTATAGCCTGTTCTTCCTGCTGTTGTGGGGGAACCGACTAAACCTAGTAAAGCGGGAGGTCACATACCGCACAAGGAGACTAGGGGGGTTGTGTATGGTCAACCCCGTGGTATTCCTAGTGAATACCTTTCTTAAAACCAATATAGAAAACTTCTGGAATACAGGAAGGGCTCCTTTGTGGGTAGTCTCCTCTAAGGCATGGTTTCAGCCTTTCTTCCAGGAATGGGAGACAGGAGGGCGTGTGAAAGATTTTCGTTCAACCCATGGACATCTCCCGGCTTACGTTGCGCCGGTTCTGAAGGTTATCCGTCGCTGGGGCTTGGGAGCTGAGGAGATTAGGACTCTGTCATGGAGGTTCCTTGACAATAGGGTTCTGGTCACCCGCTTCCAAAATCCACTGGCCCTCAGGGACTGCCCAGGTCAGGACCTAGAGGTAGGGTTAGTTTTGTTAAATTCAGTAAGGGTTCCATTGAAGTTTTGGGATTTGGCCTGGCGCTCCTTCCATGGTAAGTTGTATGTGAGGGATAACTTGAAGTACAGAAAGGTGGAGGAGAGGGACTGTCCCCGGGAGGAGTGTGGCTCTGTAGTGGAAACTATGGAGCATTTCTTACTTCAGTGTCCCTTTAATACAGAGGTCTACAGAAGGGTAGGGGCTTCCATCGGTTGGCCTAGGCTGGCTGTCCTCTCCTATCCTGAGTGGGCCTATGGGGCATTTAGAGATCTGGGTGGACGGGACAGGTGCACATTATATCTAGTTAGTCTAGTGGTTAGGTACTACACGTGGCACGCGCGGTGTTTAGTTTCGACGCGTCAAAAAATCCTCCCTGTGGATGTGGTGTGTAGGGAAATCCTCGGTGACCTGGTGAAGGTGCGTTCTTTGGAGTTCAACAGGTTGGGTGCACTCAGGGCCTCTCGCCTATGGAGGGGTCTTTCTTTTGGCGTGCCCTAGCCTGGGGTCTCCTTTCCCGGTGATGGGCTAATTGTATTCTGTTCACTTGATAGCTTTTTGTTTTAGTAAATAGAGGAAGAAAAGAGGGCTTGTAAGCACTGAACTTGAGCTTCTTAATGGTAATATGGTATGTAGGGTATAAGGTGTCGTATTAGAATCAACTAAGAAGAAGAAAGTATAAAAAAAAAAATGTATGTGTATAAATATATGTATATTATTAAAAAAAAGGTTTATGTTTCTGTGCATCATGTCTGTATGCGGGTATTTGGGTTATGTTTTCTTTTTGAGATATGGTTTTGTTTTTAGGTTATATTTAGGCCACATGGGGGAGAAAAGAAGAGGGGGTAAAAAAAAAAACCAAACAAACAAAAAAAAAACGTGTGTGTGTATATATATTGCGTATGGTAAACTGCATTACGGAGAGTATAATTATCACAAATGAATAATAATGTATATATTCACCTTGTAAGAGAGATGGGTCAGTACAGCTTCTGCCGTGGCTTCTGCTATAATTTCTTTAAAGAGTCTTTGTGCAGCATCGGTCTTGGTGGAGTATGACCTCGTTAGTAATTGCATCCTTTTCTATTCTGTTTCCGGACGGACGGTACATACCTGAAGTGGGGGCATACTGGAAGTCTGATGGATACAGTTTGAAGCAAACCTGTTTATGTTGTCTTGGACATTTCTGTTGTTTTCTTGGCTTAGTCCAAAAGGCTTGTTTTGTTATGTTTTTCATTTTTCTAATAAAATAGAGTTACAGAGATCTCTCCCATCATCTATTATACCCAGGACTGTAACAAGTGGGGCGCTCTAATAACTATATATAGATATATCAGGGGTCAGTATAGAGATCTCTCCCATCATCTATTATACCCAGGACTGTAACAAGGGGGCGCTCTAATAACTATGTATAAATATATCAGGGGTCAGTACAGAGATCTCTCCTATCATCTATTATACCCAGGACTGTAACAAGTGGGGCACTATGATAACTAAGTATAGATATATCAGGGGTCAGGACAGAGATCTCTCCCATCATCTATTATACCCAGGACTGTAACAAGGGGTGCTCTAATAACTATGTATAGATATATTAGGGGACTATACAGAGATCTCTGCCATCATCTATTTATACCCAGGACTGTAACAAGGGGGCGCTCTAATAACTATATATAGATATATCAGGGGTCAGTACAGAGATCTCTCCCATCATCTATTATACCCAGGACTGTAACAAGGGGGCACTCTGATAACTATGTATAGATATATCAGGGGTGAGTACAGAGATCTCTCCCATCATCTATTATACCCAGGACTGTAACAAGGGGGCGCTCTAATAACTATGTATAAATATATCAGGGGTCAGTAAATAGATTTTTCCTACCATCTATTTATATCCAGGCCTCTACATCTAGAGAAAAGAAGATTTCTACACCAACATAGAATGGGTTTCTTTACTGTAAGAGCAGTGAGACTATGGAACTCTCTCCTGAGGATGTGGTGATGGAGAACTTGATAAAAGACTGTAAGAGCAGCCTGAATGCTTTTCTTGAGTGTTACGATATTACATGTTATATCACTGATTACTCTGGAAGGGTCGGTGATCCAGTGATTATTCTGATTGCCAGATTGTGAAGGAATTATTTTCCCTTTAAATGGTGAAAATTGGCTTCTACCTCATTTTTTTGCCTTCCTCTGGATGAAGAATGGGTGGTTAATAGGCTGAATTGGATGGACGGGGGTATTTTTTCAACCTTGCACACTAAGTTACTATGTGTATGCATTTTCTGATATTCCATTAGCATTAAAGTTGTCTCCCTGTGAAAAGTTAAATCAGTGATTTTAAGAAGTTGTGAAATGTCCAACCATCAAGTTCAATAGCAATATTTTGCAATGGGATCGGCTACAGCAGTGTTCCCCAACTCCAGTCCTCAGGGACCCCCAACAGGTCATGTTTTCAGGATTTCCTCAGTGTTGCACAGGTGATATAATTATTGTCGGTGCCTCAGACATTGCCACTGGTGGTCTTACCATAGGATATTCTGAAAACATGACCTGTTGGTGGTCCCTGGGGACTGGAGTTGGGGACCGCTGCTCTACAGAATGCCACCTACAAAAACAAGTTAGACCATGGCATGAAATCTGATGATGATTTCTTTCTCTGCTCGGTCCCTTGTGTCTTTTCATCCTTTCCCTTGCCTCCTGCTGATCTCCATTTAAGTCTCTAGTAATCGATTTTACTCTGACGTTCCATCATCCACTGTGATCACTAAGGCCTTATTCACATGTGCCGATTCTGTTGCATTTTTTTTTCAGTTATTGCAGAAAAAAAAGGCACACTGTTATAAGGGGACTAGTGAAAATTATTTATCATGTCTTATGCCATTGCTCTTTAAGTAGGCACATGTATTAGTTGTACTATAGCAGTGGTCCCCAAGCAGTGTGGCAGCCAAGCACAGACCTTAGTGTAGAGACAGCGGGGAAATAAGATGGTTGTCAACGGTGGCTTTACACTGTCTTTCCAGAATAGCAAGACACGGCCCAGCCTGGCTGCACAAAGTGGCAAAAGTATTAACAATGGTGATGAATGCAGTAATTTGAATGTTCTCGTGACGCCAGTACCTTTTTAGTGAAGCGTTCTGGTAGCGATGCAATGAAGAGTCCACAGCAGATTTGATAAAGTAAAAAAAGGTACACAGTTTACTTAAAGGGGTTGTCTCGCGGCAAACATCAAAATTTTACATTAACCCATTCCCCCTGTCACCCCCCTGGCATAAAATAGCAATTTAAAGTGGTTTTTAAACCGCTTGCTACTCACCGATCCGACGAAATATGGAGTTATAAAAGTCTTCTCCCCAAGATGACCGCCGGTCCTTTCCCAGGGATGCACCGTGGGTCTTTTCCCATGGTGCACCATGGGCTCTGTGCATTCCATTGCCGATTCCAGCCTCCTGATTGGCTGGAATCGGCACACGTGACGGGGCGGAGCTACGATGACGACGCGGTGACCAGCTCTCCGGCACGAGCGGCCCCATTCACCAGCCAGAAGCACGGACTGCGCAAGCGCGTCTAAAAACGCCAGAAGACCTCAGAATTGGACGGATCCATGGCGACGGGGACGCTAGCAACGGAGCAGGTAAGTGAATGTACATTACAAAGTGCATTAATATGGCCATACAGAAGTGTATAACCCCACTTGCCGCCGCGAGACAACCCCTTTAACGCTTAGAAGATTAACAACATATCACACTTTGCAGAATTCTAATTAGCATTAACTAGAGCTGGACCAAAATCCCTCAGATCTGACATCTCCTGACTTGGGCCCAGCTTGATTAGCCTCCACTCCAATGACAACTTTCTCTTCTCCCTCTCTTAACCACCTCCATCAACTGAACCTTTTCTAGTCTCACCTACAGCTATGGAGTGATCTGCCCATCCAATCCCTTTGGTCGGAGGTTCTGTCACAGATATAGCTTAGAATACTGGATCACAAATAGAGCTGCATGCAACGTTATTCCTTCAGACCAAAAGCCAGGCAGCTTAGCGGAAAGTGGACAGACCCCATTATAGTCAATGGGATACGTCTAGCGCTGTTCGATTCCGTCCTGAGATAGAGCCATTTGACCGCGGGAATTGCCCTTTCCTACTCCCCAAATAAGCTGTCTCTTCCCCCTCCTCCTCCTCAGGCTCCTCCCGCTCCGCCTCCTCCTCAACGCGCTGAGATATAGACATGAGGGTGCTCTGACTATCCAGCGACATACTGTCTTCCCCTGCTCCGTTTCTGACCGCAAAGCGTCGGCCTTTATGCTTTGCAGGGAACTTCTCAAGAGGCATAGCAGAGGAATGGTGACGCTAATGATTGCAGCATCGCCGCTCAGCATCTGAGTAGACTCCTCAAAGTTTCCAAGAACCTGGCAGATATCTGCCATCCAGGCCCACTCCTCTGTAAAGAATTGAGGAGGCTGACTCCCACTACGACGCCCATGTTGGAGTTGGTATTCCACTATAGCTCTACGCTGCTCAAACAGCCTGGCCAACATGTGGAGCATAGAGTTCCACCGTGTGGGCACGTCCAAAAGCAGTCGGTGCACTGGCAGATTAAACCGATGTTGCAGGGTCCGCAGGGTGGCAGCGTCCGTGTTGGACTTGCGGAAATGTGCGCTGACCCGGAGCACCTTACCGAGGAGGTCTGACAAGTGTGGGTAGCCTTTCAGAAACTGCTGAACCACCAAATTAAAGACGTGGAACAGGCATTGCACGTGCGTGAGGCTGCCTAACTGCAGAGCCACCACCAGGTTACGGCCGTTGTCACACACGACCATGCCCGGTTGGAGGCTCAGCGGCGAAAGCCAGCGGTTGGTCTGCTCTGTCAGACCATGCAACAGTTCGTGGGCCGTGGGCCTCTTCTCTCCTAAGCTGAGTAGTTTCAGCACGGCCTGCTGATGCTTGCCCACCGCTGTGCTTCCGCGCCGCGAAACATGGACTGCTGGCGACGTGCTGCTACTGACACATCTGGATTGCGAGGCAGAGGTTGTGGAGGAGGGGGAGGAGGAGGAAGGTTTAGTGGAGGTGGCACACACCGCCGCAGATACCACCACCGAGCTGGGCCCGCAATTCTGGGGGTGGGTAGGACGTGAATGGTCCCAGGCTCTGACTCGGTCCCAGCCTCCACTAAATTCACCCAATGTGCCGTCAGGGAGATATAGTGGCCCTGCCCGCCTGTGCTTGTCCTTATGTCCGTTGTTAAGTGGACCTTGCCAGTAACCGCGTTGGCGAGGGCGCGTACAATGTTGCGGGATACGTGGTTGTGCAGGGCTGGGATGGCACACCGTGAAAAATAGTGACGACTGAGGACCGAGTAGCGCGGGGCCGCCGCCATCATGTTTTTGAAAGCCTTCGTTTCCACAAGCCTGTACGGGAGCATCTCCAGGCTGATCAATTTGGCTATGTGGACATTTAAAGCTTGAGTATGCGGGTGCGTGGCGGCGTATTTGCGCTTTTGCTCCAACGATTCTCTTAGTGACAGCTAGACGGTGCGCTGAGAGACATTGCTGGATGGGGCCGAGGACAGCGGAGGTGAGGGTGTGGGTCCAGGCCAGGAGACGATCATGCCTGTGTCGTGAGAGGTGGGTTGGATCTCAGTGGCAGGTTGGGGCCCAGGGGGAGAGGCAGTGGGGCAAACCGGAGGCAGTGAACGGCCTTCGTCCCACCTTGTGGGGTGCTTGGCCATCATATGTCTGCGCATGCTGGTGGTGGTGAGGCTGGTGGTGGTGGCTCCCCAGCTGATCTTGGCGCGACAAAGGTTGGACACCACTGCTCGTCGGTCGTCCACGGTCTCAGTGAAAAACTGTCACACCTTTGAGCACCTTGGCCTCTGCACGGTGGCTTGACGCGAGGGGGTGCTTTGGGAAACAGCTGGTGGATTATTTACTCTGGCCCTGCCTCTACCCCTGGCCACCCCACTGCCTCTTCCAACCTGTCCTGTGGCTGCAATTGCCTCCCCCTCTGAAGACCTGTCCTCAGTTGGCTTTTCACACCAGGTGGGGTCAGTCACCTCATCGTCCAGCGGCTCTTCCTCCGAATCCTCTGTGCACTCCTCCCTCGGACTTACTGCCCTTACTACTGCCTCACTGATAGACAACTGTGTCTCATCGTCCTCCTCACCCACTGAAAGCTCTTGAGACAGTTGCCGGAAGTCCCCAGCCTCATTCCCCGGACCCCGGGAACTTTCCAAAGGTTGGGCATCGGTCACGACAAACTCCTCAGGTGGGAGAGGAACCATTGTTGCCCAATCTTGGCAGGGGCCCGAGAACAGTTCCTGGGAGTCTGCCTGCTCCTCAGAATGTGTCATTTTCATGGAGTGAGGAGGCTGGGAGGAAGGAGGAGCAACAGCCAGAGGATTCAGAGTTGCAACAGTGGACGGCGTAGAAGACTGGCTGGTCGATAGATTGCTGGATGCACTTTCTGCCATCCATGACAGGACCTGCTCACACTGCTCGTTTTTTTAATAAAGGTCTACGACGTGGACCCAAAAATTGTGATATGAAGCTGGGGACCATAGAAACTTTCCTCTCTCCTAATCCCGCAGCAGCCGGCTGCGGTTCACCTGGACCAGGAACTGGGCCTATGCCCACACCCTCACGTGGAACTCCGCGTCCACGTCCTCTTCCCCTACCCCTACCCCTCAGCGGTGTAAAAATTTTTGTCAATTATTGCCGCGCAGTTGGTGGCTGCCAGCGGTAATATAACACAAAATAAAGCCAGAGATAAATTATAAGGAAGGATGCAAGCAGGACTAGCTGTGCACTATGCAGTTGTAATGCACCTGAAGTCCCACAGGCCACGCAGTCAAATGCACTGGGTCACAGGTAGCCGTAAAAAGGATTTCTTTTTTTAATATCTTTTTTTTTCAATGCAATGCAGGCTATACAGCGTGTATCGGACTTTCCCTCTATGGGTGTCTGTCACCGTACACTGTGCAGGCAGCTGACGACTAACACAGAGCAGTGTAAAAAATTTGTGGTATCTTGACGCGCACTTGGAGGCAGACAGCACTTACGTTACACTAACTGCACCCAGCAAAAAAATTAACTGAAGGTTGAACACAGGCCTTGCTGTGCCCTATGCAGTTTTGATGCACCTCAAGTCCCACAGGCCACGCAGTCAAATGCACTGGGTCACAGGCAGCCGTAAAAAGGATTTCTTGTTTAAAATATGTTTTTTTCAATGCAGTGCAGGCTATGCAGCGTGTATTGGACTTTCCCTCTATGGGTGTCTGTCACCATACACTGTGCAGGCAGCTGACGGCTAACACAGAGCGGTGAAAAAATTAGTGCTTTCTTGGCGTGCACTTGGAGGCAGACAGCGCTTACGTTACACTAACTGCACCCAGCAAAAAATTTAACTGAAGGCTGAACGCAGGCCTTGCTGTGCAATACTGAGGTACTACAACTCTCAGCAACCACGGAGTTGAATGCACACGGTCACAGGTAGCCCTAAGAAGGACCGTTGGGGTTGTTGTAGACAGGATTCCACACTACCACTGTCCCTGCCTCACCAATACTTCCCCTATACTACGTAGTACAGACTGCAGCCTGAGAACGCTATAGCTGTAATGGGGCTGCACGCCCGATATACAAAAATAAATTAAAAAAGTGCAAAACTGCTCCCAGCAGCCACAACAGTAGTGCACTAGGTGAGCTGTGGCCCTAAGAAGGACCGTTCGGGTTCTTGTAGACACTAATACTCTCCCTATAGCAGCAGCAGCACTGTCCCTAATCTCTGCCAGCGTGCGTCTGTGGCGAGCCGCAGGCGGCCCCACTTTATATACTCGGCGGTCACTTGATCTCGCCAGCCACTCACTGCAGGGGGGTGGGATAGGGCTGGAACGTCACAGGAGGAAATTGTAATGCCTTCCCTGCATGTTTATTGGCCAGAAAATGGCGCAAATCTTTCAGGGAAGGAAATGGAATTGACTCGAACACCGCATGGTGCTCGTCACGAGTAACGAGCATCTCGAGTACCCTAATACTCGGACGAGTATCAAGCTCGGACGAGTACGCTCGCTCATCTCTACCAATAAACTATTAATAGTTCTATTTTTGAAAACATTCTTACTGCTCAGCTTTTTTCTACACCTGCCTAAAACTTTTACACAGTACTACATATTACAAACATATCCTATCTGCAGTATATTGCCAATTTGTGTGAAGTAATACCAGTGTGTCAAACTTAAAAAGGTATAAGCATATAGAAATATCATGGTTGTATCATTCTTTACATTCATAGAGGTTTTTGGAACTAAAATATTGACGACCTATCATATCAGATCGGTGAGGGTATGCTGCTCGAGACCCCCTGTTGATGAACTGTCTGAAGTAGCCACTTAACTGCATACTAGGCACTTCGACATACATTTCATAGCAGCTATGTCTAGTATAGCTGCTCAATCTCCTTCACATTAATATGACTGAGCTGATCTTAGGCCATGTCACTGATGAACCTGATACCACAGGCCTGAGAAGAGGCCAAGCACCATAAACTCAACAAGTTTATATGCAGGCAGGCCCAACATCAACTTCCGGAAAACCTGGGTCCAATGATCCACTCTACCTGCGTCTGATCTAAGCCAGGGGGCCAAAGCTCCTGGGTCAGGTACAGCATTCGGGCCCCCCTGCCTGATTTTAATTTAAAGTATCAAAAAAGTAGAAAAAACAACAACACATACTCACCTTCATTGACGCTCCCCGGCAGCTGTAATGGGCACGCTGAACCCCACTCCCTTCCACATTGTGCGCCGATGGAGCAATCAAATAATCACTGTAGTCAATTCCCAGTGTAGTGGCCCAAAGTTTATGGTCCCCTCCAGAACTTGTGAATGCATGTTATATGTATCGGTTTTGTCTAGTCGTGGATTGGTTGATGCACACATGATGTGTTATGGTTAGGGTTGCAACCTTTGTCACGAAAAAATAACAAACAATGGTAAAAAAAGGGGGGCGTGGCTTATTACAGCATATTATTTGACCTCCGGGCACCCGGTGGCCTCTAGTAATGGCAGCCTTGCTGGCTACTGAACGCTTGACACAGTGGCCCCAGTTGAAATGGTGACCCCCACAGTGGCCCCAGTGGAAATAGCAACAGTAATATTAACCCCACAATAATATTAACCCCCCCTCAGTAATAATATTAACCCCACAATAATAGCAACCTCCTCAGTAATATTAACCCCCCCAGCAATATTAACCCCCCCCCCCCCATCAGCAATAGTAGTAACCCTCTTAGCGGTACTAGTTCCCCCTAACCCATATACTGTAAGACGCACCCCCTACTCCCCACCCAAAATATTTGGGGAAAAAATTACACAAAAATAACCCTTGACTACACTACACCACACTTTAAAAAAAACAACACCAATACTCACCTACCACCGGTGTTCCAGTGCGCTTGCGGGTCCCCGTCGCTCTTGCAGGCTGCCGCGATGTGCTCCGTGCCAGTTAAGCATTTAGTGTAAATGTGTATAGAACATAGGGAGGGTTCACGTAAATGGTTTGGTCAACAGCACACACCGTACCTCTTAATGCAAATGATGGAGGAAATTGCAGGATGAAGTATGCACGCTCCTAATGCCGGATCTGGATCCACAAAACTGAACGCCAATGCAAACCAAATGGAATGAAGACAGAGCAGCAACCAGGGAAATTCTTTAACAAACACCACAGAACAACAGTGGTCGAAACTTTGTTGATGTGACTATGGGCAGAATTAACGTTTAGGCCTCATGTCCACGGGGAAAATCAGATCCGCTGCAGATTCTCCATGTAGAATCTGCAGCGGGTCCCTCCTGCCCCGCGGACATGAGCGCCGAAAATAAGAATTTAAAAGTATTTACCATCCGGCGCGGGCGGAGAAGATCAGCTGTTCCTCACGGCCGGATCTTCATTTTCGGCCGGCGGATGAATTCCTGACGCCGACGTGCCGCGCGCATGCGCCGGGCACATCCGCCGAGCCGAAGCAAGGAAGATGCGGCCGTGAGGAACAGCTGATCTTCTCCGCCCGCGCCGGATGGTAAATACTTTAAATTCCTATTTTAGGTCTCCCGCGGATCCGGACGGCTTCCATAGGCTTCAATAGAAGCCCGCGGGAGCCGTCCCCGCGGGAGACCCGCACGAAAATGGAGCATGGTCCGGATTTTTCCATGCTCCATTTTTTTTTAAATCCCTTTTATTGACGATCCGCGGGTATTTATCTACCCGCGGGTGGTCAATGCATCCCTATGGGATGCGGATCCGCATGCGGGAGATCCGCTGCGGATCTTAAATCATATTTTGCCCGTGGACATGAGCCCTTAGGGTAGCTGTAGGGTTGGAGGAGTTAAAACCTCCAGCCACATTGCTACAAAAGTTTTTCTTTCCAGGCACTCAGAGCGATAGCTCCATTGGAGGGCAGCTCAGAAGGAGCTGAAAGTGCTGTGGGCCTGGCGTCATGTGCGGACCGGGTGGTGACTGCCGTAGGCATGACAGGGGTGGACGACCCCCATGCTGACAAGAGTTGATGGCACTACTGATGATGCTATGGACTTTTGCATGTGCTCTATGATGTTTGTTACAAGCTGTGAATATTGCTGAACTGCTGCAATAAAAGGTTGGTGAACCAGTTTCTCTACAAAAACTACATTGTGGATGTGATTTCCTGAGTTGTTGCCACCCATCCTGTGAAAGTAAGATGGCAGTCCATGAGAGACTAATCTCCAAGTCACCACAGTCAGTAGAGGGCACACTGGCAGAAAATGGCACACAAAGATCCTGGGAAGTGTGGAATGTGCAGGTTTCCATGGATAAAGTTGCTGTGTTGCAGCCAGGAGGCCAGAAAGTGCGCTTGCTATGGGCAACACATGTGTCATACAGCGGAGCAAGTTTGCAAACAAGTTGGTGGACTTTTTTTGTGTTGTTGCTACAGTCTGGAGGCATATACACCTAATCGTCCTCAGGCCAGGAGGCCAGCAGAGCATGGAAAAGGTTAAGTGTGAACTGTACCCAAGTCTGCAGGAACTGCAGTGCCCCATAGCAAGTCTTGGGAGTCTGGGGTTTGTGAAGGGTTACAGTATGGACTTAAAAAGACTGACTGACTCAGTGTTGCATAATGTGTCTTATTCAAAAGTACAGTGGGAATTGGCTTCGAAAGAAAGTGAAGCTACGTTAAATGAGGCACAGTGAGTCATTTGTTCCTATAAGTCATGGTAACTAGCAACAATTAGAGTGAGTTATGTGATGAAAGTGCTGTTACCAAGTTTATCCCAATGGATGCTGTTGCAGTGAGTGTCTTGGATGAAAGTGATATAATCACTGACTCCTACACCAACAAGTGAAAGGGGTGTGAAAACTGTGAGCTAGAGAATGAACAAAGTGATAAATATATTAAGGGGGCATCCTCTACGTCTGGAGGAAAGAAGGTTTCTACACCGACATAGAAGGGGGTTCTTTACTGTAAGAGCTGTGAGACTATGGAACTCTCTGCCTGAGGATGTGGTGATGACAAATTAGATGAAATAGTGTAAATGGGGCCTGGATGTCTTTGTTGAGCATTACAATATTATGTTATCATTAACCCCTTAGTGACCAAGTCTGTTTGCGCCTTAATGACCAGGGCAAATTTTAGAAATCTGACATGTGTCACTTTAACATAGAATAACTCTATAAAGGTTTTGCATATCCAAGTGATTCTGACATTGTTTTTTCGCCACATGTTGTACTTCATTTAGGTTGTAAAAATGGACTGATAGAATTTTTGTGTATATTTATTAAAAGTGCGAAATTGGGAAAATTTTGAATGAATTGTAATTTTTTTCACATTTTCAATTGCAATATGTCAAATATGTGCAAACATACTGTACACACTTTTGATAAAATATATTTTTTTTATCTGTTTGCTTCATTCTGGATGTACTTTTAAAAAACTTTAGTTTCTTTTAACCATTTAGGAGACGTACAAATTTAACACTGGTTATCAACATTTTGAGGAACACTTTGCTTTCCTACACCAAGCCAAGATTGCAAAGGCTCATAGGTGTCAGAATGATAGATACCCCCACAAATGACCCCATTTTAAAAACTACACCCTTTAATATATTCACTGAGGGGGTGATGAGTATTTTGACTGCACAGTTTTTTTTTAGAGAGTTAATGCAATTTAGAGGAGAAAAAAAATTCATATTTTTGCAAATATCTCATTTAAAAGACTGTTTTGGGTTTTTTTTTTAAATCAAGTTTTTATTATCATTTTCTAATAAATCAACATAAATCACAGAGAGCAAAGATTTTTCCATAGATAATCATACCATGGTAAGTATATACGGGTTAGGGAATAAATATCATTATACATCTCACTTTTTAAACTTATTATCATCCTTGCCCCATGGGGACCAAGTTAAATTTCTTAGCGTAGCTATACATAACAATAGCATAACTATAAAAATGAATGGGGGGAAAAAAAAGAGGGGGGGGGAATAGGTCGGGGGGAGGGTGGGTTGAAAGATAGAGATTGTAGTAAAGGTCTTCATGATGTTCTCCGCATTGACTTTTTCTCATCTGCCTATACTCTTGCCCTCTTACTCCTTTATCATTTGCTTACTATTTGGCATTAGCTATTTCCATCTGGGGTCTCTCCACGGCGTCCGTCAAGGAAGGAGTCTCACAGCCAGTTTTCCCTGCCTTCTTCGAATTGTTCCCTTATATAATCTCCGCAGGCAGGTTCGCTAATTGCCATCTTTCCCTCCATGGAGTAGGGTCTCACGACATTCGTTTCCACGGTTCCCATTTTTTAAGGAATTTATCATGTGTTCCTCTTTTCCAGCTAGTTAGTTGCTCTGGATTATAGAGAAGGTCAACTTTTTCTTTACAATGGCTTACTAGAGGAGGGGTTCCTCTGTAGCCATAAAACAGGGATCAGTGCTTTAGCCGCATCAATAAGAAGAGCAAGTAGATTATCTCTAAGGGGGTGGAAAGCTGCTGTCGGTCTCCATAGGAATATTATTTCGGCCGATAAAGAGAAACCCGGTTTGATGCTCTTGATTGAACTTTCAACACCTCCCCAAAAGGTAGAAAGGACCAGGCATTCCCCCCAAATGTGTAGGTATGAGCCTACTGCGGAGTCGCATCTCCAACATCTTTCGTGGGTGACCAACTTATGTGCAAATAGCCATTGTGGGGTCCTGTACCACCTGGATAATAATTTGTAATGGCTTTCTTGGAGGAGGACACAAGGAGAGAGGCCAAAAGCCATTCGCAAAATAATTTTTGTCTCAGCTGTGGAAAGCGAAACGTTCAGTTCTCATTCCCATGAGCCAAGAAAGGCCGGTTTTGATACTCTAGGCGGAGAGACGAAATTCGCCAGGAAATGCTTAATCCCTTTATGTTTAGGGGCACCTTCTCGAAATAATTTCTCGAATGGAGTGGCCAGTCTGGTAGACCTATATTTCTTAAGGAAATCCTCTACCATTTTTGTGGTATGTGCTTTTTGTAAAAACGAAAGCTGTAGGTCCGGTTTCAGGGTTTGAATAACTTCAGAGGCCTTCTTATTTGTTAGCGACTGGATGTCTTCTAATTTAAAGCCTGAGAGTTTTACCCAGATGCTTCTAATTGCGGGGTCCAAAGGGGATCCTAATAAATTACATATTATGCCCACTGGTGCTATCAGAAAAGGTTCTGGTGCTAAGGAGCTCCCTAGTGTCACCCAGGTCTCACAGGGGCCTTTCAACAATGGGTTGAACCCTTTGGACTTATATAAGCTTTTGGCAGGGCACCAGAGATCTTCCAGCAATGTATCGCCGTGTGTAATTTTGGCCAAAAGTTGCAGAAGGGGGTCTCTCGTTGGGTTAACCAACTCCAACCAATAACTTAGCTGGGTTAACCTATATATATCGCGGACACATGGCATGTCAATCCCCCCTTCCCATCTCCTTTTTATCAGGAGATTATGAGCCATACGTGGTCTTTTCTGTCTCCATATATATCCAGAGAACATAGAGCGAAGGGATTGAAAGAACGAGCCGGGGATATAGATTGAGAGCATACGAAGTTTGTATGTAATAATAGGTACAACATATGATTTTAGGATGTTTTTTCTCCCAAACCATGATAGGTATGGAAGGTCAAATGAACGGAGAAGGTTTTCAATGTGAGTTAGGAGCGGTTGAAAGTTGGTGGCGTTAGAGATTTTCCGCTTGCTTTGTGATTTTAATCCCTAGAAAATCTATTGTGGTTTCCGACCAAGCAAAGCGAGACTGGGTCTTTAAGGTTTTGCTAATCCCTAGTGGTACGGAAACGTTAAGTATGGTTGATTTAGTAAAGTTTATTTTGAAATCGGAGAAAGTGCTAAAGGTCACTAGAAATGAAACTAAATTTGGTATTCCTTTTACTGGATTTGATATAACAAACATGATATCGTCCGCAAATGCTGCTAAGGAGAGTGACTGATGACCTACTGTGATCCCCTCTATATCCGGGTGCTGTCTCACTCCCTGTAAGAGTGGCTCTACAGCGAGGACAAAGAGGGTTGGGGAGAGAGGGCAACCTTGGCGGGTGCCATTACGAATATCAAAAGGGGGAGAAAGAGTATTGTTAACTCTCAGTCTCGCGTATGGGTTATTGTATAATGAAAAGATCGCCGAGATCAATGGGGATGGGAAATTATATCGAGTCAAGACTCTCTCTAAGTATAGCCAATTATGCGGTTGAAAGCTTTTTCAGCGTCCGTCCCTATAAGAACCATTGGTATTTTCCGCATTTGTGCGAGTTTCATAGCGTGGAGTAGTCTGTAGCTATTGTCTTTACCCTCTCTTCCTTTTATGAAACCAGTTTGCTCTCTATTAATTAATTTGGGAATAAAATAATCTAATATTTTGGCAAGTAATTTAGCCCAGAGTTTCACGTCCAGGTTGATTAAGGATATTGGTCTGTAATTGGCGCACGATTCTGGATCTTTATTTTCTTTATGTATGAGGGTAACATGAGCTTCCAATGGCTGTTTAGGAAGATTTTCTCCCTGTAGTAGTGAATTAAATAAATCTGTCAATCTAGGGATTAAGACTTTCTTGAAGGTTTTGTAGTAGTGAGAGGAGAAGCCGTCAGGGTCCGGGCTTTTGCCTGAAGGACAGGTTGTAATCAATTCCTCCACCTCCTTTTCTGTCACTTGTGTGGTCAGGGACTGGGCAGCCTCCTCTTCCATTTTTGGGAGTTTTAGTGTATTCAGGAGCGAGTCTATATTATCTTTTAGCAGTTCTTGATCAGCTGGTTTAGGCTCTTCTCCCAAATTATATAGTTTAGCATAAAACGATTGGAAAACTCTGGCTATCTCTTGGGATGAGGTCACTGTTCTCCTTGTTTGGTCTTTAACCGAATTAATCTGGTTTCTAGATCGGGATTTTTTGAGTAGTGTGGTCATGAACTTGCTCCCTTTATTACCCTATATAAAGATTGTCTGTTTTAGAAAATTATGTTTTTTATTAAATCTGGCTCTCAAGAGCAGCCCGAGTTCCCGGCGCTTATTTGACAGTTCTTCTAGACTAGTTTTTGCCTGAGAGAGTTTAGCTATTCGTTCTATTTTCACTATTTGAGACAATGTGTCTATCTCTTGTTGTTGCTCTCTTTTGGTTCTGGATCCTAAAGAGAAAAGGATACCCCTCATGTAGGCCTTGTGGGCTTCCCAAATCACAGGGGTTCCTAGCTCCTTATTGTTGTTGAAACGAAAATATTCCTCTAGTAAATCCACAAGCTTAGTATTTTCATCTTTGTTGTCTAGTAAGGAGTCGTTCATTCGCCACCTCCACTCTCTGGATTCCTCGTGTCCGATTTTAATATGTACGTGTATAGGGGCATGGTCTGAGATCGAGATAGTATCTATCACGGCCTTCTCGATGTATGTTAAAAGGTTTGAAGAAACAAATAAATAATCCAGTCTTTGGTATGAAGAATGAACCTGCGAAAAGTAGGTGTAATCTCTGGTTGAGGGGTTTAATATCCGCCATGCGTCCACGACATCCAGGTCACCCAGAGCTCTGGTCACTTTACTCAGTCACCCCTGTGAGACCTGGGATCTGCCCCTCGAGGAGTCCAGCAGCGGATTTAAAGTCACGTTCCAGTAACCCCCTAAAATGACGGAGCCAGTGGCAAATTCTCTAAGTATTTTAATCTGTTTAGTTAGCCATTCCGTCTGGTTGGAGTTTGGAGCATATAGGTTTGCAATGGTTAATTTTACATTATTTATTGTGCCTTTTAGGAATTGAACCCTACCCTCTTCATCCCTGAATTCTGATAAGGGGATAAAGTTCACTGATTTATGAAAAAGAATCAATACCCCTTTAGAGGCTGAATGTGGGTGAGAACTATGGAAACATTGCGTAACCAGTTTACCAGGGAGGGAAAAGCATCTACCCCCTTGTAATGTGTCTCCTGCAAGAGTAGGATTTTTGTCTTATACCTTTTAGTAGCTGTGAGACTCCGTACCTCTTCCGCGGCGTGTTGAGGCCTCTCACGTTGAAGGATGTGCATCGTAATGCGTCACCGGATATGATGAGGCGGGTGAGCAGATGTAGCTAGACAGGAAGATGTAGGACCTGTTATGCCAAATGAGAAGCTATATACCGTGTTTCCCCGAAAATAAGACAGTGTCTTATAATAATTTTTGTTCAAAAAGGTTTAACTTTTTTACATGTATAGCTGCCTGGACACTATTTAAATTGACTTTGTTAATTAACTGTTTGCAGGGTTTATATTTCAAGCATCCTCAAAAAGCTTAAAAAATCATTTTGCATCCTCAAAAAATTCTGGAAAATCATGCTATTTCTTATTTTCAGGGTATGTCTTATTTTCAGGGAAACAGGGTAGGAAAAAGGGAAAGATATTGGTTATTTGTATTTCAGAGTGAGCAGTTGAAGCAATGCGACCTCTAGTAACTCTGTTTCAGCCATCGATGGTTGTAAGATTGTTCTGTCAGGGACAGCTGACTGGCTGGTAGTAGTAGTTAGATTCAGGGGGGAGGGGAGGGAGTTTGGAAGGTAGTCAGGGAAAAAGGGTCGGGGAAGATTTGAGGGAGTAAGGTTAAAGACAAGTAACAGACAAGCGCAAACACTCACACTTGGTGAGAGGGATACGGACAGATAGGTACGTCCCTGTGGTTGAGGCATTAATTATAGTACAGAAAAAAAAGCTTAAAGGGGTTGTCCCGCGAAAGCAAGTGGGGGTATACACTTCTGTATGGCCATATTAATGCACTTTGTAATGTACATTGTGCATTAAATATGAGCCATACAGAAGTTATTCACTTACCTGTTCCGTTGCTAGCGTCCTCGTCTCCATGGTGCCGTCTAATTTTCAGCGTCTAATCGCCGGATTAGACGCGCTTGCGCAGTCCGGTCTTCTTCTTTTCTGAATGGGGCCGCTCGTGCCGGAGAGCGGCTCCTCGTAGCTCCGCCCCGTCACGTGCCGATTCCAGCCAATCAGGAGGCTGGAATCGGCAATGGACCACACAGAAGACCTGCGGTCCACCGATGGTGAAGATCCCGGCGCCATCTTCACCAGGTAAGTAAGAAGTCACCGGAGCGCGGGGATTCAGGTAAGCACTATCCGGTTTTCTTTTTTAACCCCTGCATCGGGTTTGTCTCGCGCCAAACGGGGGGGCTATTGAAAAAAAAAAAAACCAGTTTCGGCGCGGGACAACCCCTTTAAGGTTTAAACTTTTTCCTTCTAGCCTGATCAGAATGAGATGATCAAGCACCACTTATGTGGGGGAACAACATTAAGTTAGCCTCTATAGAAACTAAGAGGGAAGTAGAAACAAAAGGATAGAAACTCTCCAGATTTCAATCCCGGGCCATATCCGAGCACGGGTCAGCAGATCCTGGAAAGTCTGTTTATTTCACCTGTAACCTGACTCGAACTCCACTTTACGTGATGTTCGGTACTTTAGCAACGGGAGTCAGATGGAAGGTCAAGTGTCTTCCGCTGTGCTATCTTCTCTGGGCTTTTTCTTCTGTTTGTTCCTAGGAGATTTCGTATGGCCAACTACCCGCCAATTTTCAAAAGTCGGTAGGTGCAACAGAGTAGGGAAATCTGAGAGAGGGAGCCAGTTGGGAAGTTCAATAGGCTCTATTTCAAGGTATTGCCAACAATTCTGCAGATCTTCTGGGGAGCGAATGTTAAGTCTCTTTCCTCTGTGGGTTACCCCTAAGCCGAAGGGGAACAGCCAGGCGTATCTAATATTTTTGGATTTCAATACGTCCGGTAGGGGTTTCAAGAGCCTTCGTTTGGCTAAGGTAGTTGGAGCCAAGTTCTGGAATTGTTGAATCGCCGCTCCCCCATATTGCAGGTCTCGGTGGTTTCTAGCAGCTTCTAAAATAGCTACCGCATCAGGGAAACCCAGTAATTTGCATATAATGTGCCTTGGAGGGTCTGTGGCTGCAGGTTGTGATCGTAAGGTTCTATGGACCCTTTCAATAGACATTGTCGCTGCTCTCTCAGCTCCCACCAGGGACGCAAAGATCTCCATTGTGATTTTTGGGAGTGTTTCAGTCTCCCACGATTCAGGGTCGGTGCCCTTTAATATGCACATTGCTACAGCGACTGCGGTTTTTGTAAATCTTCTTGTAGGAGAAGTGTTTCGTTTAGTTGCATATGTTGTGCTTTCAGGGCCTGTGCCATTTATATTGAATGTGTGGTAATGGCGGCAGAAGAGCCCTCTAGATCCTCCACCCTTCTTCCCATATGTCTCACCTCTTCTTTTATTTCAGCCAGCACGGCCAAGACTGGGCTCATAGCTTTAGTGATGAGATTTCTCATAAAGCTTCTCGAAATCCTCTCCTCCTCCTCTCCCTCCGAGGAGGATTCTCCTTCCCGCTCGGTGTGAGGAGCTGCTGCGGCCGCCGGCGCCATATTGCCTGGGGTGCGAGGGGAGCGCGCGGTCCGCTCTTTGAGGAATTTCTGGAGGTCTGATTGTCCCCGGGCAGGTCAAGTAGTCCCCAGGTACTCTCCAGCCTTTTTCTTATTAATCTTCCCCCTCTTAAGGTAGTTGCGCTGAAGCAGGGTGCTTGTGGAAGCGTCTCTGTGACGGAGCTGTCTCTCTAAGCGGCCATCACTCTCTGCGGTCAGGCTCTGCCCTCTCCACCTGCAGAGCTGGCAGCAGCTTCCAGGACCTATGATGATGACAGTTTTTTTCTCTATAATGCACATAAAATTGAAGATTTGCACCCCATAATGGATACCCCTGTTTGTCCTGTGTTCAGAATCATACCCGTTGTGGCCCTAATCTTATGTCCGTATGTACAACAGAGCCCAAACCGAAAGGAGCAGCCGGAGGCTTTCAGAACAGAAATTGTGCTTGAAGGTCTTTTAGGCCCCATTGCACACTTGTAGAGCCCTTGAGAGGCCAAAACCATAGAAAACCCCCACGAATGACCCCAGTTTGAAAACTTGACCCCTTAATGAATTTATCTAGGGGTGTACTGCATATTTTGACCTCACCTTTCACCCCCAAATGTATACCCCTCTTTGTCCCGTGTTCAGAAACATACCCGTTGTGGCCCCAATCTGCTTACTTGACACATAGCTAGGCCTATAATGGAAGGAACACTCTTGGGATTTCAGGGACAACTGAATAAATTTCAGACCGCATTGTTGAGCCATTAACCCCTTCATGACATGGCCTATTTTGGGCTTAAGGACACAACAATTTTTGGCGGATTTTCTTCTCCGTTTATCAAAAGCCATAACTTTTTTATTTTTCCGTCGACGCGGCAGTATAAGGGCTTGTTTTTTGCGTGGCGAACTGTAGTTTTTATCGGCGTCATTTTTGGGTACATTAACTATATTGTAAAACTTTATTATTTTTTTTATGATAGCAGAGAGAGAAAACGCATCAATTCTGCCATAGATTTTTAAAATTTTTTTTTTTACAGCGTTAATCATGCAGCATAAATGAGACATTCTATTTTTTCTGCGGGTCGGTACGGTTAGAACGATACCAAAATTCTTACATTTTTTTTATTTTTTTCCACTTTTCTGCAATAAAAACCCTTTTTTTGGAAATCTTTTTTTTTTCTAAATCACTGCATTCAAAGTCCTGTAACTTTTTAAATTTTTGATGTACGGAGCTCTGTCAGGGCTTATTTTTTGTGAGACGAGCTGTAGTTTTTATTGGTACCATTTTGGGGTACATACGGCTTTTTTGATCACTTTTATTGCATTTTTAGTGAGGCAAAATGCTAAAAATTAGCATTTTGCCTCAGTTTTTTAGCGTTTTTTTTGCGTTTTTATCCGTGCACAGTCAAAAGCATGTGCAACTTATTGTACGCGTCGTTAAGGACGCGATAATACCAAGTATGTGGGGTTTTATTTTTTTTTTTACCTTTTTTTATGCTAATCTGAGAGAAAGCATAAAAAATGTTTTTTTTACTCTTTTTTTACATTTTTTTAATTCATTTTTTTTAACTTTGTTTTTTTTACACTGTTTGTGTTCCCCTGGGGGACTTTGACCACTGCCCTGATGATCGCTGTCATAAGGCATGGCAGAGCTGCTGCTCTGCCATGCCTTATCGCTTATACAGCGATCATAGGCATAGGCAATACAGGACGCCAGTGTCTGGCATCCTGTTACCATGGCGACAGGCCAGGCTCTCGCGATAACATCGCGAGAGCTGGCCGGAGACACAGAGGGAGTCCGCTCCCTCTGTGAACTCTTTCCCTGCCGCGATCCACTTAGATCGCGGCAGGGAAGGGGTTAACAGCGGGGGGCGCATCTTCGATGCCCCCCCGCTGTTGCAGCGGGACACCGGCTGTGACTGACAGCCGACTCCCGCTGCGGGATAGCACGGGATCATATGTGATCCCACGCTATCTTCAGGACGTAAGTTTACGTCCTGTTGCAGGAAGTCCCAGGCTCCCAGGACGTAAACTTATGCCCTGCAGCGGGAATGGGTTAAACTGCCAAAACAATAGAACCCCCCATAAGTTACCCAATTTTTGAAATCTAGACCCCTTAGCCCATTGACCTAGGTGTGAACTGCGCGTTCTGACTCCACCTTTTTTTTTGCACAAATTATTCTAAAGCAAGTGAAAAATGAATACAATTTTATTCTTTTCACACATTTGTCACTTTCATGACTGTTTTCTTTGTTCGAATCAGGAAAAACTGGGGAGACGCACCCCAAATGTTATAGCACTAGTTCTTCTGTGTTCAGCAATGCACCTATTGTAGCCCCAATACGCTTACAGGACATATGACTAGGCATATAATAGAGGGAACACCCATTGGATTGCAGTGCGTAGCTAAATAAATTCCAGGCTCTATTGTACACTTGTGCAGGAAAAAAATAGACTCCATAAAAAGAACCCCTACTAATCCACCCTTTTTGGCATTTCTTAAATCTTAGATAAAATTAATAGTGTTAGACTGTAGGGTAATTACATAGGACTGGTTGGGATGGGCACATGGGACAATAAAGTCGGGTATCTCTCCTCCTCCCATGCTTGCTGCAAACTTTTTGGGGGGTATCTTTTACCCTCAGTGGCAGGAATAGGGTGCAGAAAGTAGCGCTCTGTGAGCCTTCACACCTCCTCAGATTCGTAAGTGTCCTGGGGTGTGGCGGTCTCACACAGAAGGCGCTCAACAAGATGCTCCTGGAGCTGCAGGAAGCTCAATGTTCCCCAGGATGTCTTATAAATTACGTAGACATTACAAGTAGCGGTCTAAACCAGATAGATCGCTACCTTTTTATACCTGGCCCTGGTCTAAGAGCTCATGCCCACGGTCATTGCGGAATTCTGCAGCAGATTTAAGCTGTGGGAGTACCATGGTAGTCAACAAAACGCGCCCGCTAGTGATCGTGGAAAACCGCGAGTTTTCCGCGGTCTCCACTAAGACTATGTTAGTGGAGACCTCCTGCAATGTAAATCTGCGGGAAATAGAACATGCCGCAATTTATTTCCTGCGGCGGAAATTTGCGGTAAAATTCTGCGTGTCGGCATTGGCAGATTATGTTCAATAGAATCTAATTGCTGCAGAACATGGCCACGGATTTACGCTGTGAGAACCGCAGTAAAAATTTGTTCGTGGGCATAAGCCCTTACGTTCTATTCTGCATTTAGATGACAGGGTGGGATGTCTATATGCTATGGACCGTGCCTGCAACACAGGTGTCTGCAGGCACGGTCCATAGCATATAGACATCCCACCCTGTCATCTCCCCCTGTTCCAGACATTCTTGAATCCCATCTGGTTTTTGCGTCATATAGGGCAGGGGTCCCGAATCACTGGTCCGCGGACCGTGGCCGTGCCGTTAGGTGTGTAGCGCCGGTCCGCGGCACCACCGGGAACTTTTGTTCTAAACACAAGGCCCGCAGGCCGAATCCGGCCTGCTGCCTCGTGTTATGTGGCTCACGGCATGCCGACGCTGCTCACCACTGAAACAATTACCAGCTGGGGTGCCGCAGCTTCCCGCTGGTAATCGCGCTGTTGCCACTGATCCAGGCGCACACTGACGTCAGTGTGCAGCCAGAATCCTCCTCCCCGAGTCCCCTGCTCATTAGTTCCACAGGAGAGGACTCGAGGAGGAAGCGTGCCAGGCTACACACTGACTATAGTGTGCGTCGGGCTCAGGGCAAGCAGAGAGGGAGCGACGCTGACAGCAGTATATGGGTTGGGGGGGGTGCTTATTACTATGGGGGGCTGTTTATTTCTGAGGGGTGGTGGCTGCCTATTACTGGGGGGGCTAATTATGGGGGGCTGCTAATTACTGTGGAGGGGGATGGTTATTACTGAGGGGAGGCTGCTTATTACTGAGGGGTGGGGGCTGCCTATTATGGGGGGGGGGATAAATTATATGCTGCCCTATGTGTGTGCTGGGGGAAAGATACATTTTTGCTGCCCTATGTGTGTGCTGGGGGGGAGATAAATTATAAGCTGCCCTATGTGTGTGCTGCCAGGCGGGGGGGAGGGGGGATATATTATACTGCCGTGTGTGTGTATTGCCAGGACATTCTAAATGTCATAATTAAATAAGTATGCACTAAATTCCAACCCCCTTCATAACCCCGCCTCATTTAACCAAATCCCCGCCCATGTCCCGCCCCACCCTGCCGGGCCTTGTAAAAATGGTCTTGCTTGAAGCCTGTCCCTGGTGCCAAAAAGGTTGGGGACCACTGGTATAAGGCTTTATAAAGTGGAAGACGTGGTATAATAATTATCAGTATAGACGTGGTACCCTTTATATAAAATAGGTCCATGAGCTCCCAAACGATCTTGCCATTTGTGCCAATAAAAATCACGTGTATAGCCAGCAGCAAACTTTGCATAGCTTAACGTCATACCTGGCACGCATAGATGGTATAAATTGGCAGAATGAGAAACGGCCCTTAAAACGCTAGTATCGACCAACTGTCCCAAGGGAATACAGATAGTAAAATTGCAAAGGAAAAGAAGATGTTTGCGGAATATCGTTTAAAGGTCCATGAAAAATGCAGGATCTCAAAATGTAAATAAAAGCCCAAACTTCAGCAGGAATGGTAAAATATTAGTGTGGATCTTGATCTCCATCAGACTGTGTTCAACTTGGAGAAGAAACAGAAGAAAGTTGATCAGTTGCTTGGTGAGGAGCAAACAATTTCTGCTAAATATGCCAAAGAACGTGTCCGTGCTGAAGTAGAGGTGTGTAAAAAAGAAATAAAGCACTCTTCTTGGTACACGCCCTGGAAGAGACCCTTGAAGTGAAGCCTGAAGGAGAAAGGCTTAAAGGGGTTGTCCCGCGAAACAAAGTGGGGTTATACACTTCTGTATTGCCATATTAATGCACTTTGTAATGTACATTGTGCATTAATTATGAGCCATACAGAAGTTATTCACTTACCTGTTCCGTTGCTGGCGTCCTCGTCTCCATGGAGCCGTCTAATTTTCAGCGTCTAATCGCCGGATTAGACGCGCTTGCGCAGTCCGGTCTTCTTTTCTGAATGGGGCCGCTCGTGCCGGAGAGCGGCTCCTTGTAGCTCCGCCCCGTCACGTGCCGATTCCAGCCAATCAGGAGTCTGGAATCGGCAATGGACCGCACAGAAGCCCTGCGGTCCACTGAGGGAGAAGATCCCGGCGGCCATCTTCACCAGGTAAGTAAGAAGTCACCGGAGCGCGGGGATTCAGGTAAGCACTGTCCGGTTTTCTTTTTTAACCCCTGCATCGGGGTTGTCTCGCGCCGAACGGGGGGGCTATTGAAAAAAAAAAAACCTGTTTCGGCGCGGGACAACCCCTTTAACAAGCATTTGTGCACGGAAATGCAAGACATGGTTAGCACCAAGAAAGATGCTGAAAAGGAAACTCCAGTACAAGAAAAGTCCTAGAGTCCTAGTTGTAACATGGTAACAGAAATGCAGACCCTGCTGGAGGATCTTAAAAATGGGTTACAAGTTGCAAAGTATGACAGGTTGTGCTTAAAAGGTAGCCTGGGCATTATAGGGGAACAGTTCATAAAAACTAAAAAAGTCTTGAGGCAAGAAATCGTCTTGTAAACAACAGTATAGAAGAAACTATTCAGAGTATTCATGAGGTGCAGGAGCAGCTGAAGAAATGCGCAAGAGAGTTGGAAGACACTAAGGCCTCATGTCCACGGGGAAAATCGGGCCCGCTACGGATTCTACATGTAGAATCTGCAGCGGTCCCTCCTGCCCCGCGGACAAGAGGGCTGAAAATAAGAATAAATGACAATAAACTCACCTCCCATCCGCTCCGTTTCTTCTCTTCGCGGCGGCGTCATCTTCTCTCGTCGCGGCCGGATCTTCATTCTTCGGCTCGGCGGATGTGCACGATGACGTCGGTGACGTGCCCCGCGCATGCGCCGGGCCGAAGCAAAATGATCCGGCCGCGGCTGAGAGAGGATGGCGTGGCGCCGAAGAGAAGAACCGGAGCGGGTAAGTAAAATGTGATTTTTGTGTCCCGCGGATCCGGACGGCTTCCATAGGCTTCAATAGAAGCCCGCGGGAGCCGTCCCCGCGGGAGACCCGCATGAAAATGGAGCATGGTCCAGATTTTTTCATGCTCCATTTTTTTTAAATCACTTTTATTGACGATCCGCGGGTATTTATCTACCTGCGGGTGGTCAATGCATCCCTATGGGGTGCGGATCCGCGGGCAGGAGAAGAGTTAAAATCCGCTGCGGATTTTAATTCTTCTTTTCCCCGTGGACATGAGCCCTAAGGCAGGGGTGTCAAACTCATTTTTACCGAGGGCCACATCGGGCTTATGGTGACCTTCAAAGGGCCGATTGTAAGACAGTATAGTGAGGGCTCGTTCACACCAGCGTATTTGCGCACATAATATGCAGTGAGTAGAAGCCATTGATTTCAGTGAGTTCATTCACATGATGTATATTTTCACACAGCTTGACCTATTTGTTACATACTTCGCACCCCAATAGGCCATCGAAGTGAATGGGCCACGCAAATACGTGGTGAATGCGCAGGAAACCTATGTATTCACTATACATTTGCGCACCATTTCAGTGGGCCCATCTGTGTTCTTTTTTGCGTGCCCAAATATACAGGCATAAGTGATTTTCGATTTCGCAAAAATGCAGCGTATTTGTGCGACCGAAATACGATTACGCCCCCATGTGAACGAGCCCTAATAGTGACCCCTATAGTGGTTGCAGTAGTAATAGTGACTCTCATAGTGGCCCCAGTAACAATATTGACCACCACAGTGGCCCCATTAGTAATAACGAGCCCCACAGTGGCCCCATTAGTAATAGCGAGCCCCACAGTGGCCCCAGTAGTAACAGGGTACCCCACAGTGGCTCCAGTAGTAATAGTAACCCCAGTAGTAATATATACCCCCTCACTAGTAATAACCCCTCAGCAACATCATCCCCAGCAGCAATATTAACCCGCCCCAGCAGCAGTAATATTAACCCCCCCAGCAGCAGTATTAAACCCCCCTCCAGCAGCAGTAATATTAATCCCCCCAGCAGCAGTGATAATAATTAACACCCCCCTAACAGTAATATTAACCCCCCCACACCAGCAGTAATATTAACCCCCCCCCCACCAGCAGTGATATTAACCCCCCCACCAGCAGTGATAATAACCTCCCCCCCAGCAGCAGTAATATTAATTACCCCCCCCCCAGCAGCAGTAATATTAACCCAACCCCCCAACCCCCAGCAGCAGTAGTAATATTAACTCCTTCCAGCACCAATATTAACCCACCCAGCAGTAACATTAACCCTCCCCCAACCCTCATACTTACCTGCTCCCTGCAGTCACCGCCGCTCTCTTTTCGCGCTGATCCCGGCTACACTCTGACAACACTGTGTGTGCTCGGCATGCTTCCTCCCTGAGTCCTCTCCTGCGGAACTGAAGAGCAGGGGACTCGGGGAGGAGGATCCTGGCTGCACACTGACGTCAGTGTGAGCCGAGAACAGCGGTAATAGCGCGATTACCAGCGGGGAGCTGCAGCACCCCAGCTGGTAATCGCTGCAGTGGTGAGCGGCGTCGGCATGCCGCGGGCCACATAACATGAGGCAGCGGGCCGGATTCGGCCCACGGGCCTTGTGTTTGACACATGTGCACTAAGGCATCCAGAGGTGACAAGAGGAGTTACTTTACAAATGGTGAGAAGAAACTGGCTGCCACTCTGATGTAGATGACAGATACCATATTGCAAGCTGAAGAACGTTTGAAGCAGAAGGAGCTGGAAGGAATAGGTCAAAAAGAGTTCAGCCAAAAGGAAAGGAAGTGTTTAGGCCAAATGAGAGAAGATTATCTATAGAACATGAAGAGCATTGTAGAGAACATTTCACATAGAGATACCCGAGCGTGGATTTTGACCCTGGAGGGTTAGGTCCTGTTTAGAGATGAGCGAGCACCAAAATGCTCGGGTGCTCGTTAGTCGAGTCGAACTTTCAGTGATGCTCGAGAGTTCGTTTCGAGTAACGAACCCCATTGAAGTCAATGGGCGACTCGAGCATTTTTGTATATCGCCGATGCTCGCTAAGGTTTTCATTTGTGAAAATCTGGGAAATTCAAGAAAGTGATGGGAACGACACAGGAACGGATAGGGCAGGCGAGGGGCTACATGTTGGGCTGCATCTCAAGTTCCCAGGTCCGACTATTAAGCCACAATAGTGGCAAGAGTGAGACCCCCCCCCCCCCCCTCCCCGCACTGTCAGCATAAAGATCGTTCTTCTCTGCCACAGCTGTAACAGATGTGGCAGAGAAGAACGATGTTAGCCCATTGAATTCAATGGAGCCAGCAATACAGCTGGCTCCATTGAAAGCAATGGGCTGCCGGCGATCGCGGGATGAATTGTCGGGAAGGGCTTAAATATATAAGCCCTTCCCTGCAGTTCATCCAGAAATGTGTAAAAATTAAAAAAAAATATACTCACCTTGTCCCGGCAGAACGATGTTAGCCCATTGAATTCAATGGAGCCGGCAATACAGCTGGCTTCATTGAAAGCAATGGGCTGCCGGCGATCGCGGGATGAATTGTCGGGAAGGGGTTAAATATATAAGCCCTTCCCTGCAATTCATCCAGAAATGTGTAAAAAATATATATATATATATATACTCACCTGGTCCCGGCAGACAGAGTTCAGCGCGGCCAGCGGCAGTCCTCCTGAACTGCTCTGAACAGCTGTGAGTAGTATTCAGCAGCCGGGGATTTAAAATCCCCGCCTGCTGAATGAGCTGCCTCTAATTGGTCACAGCCTGACCAATCAGAGGCAGATTCCACTCACACACCCATTCATGAATTTATGAATGGGTGTGTGACTGCTGCCTCTCATCTGATTGGTCCCGCTGAGCCAATCAGAGGCAGCAGTCACACACCCATTCATAAATTCATGAATGGGTGTGTGAGTGGAATCTGCCTCTGATTGGTCAGGCTGTGACCAATTAGAGGCAGCTCATTCAGCAGGCGGGGATTTTAAATCCCCGGCTGCTGAATACTACTCACAGCTGTTCAGAGCAGTTCAGGAGGACTGCCGCTGGCCGTGCTGAACTCCGTCTGCCGGGATCAGGTGAGTATATATATTTTTTTTTACACATTTCTGGATGAATTGCAGGGAAGGGCTTATATATTTAACCCCTTCCCGACAATTCATCCCGCGATCGCCGGCAGCCCATTGCTTTTAATGGAGCCGGCTGTATTGCCGGCTCCATTGAATTCAATGGGCTAACATCGTTCTGCCGGGACAAGGTGAGTATATATATATTTTTTTTTTACACATTTCTGGATGAATTGCAGGGAAGGGCTTATATATTTAAGCCCTTCCCGACAATTCATCCCGCGCTCCCCGGCAGGCCATTGCTTTCAATGGAGCTGGCTGTATTGCCGGCTCCATTGAATTCAATGGCCAGTGCTCGTTTAATCGAGACGAGTACCGCGTGGTGCTCGTCTCGAGTAACGAGCATCTCGAGCACCCTAATACTCGAACAAGCATCAAGCTCGGACGAGTATGCTCGCTCATCTCTAGTCCTGTTATAAAGACCTACGACCTTTATCAGAAGGAAGGAGGTATATGTGCTAGTGCAGTACACAAAGATGGCCTGCAGGGGGATTTAGAACAGGTAGACTGACTGATAATTAGCTGTGCCAGTTGTGGGGGTATGGATGGAGAAGGAGTAAAACACAAAGGTCTTTTGGGGGAAATTGTTTTTTGGAGGAGGAGTTAAAAACAAAAGATCTTTCTTTTTTTAAGAACTTAGAGATAGGGCTCCATTTGAGACAACTCAGAAGGAGCTGAGAGGGCTGAGGGCTTGGGGTCTGGCACAAACCCGGTGGTGACTGCTGCAAACATGACAGGGGTAGACTACCGCTATGCTGATATGAGTTGATGACACTACTGATGATGGCATAGACTTTGGCATGTGCTCTATGATGTCTGTTACAGAGTGAATACTGCTGAACTGCTGTAATAAAAGGCTGGTAAACCAGTTTTTCTACAAAAAACTACATTGTGGATGTGATATTCTGAGGTTTTTCCACCCATCTTATGAAAGAAAGATGTCAGTCCATGTGTGACTAATCTGCAAGTTAACCCTTTCCAATCCACTGTCTGACCTCTAAAGACATTATAATTTAAGGCTGTACAGCTCTGATGTTGGTAGATATCCATCGGGGTTCTCTTACTGTATATTGCCAGCCTCTCTGCTGTCGGAGCCTATCCAACGTGTCACCTCATGCAGTACTGGCTTTAGCCAGCAGATAGCGCCATTGTATAATGGCAGAAAAAGAGTAAGCCCCCTAGGAAAACCAGGATACAAATTGGATTGGAAAAGGTTAACACAGCTACTATGTAAAGGGGTTGTTGTTGGCAATTCAGTGTAGATGCAGACATTTGTACAAGCATGAATGTTTAAAGGGGTTCAGTCATTAAAATTCTCTACTTACCTCTTCCTCCCCAGTCTTCTTCCCAGATCGTCTACTCACCGATCTTCACCTGGCTCCTCTAGTCCCCTAGGTCACATTACCGCATGCCATCCAAATCTTCTTCTTCCGATGATGTAGCGTCCATTCACTATATTCTGCTTCCTGCAGGTCAGTGTATGCGGTCACTAGTGACACAGCGTTCACTGCCTAGCAGGAAATGCCAAATCCTCAGTAGCCTGTTTTAGCCAATGAGGAGATCGGTGATGAGGAGATCTGGTAAGAGATTGCCTGAGGAGGAATAGGTTAATATATATAGTTTTTCTAATGACTAAACATTTTTAAGGCTCTTCCAGGTTTGTGCACAAAGGAAAGAGCCCAATTAGAAGAACTCAACAGAAAAGGGACAACCCCAGTGAAGATGTGCATGGTGGAACAGTATCTCGCATGTTTGCAGAACAGGAACGCAGTAGCACTCTTAGCAGATAGCTTCATGGTGGGATCTAGGATTCTGGGATTGTCCCCTTTTCTGCTAGCATTCTACCCCTAAGCTCAATTGGCTCTAGAGTACCTGGGAATGGTTTCAGAAAAGCTGTCGAAAGAAGTCCCATTGGGTAGGATGTCGCGCTCCTTTCATTCACCATGGTAGATCTCAGAGTTTTCCCCTGGGAATACTGCCTATGGCCTTAGTCAGACGGGCGTTTTTAGCCGCGATTTGCGCATGCGCATGCGTCCGGCGATTTTATAAAACCATTGCTTTGCAATAGTATCGGACACATGAGCGCTTTTTATGCGCTCGTCCGATAAATTATAGAACAGAAATCGCAGATCGCACCTATCTGCGATCTGCGATTCCTGTTCTCTTCTCTATATGCGCTCAATGGGGCCGGCGGCAGCAGCGCCGACCCCATTGAGAACATATAGAAGACAAATCATTCTTCTCTGCCACAGCTGTAACAGCTGTGACAGAGAAGAACGGTGTTTGCCCATTGAATTCAATGGAGCCGGCAATACAGCCGCTCCATTGAAAGCAATGGGCTGCCGGCGTGCGCGGGGTGAATTGTCGGGAAGGGCTTAAATATATAAGCCCTTCCCTGCAATTCATCCTAAAATGTGTTAAAATACAAAAAAATTGTATACTCACCTTTCCGCTGCAGCCGGAGTCCAGCCGCGGCCGCTGTCAGTTCTCCTGAACTGCTTCTCGGCACTATTCAGCCGGCGGGGCTTTAAAATCCCCGCCTGCTGAATGATCTGCCTCTGATTGGTCACAGCCCTGACCAATCAGAGGCAGGTTTCACTCACACACCCATTCATGAATTCATGAATGGGTGAGTGACTGCTGCCTCTCAGCGCTGAGCCAATCAGGGGCAGGTCTGACTCACATCCATTCATGAATTCACGAATGGGTGTGAGTGAGACATGCCTCTGATTGGCTCAGCGCTGAGCCAATTAGGGGGCAGGTCTGACTCACACCCCCTTCACACCCACTGCAGGACGGCCGCACGGAGCTCCGGCTGCCGGGAGAAGGTGAGTATATATATATTTTTTATTTTTACACATTTTAGGATGAATTGCTATATTTAAGTCCTTCCCGACAATTCATCCCGGGCTCGCCCGCAGCACATTGCTTTAAATGGAGCCGGCTCTATTGCCGGCTCCATTGAATGCAATGCGCTGGACAGCTCCGGCCCGTTTCTAATGAAACGCGGCTAGGAGCAGATTTGCGGGCGATTTGCGCGCACCGGTCACGCGATTTGCGGATGCGCATCCGTCATGCGATCCGCAAATCGCGTGAAAAAACGCCCGTGTGACTAAGGCCTCTGAAGGAACCCAATGGCTTCCATCTCAACCACCATCTGTCTTATCTGGCTGGAGCATCGTAAATGACTGTTGATAGTTAGACTTAGTAGTAAGATCTTAGATAGTAAGACGTTCTATGTCTTATGCTTCATTTGACGATGTGAGGGCCTGCGTTAGGCGTTTTTGGGCGGTAGCGGTGATGGTAAAAACTGATATAAAGGCAGCATTCCTCTTGCTACTAGTGCATGTGGTCAGCTTTTACTTGCTGTGGTGCAAGTGGCAAGATCCTTTTTTGTTTGTTAATTGTTACTTCCCTCTGAGTTGCACAATTTCCTGTTTGTTGTTTGAAATTTTTAGTACTTTTCTTGAAGGAGTTGTTAAATAGATCTCCAAGTTACACTCAGTTTTGCATTTCCTAGACAACTTCATCTGTAATTAGCCCACTGGGGTCCAGAGTTTATCCCAACGTTTTATGCACAGTGTGATCGTTTCGGCATTCCTCTTGCACCTGGCACAATGAAACCCAGCGAGGCTACTGATGTTTTTGGCGATAGCTATTGATTTAGATCAGATGGAGTACTGTGTTTGAGGACAAACTTACTGAAATCCCTAGATCAGTAAGTCAGAGACGTTGGGATTAGAGATGAGCGAACGTGCTCGGCCCCGCCCCTTTTTCGCCCGAGTACCGCGATTTTCGAGTACTTCCGTACTCGGGCGAAAAAATTCGGGGGGCGCCGTGGCGGCGCGGGGGGTTGCGGCGGGGAGTGGGGGGGAGAGGGAGAGAGAGAGGGCTCCCCCCTGTTCCCCACTGCTACCCCCCGCACCGCCGCGCCTCTCCCCGCCCCCCGGCGCCCCCCGAATCTTTACGCGCGAGTACTGAAGTACTCGAAAATGGCGGTACTCGGGTGCGTAAATACTCATTACGAGTACGTTCGCTCATCTCTAGTTGGGATGCAAAGTGCAGAGAGGATCCAGCAGGGGGTAGGAGTCCTTCCTTTATATTTCTATCAGAATCTTGGAACCCACTTCTGGCTTTGGCTCAAATTATTTCTTACAACCGGCACCTGTCCACAACAGCACTGATAAGCCGTGCCGCTCATCGCGGCTGTTAACCCTTTAAATGCCGCTGTCAATTCTGACAGCGGCATTTAAATCCGATGAGATAGCAGGTTGCCTTGCAAGGTCTTGTCCCTCTGTGGGCTAATAAAAAAACTAAAAATAAGTTTAAAAATGTTTTACAAATAAAAAGAATAAAAGGTAATAAAAGTTTAATCCCCTCCCCCCCCCCCCCCATTTCGCCATATTTATAATAAAAGAATCTAAATAATAAAATAAAAATACATATTTGGTATCACTACATCCCTAAGAATCCAATCTACCAAAATAATGCAGCGTTTACTCCACACAGTCAATGTTGTCAGGAAGAAAATAAAGAACTCCATGTCCTTAAAGGGTTTGTCCCGCGGCAGCAAGTGGGTCTATACACTTCTGTGTGGCCATATTAATGCACTTTGTAATGTACATCGTGCATTAATTATGAGCCATACAGAAGTTATCAGAAGTTATTCACTTACCTGCTCCGCTGCTGGCGTCCTCGTTTCCATGGTTGCCGTCTAATTTTCGCCGTCTAATGGCCAAATTAGACGCGCTTGCGCAGTCCGGGTCTTCTTATCTTCTCAATGGGGCTCCGTGTAGCTCCGCCCCGTCACGTGCCGATTCCAGCCAATCAGGAGGCTGGAATCGACAATGGACCGCACAGAAGCCCTGCGGTCCACCGAGGGAGAAGATGCCGGCGGCCATCTTCACCGGGTAAGTAAGAAGTCACCGGAGCGCGGGGATTCAGGTAAGCGCTGTCCGGTGTTCTTTTTTAACCCCTGCATCAGGGTTGTCTCGCGCCGAACGGGGGGGGGGTTGAAAAAAATAAAACCCGTTTCGGCGCGGGACAACCCCTTTAACCCCTTGAGGACACAGACAAAGAATCATGTTTTTTATTTTCCGGTTGGCACAGTTGTATGAGGGCTTGTTCTTTGCAGGACGAGTTGTATTTTTCATTGGTATGATTATTAATGTTTCATATAATGTGCGGAAAAGTGGGGTGAAATAGAAAAATACCGCAATGCATGTAGCAAAACTGACATGTTACCTTTATTCTTTATGATTATAAAAATTTTGCTTGGATTTTTTTATGTTTATACTAGAAAAAGTTTATTTTTTATGTTTTAATGTTATTTTTCTAAATAATTTTTTCAAACTTTATTAACCCCTTCCCGCCCCATGAGGTAAGGGTACGTCATCAGAGCGGAGTACTTTCCTTACGTCATAGGGATAGCGCGAGATCGTAGAAGATCTCGCGCTATCCCGCAGCGGGAGCCGGCTGTCAGTGATAGCCAGCGTCCCGCTGTGAGGGCGAGGGGCATCAGAGTTGCACCCACCCGCCGTTAACCTCTTCTCTGCCGCGATCTAAGTAGATCGCGGCAGGGAAAGGATTCACAGAGGGAGCGCGCTCCCTCTGTGACAACCAGCCAGCTCTTGCGATAACATCGTGAGAGCCTGGCTAGTTGCTATGGCAACAGGACGTCCTGTATTGCCATAGCTTAAGTTCGCTGTAATAAGCGATAAGGTATGGCAGGAGAGAAGTCCTGCCATGCCTTATCGCAGCGATCTGGAGTGCAGTGGTGAAAGTCCCTCAGAGGGACACAGATGTTGTAAAAAAAAAAAAAGAAAAATAAAGATCAAAAAATAAAAATGTAAAAAAAAAAGTTAAAAAAAAACTTTTTTTGTTTCTTCTTATATTAGCATAAAAAAATTAAAAATCCCACATATTTGGTATTGACGCATCCATAACGACGCGTACAATACATTGAACATGCTTTTTATCTTGCACGGCAAATAACCTTTAAAAAAACGCTAAAAAACTGAGGCAAAATACAAATTTTTAGCATTTTGCATCCCAAAAAAACGCAATAAAAGCTCCGTCCAAGGAAAAATAAAAAGTTACCGGACTTTGAATGCAGTGAGTTTAGAAAAAAATAATAATTTTTAAAAAAAGGGCTTTTTTTATAAAAAAAAAAAAAAATAACAATTTTGGTATCGTTGTAACCGTGCCGACCCGCAGAAAAAATGTAATGTGTCATTTATGCTGCATAATTAATGCTCTAAAAAAAAAAAAAAAAAATCTATGGCAGAATTGATGCATTTTCTGTCCCTACGATCATAAAAAAAAAATAAATAAATAAAAGTTTTACAATGTAGTCTATGTACCCAAAATGGCACCAATAAAAACTACAGTTCGCCACGCAAAAAACAAGCCCTTATACGGCCGCGTCGACGGAAAAATAAGTAAAAAATACCAAAAATCGTTTGGTCCTCAATGCCAAAATAGGCCATGTCCTTAAGGGGTTAAACTTATTATTTATTTATTTATTTTCTTTTTGAAGTCCCCATAGGGCACTTCGGATTGTTTGATAGCTTATAAAATATAAAACAATACTTCAGCTTAGCAGCATATTGTATTTCAGCAGGCATTTTATTAAGCCCTGCCACAGACAGGACCTAATAGATAAACAGCCATGGTGGTAAAATGCTGCGGTTTCAAACGCATGTATGAGAATGGCCTTAGGAGACAAAGAAATGTAATATAAAAGCCCTTCTCTTTGTAGCATAATCCTATTACTAATCACCAAGGCAGAAAAACAAATCAGTGTAAGGGCTCCTTCCCATGAATGGATTTCCGCCACGTAATTCGCGGCGAAAATCCGCGGCGTTGCCTGCAGCTATTAGGTTCTATTGAACCTAATAGCGGAATTCCACCCGCGGCATGCTCTAATTGCCGCGGGTGTACGCGCGGACTGCTTCCATTGTAGTCAATGGAAGCCGTCGGTCCCGCTATCTTCCGCTGTAGCACAGCGGAAGATATCGTGAAACCGCTTGCCCGCCCACCGCCAGCCGCGTCATATGACGCGGCAGGCGCGTCACGTGACGCTGCAGTGCGTGATGCGGTCTATTGCGCATGCGTGTCGAAGCGTCATGCAGGACGGAAGACGCTGGATCCGCAGGTAAGTATTGGGGTCTCTGGGGGGGCGCCGTGACGGGCTCCGCCGCAGAATTCCGCGGCGGAGCCCGTCATGGCCGTGTGCAGCCGGCCTAAACCACTGTATGTAGAACAAAATCGTTTTTATGAGTGTATATATAAAATATGAACGACATAGAATCAATCTACACTCATCATATTGACAACTTCTGGATTGGATTCAGTTGTACCAAATGTCCCTCTATTAGTGGCCTGCGCATTCTATTTGGTGACACAATCTTGTATGTTGGTGTGTTCGGGCAATTTGTTAACCTTCTAAAATTAAAAGTTATGTTTTATATACAATCTCAATAATCAGAACAGTGAAAGTAAAAATTCCTATTACAAACCTTGCACAAAAGATTGACTGTTTTCAGGTTCCTAAATGGCATATTTAGACCTCATGTCCACGGGCAAAAGAAGAATTAAAATCCGCAGCAGATTTTAACTCTTCTCCTGCCCGTGGATCCGCACCCCATAGGGATGCATTGACCACCCGCGGGGTAGATAAATACCCGCGGATGGTCAATAAAAGGGATTTAAAAAAAAATGGAGCATGAAAAAATCTGGACCATGCTCCATTTTTGTGCGGGTCTCCCGCGGGGACGGCTCCCGCAGGCTTCTATTGAAGCCTATGGAAACCGCCCGGATCCGCGGGAGACCTAAAATAGGAATTTAAAAGTATTTACTCATCCGGAGCGGGCGGGGAAGGTCTTCTCTTCCTCACGGCCGGATTTTTCTTGCTTCGGCTCGGGGGATGTGCCCGGCGCATGCGCGCGGCACCCCGTGACGAGTTCATCCGCCGGCCGAAAAAGAAGATCCGGCCGTGAGGAAGAGAAGACCTTCCCGGCCCGCGGCGGGTGAGTTAATTCTTTTAAATTCCTATTTTCAGCGCTCATGTCCGCGGGGCAGGAGGGACCCGCTGCAGATTCTCCATGTAGAATCCGTAGCGGGCCTGATTTTCCCCGTGGACATGAGGCCTAAAAGTTATGTTTTATATGCAATCTCAATAATCAGAACAGTGAAAGTAAAAATCCTATTACAAACCTTGCACAAAAGGTTGACTGTTTTCAGGTTCCTAAATGGAATATTTAATAGATTTATAAACTACATTAGGTTTATTTATGGAAAATGGAGATTGCAAAGACAGCATACAATGGGCAGGCAGTCACATAAACAGAGAAGCACAAAAGGTTCAGCGCGGTGCAAGAAGCTTATCAGGGCAATGTGCAGAACAAATCAATGGAGATAGATCCATAAATGTTAGAATCATCACGGCAGTCTCCATTGTGTGTATGAAAGCTTGCTCATTATTCTCAAATGCACTTCACAATAAAGTCTTATATGAACAGGAAAACCTGAAAACCTGAACTGAACACCTAAGTGCATTGTGGTAATAAATACATCAAAATCAAGGCCACCTGCACACGGGAGCCCGCAGAGTAAACCGGGGTTACCCTGGCCGCGCGTACCTGTCTTCTTTCTTCTTTTTACTGTACTGCAGATGGTCCAGACGGCTAGCTGTTAGATATTAGCAGTACAGATTTTGTTTTTCAAATGTTAATTTTTCCGGCGCCATAGCTAGGCGATGACACGAGTCCCACGATCTTTCCGCTTCAATGGAAACCGTCCGTCCAGAGCTGGCAGGAAAATGGAGCATGCTGTGATTTTTTTCCCCCGCGAGCGGAAAATGCAAATGATTTCTGCTCGTCTGCAGGAAGAAGTTGTTCTCCATAGGGTATAACAAATAGTATTTGCTGCGGATTTTCCGCAACGTGAAACCGCCTGTGTGCAGCCAGCCTAAGAGATGCTTATGGTACTTCTCTAAAATGACACAGCGTTAGAAACCTAAGGCCTCATGTCCACGGGGAAAATCAGGCCCGCTACGGATTCTACATGGAGAATCTGCAGCGGGTCCCTCCTGCCCCGCGGACGTGAGCGCTGAAAATAGGAATTTAACCCATTCCCGCTGCAGGGCGTAAGTTTACGTCCTGGGAGCGGGGTACTTCCCGCAACAGGGCGTAAACTTACGTCCTGGAGATAGCGCGGGATCACATATGATCCAGCGCTATCCCGCAGCGGGAGCCGGCTGTCAGTCACAGCCGGCGTCTTGCTGCAGCAGCGGGGGGACATCGGAGATGCGCCCGCCACTTTTAACCCCTTCCCTGCCGCGATCTAAGTAGATCGCGGCAGGGGAAGAGTTCACAGCGGGAGCGCGGCTCCCTCTGTGTCTCCGGCCGGAACTCGCGATGTCATCGCGAGAGCCCGGCCTGTCACCATGGCAACAGGACGCCAGACACTGGCGTCCTGTATTGCCTATGCCTGAGATCGCTGTATGAGCGATAAGGCATGGGAGAGCAGTAGCTCTGCCATGCCTTATACCAGCGATCATCAGGGCAGTGGTTAAAGTCCCTCAGAGGGACACAAACAGTGTGAAAAAAAGAAAGATTTAAAAAATGAATTAAAAAAAATGTAAAAAAAAGAGTAAAAAAAACATTTTTTATGCTTTTTCTCAGACTAGCATAAAAAAAGGTAAAAAAAAAATAAAACCCCACATATTTGGTATTGTCGCGTCCGTAACGATGCGTACAATAAGTTGCACATGCTTTTGATTGTGCACCGAAAAAAACGCTAAAAAAAAAGCTAAAAAACTGAGGCAAAATGCTCATTTTTAGCATTTTGCCTCACTAAAAACGCAATAAAAGTGATCAAAAAAGTCGTATGTACGCTAAAATGGTACCAATAAAATCTACAGCTCGTCTCGCAAAAAATAAGCCCTCATAGAGCTCTGTACATCAAAAAATAAAAAAGTTACGTGACTTTGAATGCAGCAATTTAGAATAGAAAAAAGATTTCCAAAAAAAAGGGTTTTTATTGCAGAAAAGTGGGAAAACCTAAAAGAAATGTTAGAATTTTGGTATCGTTGTAACCGTACCGGTCTGCAGAAAAAATGGAAAGTCTCATTTATGCTGCATGATTAACGGTGTAAAAAAAAAATTAAAAAATCTATGGCAGAATTGATGCGTTTTCTCTCTCTGCTATCATTAAAAAAAAAAAAAAATTTACAATATAGTCTATGTACCCAAAATTGGCATCGATAAAAACTACAGTTCGCCACGCAAAAAACAAGCCCTCATACGGCCGCGTCCACGGAAAAATAAAAAAGTTATAGCTTTTGAAAAATGGAGATGGAAAAATACCAAAAAATCGCTTGGTCCCCACGCCAAAATAGGCCATGTCATGAAGGGGTTAAAAGAATTTACTCATCCGGAGCGGGCGGGGAAAGTCTTCTCTTCCTCATGGCCGGATCTTCTTTTTCGGCCGGCGGATGAACTCGTCACGGCTGCGGCACGTCGACGGCGCGCGCATGCGCCGGGCACATCCGCCGAGCCGAAGCAAGAAAGATCCGGCCGTGAGGAAGAGAAGACCTTCCCCGCCCACTCCGGATGGGTAAATTCTTTTAAATTCCTATTTTAGGTCTCCCGCGGATCCGGACGGCTTCCATAGGCTTCAATAGAAGCCCGCGGGAGACCCGCACGAAAATGGAGCATGGTCCAGATTTTTTCATGCTCCATTTTTTTAAAATCCCTTTTATTGACCATCCGCGGGTATTTATCTACCCCGCGGGTGGTCAATGCATCCCTATGGGGTGCGGATCCGCGGGCAGGAGAAGAGTTAAAATCTGCTGCGGATTTTAATTCTTCTTTTGCCCGTGGACATGAGCCCTTAAGGTATGGGAAGAGTCCAGCCACCTGTTCCATATCTTGAAAAACGTTTCTGGGAAATCTCTATGTGCATATATGGATTTAATAAAGTAATTGTTGATAAACTCTACTTGCATATAAGTCTGCCAAAACAATCTCCCACAAACATCCTTTAAATAAAGACCAAGACCCTGCGTGACTGTTGGTTGAATTCTCCATGGCTGCACTTTTCTTTTTTACAAAATACACATATTTAAACAATTTACAGAGTATAATAATAGACTAGGATAAAGGTTGATATGATGGTGCCTCAAAAATAATTACATCAGAGTTTTGTCGCTGGGTGAATGATACCACGTGGAATCTTGGTGTACAACAGAGCCAATTTCACCGGGGATTATCTGAGTGGCTAAAAGACAAACTTGCCAGAGTGGAGACTCCCAATAACCTGGAAGGCTTCATCCAGTTATGCATCCAGATTGACCAAAGACTTTCCGAGCAGCGAAAGAAGAGACTGTGGGGTTCAGGCATCAGCACCCTGTACTTCCTCAGTCAATCGACGTTGAGTCCCAACCGAAGGACTGAAGCCGCTCCTGAAACCATGCAATTCGACGTCATCTGCAAATCTCTCTCCACCATGGAAAAGGAAAGGAACTGGGCTGAAAATCTGTGCTCTTATTGTGGGAGCTCAGGACATTATGCCCTAAACTGTTCAAACAAGCTCCAAAGGACTTTCGCCTTAGCCCATGTTAAGCCTATGGCCAATTCAGTTGTCATGAAACAAGGGGATGCTACCAAACACACCTTTGCACCGGTAGTTCACAATGGTGTGGAAACCCTTCCCCAACTCCACCATTTGTCATCCCAATTGAGATTGTAAAGGGCGATTAGAAGACACAGTGCTCAGCAATGTTGGATTCAGGAGCGGGGGGGGGGGGTGACTTCATGGACTTAACATTCGCTTGTGACAAAGACATTGCAACCAGCCTCAAGTCCATACCAATAGATATGGAAACCGTGGATGGGTCACCCTTGTCTTCAGGTTCCGTCACGCAGGAGACAATTGAACTGGAGCTCCACATGAACCCCGACCATCAAAAAACCATCAGCTTCCAACTGATGTCATCCCCTAAATTTCCAGTGATTCTTGGGATTCCCTGGTTTTCTACCCATAATCCCTGTATCAACTGGGAAACCAAGACCATTGCCTTCCCCTCAGAATACTGTAAGGAAAGCTGACAGATGGCACCATCCACCCCTAAGCTAGTACAGGACCTTGAGGATGATCAACAAGACTTAGAGAAATTACCAGTTCACTACCAGACGTTCAAGGATGTTTGCAGTAAGAAGAAAGCTGACCAGTTGCCACCTCACACCCGTATGACTGTCCTATTGAGCTGCTCCCAGGATCTTCTATTCCATTTGGGCGCATCTTCAACTTTGCTGAACCAGAGTTAGGGGCCCTTCGGGAACATCTGGATGAAAATCTAAAGCAGGGCTTCATCGGGTCTTCTTCCTCATCAGCAGGAGCATCCATTTTCTTTGTTAAAAAGAAGGATTCTACTCTTTACATGCCCTTCCATGCATCGATTACCGAAAACTAAACAAGATTATCATGAATTGCTATCCTCTCCCGTTAATCCCAGAACTGCTGGAGAGGCTTCAGGCAGCCAAGGTCTTTACCAAACTGGACCTTAGAGGAGCATATAACCTGGTGCAGATCCATCCTAGAGACAAGTGGAAGACAGCCTTCAGAATAAGATATGGACACTTCGAATCCCTAGTGATGCTGTTCGTTCTCTGCAATGCTCCCGCTACCTTCCAGCACTTTATCAATGTTGTGTTTCGAGACCTGTTGGATCATTTCGTAGTGGCATATCTTGATGACATCCTCATATTCTCTGACAATTTGGAGGAACATCGCGGACACGTGCGGGTGGTCTTGGAATGACTCCAAAAGAATTAACTGTATATCAAGTTAGAGAAATAAGAGTTCTGCCTGAAAGCGCTGCGGAATAAGCTGGTGCTATACAAATAAAGATTATTATTATTATTAGCAAACCCCCAAACAATTCCTGGGATACATTATCTCCCCAGGAAGCTTAAGTATGATTAAATATCGCAGCAAGATTAAAGCCATCCTAGATTGGCCCATTCCAAGAAATTTGAAAGTAGTACAGCGCCTGATTGGTTTAGCGAATTTCTACAGACGATTTTTCAAGGACTTCTCAAAGGTCACCTCTTGTATCACCTCCCTCACAAAGAAAGCACACACATTTTTCTGGTCCCCAGAGGCACAAGCCACTTTTGAGAAAATTAAGACTCTGTTTACATCAACTCCAGTACTGATCCACCCAAACCCAGAATTGCCTTTTGTCGTGGAGGTGGATGCATGCCTCTAACTCTGCTGATGGAGCCATCCTGTCACATCGAGTCAGAGATAGGATGCAGCTTTATCCTTGTGCATTTCTGTCCTATTCCCTATCACCTGCAGAGAAAAACTATGATGTCGGGAACAAGCAACTGCTGGCCATCAAAGTGGTTTTCACCAAATGGAGACACCTCTTGGAAGGAGCCCATCATCAAGTAGAGCTGCTTACTGACCATAAAAACTTAGAATTCCTCTGTTCTGCCAAGAGGTTATCTGCAAGACAGGCATGATGGGCCCTATTCTTCTCCTACCGCCCAGGTTCCCGAAATGGCAAGGCAGATGCATTGTCCAGGATATTTTCAGACCACACAATTCTGTCTTCAGAATTGATTAGGTATCCTGCATTCAGAGGACCTCTTAACAAAGTTTAAAAGAGGCTACGATAGTGACTTTTTTCTGAATTGTCTGATGGAGAATACCACACCCAGCCAGCTCAATTAAACCATACCTGTGACGGTGTGCACAAGGAAGCCTGTAGAACCACAGGTCCCAAATGAACAACCTTAATATCTTATTTGAGAATGGACTCTGGAGACAGGGACATCAATTATATATGACACCAAAGCTGGTCCACTTGAGGTCCTCAAACTAATCCATGACTCTAAACTTAATGGTCACCTTGGGGGTCACAAAGACCTTGGAACTTCTACTTCAATTTTTTGGAGGCCCAACTGCAGGAAGGATGTAAAGATATATATTACCTATTGTGAAATATGGAGGTTCAATCAAGCAAGGATCGTATATCATCACTTGAGAAAGACATATTGGAAATTATTCCTCTGTCAGAATGGGAGTCCATACGTGATAAAAAGGAGACATTCCTGAAACATAAGGAGGAATTAGAATGCACAAAAAAATCGAAGTGGTTCCGCGATATGATAAGTTTCTTTTCTACTCAGCCGACCACTTTTGTTGCTCAGTCCGACCCCCGTGAGGGTTTCCCATTGGCTGGTGTCAGACTGCGCAACAGAAGTAGGTTTCAGCCTTCTACCTCCGACCCCGTTGTGGAAGTATTTTCAAAATTGGTTAGTGATGATGTGAGTAAACTTCGCGCTGATGTGCTGCGACGAGGTAATAATATGTCTTGTAATCTCACCAGAAGTGAAAACCAAGCATTAGGGGTATTGTCTGATGATAAAAATGTGATAGTAAAACCTGCCAATAAAGGCGGAGCGATTGTAATCATGGACACCGTACACTATTGTGAGGAAATATACAGACAACTTAATGACTCTGATGTCTATGAGAAATTGAATAATAACCCCACTCACCGTTTACAGATACAAATTTGGATTATGTTACATGATGCTTTAATCGCTGACACCATTGATAAGCTTTTAGAAAAATTCTTGGATAATCTACACCCAGTAGTACCCACATTGTACACTCTACCAAAAATACATTAACCCCTTAGTGACGAAGCCTGTTTGCGCCTTAGTGACGGAGCCAAATTTTGGAAATCTGACATGCGTTGTTCAACGTAGCATAACTCCGTAAAGGCTTTACATATCCAAGTGATTCTGACATTGTTTTTTCGCCACATGTTGTACTTCATTTTGGTTGTAAAAAGAGACCGATATAATTTGTGTATATTTATTAAAAGTACCAATATTGGAAACATTTTGAAAAAATTGTCATTTTTTAAAATTTTCAACTGTAATATCTCAAATATGTCCAAACATACGGTACAAATTTTTGATAAGATATATATTTCCATCTGTTTACTTTATTCTGAATGCACACTTGAAAAACTTTTGTGTTTTTTTTAACCATTTATAGGACGTACAAATTTAAAGGGGTTGTCTCACGCCGAAACAGGTTTTTTTTTTTTATTCAATAGGCCCCCCATTCGGCGCGAGACAAACCCAAGGGATGGGTTAAAAAGAAAAAAAAGTTTATTACTTACCCGAATCCCCGCGCTGCGGCGACTTTCTTCCTTTACCAAGATGGCCGCCGGGATCTTCACCCACGATGCACCGCGGGTCTTCTCCCATGGTGCATCGTGGGCTCTGTGCGGTCCATTGCCGATTCCAGCCTTCTGATTGGCTGGAATCGGCACACGTGACGGGGCGGAGCTACGAGGCACGAGCGGCCCCATTCACCAGGGAGAAGACCGGACTGCGCAAGCGCGTCTAAAAACGCCAGAAGACAGGGATTTTAGACGGATCCATGGCGACGGGGACGCTAGCAACGGAGCAGGTAAGTGAATAACTTCTGTATGGCTCATAATTAATGCATGATGTATATTAGAAAGTGCATTAATATGGCCATACAGAAGTGCTGAACCCCACTTGATTTCACGAGACAACCCCTTTAACATTACTTTTCAGCATTTTGAGGAACACTTTGTTTTCCTGCACCAAGCCAAGTTTGCAAAGGCTCATGAGTGTCAGAATAATAGATACCCCCCCCAAATGACCCCATTTTAAAAACTACACCCCTTAATGTATTCACTGAGGGGTGTCATGAGTATTTTGACCCTACCAGTTTTTTTCAGGAATTAATTCAATTTAGAAGAGAAAAAATAAAATTTCATAGTTTTGCAAATATGTCATTTTAAAGACATATTTTTTTCCTATATTGCCCATGAAAATGAGGATTTACACCCCAAAATGGATACCCCCGTTTCTCCTGTGTTCAGAAACATACCCATTGTGGCCCTAATCTTATGTCTGGATGCACAACGGGACCCAAAATGAAAGGAGTAGTCGGTGTCTTTCAGAACATAAATTTTGCTTGAAGGCGTATTAGGCCCACAGCACTTTTGTAGAGCTCTTGAGCGGCCAAAACCAAAGAGAACCCCAACAAGTGACCCCATTTTGAAAACTAGACCCCTTAGCGAATTTATCTAGGGGTGTACTGCCCATTTTGACCCCACAGTTTTTGAATGAATTCAAGCAAAGCAAAAGGAAAAAAATGTGATTTTCGTTTTTTTGCCAATTCTGTCGTTTTAAAAACTGCTTTTTTGGTACAGCACACATATGAATGAAGACTTGCTCCCCAAAATGGATACCCCTGTTTGTCCCGTGTTCAGAGACATACCCATTGTGGCCCTAATCTTTTGTCTGGATGCACAACGGGGCCCAAAATGAAAAAAGTAGTCGGTGGCTTTCAGAACAGAAATTTAGCATGAAGGTGATTTAGGCCCCATTGCCCACTTGTAGAGCCCTTGAGCGGCCAAAACGACAGAGAACCCCCACAAATGACCCCATTTTGAAAACTAGACCCCTTAACGAATTAATCTAGGGGTGTACTGTGTATTTTTACCCTACAATTTTTGAATAAATCTAAGCAAAGCAGTAGGAAAAAAATTACAATTTTCATTTTTTTTTTGGCATTTGTATCAATTTAAAAACAGGTTTTTTTGTACAGCACACATAGGAATGAAGACTTTCACCCCAAAATGGATACCCCTGTTTGTCCCGTGTTCAGAACCATACCCCTTGTGGCCCTAATCTACTTAAAGGACACATGGCTAGGCCTATAATGGAAGGAGCACCCGTTTGATTTCAGGGTACAACGGAATAAATTCCAGGCCCCATTGCCCACTTGTAGAGCCATTGAGTGTCCAAAACGATAGAGAACCGCCACAAATGACCCCATTTTGAAAACTAGACCCCTTATCAAATTCATCTAGGGGTGTACTGCATATTTTGACCCCAAAGTATTTGAATGAATCTAAGCAAAGCAAAAGGAAACAATTACGATTTTCTTTTGTTTGGCAATTTTGTCAATTTAAAAACTGTTTTTTTTTGTACAGTTTACATAGGAATGAAGATGTTCACCCCAAAATGGATACCCCTGTTTGTCCCGTGTTCAGAACCATACCCCTTGTGGCCCTAATCTACTTAAAGGACACATGGCTAGGCCTATAATGGAAGGAGCACCCGTTTGATTTCAGGGTACAACGGGATAATTTCCAGGACCCATTGCCCACTTGTAGAGCCATTGAGCGTCCAAAACGATAAAGAACCCCCTCAAATGACCCCATTTTAAAACCTAGACTCCTTAATGAATTCATCTAGGGGTGTATTGCATATTTTGACCCCACATTATTTGATTAAATCTAAGCAAAGCAGAAGGAAAAAAATTACGATTTTCATTTTTTTGGCAATTTTGTCAATTTAAAAACTGGTTTTTTTGTACAGTTTACATAGGAATGAAGATGTTCACCCCAAAATGGATACCACCGTTTGTCCCGTGTTCAAAATCATACCCATTGTGGCCCTAATCTACTTATAGGACACATGGCTAGGCCTGTAATGCAGGGAACACCCGTTGGATTGCAGGGCACAACTGAATAAATCCCAGGCCCCATTGTTCATTTGTACGGAATAAAAATTGACTCCCTAAAAATCCCCCTCCCTCCGCGCCCTTTTCGGCGTTCCCCAAATCTTAGATAAAAGTAATAATGTGAACTGTGTGGTATTTCCGAAGACAGGGGTAATTACGGAGGCTGGTTGGGATGGGTACATGGGGCAATAAAACCGTGTATCCCCCCTCCTCTCATGCTTTTTGGGGGTCATTTCTTGACCTCAGTGGTGGGTATGGGGTGTAAAAAGTGGTGCTCTGTGAGTCTCCGTAAGCTTGATGAGGTGCAGCGGTCTCGCACAGAAGACGCTCAACAAGCTGCTCCTGGAACTGCAGGAAGGCAAGCGTTCCCGGGGCTTCTTGTAAATTGCGTATTACAGGTAGCGGTCTGAATAATGCCGGGCTCATGCAGCCGTAGGTGGAATCCGCTTGCGGAGGCCCGCAGTGGATCCCAGCTGTGAGCCCGGCTGTGACCCTGCGTACGGCCGCCTATTGTACTGCGCATAACTGCCTACTCACATGGGCGGTCATTCGCAGTACTTTTTTTTTGTTTGTATTTCCCGCACCGTCGATTAGCGATGACGCGGGTACCCGCAGCCCGTATACAATGTAGTTGCGTATGGGCTGCGGGTATATCCGCGACCATGGAGCACCATGGGCTCTATGCTGCGGATAGCCACGGTAAAATAGAACCTGCTGCGTTCTCTTTTCTGCGAGTGGATTACAACATTCCGACCCGCTAATGTGAGCGGAATTGTGTAATCCAATGCGATTGATCTGCGTATTACCGCGGATCAGACGCATGCGGAATCCGTAATTCCTATCCGGTCATGTGAGACCGGCCAAAGGTAGATCGCTACCTTTTTATCACGTGACCGGGGACCGCTCAACGAGGCCACCCGTCACTGCTCCAGGCTCTCGGCGACCGTTGGTCGCTGGGAGCAAGGAGATTTTAAATTTCCTGTGCTCCCCGACTCCTGCGCATGTGTTCGCTGTTTTGCCGGGAAAGTACACGGAGGAAGATCACGTCGGGGTGCAAATACGGAGGCCTCTGGTAAAAAGTTTCATCTCCTCTCACCGATCGCATCGGTGAGGGGAGATGAAGCTTCACTTTTTTTTTACGTGATCGCCATTATCCATTGGATAACGGCGAACACGTGACGAGGAACCGCTCACCGTGGCCCCCCGTGAAATCTCCAGGCTCTCGGCTAAGTTTTGTAGCCAGGAGCAGGGAGATTTTAAATTATCCTGGCAATCCACGGGTTTTGCGCATGCGTCCGCCACTGTGGCGACGGGCGCGTGCGCAGAAGCTGGGGTAAGGTTTGCGGATAAATCCGCGGGCCTTAGGTACGTCATTTCATCCTCCCTCACGGATACGATCCGTGGGGGGAGATGTAATGCAAGCTTTTTAAACTTTTTTTTTAACTTTTTAAAACTTTTTAAAAACTTTTTTTTTTACTTTTACACTTTTTTTTTCACTTTTTACACTTTTTTTTTTTACTTTACATGATCACTGCTATCCATTGGATAACAGTGATCATGTCCCCGGTATAATCTCTCTGTTCCTGGCTGCACATAGCAGCCAAGAGCAGAGGGATTTTAAATATACCGGGACTCGAGCCCATCTATGCACGCGCCCGATGTCAATCATCGGGCGCGCATGCGCAGATGGGGATTCGGGTCCCGGGACATCGGGGAGGACTTAGGTGAGTATTTTCACCTCCCCTCATGGATCCGATCCATGAGGGGAGGTGAAACTGACTTTTTTTAAAAACTTTTTCGCGATCGCCGCGATCGCGTGCCCGGGGACCACTCACAGTGGTCCCCGGTAACACCTCCTGGTTCCCGGCTACCTTCAGGAGGGACACCGCCGACAAGCCAGGTGAGAATTTTCAGCTGCTCTGATGGATCCGATCCATCAGGGCAGCTGAATATCTAACTTTTTACGCACTTTTCTTTACTTTTTTGCGATCGCCGCTATCCACTGGATAGCACCGATCGCAATGATGGGGGGGACTGCCCGCATCCTGGGACGACAGCTCCATGCTGTCGGCTACCTGCGGGCACCGACAGCATGGAGCTGTCACGTCCTCAGGCAAGTGGGCATCAATCCAAAGAGGATGCATAAAACTACGTCCTCTAGGATTAAAACCCACTTACTGAGGACGTAGTTTCCCGATGGGGCAGTCGTTAAGGGGTTAAAGTTTGACACAACCACCTGGTTGGCCTATAGTGTCTGGCTGTAAATCTTTGTTTAGCCCTATTGCGCAATTCTTGGACAAAATCCTTCAACCATTCGCCGAAGGTGCTAAGTCCCATGTGAGAGACACCACGGATGTTTTGAATAAAATCTCGAATATGACAATTAGTAATTCTACCATTCTAGTTACACGAGATGTAACCTCTTTGTATACCTCAATTACACATCAGAAAGGAATTGCAGCTATGCAACACTATTTGGACAATTCTGACTTCCCTCCAGGCTCCTCGCGGCTGCCCTGTCGCTGCTTGAGTACATCCTCACGAACAATTATTTTTTGTTTGAGGGGGTGTACTACCGGCAGCGGCGGGGGACCGCGATGGGCTCAAACATGGCACCTACGTATGCCAGCGCATATATGCATCATTTTGAGGAAGAATTCGTTTATATCTCTGTACATGCTGATAAGATCTTAAGCTGGCAACGTTATATCGACGATATATTCGTCCTATGAGAGGGCTCTGAGGCCCAACTTTGTGAATTTTTTCAAACTCTTAACTCCATTCGTCCGGAGTTGAAGTTCACATTGTCACACTCTGACACCTAGATACAATTTCTCGATGTGACTGTGAAAAAGTGTGGGGCTAGCCTTAAAACTGATCTCTATATAAAATCCACAGACCGTAACAACTTGCTTGTTTACGATAGTTTACATCCTGAAACCATGAAGAACTCCCTTCTGTGGAGTCAGTGGTTACGCATCAGACGGGTGACCCACGATGATTTTATAGAAACCAGACTCACGGACATGTGTAACAAATTCCTGAAGAGAGGATACCCGGAACCATTGTTACAAGAGACAAAAGCGAGGGTTATGAGATTAACACAGAATGATCTATTGAAACCAAAACCTCCTAAAAAAAACCCTTGATAGAGTACCGTTCGTTTCCACCTATAATTGTCATAGCAGGAAGATTTCTGCAATAATAAGGAAGCATAGTAACATAGTAACATAGTTCGTAAGGCTGAATGAAGACAATGTCCATCTAGTCCAGCCTGTCTAGCCTCCTGTTTTGTTGATCCAGAGGAAGGCAAAAAACCCCAAGAGCAGAAGCCAATTAGGGGAAAAATTCCTTCCTGACTCCCTAATGGCAATCAGACTGTTCCCTGGATCAACCCTCTAATAGTTCCTACCTGCCTGTATACCCGGATTAACAAATAATCTTAGATTTATAGCCTATAATATCCTTCCGCTCTAGAAAGACATCAAGTCCCCTTTTAAACTCCTCTAAGGATTTTGCCATCACTACGTCCTCAGGCAGAGAGTTCCACAGTCTAGCTGCTCTAACAGTAAAGAATCCCTTTCTATGTTGGTGATGGAACCTGCTTTCCTCTAAATGTAGCGGATGCCCTCTTGTTACCGTTGCAGTCCTGGGTATAAACAGATCCTGGGAGAGATCCTTGTGTTGTCCCCTCATGTACTTATACATGGTTATTTGGTCGCCTCTTAACCTTCTTTTTTCTAGAGTAAATAGTCCCAATTTGGATAGTCTCTCTGGGTATTCCAGTCCCGTCATTCCATGAATTAGTTTAGTTGCCCTTCTTTGAACCCCCTCCGATACCGTAACATCTTTCCTGAGCACCGTTGACCAGAACTGTACGCAGTATTCCATGTGAGGCCTGACAAGTGCCTTATATAATGGAAGGATAATGTTCTCGTCCTTCGCCCCTATACCTCTTTTAATGCATCCCAAAACTTTATTTGCCTTTGCAGCAGCTGATTGGCATTGGTTACTCCAGTTTAGTCTATAGTCCACTAGTACCCCCAGGTCTTTTTCCATATCACTTTTCCCTAGCGGTACCCCATTAAGCGAATATTGGTAACATCCATTCTTGCTGCCCATGTGCATAACCTTACATTTATCAACATTGAACTTCATTTGCCATTTTTCTGCCCAAGCCCCCAGCTTATCTAGGTCCGTTTGTAGCTGCACATTGTCCTCCATTGCATTAATTATATAGTTTTTGTATAGTTTTGTGTCATCTGCAAATATTGAAATTTTGCTGTGCAGCCCCTCTATCAGGTCGTTGATAAACAGAATGGGGCCCAATACTGAACCTTGTGGCACCCCACTAGTGACTGTGGCCCAATCGGAGTATGAGCCATTTATTACCACCCTCTGCTTTCTATCATTGAGCCAATTTTTAACCCAATTACACACGTTTTCGCCCAGTCCGAGCTGTCTCATTTTGTATATTAGCCTATTATGTGGCACGGTGTCAAACGCTTTAGAGAAGTCCAGATATACGAGATCAATAGACTCTCCCAGGTCCAGCTTAGAGCTTACTTCATCGTAGAAACTGATCAGATTTGTCTGACATGAGCGACCCTTCATGAATCCATGCTGGTGAGGAGTTATTCCCTTGTTCTCCTTGAGGTGCTCATCGATGGCTTCTCTCAGAATCACCTCGAAAATTTTTCCCGTTACTGAAGTGAGACTTACCAGCCTGTAGTTGCCAGGCTCACTTTTGGTCCCCTTTTTATAAATTGGAACCACGTTGGCAATGCGCCAATCCAATGGTACAACACCGGTCTTAATAGTGTCTAGAAATATTAGGTATAGCGGCCTAGCTATCTCATCACTTAGTTCCTTTAGTATCCTTGGGTGTATTCCATCTCGGCCTGGCGATTTATCGATTTTAATCTTCTTTAACCTGTTCCGCACTTCCTCCTGCGTTAGGTATGACATATTTTGCGAGGGGTTTATTTTATTCCCCTGTATCTCGTGTGGCATTACCTTTTCGTTTGTGAATACGCTTGAAAAGAAACTATTTAATAGATTTGCCTTCCCTCCATCATCTTCAATGATTTCCCCTGCATTATTTATTAAAGGGCCAGTGCTCTCCCTGCAAATCCTTTTGCTGTTAATATAGTTGAAAAATAGTTTCAGGTTGTTTTTGCTCTCTTTGGCGATCAGTCTTACCGCCTCCTCCTTGGCAATTTTGATCGTATCTTTGCATATTTTGTTTTTTTCCCTGTACGATTTTAGCGCTTCTTCGCTGCCTTCTTGCTTTAGAAGTTTGAACGCTTTCTTTTTTTCGTTTATTGCCCCTCTTACCGTCTTGTCGAGCCACATTGGTTTCCTTTTAGTTGAGATTCTTTTATTTTTAAAGGGAATGAACTGCTCACATGAGGCGATTAGGATCCTTTTGAACTTTTCCCATTTGTCCTCCGTACTGGCATTTTTGAGGATGTTGTCCCAATTAATGTTACCGATAGTAGTTCTAAGCTGATCAAATTTTGCTTTACTAAAGTTTAGTTTGTTTGTCGCTCCCTGATAAGGCTTCTTATTGAATGACAGCTGGAAGTTGATTATATTGTGGTCACTGTTCCCCAAGTGCCCCTCAACCTGTACCCCCTTTATTCGGTCCGGTTTGTTAGTACTAGGTCCAGAGTGGCCCTCCCTCTTGTTGGTTCCTGCACCAGTTGGTTCAGATAATTATCTTTAAAGGAGATGTCTCGAGGAAGCAGTTAATTTTTTTTTTTTGCCCAGTCCCCCCCATTAAACACACATTACTAAGCCCCCCTGTAAATGACATTTCTAGCTGGTTCGTACTTACCGTTCCAGCGTTTCAGCAAGTTATAAAAGTTTCCTCAAGATGGCCGCCGGCTCTTTCCCAGTCGCTCGCTGCAGCCCGACGTGCGCGCTCCCGAGACGCCGCCAGCTGTGTCTCCATGGCAACCGGACGCATCGCAGCCGCCGACCAGACGCCCCGCAGCCGCCGACCAGACAGCAGGTAACCGGCGCTAGCCCCCGGCTCCCCAGCGCTAGCTCCCCCGGCGCAGCGACAGCCCCCCCCATCGCAGCGACAGCCCCCCCGGCCTAGCGCTAGCTCCCCCGGCGCAGCGACAGCCCCCCCGGCCTAGCGCTAGCTCCCCCGGCCTAGCGACAGCCCCCCCGGCCTAGCGACAGCCCCCCCGGCCTAGCGACAGCCCCCCCGGCCTAGCGCTAGCTCCCCCGGCGCAGCGACAGCCCCCCCGGCCTAGCGCTAGCTCCCCCGGCGCAGCGGCAGCCCCCCCCGGCGCAGCCCGGCGCAGCGGCAGCCCCCCCCGACCCATCACTTACCTGGGAGGCTTCTCGGGGCTGCTGGGCTGGGCTGGGCTGGTCTTCTCCGCTGGGCAGCTCCAGTTTCTGCACCTTCCTCTAACAGAGGATGGTGCAGAATGGCCGCTTCAGCGCGCTCCCGAGCAGTGACAGCTCGTCTGCGCATGCGCAGAAGAGCTGTAGCGGGGAGCACACTGAAGCGGCTCGTGCTGAATGGAGAAGACCGGACTGCGCAAGCGCGTCTAAAAAAGCAAGCTGCCGGCGAATTTAGACGGAACCATGGAGACGAGGACGCTAGCAACGGAGCAGGTAAGTGGAATAACTTCTGTATGGCTCATATTTAATGCACGATGTATATTACAAAGTGCATTAATATGGCCATACGGAAGTGTATAACCCCACTTGGTTTCGCGAGACCACCCCTTTAATTACTCTCAAGAACTTATCACCCCTGTGAGATTTGCAGGTCTCATTTTCCCATATTATATCTGGATAATTAAAGCCCCCCATTATAATTACTTCATTGCGGTTTGACACCTCTTCTATCTGCCTTAATAGTAAATTTTCAGTTTCTTCTGTTGCTTTTGGTGGTCTATAGAAGACCCCTATCAGGATTTTGTTATTTTTTCTTCCCTGTATTTCTACCCACAGAGATTCCACCTGTTCTTCTCCTACCCCTATGTCCTCCTGTAGTCTCGGATTTAACTTCGATTTGACGTACAGACATACCCCTCACCCTTTCTGGTTCCTTCGGTCTCTTTTGAAGAGATTGTACCCCTGTAAATTCGCCGCCCAATCACACTTATCATCAAGCCATGTTTCCGCTATTCCAACTATATCATAACTCTCATCAGTCATTCTTGCTTCAAGCTCACCCACTTTACCAATCAGACTTCGTGCATTTGTGGTCATACAATTGATATCGTTATTTTTGTTTTTTAAATTCATTTTGTTGTTATTCGTACTAATGGCTGACCTCACATTTCTAACTGTACTAACCCCCCCTCCCCCTGCTGGACCCCCATTCCCATTTCTTTGACCCAGGTCGCTATCTACACTGGCTACCCCACTATTTCTCATTTTGCCCTCCCCCCCAGTCCCTAGTTTAAACACTCCTCCAGCCTTCTAGCCATCTTCTCCCCCAGCACAGCTGCACCCTCCCCATTAAGATGCAGCCCGTCCCTACGGTAGAGCCTGTAGCCAACAGCAAAGTCAGCCCAGTTCTCCAGGAACCCAAATCCCTCCTTCTTACACCAACTCCGGAGCCACTTGTTTACCTCCCTAAGATCCTGCTGCCTTTCTAGTGTGGCTTTAGGTACAGGTAGTATTTCCGAGAAAACTACCCTGGAGGTCCTCGCCCTGAGCTTGGACCCTAGGTCCCTGAAATCATTTTTGAGGGCCCTCCATTGACCTCTAACTTGTTCATTGGTGCCAACGTGCACCATGACCGCTGGATCCTCACCAGCCCCTCCCAGTAATCTGTCAATCCGATCCGCGATGTGTCGAACTCGAGCGCCAGGAAGACAACACACCGTTCGACGATCCCGGTCTTTATGGCAGATTGCCCTTTCTGTCCCCCTAAAAATTGAGTCCCCCACCACTAGGACCTGTCTAGCCTGCCCTGCACTCCCCGTCCCCGTCTCACTAGAGCAGTCATCCCCCTGGCGTTCAAAGGGCATGTCGTGCTGCAGCGGTGCTGGCTCTGTAATGGCATCCCACTCATCTGCCAATCTTGCAAACTTGTTGGGTTGTGCCAGTTCAGGACTAGCCTCCCTGGTTCTCTTCCCTCTATCCCTCCTTCTTTCTGTCACCCAGCTTCTTGCCTGCTCCCCCTGCTCTTCCGTAGCACCATCCGCCCCTGCCTCTACCCCAGCGAGTGCCTGCTCATTGAGCACCAAACTCCTTTCCATGATGTCAATGGCTCTCAGTGTGGCCAGTTGCCCATTTAGATCCAGGACTTGCGCTTCTAAATGTGCGACATGCACACATCTTGCGCAACAGTATGCACCCTCGATCGGCTGATCAAGGACCGCATACATTGCACAAGTAGCACACTGGATGACATTGCCAGGCATGGAGCTCATCCTAATGGGGATCTACAATTTACTTGTGGAAGCAGTGAGGATAGACTTGTTCACACTCCGCTCACACACTGTCAAGTAGCACACTGTCACCTCTGCTCAACCGCTCACACGCTGCCACTCACCTGCTGCCTCCTGCAACGACCACTCACACGCAGTCACTCACTCGCTGCCGCCTCTCCGCAACCGCTCACTCACTGACGCCTACACACAACCGCTCACTCACTGACGCCTGCACGCAACCACTCACTCACTGACGCCTGCACGCAACTGCTCACACAACAAATTTTTTTGCATTTAGAATATGACTATTCTCCCCATCTGTAATACTCTATCTCTAGCATCATATTGCTTTTCCGTTACAGCTATCCTTGACAAAGGCCTCATGTCCACGGGCAAAATAAGAATTAAAATCCGCAGCAGATTTTAACTCTTCTCCTGCCCGCGGATCCGCACCCCATAGGGATGCATTGACCACCCGCTGGTAGATAAATACCCGCGGATGGTCAATAAAAGGGATTTAAAAAAAAATGGAGCATGAAAAAATCTGGACCATGCTCCATTTTCGTGCAGGTCTCCCGCGGGGACGGCTCCCGCGGGCTTCTATTGAAGCCTATGGAAGCCGTCCGGATCCGCGGGAGACCTAAAATAGGAATTTAAAAGAATTTACCCATCCGGAGCGGACCGGGAAGGTCTTCTCTTCCTCACAGCCGCATCTTTCTTGCTTCGGCTCGGCGGATGTGCCCGGCGCATGCGCGCGGCACGTCGGCGACGTGCCGCAGCCGTGACGAGTTCATCCGCCGGCCGAAAAAGAAGATCCGGCCGTGAGGAAGAGAAGACTTTCCCCGCCCGCTCCGGATGGGTAAATTCTTTTAAATTCCTATTTTCAGCGCTCATGTCCGCGGGGCAGGAGGGACCCGCTGCAGATTCTCCATGTAGAATCCGGAGCGGGCCTGATTTTCCCCGTCGACATGAGGCCTAAGAGACTCTGCCTTGTTTTTAATTTGAGATTTTAACATCCTTTTTATTTTTTTATTAGGAATAAAGGTCCCCTTTGGTTACCATCTGAAGATCCATCCCTCCGGTTGTTCCATTTGTCCATGTCCCATTTGCTGCGCTTTTTTCCCCCTCCCACCTCCCTCTCCATTTTTTTGTACCTGTAAAAAAAAATTTGTGAGTTTTTGTATAATAAAGATTGATTTGATTGTATTTTTTTGGATTTTCTTTTTCATTTTTTCCTCTGGTGTGTATTGTTAGTGTTCCTTTTTGATGCGGATGTATTTACTGGTCTGCTTGTATGGTGCATTTATATATATGGTGATACTATTTCTTTACATATGGGGTTGATTTGATTATTAATATTTGTGATCTGTAAAAATTGAGGTTGGCATAATAGTGATATGCATATTACTATGTAGGTGGATATATCCCCACATTTATATATATGAGTTCAATAGCCACACTGTAGATGTGGATACATTTTGGGATTATAAAGTTTTGCTTAGTAGAACTCCCCGTTATATTGTCGCCCTTTGCGGCAGTTATGCGATTCGATAGCTTTGGACATCCGGCTGGTATGTACGTAGTCTTTACTGGGGCCTGACATGCGCAGTGGAAGCTTAGCGCCGCTATGTATTGTATTTTCCCTATCGGCGCCGCACATGCGCAGTACTGCATACCGTGACTTCCCGATAATGACTCCTAACTATCTCGACTACTCTCCATTGATTGGCATGCCTGCTACATCCGCCGACCAATCTAGTGTTGGTAAGACATAACAGTTAGCTTCTAATGTCACTTCAAGTAATGTCACCGGAAGTGACATCAGCAGGAGCCATGGAGCAGGGTAGCGTTGGAGTGGCATCGGAGCTGCAAGAAGACCAGGAGCACCGCTGGAGGGATCTGTCAAGTGGGGCGAAGAGGAGAAGAGAGCAGATTCTGGAGCGGCAGGGGGACAGAGAGTGCAACCTCCGGGAGCGGCAGGTGACATCATCGGCTGTAGAGGCGTTGTGAAGAGGAGCTGTTGACGAGCGGATAAGTATATTTTGTGTTTCTTGTGTGTCTCGATGTCTAAGTGTGTGTTTCGGTGTTTAGGAATGTTTCTGTGTATCTAAGAGTGTATCTGTGTATCTAAGTGTGTGTCTGGGTGTCTGAGTGTGTCTGGGTGTCTAATAGTGTGTCTGGGTGTCTAAGAGTGTGTCTGGGTGTCTAATAGTGTGTCTGGGTGTCTAAAAGTGTGTCTGGGTGTCTAAGAGAGTGTCTGGGTGTCTAAGAGTGTGTCTGGGTGTCTAAGAGAGTGTCTGGGTGTCTAAGTGTAGGGGTGAAAGAGAGTGAATGTATAGGCGAAGAGAATCCGTTGTGACTGAGGGACCAGGCAATGAGAGCGTGGAAGCGCTTTAAGAAAAGAAAAGAGACAAAAAAAAGATGCGAATGGGTACAAATACAAAATTATACAAGGTAATTAATACAACGGAGGACAATGTACGGCTGCAATTGGACAACTGGAGCAATCAATGCCAGTCAGCTACTGCAAAAGCAAATAAAGTCTTGGGGTGCATTAAAAGAGGTATAGGGGCGAAGGACGAGAACATTATCCTCCCACTATATAAGGCACTTGTCAGGCCTCACATGGAATACTGTGTACAGTTCTGGACACCGCTGCTCAGGAAAGACATTGCATTGCTTGAGGGTGGACAAAAAAGGGCAACTAAATTAATAAATGGAATGGGAGGACTGGAATACCCAGAGGGCCCAGCACTGGCTTGCAAAGAGTTAAATGGACATAATCTTTGAGATAATGTAGAAAGCGTGGGGAAACCAAAAAATTGTGATATTATTTTACAGTATACACAACAGATGCAAAAGTAATGGAAACAATAAAATTTTCTCAGTTTGACCGATCTACAATATTTCTTTTTCATCTCCTTTCACAATTGAAGTGCTAGCGACCACTTGTCCATGAGTGTGTGAGTGCTTCACATGCTCCGCCCTTGATCACATGACTGTCAGGTACTAAAGCATATATAAAACACAGAGCTTGACAGCAGCCGTGTGCTCACAGGACCTGTGATGATGTCATCATCATGTGATCAGTAACATGGTCTCTGAGCTCTGTCCTTAATCACATAACAATAACGTCCTTCATTCTTGTGCACTGAATGAGAGCCTCTTCCATCTGCAGCTTCACCCTGAACTCATCATCTACTAGATTCGTAGCTTCAGGGCGTCAGTCATCATACTCTCCAACTCACTATCAGTGGTTTATTTAAGGCCGGCTGACACGAGCGTTTGGTAAAATGCTGCGCGTGTAATGCAGAGTTTTACCGCGGTGTGAGACGGTGTATCGCCGTGTATGGCAGCGATATTTGACTGCACATGACAGTGTATCTGACACATTACTGAACCCATGACACGCATTGTGCGTTCAATTCTATACAACACGCATCATGACGCCATGATGTCAGTACGGACCGTGCCGTTAAAGGGGTTGTCCCGCGGCAGCAAGTGGGTCTATACACTTCTGTATGGCCATATTAATGCACTTTGTAATGTACATTGTGCATTAATTATGACCCATACAGAAGTTATAAGAAGTTTTTCACTTACCTGCTCCGTTGCTGGCGTCTTCGTCTCCATGGTGCCGTCTAATTTTCAGCGTCTAATGGCCAAATTAGACGCGCTTGCGCAGTCCGGGTCTTCTTTTCTCAATGGGGCTCCGTGTAGCTCCGCCCCGTCACGTGCCGATTCCAGCCAATCAGGAGGCTGGAATTGGCAATGGACTGCACAGAAGCCCTGCGGTCCACCGAGGGAGAAGATGCCGGCGGCCATCTTCAGCAGGTAAGTGAGAAGTCACCGGAGCGCGGGGATTCAGGTAAGCGCTGTCCGGTTTTCTTGTTTAACCCCTGCATCGGGGTTGTCTCGCGCCGAACGGGGGGGCTGTTGAAAAAAAAAAAAAAAACGTTTCGGCGCGGGACAACCCCTTTAATGACATATTCTTTGGCATTGCATTGATTCTCTCCCCATCTTTCATCCTCACCCCTTGAGCGCAGGACTTTTTTTTCTGATATCCATTTGTGTTACATTGAAGACATGACATGTATGACCATTATGGAGGGGCCAGAAATAGGTGTTTCGGGCCACTACATATGCAACGTTTTACCACACGCTCATGTGAGCCGGGCCTTAGTGAGAAGCAGACATAAAGGGGAACACAATTCATTCCTTGTGTGAGGTGCCAACTCTACCCCGCCAGCTCCTCAGTGGGGGCCTCGTGTCTAGGTGGCCATTGGGACGCTACACACATACAACTGATTTTCGATGTTACACTCACATTTTTGGTTTTTTTATTGCATATAATACGTGAGTAAAAAAGAAGGTAACCCGTTCTAATTTATAGCATATTACGTCTGATAGACTTCTCCCATTGTTCCCGGCAGCAACGCCCACTGAAAACAATGGGAGATCGTGCAGAAAGATAGCAATATGCTTCCCGCGTTGCGGTTCCATGCAAAGAACATTGTCCATGCGTCTAAACCAATTCAAATGAATCAAATCTTGCACAATTTTTCTCAGCCATGTGAAGCCGGCCTTAACCCCTTATGGACACGGCCTATAATTTGGGGGGATTTTCATCTCCACTTTTCAAAAGCCATCACTTTTTTTTAATTTTTCCGTCAACACAGCTGTATGAGGGTATGAGGGCTTATTTTTTACTGGTGCCATTTTTGCGTACATAGACTATATTGTAAAACTTTTATTATTTTTTTTTTTATAATAGCAGGGAGAGAAAGCATGATAAAGATCCGAAGTAGGATCGAAACGTCGCAATTTTCTATTGAGGAATAAAGATGTCTCTTTCCTAAGAAAACCCAGAAGTGCTGGTCTACCCTCTTATATTTTTGGATTTGTCGTTTTGGATCCTTGGGTCCGGATCCCCTATTTGGATCGTGCACTGGTGGCCAAGTTGTGCCTAGTAATCTGGCTGGACGTGCTCTTATCTATCCATTTCTTTCTCTGATTTGTGTACACAGACTTCTCACATACAAGGAGCAGACAATGAAACACTGTATGGATATATGCACTCAATAGAGTTTTGTGATATTGCAAATATACTATTTCCAATGAAAAATGATTTTCTCAAAATGCCCATCACTCTCATCAATACGGTAGTTGGCCAACTGCTGGGGATTCGGTTCCTCTACTACGGTAACACCTTTTGAATTATTTTTTTTTGCGTAGTAGAACTTCCAACCTGAGGCTGTGCATGAAGTGTAACTTTTCCTGAGTTACTTTACTTCCGTTACTTGTGGGGCACCTGGTTACAAGTGGTGGTGTGTAAAGAAAGTCAAAAGCTCCTTTGTTTGATCATTTGGTATCTGGGTGCACAGTTGGTCAGTTACTGATGGCATATTTTTGTAATATGCTATCTACTACAATGTACACATAGGGCTTCTCTCAAACGAGAGGTTTTTGCCAGCACAGGGCATTATGCACTTGCTGCGTGCCGACAATGCCCATACGCTATCTTGTATGTGCGTGTAATAAGCGCCAAGATACTGCATGCTGTGTGTTAGAGGCGCCATTGAAAGCAATGCTAAGATTAGTATGGTGTATAGTTGTTAATTTAGTCTTCATGACCCTCGGCAACCCTAAAGGCTCCCTCCCTCCATGGTTTTCGGTTTTGCTTCTTTCAGTTGTGTGATATCCATACCAGTATCAGCACTGACAGTATCGGCCATCGTGCCCTTTGGCAGCCAGGTCTTCTTTTGCCACTGATCTGTCCCAGCAGTATAAATTTTTCTAACGACTCCGCTCACATTACATGGCAGAGTGAGTCTGAGTCCGGCCATCTTGCCCTCCAGTGATATATCGGGTCTATACGATTCAGGACTTCTCTGTTGGTTACTCTTGCTGTCCAGGACATACACAGCAGCTTTCACCAGGACCACAGCTCCAGTGCATCAATCTTTATTCTATCCGCTTCCCTCGCAGTCCAGCTTTCACATCCATGCATGGCTCTGGTTGGCACTATTCTGTGTTTAGTTACTATACTGATATCCCTACTTTTCCAGATTTTGTCCATGTTTAGCCTCGCGCGTTGCCCCAGTGCTATCCCACGTTTTATCTCTGGCATGGGATCTCCAGCCTGGTCAATTTTTGAACCAAAGAAGATAAAGCTCTGCTACATCTAATAGACTTAAAGGGGTTGTCTCGAGGAAGCAGTGAATTTTTTTTTTTGCCCAGTCCCCCTAATTAAGCAAACATTACTAAGCCCCCCCTGTAAATGACTTTTCTAGCTGGTTTGTACTTACAGTTCCAGCATTTCAGCAACTTATAAAAATTTTCCCAAGATGGCCGCCAGCTCTTTTTCCATCGCTTGCTGTAGCCCCACGTGCGTGCTCCCGAGACGCTACCAGCTGTGTCTCCCTGACAACCAGACGCCCCGCAGCCGCCGACCGGACCCCTGGATTGAACGCGGCCGACCACGGCACACAGTCACCCACCGCCAGGCAGCAGGTAACCGGCGAAGCCCCCCCCCCCGGCACAGCGACAGCCCCATCACAGCGACAGCCCCCCCATCACAGCGACAGCCCCCCCGGCACAGCGACAGCCCCCCCATCACAGCGACAGCCCCCCCCGGCACAGCGACAGCCCCCCCATCACAGCGACAGCCCCATCACAGCGGCAGCCCCCCCGGGCACAGCGACAGCCCCCCCATCACAGCGGCAGCCCCCCCATCACAGCGGCAGCCCCCCCCGGCACAGCGACAGCCCCCCCATCACAGCGACAGCCCCCCCATCACAGCGACAGCCCCCCCATCACAGCGGCAGCCCCCCCCCCCGGCACAGCGACAGCCCCCCCATCACAGCGACAGCCCACCCATCACAGCGACGTGCTGAAAGGAGAAGACCGGACTGCGCAAGCGCGTCTAGAAAAGCAAGCTGCCAGCGAATTTAGACGGCGCCATGGAGACGGGGACGCCAGCAATGGAGCAGGTAAGTGAATAACTTCTGTATGGCTCATATTTAATGCACGATGTATATTACAAAGTGCATTAATATGGCCATACAGAAGTGTATAGACCCACTTGCTATCGCGGGACAACCCCTTTAACTCTACTGTAACGGACATATTCAACAATCACTACTGAATCTTGTCAATTGAAAACAGCATAGCCAAAGGAATTGATTTTGATGATACGATTTCAAAATTTGCAGAGAACAAAGTTAGGCCCCCTGTCCGCGGCAATGATTTTGCCGGCTGAAGCTTTCCATACCGTTGCTATGGAAAGCGCCGGCCCCATGTCCACGAGCAGAGAATCATTGCGATTCTCCGCTTGCGGACGGCAATTCGCAGCATGCTGCAATTGCCCCGATTCTCCATGGTCAGCCTGACCTGCCAGCTCCTGCTCCCGGGCGGCGGCTCCAGCGACTGAGATTCGCTGTGGGATACCACAACAGGGGGGCCTTAGGAGACAAAGGCTTGAAGTGTTTATCCTCGCAATGTTAACTAAACCAAAAAATTACACTTGCAACTGGAAGTATCTTGTTTTTCCTTCTTTTAATCATTTCAAAACCGGTGGGGAAGGAAGGAGGGGGGGCAGTGACAAAAAAAAAATTCCGCACCGGTTACCACCTGACCTTGCTACGTCACTGGCTTGTGGTCCCTTTTGTAGGATCAAGCTGCTAGGAATCCAAAGTAGGAGTAGCATCGGTGGAAGCGGATGAGAAGGCAGTCGGGAGAAAATGTGCCTGTATCTGCGCCTCCCCCGAACGCTCTACTTGTAACAGGCCTATATTTTCCTCTACACCTCCAGGCCCAGCGTGGGGACCTTACCTCCCACACGAGTGCCTTACAGCAGGAGTTCACTGTCGCTGAAACGTGTATTTTCCTCAATTCCAGATCCAGACTCAAGAGAAGGTCCCATCATTTGTTTCCATGAGACGGGGTTGTTCTCAAAAGTGTGGAACTGAGATTTGATGGTTTCTGCCACATCCAAGTGACACTTCCGTCAAATTGGAAAGAAAAGACCCCCGGATATACACCCGCCATTGAAAACAAATACGTTCGCTTCGCACCGTTATAAATGCTTAGCAGGCTGTTTCTACTGTCATGGACAATCTGTAGGGATTCAATGATGTGTAAAAAGATGATTGGGACAATAAGTTCGTGAAACATTATAAAGTTATTATTGGTTGGTTTCAGACAGATCCAAGGATTCAGGAGCCGTTATATACAGCGGTGCCGTCACATACAAGTTTAATCTGTTCTGAGACGGAGCTCGTAAGACAAAAAACTCGGATAAAATGAACTGAAACGCCATTAAAGCGTTCCGATGGGGAAACTAACTGCAAGTAAAAAAAAAATCAATACTCACCTGTCGCTGGTGTTTCGTCCCCACGATGTCTGCAAAGCTGCTACAGGCTGTCGCTCCCTCCTCCACGCAGACACAGAGCATTGCTTTCTGAATACGGGGCTTGAATGCCAAGCCTCCAGCAAGCTAAGCTCTGATTGCCAATGAAAGCCGGTGCTGGGTTAACCAATCACAGCCATTCAATGACATCATTTTTTGACTTGCAAGCAGGCTCTTACCCTGAGTCTTTGCTCGTAAATCAGAGCAAAAATTCGGGAGAGAGCCTAATCGCAAGTCAAAAACACGCAAGCTAAGGTACTTACATCCCGAGGTACCACTGTGTGTATGTATATATGAGTGAGAGGTAAAGTGTGGGACGGACGGTACATATCGCAGAGACTCCTAGCATCTGTAATGTAAACCCGGTCCGTCTCTCACTCCAGTACTCAGTTCCACCTGGCCCAGACAGGTGAGGTGCATAAATGGGCGCAGGTTGCAGTGTGAAGGAGGTGTGTCCTGTGTGAGCAGCAGAGGCTCACAGGGAGTGCTGAGCTGGAGACCCCGCACCTCGCTGCTGGGAAGGTTTGCTTTACTTTGCCCTATTGGAGTTTACAAAGACTTTTGTGTTACTATTGCTGGACTGCTTATTTAAAAGGATTTTCCTTGAACTTTCTGTTATCTGGAGAATGCCAGTACTTTTTGTTTTGTTCATCAAGTCTGATTAAAGACAAGACACTTAGCATTTGGTCATGGCCTGGTGTGTTTTCCCCTGCATTGCTACAATTGGTGGAGAATGCGGGCAGTAAAAGACCCACGGGTACATGTCCTGGGTAAAATCAGCGGTGAGCATGCAGGCGGCCAATACAACCATGGAGGAGTTGATAAAGCAGCTGGTGCAAATGAACATGCAGCAACAGAAGGCTCAAGTAGAGGTAATGCAAGCGCAACAGAAAGCAGTCGCCCAGCAGCAACTAGCACAACAGGAGACAAACCAACTCCTGGTAAAGCAAATGGCCTTGCTAACCGAGGTGGTACAGGCCAAAGAGACTGTAGATCCCTCCAGGCAACATGCCCAGATGGACGCTTTAAAAACAGTAAGAGGGACATTACAAAAAATGACGCCACAAGATGACGTGGAGACCTTCCTTGTCATTTTTGAACGGGTGGCAGAGGGGGCGCAATTGCCTCGAGCAGTCGACGAAGTTGGCCCCGTACTTAATTGGAGAACCCCAGAAGGCGTATTATGATTTGGTGCAGCAGGATGCCCGAGAATATGCCAAGTTAAAAGCCGAAATCCTTACTCGCCTGGGAGTCAGCATGGCAGTCAGAGCACAGCGGGTGCATAATTGGAAGTATTCTCCGGAGAAGCCACCCTGGTCTCAAATGTTTGACCTGCTTCATCTGATTCAAAAATGGCTACAGCCAGAGACCTCATCACCTGCTCAGATTGTCGGAATGGTGGTGATGGACCGATTTGTGCAGTCCCTGTCTAGCTCCATGCAGCGTTGGGTTGTCCAAGGAGATCCCAAGAATGCAGATGAATTGGTGAGCCTTGTAGAGAGATATCTCACAGCGGAGGAGGCGCTTCCCCTGGCAAGAGCCGCATCTCGTGATGTCAACCCTGGGTTGGATGCCCGGAGGAAGGAATCCCGGGGTCAGCATGGAGGGGAAGCCACAGAATCCACGGGGAGCTGTGTCCGTCAGGAGGAGCCAAGTCACCCCGCTGCGGTGCTGGGAGTGCCAGGAGCCAGGGCATGTTGCAGCCCACTGTCCAGCAAAAACAGAGCCCATGGACAGTACATATGGTCGGCGATGTTCGTGGTTTGCACATCCGGTATGCAGTGCGTCGTCCGCCAAGAGGTGCCAGGTAAAGGTGAACGGGGTCAAGGTGTCAGCCTTGCTCGACTCCGGGAGCTTGGTCACACTGATCAGGGCCTCCCTTCCCCATGTGTTACTCCAGGGGGAAAAACTGGGGGTTATTTGCATACATGGTGACACAAAAGTGTACCCAATTGCCCAGGTATCCATAGACACTGACTCTGGAGTGTGTGCACACAAGGTTGGGGTGGTGAAAATTTTGATCCACCCGGTTATCCTTGGGAGAGACTTATCCCTCTTCTGGATTTGTTACCACAGGGTAACCAGGACAGTGGAGTCCCTAATGACGAGTTGCCTTTTGCAGAGGTAACTGAGGACAAGGAGCTGTCAGAACCTCAGATGATTGAACTTGAGGTGGCACCGGGTAATTTTGGATCCGCCCAGATTAATGACCAGACTTTGAAATATGCGTTTGAGAATGTGTCTGTTATAAATGGTGCACCACAGAATACAGGGGCGGCAGAAAGCTTCCCTCACTTCGCCGTTGTTGTACAGAGTGGCCAAAATTAGAGATGAGGTAGTTGAGCAGCTTCTAGTACCTGGTTCCTACAGACACACAGTCTTACACTTGGCACACACGCACATATTAGGGGGCCACTTGGGGGCTGAAAAAATGCAGGAGCGCATCTTGCAGAGATTCTACTGCCCAGGCTGCTACAAGAAAATAGCAGAGTTTTGCCAATCCTGTCCCACCTGCCAGGTGACCGCTCCTGCTCCATATTTTAAGAGCCCGTTGGTCCCGTTACCAATAATTGAAGTGCCAGTTGAACGGGTTGCCATGAATCTTGTAGAGCCTTTGGTAAAGTCGGCTAGGGGTCACCAGTATATTTTGTAGTAGTTGACTATGCAACCAGGTACCCAGAAGCAGTTCCACTGAGGAATACTTCCTCCAAAAGTATTGGAAAAGAATTGTTTTATATATTTTCCAGAGTGGGTATACCAAAAGAAATACTAACGGACCAGGGGACTCCATTTATGTCCAAAGTGATGCAGGAACTCTGCAAACTGCTGAAAATTAAGCAGTTACGTACCTCTGTCTATCATCCCCAGACCGACGGGTTGGTAGAGAGGTTTAATAAAACCCTAAAAAGTATGTTGAAAAGGGTGGTAGAGAAGGATGGACAAGACTGGGACTGTCTGCTTCCCTACCTGCTCTTCTCCATCCAAGAGGTCCCACAAGCATCCATGGGCTTCTCGCCGTTAGAGTTGTTATATGCGCGACAACCCCGTGGATTACTTGATATTGCCAAAGAAACGTGGGAGGCCGAGGTTACTCCGCATAGAAGTGTGGTGGAACATGTGGCCCAGATGCAAGACAGAATGTCTAAAGTCATGCCCCTGGTGAGAGAGCACCTCCTCGGGGCTCAGGAAAGCCAAGCCAGTGTGTATAATAGAACGACAACGGTCAGGCAATTCAGTCCGGGGGAGCGGGTACTAGTGCTTGTCCCAACGGTAGAGAGAAAGTTCCTGGCCAAGTGGCAAGGGCCCTATGAGGTTGTAGAGAAAGTGGGTGAGGTCAACTATAAAGTTCATCAGCCGGGGAAAAGAAAACCTCTACAAATATATCATGTGAACCTGCTGAAAGCCTGGAAGGAATGGGACTCTCTGGACAGACCATGTTTGGCTATGGAGTCAGCGAGTGACATCCATGATGTGACAATAGCTGAGGCATTGTCAAAGTCCCAGGTACACTGTGATAGACATGATGATTAGTCAGTATAAAATGTCTATCGATTTGTATAAACCAAATGTATTATGCTGTTGTAATGACTCTTAGCTCTGTGGAGTTTAAAGGACACACACACAATCTAATCATGGTATTTGCTAGACAATGGGATGGTGAAGGATGTATGATGTAATGTTAGCTAAGTACATAGAAATTGCACAAGAAGCCTCTAAGAGTTAAGGGCCATAGTGTTATATGTATATACTTGTCCAATACTAAATAACACAGAGACCTCTCCACCCCTCCCATCCTGAAGCTATTTAAACAATGATTCATCACTACACGGAGGTGACTTCAGCTAGGACAGAGTCCATGCCACATCAACACTTGGAGAAGGGTGGGCAGAGAGGCGGGAGATTCTATATGATCCGACAAATGAGAATCCTATATGTTACTGATGTAACCTGTTGCACGCCCATTGTATGTCTTTACAATAAAAGGCCCTGTCTGGCTGTTTCTGGGCAGAGAGCCATTTTGGATATGAGATTGATCGCTTGTGTCTAATCTGCTCGACGATGTGTGCACACTATACAATTCGGAAGCTACAAAATACCCCGAACCTGCTGGAGAAAACCATAATCCAGATCAACAACAATGTAAAGAGTTTCTGCAGCGCAATAAGGACCTATTTACGGACCTGCCGGGTCGCAACAAGGTCATTGAACATGAGATTCTCACAGACCCCCAAGTAAAAGTTTGCCAAAAACTGTATCGAATTCCGGAGGCTGTATATTAAATAGCATCTTTATTCCAAAAGTCCACTTTTTTGTGGACTTTTGGAATAAAGATGCTATTTAATATACACAACCAGCGGTAAGAAAACTCATTCCTCTGTGCTGCCAGTTACTATTTATATTATTTTGGACTGTTTCCTGGGTGCCTGGGATCTGGCACTTGGTATCTTGGTGTGTACAAAGAAAGAAAATTTGGTTCTGGTTCTTTTTCTTGAAATAGAAATTGGAGTATATCTCTGTGCTGCGGATCCATTCTTTGACATTATGTTTTTAAGCCGGAAGCTTACCCCCTGCGAGAAAAATTACGCAATAGTGGAGAAAGAGGCCTTGGCAATAAAATGGGCACTAGACGCGCTGAGATGTTACCTACTGGGTAGTGGATGAGCAAGAGGAAAGGGAACAACGCCAGAGTAACAAGGTGGTTCCTGGCCTTACAGGAGTTTGACTTTGAAGTTGAACACAGGCCAGGAAAAGCCAATGGTAATGTGGATGCCCTCTCAAGGGCGCATTGTTTGGTGGTTGGGGGTCAGCCCCCTGGCTTGGGGCAGAGTGGGGGTATGTAGTAGAGTGAGAGGTAAAGTGTGGGACGGACGGTACATATCGCAGAGACTACTAGTATCTGTGATGTAAGCCCGGTCCGTCTCTCACTCCAGTCCTCAGTTCCACCTGGCCCAGACAGGTGAGGTGCATAAATGGGCACAGGTTGCACTGTGAAGGAGGTGTGTCCTGTGTGAGCAGCAGAGGCCCACAGAGAGTGCTGAGCTGGAGACCCCGCACCTCGCTGCTGGGAAGGTTTGCTTTACTTTACCCTATTGGAGTTTACAAGGACTTTTGTATTACTATTGCTGGACTGATGATTTAAAAGGACTTTCCTTGTATCTTATGTTATCTGGAGAATGCCAGTACTTTATGTTATGTTCATCAAGTCAGACTAAAGACAAGACGCTCAGCATTTGGTGGTGGCCTGCTGTGTTTCCCCCTGCATGGCTACAATCCACATAGCCTCAAAGACTATTATACCTCTGAATCAAGGGGAACTTTATCACTTACCTAAGGATGCCCCTGACTTCACTAAGGCTAATGGGAGGAGCCGAGATAAGCTTGTGGGTTGGTGTATGCTTACAGAACTTGTGGTCAAGGGTGACTACCCACTAGCGGTTTTTTTTTCACTGCGAAATTCGCAGCCTATTTTTTTTTTTATCTGCAGGGGTCTATGGGACTTGTAATGTTAAAATCGCGATCGCGCAAAATCGCGGTTTACCGTGAAATCGCGATTTTGCGATTACAAGTCCCATAGACCCCTGCAGATAAAAAAAAATAGGCTGCGAATTTCGCAGTAAAAAAAACGCTAGTGGGTAGTCACCGACAACGCAGAAGTCGTAGAGTCACAGTCTGGAGTTATTCTAAACGATCTGCGGCTGACAACCACGACCGCTACCCGACCCCGGCCGCCAGCTACCCGACTACAACCCGGTCCCTCGGCCGTCCGCCGCCCGGCTGACAGCCAGAAGATCCCGCGGCCGACCGCTACCCGACCCCCGGCCGACCACTACCCGACCCCCGGCCGACCACTACCCGACTACAACCCGCTCCCTCGGCCGTCCGCCGCCCGGCTGACAGCCAGAAGATCCCGCGGCCGACCGCTACCCGACCCCCGGCCGACCACTACCCGACCCCCGGCCGACCACTACCCGACTACAACCCGCTCCCTCGGCCGTCCGCTCCCTCGGCCGTCCGCTCCCTCGGCCGTCCGCCGCCCGGCTGACAGCCAGAAGATCCCGCGGCTGACCGCTACCCAACCCCCCCGGCCGACCGCTACCCGACCGACCGCTACCCGACCCCCTGGCCGACCGCTTGCAGAACATGTTATTGTCATTGAATCATTTTAAAAGTGAATATATTCTTATACCCCAAAGGAACGACGTCTGTAGAACATGGCAGGTCACCGCCCCCGGGGCTCATCCACACGACCAGAATGGAGTCCTCGAAAGTCCACTGATCCAATCGCACCTGGAGATTTTATTGCATACGAGGGGGTGCTGATAAGCCTTTGGCTTTGTGTTCTTTTTTTGTTTCCATGGTAACGGATGTTACATCACATGAAAGCCTTATGTGTCTAATATATGTGTGTCGTCTATGGCAACAGTGATCTCGGCACGCGGGAAAACAAAATGGCGGAGTCTAAGGCGATGAGAGCAGAGGAGTGATAAAGTCCGCGGCGGATATTCATGGTGATATGTGGCAGACATTGGGGGATCAATGCCCTTCATACTCTAGAGAGGTTGTGGTTCCGGAGATCGCCGACGCTGCGCACAGTGACAGCCGGCTAACATGGCAGTGCACGCTGCGGAGTACATGAGAATGAGCCCCCTGTGGCGTCAGGTTTATAGGCTGCAGTAACCAGTGAGCGCCGACACGTCATTGGCTGCAGCAGCCAGCGAGCGCCGACACGTCATCGGCTGCAGCAGCCAGCGAGCGCCGCCGCAGCAGGTTATACGTCCAGTTCTTGTTTTATATAATTACCCCAGACGTGCCCTTTAAGATGGTTTAGATCGGCGGGGGCCCGGAGGAGCTGTCTGAACAAGCGGGGCCCCCATAACGGGTACCGGAGGGCTAGCAGTCCGCCCTCACTGACGCCCCACCGATACCTTACGTCACTATGAGCGGACCGGCCTGACTGGTTGGTGACGTCATCGCCTGACCTCGAAGGCGCGGCGCTCATGACGTCATTTCCTCCAGGAGACGACAACACCGTAGAGGCTGCCGTGTGCAGGATGGTGACTAACCGGGGCAGCGAGGCTGAGGGGCCACCGGAGAGCCCGCGGTGAGTGGCGGGGACAGACGGGTGTCAGTATAGCCGCGGGGCGCTGCGCTCGCCGACCTCATCACTGTATCCCTCCGCTGCCACCGACTCATCCGCGGAGCAGTCATGGGCGCCGCTGGGCGTGGGCAGCAGCTAGCGGCCCTCCGGAGCTCTGAGTGCCGGCGGCCATACTAACGGGCTGTGGGGAGTGTGCCCGCTGGGGTCTCATTTGTGTATGGGGGGCGTGCGTGAGTGGGGGCTCTGTGTGTGTGGGGGGGAGGGTGCCCGCTGGGGCTCTCTGTGTGTGTGTGGGGGGGGGGTGCCCGCTGGGGCTCTCTGTGTGTGTGTGGGGAGGGGTGCCCGCTGGGGCTCTCTGTGTGTGGGGAGGGGTGCCCGCTGGGGCTCTCTGTGTGTGTGGGGAGGGGTGCCCGCTGGGGCTCTCTGTGTGTGTGGGGAGGGGTGCCCGCTGGGGCTCTCTGTGTGTGTGGGGAGGGGTGCCCGCTGGGGCTCTCTGTGTGTGTGGGGAGGGGTGCCCGCTGGGGCTCTCTGTGTGTGTGGGGAGGGGTGCCCGCTGGGGCTCTCTGTGTGTGTGGGGAGGGGTGCCCGCTGGGGCTCTCTGTGTGTGTGGGGAGGGGTGCCCGCTGGGGCTCTCTGTGTGTGTGGGGAGGGGTGCCCGCTGGGGCTCTCTGTGTGTGGGGAGGGTGCCCGCTGGGGCTCTCTGTGTGTGTGTGTGTGTGGGGGGGGGGGTGCCCGCTGGGGCTCTCTGTGTGTGTGTGTGGGGGGGGGGGGTGCCCGCTGGGGCTCTCTGTGTGTGTGTGGGGGGGGGGGGGGGGTGCCCGCTGGGGCTCTCTGTGTGTGTGGGGGGGGGGGGGGGTGCCCGCTGGGGCTCTCTGTGTGTGTGGGGGGGGGGGGGTGCCCGCTGGGGCTCTCTGTGTGTGTGTGGGGGGGGGGGGGTGCCCGCTGGGGCTCTCTGTGTGTGTGGGGGGGGGGGGTGCCCGCTGGGGCTCTCTGTGTGTGTGTGGGGGGGGGTGCCCGCTGGGGCTCTCTGTGTGTGTGTGGGGGGGGGGTGCCCGCTGGGGCTCTCTGTGTGTGTGTGGGGGGGGGGTGCCCGCTGGGGCTCTCTGTGTGTGTGTGGGGGGGGGGTGCCCGCTGGGGCTCTCTGTGTGTGTGTGGGGGGGGGGTGCCCGCTGGGGCTCTCTGTGTGTGTGTGGGGGGGGGGTGCCCGCTGGGGCTCTCTGTGTGTGTGTGGGGGGGGGGTGCCCGCTGGGGCTCTCTGTGTGTGTGTGGGGGGGGGGTGCCCGCTGGGGCTCTCTGTGTGTGTGTGGGGGGGGGGGGGGGCTCTGAGTGGGGTGTTATCTGGTGGTTCAGGCGGACGTCCTTGGTATTGATAAACTCCAGAGATGATTGTTGTGAAAATGGTGCGGTGTGGCTGCTGATCCTTCGGTGTGGCTGCTGAAATGCGGGTGCCCCGTGCCCATCTACACGCACCGATTATCTCTAAAACGATCGCCAATGAGCGAAGTTTTAGCGCTAATCGTCCGGTGTAAATGGGCCTTTACAGGGAATGAGCGCCGTATGAACGGGCTGCAGCAGCGGGCGCTGACATCGTGGCCTCGTACAAACCATCACACGGGGGAACACCATTTGTGGTGACTGCGATGTTTGAACTTTTTGGGGGTCATAGATTCTGAAAACGACCTTAGTTTCTCTGCATCACGTATGACATCTGTCCGTATACACGTATCCATGCGCACATCTTGTATCATACATGTAATGACGCCGTCAGACGCTGGAGGCAAGATGAATCCCAGAACACAGAATAAACCAGAGGCTCTTCCTTGAGACGTCACGGAAACTGCATTACTGTCATGAGACATTCCTGGAAATTCATGCTGGATGTTTCACCGGCCGTCGTATGCGTCCCCCGAAGGTCGCCGGCCGTCGTATGCGTCCCCCGAAGGTCGCCGGCTGTCGGCCGTCGTATGCTTCTCTCATGGTCCTTATTTCCTGGTGAGATCACCCTGTTAAAGGGGTTCTGACACAAATAATGTTTTATGCTTTAGCAGCCATTGTTCCCTGGTCTGCCTAATGGACACCCATGGGTTAATGGCTGCTAAAGCATAAAAAGATAATACTTACCTGTTCTTCTGTTGTTGTTGACATCGGGGGGGTCATCTCCCAGCAGGCGCTGTTCCTCCTCTTCTGTCTGCACGAGCCGCGCTGCTCCGGGATCGCGCGCATGCGCAGTGGAGAGGTGCCCTCTGACAGGAGTCAGGACGGGCCGCGTCTCCACTGCGCATGCGCAGCACTCCGGAGTTCAGCAGGACGGACGGGCCGCCCACAGCAAGCACTGCTTGTGACGTAGCGCCCGTCCGTTGACCTCGGAAGTGCCTGACGGACGGACCAGAGCAGGAAGCGGTCTTTTTGACCGCTCCTGCTCTGCTTTAAAGGCACAGAAGAAGATGCCGGCTGGAGGGGACATGCCTGGCGATCGGGCCAGGCCAGGCAAGGTGAGTACAATTTTTTTTTTTTGATGTCAGAACCCCTTTAATCACTTAAATCACCAAGACAATATGGAGATCATCCATAATCTGACGTTCATGTTAAAGGGGTTGTCCCGCGGCAGCAAGTGGGGGTATACACTTCTGTATGGCCATATTAATGCACTTTGTAATGTACATTGTGCATTAATTATGAGCCATACAGAAGTTATTCACTTACCTGCTCCGTTGCTGGCGTCCTCGTCTCCATGGTGCCGTCTAATTTTCAGCGTCTAATCGCCCGATTAGACGCGCTTGCGCAGTCCGGTCTTCTTCTTTTCTGAATGGGGCCGCTCGTGCCGGAGAGCGGCTCCTTGTAGCTCCGCCCCGTCACGTGCCGATTCCAGCCAATCAGGAGGCTGGAATCGGCAATGGACCGCACAGAAGACCTGCGGTCCACCGAGGGAGAAGATCCTGGCGGCCATCTTCACCAGGTAAGTAAGAAGTCACTGGAGCGCGGGGATTCAGGTAAGCACTATCCGGTTTTCTTTTTTAACCCCTGCATCAGGGTTGTCTCGCACCGAACGGGGGGGGCTATTGAAAAAAAAAAAAACCTGTTTCGGCGCGGGACAACCCCTTTAAGGCTGATTTGGACACTACAATTCTCTCTCAAAGCCGTCTTTTGAGCGATAATCATTGTGTCTGACTGCGCTGACTTCCTGCAGTTTTCGTTACGAGTCGCTTATCGTTCTTTCAGTGTGCTGACAGATCAGCCTTATCAGGAGGTCACAGCGGGATACAGCTGATTCAGCTATATCCTGTTCAGTGAATACAGCCGGGGTATGAAGAGAAGAGCGGTCCAGCTGTGTTCTGCATCCCCGGCTCGGAGCGCTCAGCTGTATAACAGCGGGGCGCTCCGAGCGGGCAACAGCTGGATGCAGAAGACAAGCGGCCCTGCTTGTCTTCTGCATCCTCCGCTCGGAGTGCAAAGTGATCGGTCAGCGTTTGAGCGATGCTCTTGCTGTGTAATGCGCACAAGGATTGTCGCACAAAAGACATCTAAATCGTTGTCTCCACCAGGCTTCACACCCGAGTGTTCAGGAACAGAAGTGAGCCCATCCTCCACACGGTCCCCGGAGTTAGTGGCCTTATAGTTCCCAAGGAAATGCTCTACAGCCCTACAAAGCATCGACCGCTGAGTCTTGGAAACGCTGGTCTATCATGAATCCCGGATTTGTGGTCCATCGAATTTACCTGCTTGTAGCTTGTCTGTACTCAGCGCAGGAATGGTTCTACATGTGTAGCTGCAACCCTTCCAATTCTCTTCAGTGTCTGCACACTCACGTGTGATGTCTGGCGGCGATATGTATCATATGTAGAAAAATAAAGCTTGTTATTTCTGTAGCGCCAACTTATTCCGTAAGCGTAAAAATCAGATCAATAAAGTTTTGCCAAATGAAAAAAAAAAAAAAAAATTCAAAGTTTAAATCACTCCCTTTTTGCCATATCTATAATAAAAAAAAAAGCGAAATCATAAAACAAAAATACGTTTTTAGTATTGGCGCGTCTGTAAAAGTCCGATCTATCAAAGTAGTGCATTGTTTACCCCGCATGATGAGCGTCGTCCAAACCCCCCCCCCCCCCCAGAAATGCAGATTTTTTTTTTCTGTCACCCTGTCTTCTATAAAAAATAGAATAAAAGATGATCAAAAAGCCGTGTGTATTCCGAAATGATACCTAGAGGAACGTAAGAGTCTGACAACGGCAGCACAATGAAGGTTTATCCCACCGGGAGAGCCAAACGCCAAGTAACTGCAGGCTGCCACCAGGATCCGGACCATTACATCCCCAAAAAACATGATTCCCGATAGTAGAGCGAGGATCAGCAATGGTGCGATTCCAGTCCGGATGGATCCTCGCCCCCGGCGTCACAAGGGGTTATTCTGCACAGAACCCGCAGCGTATCTGCAGCGGTGCGACTGCTGAGCTCGGTCTGTTACAGCGATATCCCTGAAGTGCTGCTCCTCGCTCTACTATTACGAAATGGTACCAACGTAGACTAAAGAATGTCTCGCAAAACAAGAAGCCCTTGCAGGACGACATCGACAGAAAAAAGTTATTGTGCGGAGAAGATGGCGGCAGAAAATAATGACCAAAAATTTAATGTTTTTGAAAAAAAAAAAAAAGAGACCATAGAAGTTTTGATATCGTACCGACCCGTAGAATAAAGTTATCAGGTCATTGTTGTTGCAGTTTGTGTGCTGTAGAAACAAGATGCACTGAAAGATGGGGGTATGGTTTTTTTTGGTTTTTTTTACCTTGCACCGCTTAATTTTTAAAAAGTTTTTTAGTACATTAAATAGCACCATTGAGGAATACAACTCGTCCCGCAAAAAACAAGACCTCATACAGCGACGGCGATGGATAAATAAAGGAGTTACGATTTTATTTTTTTTTTAAAGGGGGGGAAAAAAAGGTCTGTCCTTAAAGGGGTTGTCCCGCGCCGAAACTGTTTTTTTTTTTTTTCAATAGGCCCCCCCTGTTCGGCGCGAGACAAACCCGATGCATGTGTTAAAAAAAAAAAAAAAAAAAACGTTTAGTACTTACCCGAATCCCCGCGCTGCGGCGACTTCTTCCTTACCTTACTAAGATGGCCGCTGGGATCTTCACCCACGGTGCACCGCAGGTCTTCTCCCATGGCGCACCGTGGGCTCTGTGCGGTCCATTGCCGATTCCAGCCTCCTGATTGGCTGGAATCGGCACACGTGACGGGGCGGAGCTACGAGGACCAGCTCTCCGGCACGAGCCGCCCCATTCACCAGGGAGAAGACCGGACTGCGCAAGCGCGTCTAATCGGGCGATTAGACACTGAAATTAGACGGCACCATGGAGACGGGGACGCCAGCAACGGAGCAGGTAAGTGAATAACTTCTGATAACTTCTGTATGGCTCATAATTAATGCACAATGTACATTACAAAGTGCATTAATATGGCCATACAGAAGTGTATATCCCCACTTGCTTTCGCGGGACAACCCCTTTAAGGGGTTAATAAGTACTAATGGTCAGCAAATACTATTTCGAAAATAAAGGAAACCTAACACCAACAGAGGGCGCCCTAAGGAATATCTCCAATACTGGAGCTCCTAGAAGGAAATGGATGGGATATTTGGGATCAGCGGCATAAGAGTACCCGCAGCATAAGAGTACCCGCAGCATAAGAGTACCCGCAGCAAGGTCTACCATTCCAGCCCCCATGAGATCTTTGTTCTCCGTTGTTATACACACAAATATACAGCTTTCTTGTAAACTGCTGAACTACAAGAACTTTGAAGACAAACATGCAGGAAGTGATGTTGAAATGTCTTCAGCCGCTGTTATCAGGCGTTGCCCAGCAGCCGCGGTAGTCATTCCGTCTATCAGTGAGCGGCAGCTTGTACGTCTGATCTCCCCAGCGCCTCGCTGGTCACCCCCCTGGGCCTCCGCTCGTCCCCAGCGCCTCGCTGGTCACCCCCCTGGGCCTCCGCTCGTCCCCAGCGCCTCGCTGGTCACCCCCCTGGGCCTCCGCTCGTCCCCAGCGCCTCGCTGGTCACCCCCCTGGGCCTCCGCTCGTCCCCAGCGCCTCGCTAGTCACCCCCCCTGCGCTTCCGCTCTTATGGAAGGAGCTTTTACACAGAAATATTGTCATTTAAAAAAACTGCAGGATTGTTTGCATTTGAGCGATCTTATTCTGTGTGAACGCAGCCGGCGATGGATGATGATGCATTCGCTAATGGAAGACATATAAATCTTTGTTCGGTTGGAGCACGAATTGCTCATTCACCAGTACAGGCAACTGAATGATTTGCGGTTTAAAAAAAAAAAAAATTTTTTTTTTTTTACTCCTTAGTGACTGCCCCATAGTGTTTTTATGAACTGGCTTGCTGGGCTTGAATCCCTAGGGCAGTAAAAACGAACTCGCTCTGGCGATTAACCCCTTAACGACCAGCCCATAGCCTTTTCACGTCCTCCCGAAGTGGGCTTTATTCTCTGAGGACGTAAAAACATGTGTCCTGCAGAGAATAAAGCCCCGTGGGCTCTGGACGTGACAGCTCCATGCTGTCGGTGTCCGCAGGTAGCTGACAGCATGGAGCTGTCATCCCGGGCTGTTCGGACCCCCCCCCCCCCCCCCCCCCCCCCCGGCATTGTGATCGGCGCTATGCAATGGATAGCGCCGATCGCAAAAAAGGAAATCTGCAAAAAAGGTGACATATTCAGCTGCCCTGATGGATCGGATCCATCGGAGCAGCTGAAATTACTCACCGAGGCCTCGCGGCACGGCTCCCCGCTGTCCCGATGCTTCGGGCCCCGTAGCCATCCTTCTGCGCATGCGCGCCAGGCGGCATTACGTCAGCCGCATGCGCAGAAGGCTCGGCGGCGCGGGAAATTTAAAATCTCCTGGCTCCCAGCTCCTGTAGGTAGCCGGGAGGCAGGAGATGTCAGTGAAAAAAAAGTGTAAAAAAAAAAAAGAGAAGTTTCACCTCCCCTCATGGATCAATACTCACCTCAGGTCCACCGATGTCCTCCGGCCGGTGTCGGGACCCCCCGCTGGCTTCTGCGATGTGCCAATGTGGCGCGCATGCGCAGAAGCCGGCGAGCCCGGCAGATCGTATCCGTAAGGGGGGATGAATTTACGTACCCAAGGTCCCGGATTTGTTCCCTGGTGGGGATGTTGATCCGTGGACCTTACCCCAGCTTCTGCGCATGCGCCCGTCAGCATAATGCCGGACGCATGCGCAAAAGTGAAAGATTGCCCAAGAAATGTAAAATCTCCCTGCTGCTGGCTACCAAAGGTAGCCAAGAGCCTGGAGATGTCACGGGGGGCGCCGTATGCGGTTACTGGTCACGTGATCGCCGTTATCCAATGCATAATGGCGATCACGTAAAAGTTCTTTAAAAAGTGGCAGTTTCATCTCCCCTCACTGATGCGATCAGTGAGAGGAGATGAAACATCTTCTCGGAGGATTCCGCATTTGAATCCAGATGCGATTATCCTCCATGGATCCTGCCAGCTTCTGGGTATGTGCCCGCCGGCAAAATGCCAGACACATTCGCAGGAGCTGGGGAGCCCAGGAAATTTTAAATCTCCTTGTTCCCAGCGACCAACGGTTGCTGAGTACTTGGAGCAGTGAACGGCGGCCTCGTTGAGCGGTCCCCGGTCATGTGATAAAGTAGTGAACTAACATTAGGCCGGTCACACATGACCGGAGAGGAATTACGGGTTCTGCATGCGCTTGATCAGCGGTAATCCACGGATCAATCGCATGCATTGGATTACACAATTCCCCCCAATTAGCGGGTCGGAATTACGTAATCCACTCGCAGAAACAGAACACGGCATGCTATATTTTACCGCGGATATCCGCGACCTAGAGCCCATTGTGCTCTATGACCGCTGATATACCCGCAGCCCATATGCAAACACATTGTGTACGGGCTGCGGGTACCCGGGTCATCTCTAAGCGACGGCGCGGGAAATATAAACAAAAAACCGCCTGTGTGAGTAGGCAGTTATGCGCAGAACATTACGCGGCCGTACGCAGGGTCACAGCCGGGCTCACAGATGGGATCCGCTGCGGGGCCTCCGCAAGCGGATTCCGCCTACGGCTGTGTGAGCCCGGCGTTATTCAGACCGCTACCTGTAATCCGTAATTTACAAGAAGCCCCGGGAACGTTAGTCTTCCTGCAGTTCCAGGAGCAGCTTGTTGAGCGCCTTCTCTGTGAGACCGCCGCACCGCAGCAAGATTACAAAGCCTCACAGAGCGCCACTTTCTACACCCCACACCCGCCGCTGAGGTTACGAAATACCCCCCCAAAATACATGAGAGGAGGGGGGGGGGGGTACCCGGTTTTCTTGCCCCATGTGCCCAACCCAACCAGCCTCCGTAATTATCCCTGTCTTCGGACATAAAACGCAGTTTATATTATTACCTTTATCTAATATTTAGGGAATGCCAAAAAAATGGGGATGGCGTGGGGGCGGGGGGGGGGGGGGATTATTTTTAGGAAGTCAATTTTTTTTTCTGTATAAGTGGGCAATGGGGCCTGGAATTTATTCAGTTCTACCCTGAAATCCAGCGGGCATTCCCTCCATTATGGGCCTAGCCATGTGTCCTGTAAGTAGATTAGGGCCACATTGGGTATGTTTCTGAACACGGGACAAACGGGGGTATCCATTTTGGGGTGAAAGTCTTCATTCCTATGTACACTGTACAAAAAAAACAGTTTTTAAATTGACAAAATTGCCAAACAAATGAAAATCGTAATTGTTTCCTTTTGCTTTGCTTAGATTCATTCAAATACTTTGGGGTCAAAATATGCAGCACACCCCTAGATGAATTTGTTAAGGGGTCTAGTTTTCAAAATGGGGTCATTTGAGGGGGTTCTCTATCGTTTTGGATGCTCAATGGCTCTACAAGTGGGCAATGGGGCCTGGAATTTATTCCGTTGTACCCTGAAATCCAACGGGTGCTCCTTCCATTATAGGCCTAGCTATGTTTCCTTTAAGTAGATTAGGGCCACAATGGGTATGTTTCTGAACACAGGAGAAACGGGGGTATCCATTTTGGGGTGAATGTCTTCATTCCTATGTACACTATCCAAAAAAAACAGTTTTTAAATTGACACAATTGGCAAAAAAATGAAAATCATATTTTTTTCCTTCTGCTTGGCTTAGATTCATTCAAAAACTGAAGTCAAAAAAGTCATCATACCCCTAGAGAAATTCGTTAGGGGGTCTACTTTTCAAAATGGGGTCACTTGTGGGGGTTCTCCATCGTTTTGCTCACTCAATGGCTCTACAAGTGTGCAATAGGGCCCAAATCTCCTTCAAGCAAAATTTCTGTTCCGAAAGCCACCGATTGCTCCTTTCATTTTGGGCCCCATTGTGCATACAGACGTAAGATTAGGGCCACAATGGGTAAGTTTCTGAGCACGGGACAAACAGGGGTATCCATTCTGGGGTGCAAATCCTAATTTTCATGTGTACTATAGAAAAAAGTCCTGTCTTTAAAATGACATATTTGCAAAAATATGAAATTTTAGTTTTTCTCTTCTAAATTGCATTGACTCTTGGAAAAAAAAAAAACTGTGGGGTTAAAATACTCATGAGACCCTTCAGTGAATACGTTAAAGGGTGTAGTTTTTAAAATGGGGTCACTTGTGGGGGTATCTATCATTTTGACTCCTATGAGCCTTTCCAATCTTGGCTTGGTGTAGGAAAACAAAGTGTCCCTCAAAATGCTGAAAAGTAATGTTACATTTGTACGTCTCCTAAATGGTTAAAAAAAAAACGAAAGTTTTTCCAATGTGCGCCCAAAATAAAGTAAACGGATGGAAATATAAATCTTAGCAAAAATTTCTATATTATGTTTGCACATATTTGAGATATCGCAGTTGGAAATGTGAAAAAATGACGATTTTTTTTCAAAATTTTCCCAATTTTGGCGCTTTTAATAAATAAACACAAATTCTATCGGTCTTTTTTTTTTCCACCTAAATGAAGTACAACATGTGGCGAAAAAACAATGTCAGAATCACTTGGATATGCAAAACCTTTCTGGTGTTTTTCCATGCTAAAGTGACACGTGTCAGATTTGCAAAATTTGGCCTGGTCATTAAGGCGCAAGCAGGCTTGGTCACTAAGGGGTTAAAGCTGTGGGGACCTTGGACGTGACGGCTCCCTACTGTCGGCTGCCAGAGGTAGCCGACAACCTGGATCTGTCATGGCGATCGCATAAAAGTTCATAAAAAGTGAAAGAAAGTTAGTTTTAGATCCATGAGGGAAGCCGAGACTAATCACTTCTGTCCTTGATATCCTGCAGTGTTCTAGTCCTTTCAGGACCTGGCGCCGTCTTCTGCGCATTCGTGTCAGACTTAAAACGTAGGCGCCTGCGCAGAAAGCTGAGCAGCCCGGGTGATTTTAAAATCTCTCTGCTAGTATGAGTAGCCCAGAGCAGGAAGATGCTACCGGGCACCCCTGTATGCGGTTCCCAGTCACATGATCGCCGTTATCCAATGGAGAATGGCGATCATGTCAAGTTAAAAAAAAGTGTGTAAAACAAAAAAAAAGGTTAAAAAGTTTGTTTCCTCTCTCCTCACGATCATATCTAATGCGATTCTGTACCTAAGGTCTCCGGCGATATCCCCCCAACGAGATCTTTTATCCATAAACCTTTCCCCAGCTTCGCGACGTGCACCCGTCGGCAAAATAACGGACGCAATCGCAAAAGCTGCCGAGGGCACAGGAAACTTAAAATCTCCTGGCTACTAAAGATAGCCGAGGGCCTGAAGTAGTGATCGAGGGCCGCAGAAAGCAGTGCCCAGTCACGTGACCCCGTTATCCAGTGGATAATGGCGATCACGTAAAAGTTAAAAACCAGTTGAAGTGTAATGGTCTTTTTGGTTTGGGCCCCGTTGTGCCTATGGGCATAAGATTAGGGCCACAATGGGTATGAATATGGGACAAACGGGGGGATCCATTTTCAGGTGCACAATAGAAAAAAATCCTGTCTTTAAAATTACATTTGCAAAAATATGAAATTTTATTTTTTTTCTCCTCTAAATTGCATTAATTCCTGAAAAAGACTGGAGTCAAAATACTCCGGACCCCCTCAGTGAGTACATTAAGGAGTGTAGTTTTTAAAATGTGGTCATTTGTGGGGTTATCTATCATTCTTTGTTAAGTAATGTTAAATTTGTAAGTCTCCTAAATGGTTATAAAAACAGTTTTTTTTCAAACGTGCTTCCAGAATAAAGTAAACAGATGGATATCACATCAAAAATGTGTACAGTATGTTTGCACATATTTGGTGCTTTTAATAAATATAAATAAATTCTCTGTCTTTTTTTTTACCACCTAAATGAAGCACAATATGTGGCGAAAAATGTCCGAATCACTTGGATATGCAAAACCTTTACGGAGTTATTCTATGTTTAAAGTGACTCAAGTCAGATTTCCAAAATTTGACTTGGGCACTAAGGGGTTAAACGGGCTGCCCGAGTGAACGATTATATAAAGTGTAGGACCCTTAAATATCTCAGTCGCCCCGGATCCGCACGCACAGTCGCTGCGCCATAACGGCAGGATGGAACAAGTCCAGTGGGGTTAATTATTTTCTGCTGAGGCCAAATATTTTTTTAATTGATGTCTTTGCACTTCAGATCCACAAAAACTACATGGGATTTGTTCCCAGTCCGGGTAGCTTCTTCAGATCCGTTCATCACTGTGTATATAAACAGTTGGTCTAGGGGCAACAGTTAGTCATGTGACGGGCTCGAATTTAGTATCCATGATATAATGTGGTCATGTGATTGACATCCGTTACTGGAGATGGAACAGTCCACGGACTCTGCTTTGTTCCCTGCGTTTGGGCTGTGGGACTTCTGGCGCTGCTCTTTGATGTCTTCTGTACTTGCGCTCCTCACATGAGCCTTTATGCTGCTTCTAGACGGGGCGATATTGAACATATAACATACTACACCAGCCAGATGTTGGAGGGTCTCACAGAGATGGCTGGGGCGCATGAATGTCCTAGAAGGGGGACTGGTTGAGGAGCTTGCCATACTTAAAGGGGTTCTCTGGGACTGACACTCCTCAGGATAAGTCAGCTGATGACGTCACCATTTTCCCCTTCGGGTGGCGTAGTAGGCAGTGTTACACAGCGTAGTGCACCCCACTCGCTTCAATGGGCGGTGCGTGGCGTCCAAAGCACCCCGAACACTTGAGAATAGAACATATATCGTTTGCTTTAGCACCTATTATAAATGCTGCACTAAGACACACGGATTAAAAGCCCCACCGAGATGAATGGAGGCTTAGTGCAGCATGTTTAGCGAATGTTTTTAACGCCGCTAAACGCTGTAAAAAACCCGCTAGTGTGAGAGTGACCTTAGGCGCTATCATGTGTCATATGCTGTAAAACGGAGCGTGCTGCGCGTGTTATATGCAATGTATATACACAAGTGGGAGGGACCAGTGACCATCAATGTCCCGTCATTGACTCCATTCCCCGCGTATCGTGTGCGTCGCACGGAATACGCCGTCCTGCTGGTGTCAGCCTGTATGCAGGACGGCGCGCCAATGTTGGAGGCTCTTCTGCATACTATGCTACAGTTGGGAACGCATCGGCCGTTGTCCGATATCAGAGCTATCCTGGGAAACCTCAATGTCCGATGAGGGCCGATACTGGATTGGAAATTGTTAACTTTCAAAAAATTGCTAATAAAATCCTCATTTGAGGTCCTTTTTATGTGATTCTGTTGAGTAATTCCAAGGAAGCAACAACAACACTTTCCCACCCAAACTAGAGGAGCTGGCGAGCGTGCGGGGGCAGGGAAATTGGATTAGAACGGGTTAAAGGGGGTTTCCAGGCAATGCCAGCTACACACCAGGGTCAGAGCGTTGGCTGGTGCTCCAACCCCGGTGTAGTGGCTGGTGCTTGTAACTGCACTCACTGAAATCGATGGGACCCCGGCCCGTCTCCTGAGTGAGGGGTTGTTTTCTGGTTGACCTTATTAACATCCGTATGGCCTCCTGCCAACAGGCGGATCTGCATTGTGAACTGTGGAGCGGGTGTCCGCCTCTAGATTTCGCAGCAGATCCAGCCCACAGCATGCTATGGAGTAACAGGATTTCATGAGCGGATTTTCTGCTCGCGGGAAAAATCAGCATGCTGCGATTTTCAGCGGGATACGCACGGCCGGCTTCAATTGAAGTCAATGGGAGCCATCCTTGCCGCAGCCATTCTGCAGTCATCACTATAGTGACAGCACAGCGTCCTCTCAGTTGCGCATGCGTTGGCCGGCATATTCGCAGAACCAGGAGGCCACCTTATCGCCATAGCGACGGCGCAGCATCCCCTGTATTGTGCATGTACCTCCTGGCAAATTGGCAGCATAGGAGAAGACGCCGGACAGGTAAGCAGGCCTGGCACCCGGTCTAACTCTGCTGTGGGAATCCCACATGCAGGGTCCGACCCGCCCGTGTGCAGGGGGCCTGTGACCACCCCACCCGGCACAGAGGAGACGGGGAGCGGAGGATAGGAGCGGCGGCGCTGCAGCCAGTGGTACTGAGTTGAACTCTAGGGATCACATGACTGCCATCCATTACTATGGACAGTCCAGTCCATGGGCTCTAACCGACTGTGCAAATAGGGACAGAATAGGAAGTGGGCAGAATGCATGTCTATTAGGACATGGTATGACTTCCCATTCTACAACTGTCATGCGCAGCGCCATATGCCGCAGAACGCCACCTCACCCAGCGGTTGAATGCAGCATTATACACGCTGTTTTATGCATACGCTTCTGCGAGCCGCCCCTGTGTCTACCTGCGGTGTATGGGGGTTATTTGCCTAGAAATCTAATGTTATACACTGCTGTGCTAGAATTATTCCATAGATGCTGTAATAGCAAACAGTTCTTCATGGAGAACGGCAGGATAAGCAGAGCTGCAGTGTAAAGCATGCTGGGAGGAGATTGGGCAGAGACCTTGCTGAATAATATGTAGCGTTGTGCGTAGACATGTGGTATGTGCAATATGTAGTCGCCTTTTTTTCTTTTTTGCTGGGGCCGCTGCCTTTGGTGTCATACCGTATGTTTATAACCATAAAAACAGTTTTTGGCCGCCTGCAGACGAGCGGGTCGGATCCGGCAGCGAGAATTCTCGCCGCGGGACCCGACCCGAGAGCCTGCAGGGACGAGCGCGTACTCACCCGCGCCTGGCGGCCCCGGCTCTTTCATGTGCATGCGCAGACCGGAGCCGGTGGCCGGGTGAGTGCGTGCCCCGCACAAAAATAGGACATGCCGTGGTTTGTTTGCCGCGCGAGATTTCGCGCGGCCAAACCGCGGCCGTCTGCATAGGAGTGCGTATTGTAATGCACTCCTATGCAAACTTTCAGTGGCGGAAATCCCGCGGGAAATCCGCCCGTGTGCAGGCGGCCTTTACCTTCTTACTTTATCGTTTGCGAAAAAAGTATAAGAGGGGCTGCCTGGGGGGCTGAGGGTTACAGTATTGTATGTTACGGCCACTGATTACTCAGAAGGGTCGGTGATCTGGGGATAATTTTGATTGAAAATTGGGGTTTTTTGCCTTCCTCTGGATCAACATTGGGAGGTAATAGACTGAACGATTTGGATATATGCCTATTTTCAGCCCTTCATACTATGTTATTTATTTTACTACTTTTATATATATATGTGTGTGTGTGTGTGTGTGTGTGTGTGTGTGTGTGTGTGTTTTTTCAAGAACAGTTGCAGCTTGTGACTGTTTTGGGGTATAACTTGAGCCAGTGAGACACTACTGTATTATGGCCTCCGTTTTGTGCCATAAGACAGTGGTGCGTCCTGGCCTGAAGGCTAGCGTCCAGACCCAGACTCCGAGCATCGTACATTTCTCTGGTGCTTGATGTTTGGGTCAGGAAGGTACATAGGTCTGTATTATGGACACAAAGCAGGAAGTAAAATACGGCAGTGTGTCATTGGCCTAAATTTAGTGTTGGGTCATTCCTTAAATTAGACACAACAGGGGTCCCCGAACCATCATGTCGACCTGCCCCTCCAGGTGAGGAGAACACTTGGTTCTGCGCACTCCTTTGGGTATCACAGACCTAGCCAGGTGCCCAGCTGGGACATCTGTCAGTGGACTCCCCCTTCAGCATTGTGCAGAATTGGTCTTATATTGTATTTTTGGGACCATGTTGTGCGCTGTACACCCCTCCGAATACAGGTTAAACATCGCCACGTGGCACGACTTCCTAAAGCGGTATTCTGTAAGTATATGCTTACAGTAGGCTTCCTGTGTATTTACACACGCCCATTGATCTCAGCGGCCTGCGGTACAGATAGGACGCGCTGTAGGGGATTTCACTCAATCGCACATCGCGTGGGAGAAGAAAGCGCTCAAGTGAACAAACTCCTTTAAATGAGGGGTTCTATTCACTGCGTATTGCACTTGTGTGAATGAGCCCTACGGCCGGATCGCTGATTTAGAATACCATCGTGTGTCCTCCTGCAGTAAGGAGACTTGATCAGAACTTCCCACATACTGAAGGACAAACGTGTCACCGCTGTGAAAATGGCTTCAAGCCGTAGAAAGCCAAAGCATAAAGTATAGGCTTTGCTAACGGCTAATTGCGCGGCTGCCGGCGGCGACCACGGAGCTATCAGCCGAGACTAATGTACTGCAATATAAAGCCCCTTCATTACTCCTTACATTTGGGTAATCCCACACAATGCAGGCCTGTATATAGTAGGCATTAGGAGCTCTCCTTATATAAGAGGCCGTCATTGCCATGGCCACCGTGTGATGATCAGGAGCGCTCTACATGTATATAATGGCCAGCAGTATGGGATAGTTATACAAATGCAGCCAGCAGCCCACTTTCATGGATGCCTCCCATCGGTGCGGAGGGGCAATCGCAGATTTTGTCTAATGGAAAATAAAGTAAAATGTTATAAAGTATAAATAATAGTAAACGAGAGCTAGAATATTCCGGGAGGTCTTCAGGGCTGATGGATGAGTATAATAAAGGCCTCCTCCAACTCCATTAGAGCGCTATATAATGCTTAGTTTATGGTGCTCATACCTGATGACAGGTTCCCTTTAAAAGATCCCTGTCTTTAGGTTTGTGGTGCCCAGTCAAATCAGTGGAGGTCCAATTGCTGCACCACGGATCATAAGAAGAGGGTTTCCGTGTCTCCCCTCCCCCCCTTCCTTCCCGTATTGTTCAGCTTCTGCAGAACTAAAACTCGTTATTGGCTTGTTCACTCGTTCCGTTTAAACACTTTGTTCAGTGGTTCACATGAGAATATGTAACGCTGAACGAGAAGCGAATGATTGTCGTTGAATGGATCAACATGAATCTGCCTGTCTAAACAGCGTGCGTGAGTGCGAACGAGCTGCCGATGACGTCACCCACTCGCTCTGCAATTGACAATCGTGCCGTCTAAGAAAAGTGACTCTCACACTTCTCTCTGTGGACTACGGTAGTTAAGAATTTACCCTCCCAACTGTAATTTTGTTTTAATACAAATTAATCTCATGGTGTTTCTGCTCTTGCAAGGGTGTGTATGTATGTGTATAATATATATAATCTATCTTGAATTAGGGGGAGGCCCTCTTCAACGTACCCTCTAGATCCCACCTAGAGCTGCCGTTTTGTTTTTGTTTTTAAAGATTCTTGGCTTTAAAACAAGCCCAAGATCCATGGTCTAACTGCAGAAATTGCCCAACATCTATCCGTTAGTAGCAATAATGCATTTCATATGTCTTTGGCTATTGAAGTGATTCTCTGCAAGGATGTAAGAAATGCCTCCTTGGCAAGTAGGGGGGTTAAAGGTTATTTAACACACTGACTGCTTTTGTAAGCAAGCTGAGCTGGGCGGAGTTCGTCTTCACCTTTGGGGTCCATTTCGACCTGCCGACTTGTTGTTTGAACGCGCGAGTGATGTCCGAGTTCTGTCGGCAGCCTGCAGATGCATCGTTGGCTCATTCAGATGAGAAGTCCTTCTAGTTCACATCCCCTGTAGACGTGACAACGGCTGAACGATCAGTATTTAAACCGAACAACAAAAAGCAAACCATTTATCGTTCTGCCGATGGCTGCTTCACACTGGATGATTCTCATTCACTTTTGCTCTTTTGAATAACATTCCATGTTAAAGGGTCTTGACTCCGGATAGATCCCTCCTAGAGGTGCGGGCCCTTTTGCGCGGGACGATTGTTCCTCATGTTCTTTCACATAGGAACGGCAATCGTTGAGGGTAGAAGAGCCCTAATCTTGCAGCCTCCCTGCCTTCAGCTTTGTCCCCTACGTCCTGCTAAGGAACAAGCAGGACAGACAGACGGGAGGAGGACTGCTGCCTTGTACTGGACAGGGTTTAGGAGGTATAGCAGTTGTGGCTATTAGTGTATCTTGACGCCACCGGAAGCTAGGGGTTTGACAGGAGGGACGCCCCTTTCACACCGCTAGCTCCCGATAGGGTGAAGGCTGCCAGGTCCTGGTAGTACAGTGTGGAATGCTGCATTAACATTTAATAATCTAAGCCTCATAACAAATGTTACCCTCACCCTAAGGTCCCCCGCTCACAGCTCCCGGAGTCACCACTTCGCGTGTGCTGCGTGCATTGTTACCTCTGTGTCCGACGCTCCTCCAGTGACGGCTGCCGGCCTCACTGTTTGTGCTCCCCAGCCGTCAGTGTGAGGTCCGTGGATGACATTCCCTCGCTGACTGATGCCGCCGTCAGCGTTTCTTGTCCACACCCGTCGGGACTGTCAGATCCGTGCCATGCGTTCCCCCACTGACAGCTGGGTGCCTCATCGCTTCTTCGCCGCTGCCGGTAAAGATGCATCCGGTGGGAGGGTTCGGGGAAAGCCTGCGGCATGTGGTCAAGTAGTGTTCGGCCGCCGGAGAAAACTCTGCGTCTCACCCCGGCCCTGTCGCCTGCCTGCAGCCGCCGGCAAGTTACATAGCTTGGGGGTGGGTTTCAGTGTTGTGGAGCAGTGCTGGAAAACTTGGCTCAGGACAATGTTACCTCAGTGCAAAACCCCGAGCCATGCTGCGGCTTGTGCCTCGGTGGTCAGGAAGGCCGTGTGTTCTCTGGCTGTTCCAGGCACCGCTGAATGTATTTGGAAGCCTAATTGTAGTGCCCTATCAGGACCTATGTGGCAGGCTGCTGCGCAGCCAATCGGCTACAGGGTGCGTGACACCCCTGTCAGTCCTGACTGCACCTGCACTTCATGGTGGAGTCAAGATACACTAATACCGCAGTTGTGCAGGTGGTCTGCGAGACCCCTTACTAAGTTGTTTGTTTTATCACTTTATATGCGCTGGGACAACTTACAAAAAAATGTTGTGGCAGTGTATTGTACATAACCTTCAGTACGTCTGGCCACGTGTCACCTTCTAAAGGACGGACAGACCCGGGACGCCAAAGTTTGGACTTGCCTTGTTCTAGATTGTAATACAAATAGTTCTACGTTAGTGAAACCCTTCTATGTGAATTGTATGTGCAGCTTTTTGCGCGCCTCCTGGCACGAACCGTTTGATGCCACAAATACTTTCCATTTATGTAGCACAAATTACTGTAATTCTCCTTTTTTAAAAGGCGTTTAGTGGCATTAAAGGTTGACCTTGGGTGCCAAGGTAACGTTCCAGCGATTGTCTCTATACCAATCCGAAGCGCGCTCGCGGGAAAGAGGGGGTTTTGCATGCATCGCTATTAACTGTTTATGAAATCAACCTTGTCGGAATATTCATAGAATTACACAGAAACGTGTTTCATGTGACGCAGTAGCCTTAATCGAGCTCTGAGCGTATTAAGGCCCATTTACACGCAACGATCATCGCTCAGAATTCTTTCAAACGAGTGAAAGTGAGCGATAATCGTTCCGTGTAACTGCGAAGCCGTCGCGGGCTATTTGTTCACTTGTCGTTTATCACTGAGTTTTAGACGGCATGAAAATCGCTGTTCGTTTGTTCACATTGTCCTTGGGTTGAAACGCCATTCATTCAGCCTTTCAGTCAACTTGCAGGAGTGCTGATTGCTCCTCCAGCTAAACGCAATGACTCGAGCCGCAGTAGATAATGGCTTTTCTTCACACTAATTAAAAACCTCCCGGCCGGAGATTCTTCACATAAACACTCATTCAGCATTTGAAAGCAAAAAAGTTGTTAATTCGTTCTTTCAAATGAAAATCGTTGCGTGTAAACGGGCCTTTACGTCACTCACATCCCATCCTTGTATACGTCCAAGGGGCGCATAGTCTTCAATATTTTGTATCCCCAAGTGTAAAGCAGAGTTTGCTGCCATGTATGGACCACACTCTGCAGATACGGTACACGGGACCCCGTTATCCGCATGACTACCTCCAATCAAGTACTTTTATAATTTCACCGTGAATCTGTGTAGAGAGAGAACCACTTCTAATAGTGCTGATGATAAAACTCTTAGTACACGGCAGCCTGTGTTCTTTGCGCAGTTACACTACACCGCAGCCTGCAGTACATGGGGTTGGGGGGAAGCGGTGACGTCTGAGGCTCGGGGGGGTCCGCTGCTCTAATTACTTTCTTCTTCTTCCAGGTTGATTGAGGACTGCCTGCCCACTTTGCCGAGCTCTCCATCCAAGAAGACGTCCAGTACAAAACGCAAGCAATACTATATAAACCGTGCCATCCGAAACTCTGATCTGACTCCTAAAGCCAAAGGTCGCAAGAGTCTTCGTCGCCTGGAAAACAGTGAGAAAATCCATGTGAAGACAGTTCTACACAGCACCTCTCTTAAAGGGATTGTACAGGAATGCCATTCGTGCAGCCTGTAGAAACCAATCCTAGAATGGGAGAATGCCTGTGTAGACTGCAGGAGGCGGAGCCTATTGCTACACCTATATGAACACCCCTCCCCCTTCAGTCTGCACAGGCCTTCTCCTGTCCTGGTAATGGATTTTTACAGGCTGCAATGAACAGCAACTGTTTTGTGACCTTCCTGTATGGCCCCTTTAAGAAACGTCTTGTGATGGCCGTACGCTTTTGGCTTACTGTACGATGGCGTTTCCACGAGTGCATTACTTAAAGGGATCCTGCCAGCAAGTTCCCAGAATGTTAAACCTTTCTTAAGAACGTGTGACGGTGAAGTTTGGCTTTTACCCGATCTGCTTATTGTATAAGTACTGAGAGCGCCGTGTGCTAACGGGGACGCACCAGTCCCATCTTCTCATGCTGAGTTCTTTAAAAACTCCGCCCCTTCCCAGTACAAAGTGGCTGATGCCTGCGATGCCCTCCACAGAACAGATGACGTCCCCTGAGAAAGGGCAGGAACTCCTCAGGGCAAGTAAAATCTGACACAAGATCTTCCAAGATCCGCCGCTGCCATTACTTATATGATAAGTAGATTTAGAAGGAGTCCTGCTGGTTTACTGGGAACTGCCGACCGCTTCCTTGTAACCCCACTTTTCAAGAGCAAGAAGTGTATACATTTTTCTGTTAACCTTTTTGCGTTTTTTTTTGCGGGATGAGTTGTATTTTTTTCCCCAATAGCTGTGTTTAATGTAACATCATGTATTAAACTTTTTTTAAAGATTTTTCAGTGGCCTGAAATGGAAATAAAAACTAACTTTTTTTGTTTTTCTTGCACTCACGGTGCAGCAAATATGGCATGTTACCCCTTATTCTACATTGGCCGAATGCCAAATTTATAAAGTTGTTTTTTTTTTGGTTTTTTTTGTCTCATTGCTTTTAAAAAATAAACTTTTTTTGACACTATATTCTAGGACCCGTAACTTTTATTTTCCATCAGCGGAGCGATGTGCGGACTCACATTTTACGAAGTAGTTTTTACTGGTTCTGATCACGGCCGTTACGGGCCGGTGTTAGCGGGTGCCAGATGCCTGAATCAGCCGAGTAAGGGTCCGGCTCTGATTTTTCAGCCCACTCTATACAACACCTACGGCTTCACACTGGGTGATTCAGTCAGCAAAAAGAACTATTGCTAGATCGCGACCTTCCTGTTACGTGTAAACGCTCCCGGCTCGGCCCTTTGCATAGAAGGTGACGCGCTGAGCAAGAAGCCCACGATCCAGCGATAAGTCTCTTAGTGTCAACGCTCTACATGAGCACAAGCCACTTTAGCGGGGACGTCGGCACTCATGCAGACGTTTGACCCATTGAGGACCAAGCACAGTAAATTACAGCGCTTGGTCCTGGTCTTTAATCGCAGCACATAGTAAAAATACGGTGGTGGATTAAAGCCCCTGCTTTTGTAATCAATCAGAAGTAGGTTGGTTCCTGGGCTGATAACTTAGAGGAGGATTGAGAAGGGGGTTTTAACCCCTTCTGCCTTCTTCTTTCCCTAATACATGCTCAAAGAGTGCTATGTACTAAAAAGTATCTTTCGGTACACGAGCCGGCTGTTACGTGACTGCTGGGATTCCCTGGCACAGCAGAGCTACAGGGTCCTAGCAACCCCTGATCAGCTCTGCCAGTGACTAATGTCACTACAGTGGATGTTTTCTCCTCTAACTCGGACCCAGCTACAGTGGGTAAGTGTCAAATAAAAAAAAACCACAAAAACATGAATGTCCCTCAGAGGTCTTATATGACGTCATGGGGGACATAGATTGGTAAATGGGGGACATAGATGGTAAATGGGGGACATAGATGGTAAATGGGGGACATAGATGGTAAATGGGGGACATAGATTGGTAAATGGGGGACATAGATTGGTAAATGAAGAGCCATAGATGGTAAATGGGGGACATAGATTGGTAAATGGGGGACATAGATTGGTAAATGGGGGACATAGATTGGTAAATGGGGGACATAGATTGGTAAATGAAGGGCCATAGATGGTAAATGGGGGACATAGATGGTAAATGGGGGACATAGATGGTAAATGGGGGACATAGATTGGTAAATGGGGGACATAGATGGTAAATGGGGGACATAGATTGGTAAATGGGGGACATAGATTGGTAAATGAAGGGCCATAGATGGTAAAAACTATAATTACATAAATAAGTAAAATTAAATTACAGAATAAAATATAAATATATACAGAAAAAAAGGAAATAAGCCAAATCCGACACTGTATGTGCCCTGTAATCCAAAACCACACACATTAATATATATCAAATTGTCGGAAACAAAATGAGGAACCGGTGCCTGTATTTTATTTTGGTGTAAAATATATAAAAAAATAACTAGAAATGTTCAAAAAAAAATTTTCTTTCAATAAAACTAAAAAATGGGGGGAAAAAAGTCAGTGAAAAAGATATCCAATTAACGAGCCCTTTATGTCATGGAAGAAAAAACGCAGCTAAAATAATTTTGGTAGCTGAAGGAGAAAAAAATAGGACAGTTAAACCACCACATGGGTGAAATCCCTAAAGTGTCTGGTCCTTAAGGGGTTAAACGGTTGTCGCCCGTGTAGAAGGGCCATCGGTGTAGTAATAGGACTTGAATAAAATGGGGTGTCTTCTCAAGGAAAACCTTCACTAGGGAGAAAGAAACAAGCCTCCCAACTCATCAGGTCTGATCTTGTGAGAGCAGTCCGCTGACCAGAGTGCCAGCTACTTAACCCCTTATGGACACGGCCTATTTTGGGGGGATTTTTATCTCCACTTTTAAAAGCCATAACCTTTTTTTTTTTTTTTTTTTTCCCCCCATCAACACGGCCGTATGAGGGCTTGTTTTTTGCATGGCGAACTGTAGTTTTTTATTTATTTTTTTTTTTATGATCGCGGGAAGAGAAAACACCTCAATTCTGCCATTATTTTTAGTTTCTTTTTTTGTTTTTACGCCTTAGTCACACGGGCGCATCGGCACCCGTACACCGGCGCCGATGCGCCCGTGTGACTGACATCAGCAGACGGACGTACCTGCAGACGGCCGTCTCTCTGCAGCGCCAGAGGAAAGAACATGTGAGCGGCTTCATTGCCAGTCGTGTTCTTTCCTCCGGCGCTGCAGAGAGACGGCCGTCTGCAGGTGCGTCCGTCTGCTGATGTCAGTCACACGGGCGCATCGGTGGTGGTGTACGGGTGCCGATGCGCCGTGTGACTGAGGCCTTACAGTGTTAATCATGCAACATAAATGACACAATACCTTTTTTTTCTGCGTGTGCAAAAGATTACAATAATGCCCAAAAAATTTTTTTAAAGGTTTTTTCCACTTTTCTGCAATGAAAACCGTTTTTTTTTGGAAATTAAAATTTTTATTATAAATCTCTTCTTTTAAAGTCCTATAACTTGTTTATTTTTCCATGGATGGAGCTGTCAGGCCTTGTTTTTTGCGAGACAAGATGTAGTTTTTATGGGTACCATTTCAGGATACATTTGACTTTCTTGATCACTTTTTTTATTGCGTTTTTTGGGAGGTAAAATGAAAAAAAATAAGCATTTTGCCTCCTTTTTTTGGGGTTCTTTTTTTTTTTTTCTTTTTACATTTTTTTACTGTCCAGGATAAAAAAGTGTGGTCAACTCGTTACGGATATGTCGATGACAAATATGTGGAATTTTTTTTTATACTAATAGTGTAAGTAAAAAAAAAAAATTTTTTTTGTGCTTTTTCCCCTATTTTTCTTTGTTTTACACTTTTTTCTGTCATTTAGTAATAGCAATAATTAGACAATGGCAAAGCAGGATGCCTGTATCTGGCGTGCTTTTGCCATGGCAATCCGTCAGCCCTCCTTGATTACATTGCAGGGGTCCGATGATGTCACAGAGGGAGCGCTATGTAGATCACGGCATGTTAGGGGTTAACAGCGGGGGTCACTGTCCACTGTTGAAGCTTGAGGCCGGCTCCCACTGCCAGATGGAGCAGGATCTCTTCTGATCTCGCGCTATCCACAAGGGGTACTTGTAAACCCTGCGATGTGTGATTAGTGGGGGGGGCTGATTCACAGCGCCTCCGCCTATCAGCTCTTTGAGGAGGCCGTGGCATGTTCGACCCTCTTCCTTGGCTTGCAACATCCCGTTCATCAGTCATATGGCCTTCGTGCAGCTCGGATCCAGTCATGTGAATGAGGCTGCGCTGTCTTACCTGGTGCCGCCACTGAGAAACGTATGGCGCAGTGCCTGGTACACAGGAGAGAGGCAGCAGCACTACCACCACTTTAACAGCTGACTTGGCAGGAGTACTTTTAGTCGTGCCTCTCCACCATTCTGATATTCATTACCTTTTTAAGGATAGTTCAAGTATCGAAATCCTGGAAAACTCCTTTAAAGACCACAAAGGCCCCATGTCAATGCCGCTGCGTGAGGTCTGACCCTCAGAGGGGGTTCATACAGAACCCATAATGTCAGCCAAATGAATATGGACAATGGTCCATATATGGTCCATCTGCAGATCTGCCTCTTTGTAGGAAATGATGACTATGATCACTGAATGACCTTAAACAGAACCTGCTGGGTCCCTGGAGCTGCCGGACGGGGGGTAGCGGGGTATAGTGACTTCAGCGGCCTGTCACTAGCGATCAGTTTAGTGGTTTTGCAAATTTTACTTTTGAAGCTCTGCGGGGCCGGATGTAATGAAGCTCATGCATTTACGTACAAGAGGAGGGCAGGGAGTGTGTGTGTAATATATATATATATATTGTCCTGCTAGTATCAAGTAAGATTTTCTAAAGCGCGAGCCCCATCGGTATTGGTGGCAGACCGCTGAAATCCTCACGTCTCTCCTCCTACCCAGCCGGCTCCCGTCCAGGCACTCAGGGGTCTGACCAGTTCCCTTTTAAATGTTTTTCGTTTTTTCTGTTTTCAGATCGCTATCTGATGAGTTTGCTGGAAAGGGACGAGTGTGTTGCTGCTGCTGCGGATGAAGTTGACTCTTGTATATGCGCATCTCCCAGTATATTTGCAGAAGCCTGTAATAACGAGATCTACATTGAGGTAAGTTACTGAGAGGTAAGTGGCATTGTAGCCGACAGATCTCACTGCTGGCCCACGCGTCCTGGTAGAGGGATCTATAGATGGTATATGTGCACTTAACTGCAGCATGTCCTATTTTTTTTGCAATATTGCAAAAAACTGGCCTATTTGCTATGAGCGAGTTAACCCTTTCCAATCCACTGTCTGACCTCTGAAGACATTATGATTTAAGGCTGTACAGCTCTGATGTTGGAAGACGTCCGTCGGGGTTCTCTTACTGTATATTGCCAGCCTCTCTGCTGTCTGAGCCTATCCAACGTGTCACCTCATGCAGTACTGGCTTTAGCCAGCATATAGCGCTGTTGTATAACAGCAGAAAAAGAGTAAGCCCCCTAGGAAACCCAGGATACAAATTGGATTGGAAAGGGTTAATCACATCGCGCTCGCTGTAGATGCAATTTTCATGTGAGTGTGATGCGATTTTTTTTTTACATTTTTCCTTGGCTACAGAAGTCTTCTAGAACTTTTCCCTTTGCATAAACCAGTGATCTGAGACTTCTTGCCCCGCGGGCGCTCATGCGATGCCAACGTCACAAAAACTTTCATCAGACCTTCTAGTAAGCCTTTATATTGCAGAGTATCCTGTGTTCACAGGTACTATCCATAGTCAGCCGAGTACTCCGAAGCCGTACGGAGTCAGAAGGCCGCCATGCAAGCTGCGTAGAACTGCTTGATCTGTAGCTGTTTCCATGCTGCCATACGTGAGGATGGCATAAACTCGTGACCGACCTTGAGTGCAGCACAAGGTCACTTCTTCATGAGCAGTACTTTTCATAAAATCTGTGTGTTTCTGCTTTGACGCAAGGGCATCATGTATTCCTCTCATGCAATTTTTTTAACCCTTTCCAATCCAATTTGTATTCTGGTTTTCCTAAGGGGCTTACTCTTTTTTTCTGCCATTAGACAATGACGCCATCTGCTGGGTAAAGCCAGTACTGCATGAGGTGACACGTTGGATAGGCTCCAACAGCAGAGAGACTGGCAATATACAGTAAGAGAACCCCGACGGACGTCTTCCAACATCGGAGCTGTACAGCCTTAAATCATAATGTCTTCAGACAGTGGATTGGAAATGGTTAATGGGAGCAAAGTGGGCAATCATTAGCCGGGGCTGGGGTGGCTGGAGCTCCCTAATATCCTGGACTGCACGCTGCAGCAGATGGAGGCTTATTTTATGAGATGCACTAACCTGGTGCCACGCTCAGATCCTCTGCCACTAGTTGATGCTGCCAGGTTCCCATTTAATGCAGTTAGGGACAAAGCCCTATAGGGTGTTCTCTCCTAAACATATATGACACATCTGTGGAAAATGTTTCCAGTCCATTTGTAGGGGCTGGTCCCAACTGTGGAACTTTCTCCTAAAGCAAGAAGGTGGCCCCATGACCTATTTTCAACCATTCACAATGCACTGATGTAGCCACAGATTTCAATGGAGTGGTAGCTGCACTTTTCCATTGAAGTGTATGGACAACACAACTTGCTCAACTCTCTATAAACGCTCAAGGTTTCAAAAGGGAGAACCATATGCAAGCACAGTCACCACCTCCGTAAATTCTATGGGTGCTGCGGATCCTGTGATCAGGGGTCGGGGGATCCAGTTTCCAAGATGTGAGATTCCAAGATGTGGGATGTGCCATAAATGATCACCACTTGACTTGTTTTATTTCTACATTAGTTGATGCTTTGTGACTTCTCTCCCTATAGATTTGGAATGACTTCATGAACCGTTCTGGAGAAGAACAGGAGAAAGTACTTGCTTACCTGGAGCAGGAAGTCAGGAAGCCCAGAGAGAAGATGAATAAGTGTAAAGATAAGAGGACAGGTATTTGAGGCCTTATTTCTTTTAAAGGGGTCTTCCAGGCACAGACTAACACTTTAAATCTAATGTACATCACCGTAAGAAGTCATTTTGTAATAGGGTCACTGTACCCGTCTAGCCACCTTCTTTATTTTCTGCCTGTCATGTGAACCTGTCCCCGAAAAATATCTGCACTTCCTCTGACATCTTGTCCACATTTGCTACTTCCTCTCCTGCCCACAGCTTCCTGCGAGCAGTGCATGATGGGAGGACAGGAGTGAAGCGCTGTGCTGTATTGTCATGTGCCGCTCAGAGCTGGAGGTCCCGTCTGCCGGCTTCAGCGGACGTTCTCTGGCACTAAGTGAGATTGTAGTAGCCCACAGACCTCAGATGGGACAGCTTCCACCCCAAACATTAGAGTCCATTGTTTACAGCCAGGCCATCAGATACAACTGGATCTGCTCCAACCCAACAGACAGAGAGGGAACATCTACACCATCTTAAATGGACATTTATAAATCAGGGCTACCATCCCACCTCAACTGATGACCAAATCACCAGAGCCACCAGGATACCCAGAAATCACCAGAGCCACCAGGATACCCAGAAATCACCAGAGCCACCAGGATACCCAGAAATCACCAGAGCCACCAGGATACCCAGGAATCACCAGAGCCACCAGGATACCCAGGAATCAACTACTCCTATACACAGAGAAGGAAGGAACAGTTGTGTACCTCTAGTAGTGACCTACAATCCGCAACTAGAGGTACTAAGGAAGACTGCAAAGAAACTCCACCATACCCTACACAAGGATGACCGTCTGACCACCATATTCCTGTACCCTCCACTTCTGTGTTACAGGCAACCCCCAAGTATGAGCGACTTTATAATCAGGAGTTCATTGTCAGTAACATCACTCCCCTAGACTGTGTGTGTTTTATAAAGAACTAGCTTACCCGTCGCGCGTTGCTGCGAAGACGGACAGACATTCATTCATTTTTATATATCTAGATAACAACCAATCACAGCGCAGCTTTCATGTTACCTCAGCAGTATAAAATATAACAACCAATCACAGCGCAGCTTTCATGTTACCTTAGTGGTATAATATATAACAACGAATCGCAGCACAGCTTTCATGCAACCTCAGTAGTATAAGAAGTAGCCACCAATCACAGCACAGCTTTTATGTTACCTCAGCAGTATAAGAAATAGCAACCAATCACAGCACAGCTTTCATTTTACCTCAGCATTCTCAATATCCAGCAATTGTCTTGCGAAACGTTCGGCGGATGCATCATTTTCTGGTTGAACACTCATCCCGTTGCTCGTAATGCCTTTTGCTTTCGTGCTTGAGATGGAAATCAAACGATCTTTGTCTGGGGGGCATACCTGTCGACGACGCTCGCACGCGCGCCACCTATCGTAGGATAGATGTACTATGCCAGTAATCTTCCCAGGAGTGTACTCAACAACTTCCCAAAGTCTCATGGCGATTAGATGAATGGTGTAGTAATGCATAAAGGACAGACGGACAGACAGACATTCATTTATATATATCAGGAAGTGAGAATTAGATTCCGTACGTAAAATGTGGACGCTAATTGTTTTGCGCTTAGAATTGAATAATCGAGTTGGGACCCATTAGCTTTTCCTATTTATGACATAATCAATGCTCGTGCCAAATTTCAAGTTTCTATGACATTGGGAAGCGAGAAAATTAGATTCCGTACGTAAAATTTGGACGCTAATTCTTTGGCGCTTAGAATTGAATAATCGAGTTGGGACCCATTACCTTTTCCTATTTATGACATAATCAATGCTCGTGCCAAATTTCATGTTTCTACAACATCGGGAAGTGAGAGAATTAGTGGCAATGATGGAAATCGAACGATCTACGTGGGGGGGCGTAACCGTCGACGACGCACGCACGCGCGCCATTTATCGTAGCATAAATGTACTATGCCTATAATCTTCCCAGGAGTGTACTCAACAACTTCCCAAAGTTTCATGGCGATCGGATGAATGGTGTAGTAGTGCATAAAGGACAGACAGACAGACACACAGACAGACACACACGCATACATTCAATCTATATATATAGATGATGGAAATTGAACGATCTACGTGGGGGGGTCGTAACTGTCGACGATGCTCGCACGCGCGCCGTTATCATAGGATAGTTGTACTATGCCTATAATCTTCCCAGGAGTGTACTCAACAACTTCCCAAAGTTTCATGGCGATCGGATGAATGGTGTAGCGCATAAAGGACAAACAGACAGACAGACATACATTCAATTTTATATATATAGATATATATAATGTGTATGTATGTATATAATACTACAACAGACATTGTCAGTAACATCCCTCCACTAGGAGTGTGTGTGTATATACATACATGCATACACTGTATTTTTTGCTTTATAGAATGCACTCCCACCCCCCAAAGCGGGGGAGAAAGTCAGTGTGTCCTATAAAGCGAATATGCCGAAATTCGGACCGGCCAGCACCTGTCATCATATGATCATATGTCCTTCTTAGACAGCTGCTGCCCGGAACTGCACACACATTATGGACACCTCTCCTTCCCTGCTACCAGCTGATTAGTGGGGCGGAGAACAGCAGGAGTTCCCTTGGGGCGCTCAGTAATCAGCTGTTCTTATGGGCGGATGCAATGCAAATCCGCCCCCGTGTGCAGTAGGCCTTATTTGGAATTAGATTGCACGAAATTTATTTATTTTTTTTAATTTAAATGTTTATTTTGTTTTTATAACAACAAATATTTATAAGTTTAACCCCGTAGTGACGGGGCTATCGTAAAACTACGTCCTGCTATTGCAGGACGTGTATGGAGGGAGGTAGCGGTGCTATCTCCCTCCATACAGCGCGGGCGTCAGCTGTTCATTACAGCTGACACGCGCGGGCAATAGCCGCGCTCGGCCGTTCGGCCAAGCGCAGCTATTAACCCTTTAAATGCCGCTGTCAATTCTGACAGTGGCATTTAAATCCCCTCAGGGGTCCCGCTCGGCACCCCCGCGGTGAGATCGGGGGAGCCGTACAGGTGTCATGGCAGCCGGGGGCCTAATGAATGGCCCCAGGGCTGCCTTAACAGACTGCCTATCAAGCCATCCACACAGGGTGGCTTGATAGACTGCCTGTCAAAAAGCAGTATGACGTAATGCTATAGCATTACGTCATACTGCAGGAGCGATCAAAGCATTGCATGTTAAAGTCCCCCAGGGGGACTTCAAAGTAAAATAAAAAAAAAAATCAATAAAGTTTTTTTAATTGTTTTAAAAAAAAAAATTATAAAAGTTTAAATCACCCCCCTTTTGCCATATCCATTATTAAAAAATCTAAATCATAAAATAAAAATATGTATTTGGTATCGCCGCGTCCGTAAAAGTCCAATCTATTAAAAGTAGTGCATTATTTTTTCTGCACAGTGAACGTCGTCCAAGGAAAAAAAATAAAGAACGCCAGAAATACACTTTTTTAGTTGCCGTGTCTCCCAGAAAAAACACAATAAAAAGCGATCAAAAAGTCGTATGTATTCCAAATTGATACTATCGGAAACTACAGGACATCCCGCCAAAAATTGAGCCCTTGCTCAACTACGTCGACAGAAAAATAATATAGTTATCACGCGCTCAAAATGATCGCAGAAAATAATTGAAAAAAATTAAATATCTTTAAAAAAGAATACAAGTACTACAGCAAAAAAAGTTTATATAAGTTTGGTATCGTAGTAATCGTACTGACCCATAGAATAAAAATATCAGGTCGTTTGTGTTGCTTTATTGCCTAAATCCCCTGCGCTTCATGTAGTCTGTACGAATATTATTGCCTAAAGCCCCCGCGCTCCATCTAGTCTACACTGATATTATTGCCTAAAGCCCCCGCGCACCATCTAGTCTACACTGATATTATTGCCTAAAGCCCCCGAGCTCCCTCTAGTCTGCACGGATATTATTCCCCAAAACCCCCGCGCTCCATCTAGTCTGCACAGATAATATTGCCTAAAGCCCCCGCGCTCCATCTAGTCTGTACGGATATTATTGCCTAAAGCCCCCGCGCTCCATCTAGTCTGTACGGATATTATTGCCTAAAGCCCCCGCGCTCCATCTAGTCTATACGGATATTATTGCCTAAAGCCCCCGCGCTCCATCTAGTCTGTACGGATATTATTGCCTAAAGCCCCCGCGCTCCATCTAGTCTGTACGGATATTATTGCCTAAAGCCCCCGCGCTCCATCTAGTCTGTACGGATATTATTGCCTAAAGCCCCCACACTCCATCTAGTCTGCATGAATATTATTGCCTAAAGCCCCCGCGCTCCATCTAGTCTACACGGATATTATTGCCTAAAGCCCCCGCGCTCCATCTAGTCTGCACGGATATTATTGCCTAAAGCCCCCACGATTCATCTAGTTGGCACGGATATTATTGCCTAAAGCCCCCGCGCTCCATCTAGTCTGCATGAATATTATTGCCTAAAGCCCCCGCGCTCCATCTAGTCTGCACTGATATTATTGCCTAAAGCCGCCGCGCTCCATCTAGTCTACACGGATATTATTGCCTAAAGCCCCCGCGCTCCATCTAGTCTGCATGAATATTATTGCCTAAAGCCCCCGCGCTCTATCTAGTCTGCACGGATATTATTGCCTAAAGCCCCCGCACTCCATCTAGTCTGCACGGATATTATTGCCTAAAGCCCCCGCGCTCCATCTAGTCTGCACGGATATTATTGCCTAAAGCCCCCGCGCTCCATCTAGTCTGCACGGATATTATTGCCTAAAGCCCCCGCGCTCCATCTAGTCTGCATGGATATTATTGCCTAAAGCCCCCGCGCTCTATCTAGTCTGCACGGATATTATTGCCTAAAGCCCCCGCGCTCCATCTAGTCTGTACGGATATTATTGCCTAAAGCCCCCGCGCTCCATCTAGTCTGCACTGATATTATTGCCTAAAGCCCCCGCACTCCATCTAGTCTGTACGGATATTATTGCCTAAAGCCCCCGCACTCCATCTAGTCTGCACGGATATTATTGCCTAAAGCCCCCGCGCTCCATCTAGTCTGCATGGATATTATTGCCTAAAGCCCCAACGCTCCATCTAGTCTGCACGGATATTATTGCCTAAAGCCCCCGCGCTCCATCTAGTCTGTACGGATATTGATGATAATAATAATAATAATCTTTATTTGTATAGCGCCAACATATTCCGCAGCGCTTACATAGACGGGGGAATACAGAAAGACAAAAAATACAAGCATTACAGAACCACAGTTACATAGTAATCAGTTGATGGAAACAATAGGGGTGCGGGTCCTGCTCCAACGAGCTTACATACTACAAGTAATGGGGTGATACAGAAGGTAAAGGGGGTGGAGATGTGCATGATATGGCGGGGTGGAGATGTGCACAGTATGGCGAGGTGGATAGTGAGGGATGCTATACACACAGACAATGGTCAGACATTTAGCCGTGTGATGGCAGAATCGGTATGACTGCAGGAGCGGTTTATGATGGCTAGCAGGGATTGCAGTCAGTAGGTCAGGGAGCATGTTATCAGGCGGAGTACAGAGGGGTTTGTTTAGGGAATGCGGTATGCCTCCCTGAAGAGGTGCGTTTTTAGAGCATGCCTGAAGTTCTGCGAGTCCTGGATTGCTCGGCTAGCCTTTGGTAGTGCATCCCAGAGGACCGGTGCTGTTTTGGAGAAGTCTTGGAGGCGGGAATGAGACGTTCGAATTAAAGGGGCGCACAGTCTAGTTTCGTTAGCAGAGCGAAGAGCCCGTGCTGGGTGATGGATTGACATGAGGGAGGCAATGTAGGTAATGTAGATAATATTATTGCCTAAAGCCACCACGCTCCATCTAGTCTGCACGGATAATATTGGATAAAGCCCCCACGCTCTTCTGATGTTGCCTTTCCTCCCCATTTAGAGCATCCCGCTTACAGCCCGGAGGAATGCTACCAGAGGATCAACCGGAGTCTGCGCTGTACCCTGAGAAGACGCCAGATACCAATGGTTAGAAACTCTTCATTTCCTTATAGTTTGTATTCGTAATCGTAACTATTTGTCCCACGCTAAACCTGCAGTATAAACTGAAAGAAGCCACGTTATTAAGTCCAGGCGCGGATCTTCACCACAGCTAAATACGCCAAACCTCTCCAACATCCAGATCCCCCTAACGGTGGAGTCATGAGTGGGCAAACCCTCTGATCGGGCGCAGGCGATGACTAGATCTGCAACTGAAAAGAGGACCCTCCCTAAATATGACAGTTAGGGGGAACAGCCCTGCTCTGCTTGGTAAGAGGGGTGATAGTAGGAAGAAAGGTGCCTATATTCCCCGGGATCACCGCCGCCTCTGTGCACCATTAAATCTACTCATTTCTATTGTTAAAGAACTTCTGTAAGTCCGTAAGAAATCACCAATACCTGGTAAAATTAAAATAATCAGTCACTAGTGACAGCGCCCATCAATGAAGACCCAGAATGTCCGAATATCAGTCAGTGGCGGAAGGTTCTGCTGCCCCACCAAGACTGATGCTATTCTCTAATCAAGCAAAAACAAAGACCTGCTCTCCTTGCCCTGCCTCACAGAGACCAAGGAATGTCTAGAGATCTTCCTCTGACTCCTCAAACCCATTCTCCCAACTGCTTCAGATCTCTTCTATCCCTTCCTTATACTTCAGCCAGTATTCATATGAATTGTAGAAAACATAAACCTTAAAGATATATGCAAATATTATAAGGTTACTTAGTTAGTTCTTGTCCAATAATAGTCCAATAGGTTTAAGTGTCCCTCGGTCCTTTATTCTGGGATGTGATGTCCACAGTACATGCAGTTGTTCCATACAAGGTACATGGTAACTTAGCAGTTGTCATAACAGTCATAAAATGCACACCAGGGGTAGAGATGAGCGAGCGTACTCGCTAAGGCAAAGCACTGGAGCGAGTAGTCCCTTATTCGAGTACCTGCCCGCTCGTCTCTAAAGATTCGGCTGCCGGCGCGGGTTAAAGGTGAGTTGCGGCGGTGAGCGGGGGGGGGGGGGGGGAGGGAGAGAGAGATCTCCCCTCCGTTCCTCCCCGCTCTCCCCCGCCGGCAGCCGAATCTTTAGAGATGAGCGGGCAGGTACTCGAATAAGGCACCACTCACTTGAGTAGTTTGCGTTAGCGAGTATGCCCGCTCATCTCTAATCAGGGGTAGACCGCTCCACAAATATCACTGACGATTTTCCTGAAAAACATCTGCAATTAGTGCTCAAAACAGTAAAATGAGAACAATGATTACAACTCTTTGAACTGACCCTCCTCATGAGGCTATATGATTGTCTAAGACGACAGTATGTTGTTTGGTTACAAGAATCAGTTTAGTATATTCATTTTGGTCAGTATCAGTAATATAGTCAAAGGCGTCTCCTAATGCTTCTATCATATGTGTGTTTCCTAATGAATTAAACATCATACCTTTTGGGTCCTCCTAGAATTGCGCCTGCTTTCCAGGCCCAGTGAGGGTGTGCAAAATGTCCATTTTTGTTAGGTGCATCACGCCTATACATACACTAGCCGATATACCCGGCTTCGCCCGAGTTAATTTGGTACTGGTGTCTATCTGGTGTTCACACGGAAAATCTTATGAAGTCGTGGTTACTTTAGCGATACCGGAAAAACATATGTTCCCCATTTTGCATAGTTCTCTGCGTTACCCAGGAAACACCACGGGGAGGCAACCATGCGACGTTTCCTTTATATAAAATGACATCAGGAAGTCAGAGAATTAGATTACATACGTAAAATTTGGACGCTAATTCTTTTGCGCATAGAATTGAATAATCGAGTTGGGACCCATTAGCTTTCCCTATTTATGACATAATCAATGCTCGTGCCAAATTTCCCGTTTCTATGACACCGGAAAGTGAAAAAATTACATTCCGCACGTAAAATTTGGACGCTAATTCTTTTGCGCATAGAATTGAATAATCTAGTTGGGACTCATTAACTTTTCCTATTTATGACATAATCAATGCTCGAGCCAAATTTTAAGTTTCTATGTGAGAAAATTACTGAAAATTAATGAAACAAGATTTTATATGTCAGCTTTATCAGTCTCTGCCCAGAGTCACCCTGTTAGCTTTCTGCTGCAGCAAACAAATATCTATCTCTATGACAACATGAACAACTTCTATATACTTTACACAGACAGCTCATGCATGGGTCTTTTGAACAAACAGTAATAATTCCTTGATCTTATTCAAACATTACAAATGATGTTAATCAAGTTTACAACACAATCTTAAGATTTATCATTATCATCCGTATATTTATAATTGGCAACTTTCATGTTTTGTCAGTCTGGCTTTTTCAGAGTTTTTCCCTCACACCCTCCTTTTTTGGGGGAGGGACCCAATACACACTTCCTCTCTCCACATCATCCAGCTGCACCCCTTTGAGTCCAGCCACTCGTTTAGACCATTAAACCTCAAATGCAAACTTAAAGGGGTTGTCCCGCGGCAGCAAGTGGGTCTATACACTTCTGTATGGCCATATTAATGCACTTTGTAATGTACATTGTGCATTAATTATGAGCCATACAGAAGTTATCAGAAGTTATTCACTTACCTGTTCCGTTGCTAGCGTCCTCGTCTCCATGGTGCCGTCTAATTTTCAGCGTCTAATCGCCGGATTAGACGCGCTTGCGCAGTCCGGTCTTCTTCTTTTCTGAATGGGGCCGCTCATGCCGGAGAGCCGCCCCTCGTAGCTCCGCCCCGTCACATGCCGATTCCAGCCAATCAGGAGGCTGGAATCGGCAATGGACCGCACAGAAGCCCTGCGGTCCACCGAGGGTGAAGATCCCGGCGGCCATCTTCAGCAGGTAAGTAAGAAGTCACCGGAGCGCGGGGATTCAGGTAAGCACTCTCCGGTTTTCTTTTTTAACCCCTGCATCGGGTTTGTCTCGCGCCGAACGGGGGGGCTATTGAAAAAAAAAAAAAACCCGTTTCGACGCGGGACAACCCCTTTAAGGACAATCGGAGCAGACCTCAATACCGCATTATACTTACATTAATAGCACTTCACGCATTCACACCAATCAGATTTACCTGACAGCTTCTCAAAGACCAACAGCTGGATACAAATCCGTAAGAAATCACTAATACCAGGTCCAATTAAAATAATTAGTCACTAGCGACAACGCCTATCATTGAAGACACAGACACAGAATTGCCGTCAAAAAATGACAAAAATACGCCTTTTTGTGTATAACAAAATTTTTACAAAAACTCACATATTTGGTATTGCATCCATAAAGACCTGTACAATAAATCGAACACACTTTATCCTGCACGGCGAAAACGTTATTAAAAGAAACTAAAAAATGAAGGCAGCATACTTATTTTGTTCATTTTGCCTCCAAAAAAACTGTATTAAAAGTTTGATTTAAAAAAAAAAAAAAGCCGTCTGAACCCAAAAGTGGTATTAATAAAAACTATAGCTCATCACACAAAACTGCGAGCCTCAGACTACGGAAAAACAAGAAAGTTATGGAACTTTGAATAATGCAATAATGTAAAAAAATGTTAGCGCATAACTGGAAAAAAAACTGTTGGTGTCATAATTGTACTAACCACAAAAAAAAAGTGTGGCCACGTGTTCTCCATGATGATGGATTCCCTTTGGAGGGAGCTTCTACACTTTCATACCTAAAGGTCATCATAGCGGAGTCCTCTTAGCCTGGCTGAGCCTGGTTTCTGCTCCTGGGTTGGTGTATTCACACGGACTCTGACCAATATCTTACATTCTTGGTGCGAGTACAATGCATTCTTGCTTTAAAAAAGCATCGCATCTATGGACTTGGGATTTTTCACACACCTGAAAAAATCGCGAGCGCTTCCAATAGGAAATAACGGGTGGCTCCTTGTGAGGAATCACCCCAAAATAGGACGTGCAACGATCTTACAGCATCACTACCAGCGAAAATCACCCATATGAATAAGCATATTGAAACTAGTCTGTTATTTCCGTGCGAGTTCCATCCATATCGCTGGCGTGTGACACCCTAATAAGTGTTTTTCTCCACGCAGGGTACACTGGAGGTCCTTGAAGAGGAGATGCTCTCATTCTTCTCCGTCACCCCAGCATCTGTGTATATTGCATTGATGGAAAACAGGTATTGAGTCTCCTGGCATCATGGAATATATCACTGTAAGAGTAGCAGAGAGGGGTGAAGGGTAGACGCAGGGAGCGTCACGGGGGATTCATGCTCTTGAGACACTTGCGTCACGTTCTATATGCTACATACTTGTTTTACTGTTTCTCGTCTGTTCTTCCGCAGTTACCAGCGCCTCCTGCTGCATGCTGTGTGTCAGTACATGGATCTGGCCTCTGCCAGTAAGAACTCTGGGGTTTGTGTTGGGGTGGTGACTGGGAAAGGAGCTCTGTTCCTATGTACTAAGCAGTCTTAACGCTTTGGTGACCGGCCTATTTCTTTGTCTTCAGGACAAACGATTTTCATCATCTCACTGACAGCCTCATGAGGGCTTGTTTGGTTTTTGGGGCAAGACGTACGCCATTATTTTTGTTTTAGCAGCGTTCACCATTCAGTAAATCTAACCTGATAACTTTCTTATCTGCCACCACAAGTTTTATACAACAAGCCCTACTTTTTTAAAGAACAGTTGCATCGCTGCGTTCTACAACCCAGAACATTGTTCTTTCTGCAGTAACGGAGCCCGGCGGGGCTCGCTGGTTTGCAGGAAGTTGTAGTTTTATTTGTGCCACTTTTGGATTTCTATTCTATTGGGAGAACGAAAAAAGTAACAAGTTTTTTTGTTTTTTCACCATGTGCAATAAATAACAAAATATTTTCATCGTCCGGATCATTATGGACGCAGTGATATCGATTGTGTTGCCTTTTTAAAATTATTTTTTTTGGATTTTAGCTATTTTAAAAGGATTTTTGGGAGGAAAAATATGTGCTTTTTAACTGGTATTATTTTACTCAAATGAAACTTTTTTTATAGAATTTCCCCCCCCCCCCCATTTTTTTTTAGTCCCTTAAGGCCACAGGCCGCGGTAAATGCTGTTCAATGCCTTGATTGGTTTCAATGGGGCTTCGCACACTAGTGTTCGAATGCAGCGTGTCTAATACCGCAATTTTCAAGTACTGTCTGCTCTATTGTGGTGCATTTAAGCACTTTTTAACTCTCTTCACCACATATTACAATGATGGGTTGCGGCAAAACAGGCTATTGGACTCTCATTCAATGCATTCAAAAACACAGGATTGTTAGGATAGTACACTGCATTACGTATGCAGTACATTGTACTAAGCCTATCACAGTAGACTCTAAAGGCCCATTTACACGAAAAAAAATAATCACTCAAAAATCGGTCAAACAACAGTTAGAGTGACAGTTTTGAGCGCTCATCTTTCCATAACTCTTAAGTAGCTAATAATGCAGGCAGAGCGGGATACCACCGCGATAGCTCTGAGAACAAAGCAGCAGTTTTTACTTACCAGCTGAAAAAATATCAGCGCCACCCACTGAGAAAATCAGTGTGCGGGACTTATAAGAATCATCCGTGATTTCTGGCTTGCTAGACATCACATATGAACGAATAGTGCACTAACAGTGCACCAAGGCAGCGCTCAAAAGATGGCTTTAAGAAGGTGCTTCTCAGCCGCTCTGAATCATTTGATGTCGTCGGTGATCCCCATTACTGAATAGTCATGGACCTAAAAGGAGATTTAGCCGAAATTGACAGTTTTTGACAAATTCCATTGCTGGCTCAGACCTCTGCGGGGCGTCCTCTGGAGAAGCCACTTCCATTTAGTAATGGCTGGGCCTAATTGGATGTGTTAGTGCTGTAGGCCTTTGTGAGTCATTTCTTCAGAAGTTCGCTGGTGGTCATGGACCTGTAGCAGTTTTAGGCACTGGGTTGGAGCCTCAGGTGTAGTAGCCGCAGGTCTGAAGAGAGTAGTCAGGGACGAGTCAGGATTCGGCAACGGGAGGTCATGTTTGCAATACAGATGGAGGAGGCAGGTCATGTCAGGAGGGAAGCCAGGGGTTGATATCAGAAGGTCTCTGTTGAATAGCAGAGGAGCAGACGGAAGTGGAGCTTGATCAATGGTTAGTGGAGCACAATAATCACACAAGGAAGGAGGGAAAAGGGCCAGGTTTATATAGGAAGTTTAATCAAGAATAGGGTGGAGACAAGACAGGGAAACAGAGAAGCATGGCTACGTTTCAGCACAGGAGCTGCCCAAGTCCTGGATGGCCTAATGGAGACATCTGCTGACTGGAGTGCAGAAGGTCGCGGGTTCGAGCCCTGACAGTACCCATGTAGTAGATCAAGCACTCAGCTATCTCTGAAATAAATAGAGAAGCAAGACGCATCCACAGCCGTCTCTCCATTCGTACAGGGGCAGACAGGACCTGCCCAATCTCATAATTGTTGGGGGTCCCAGCAGACAGTGGACAGTGGTTAGTATCAACAGCTGTCATGTAAGCTGTCATCAACAGCGTCATGTGACGCTACCTGCACAGAGCCTTTGGCTGGCGGGGTGATGCCATCCAGCTGTCCGATTCAGGAATGCGGTAGAAGTAAAGTACAGGCCCCACAACTCTGTGAGCTAGCTAGTTGCCACACCTGCACCCCTGCCCCCTGCACCGTGATAAATTATATCACCAGTGGGTTCTTCTTCCTTTTAATTCTCTTCTTACTTTCTTTCAAGGTTCCAATTTGGAAGGCAAACGTCAGATGCGCGTGGTAAATCGGAACCGCGAGTTCTGCCCTCCGGAATTACTGCTTTCCTCCTACCTCCAGATGAAATGCTGACGCCAGCCTCTCACTAGTGGAACGGATCTACCCAGCAAGACGTCCACCAGCCGCCGCCGCCCTGTTCCTTATTACTCTGCACTGCGTGTTATTACTCTGCTGTCACCTGCTTCTCTCTCTTCTTGATAGTTGTGTTACAGGGCCTTGTAAATGGTGCAGAATCTCTTATGCCATAAGGTCCTGCAGCTCGCAGCTGGCCAATAACCTTTATTGCAGAGTAATAGGCAACAAATGAAGCCAATCCAAGGTGTTTTATGTATAATTGTACATATATGTATTTGTATAGCCAGCTGTACAAGCACAGGAAGCATTGACTGCGGCACACGATTATGGAGATGATGTTGTCAGTGAAGTGTTTGGAGAAATTTTGTCTTAAAGAAATATACGTGTGTTGATGTAAGGTGTGGCCCCTTCTCACAAACTACTTGTTCTGAGAGGTTTTGACATATCGCTGGAATGGGCCACAAGTTACTGACTACTGAAGTTATGGCTTTCGGCCCCTCCAGTCTCTCGAACAAAGGGGCGCGGAGCCATTGAAGCACAGCAGTGCCTTCTGACTTTTGTTTTTCCCCTCTGCACAGGACACTTGCAACCTGGCGCTACACAGAAATTGCTTTATTACCACATTGTGGTAATGTATGCTGTGGGTATGGTGTCGGAGAATTAGCTGTCACTGCCATAGAGAGTGAAATTGTGACTGTATGAGGACAGAGTCCTTGATTCATGAATTCATTCTTCTACGAGAGTTTCTGTAGGCACACTTTATTGTTCATAGGAGTTTATGAATGATCCTAAAGGGAATCTAAGCTTCTGGGCTCTTCAGATAGGGGAGCGAAGTCTGTGGATGGGCTTTTTATACTTTCCTGCCTCCTGGTCTCTTCACCGCCCACCCAGGAAACCAGCAGTTGGTCCACACATCAGACTCCTCTCTGTATTCACTGCACGTACTTAGAGATGAGTCCAAAAACCAAGTGCCAGATTCCTGATTAGATCGTGGGGGGAGCAGGAGGCAGATGAGTATGAAAAGTACACCCATGAGCCCATGAACTTAGGTTATGGTGCTTATAGGACCTGACAGGTTCCCTTTAAAGCATGGCTTGCATGCAGCTGGAGGTGCTAATTAAGTACATGTGGGTACAGTGTGTTCAATAAATGGGCTCAAAGAAAATGTATTTTGTCGTCTTTTATTCCTTTGTCTTAATTGCTCATCTGTGGAACTTTCATGCATCGTATCATGATCGGTACTATCTTTTGTGGGTGTGTAAGCACCATAGTTAAAGGGGTTATCCAATTACTGGACATCTACAATAGGACCCCCTGGGGTAAAATAATAAAGAGATACTTACCCCCCTGCGGACATCGGGATCCAGCGCTGCAGCCTGCTGTAGTCCCAGAGATTCCAGATGATGTCACAGGAATCAGGAGACCACTGCAGCCAATGAGAGGCGTCACATTCTTTAACTCCTGGCATCATGGCACTCAGGGTGTGAGTGTAGTGGCCCAGAGGGTCCTCCACAGTAGTCACACAATGATTGTCTTGTCACACTTTGCTATGTGCTACCAGGAGGCATAGAAAGTGCCTTACATCAGAGGAACCCTGTTTCTCCCCTTTCTAAACTAAAAGCTTGCAACAGTTTGCTGCTAATTGGCTTTTGTTGCAGCTGTTCTGAGATTTTCCCCTGGCTTTCAGGCCAGACTAGGTGTTAGCAGTGGCTCTGCCTTTCCTGGGGCTGAGGGGCGTGGTGATGGGTGAGCGATGTCAGTTCTCATCTGTCTATAAGTGGCCTTGCCCCATCTAATCTGTTCTAGAATTGACCTCAGTGCTAGTCAATTTCAGTCTGCTTTGAGAGGCACAGCCTGTCGTTGGAGCTCCATTTCCCTGCTGCAGTCTGCTGCTACAGAGAAGTGGCACAGTTGTTTACCTTGTATTGTTTATGGTATTCAGCGCTCCGTGGTAGGGATTTATCAGTGGCCTAGGTACGTGTGTGTGGGTCCACGCTTATCAAAGCGATCGGCCTGTCAGGCAGGGCTTGCTCCTGGGATAAGGGGTTTTGTTTAGGGGGAGATTTTTCCATTTTGGTTTAGTTACATTTTGTTATGCACAGTGGTGGTTTAGTCTTGCACGGTCGTGCTTTTTTACATTTATTTATCCTTCATGTCCAGTCAGGACGCAACACTTGTATGTCATGCCCCCACTGATTGGTCAAGGGGTGGGGTTAGAGTCCAGAGCGGTAGACTAGACAGTGAGCCTCTATGCTGAAGGAGAGGAGAGAAAGTATGGGAAGAAGGCAGGAAGTGGAGGAGTCAGAGGAGTCTTCAGTAGTCAGTCTGCACAAGAAGTCATCGGAGGTGGACATGCAGGGAGAAGGTCTGCAGTGCAAGCAGCGAAAGCAAACATTTATTTATAGGGAAGCCGGGATTCATCAGCTTCCTAGTCTTACTGACAGTGTAGAGGAGAAAGATTAAGCAGTTCCACTAAAACAGTGTTACCCAGCTCACAAAGCTGTCGCTGTCCGAAACTGGCCTACACCAAAAACCCTCAAAGACGTCAGAAGCTTCCTAGGTTTTGTGGGGTATTACCGTAGATTCATATTACCGTAGATTCATCCCAAAATTTGCGCAAATAGCTCCCCTTCAAGAAGTCCAGAGAGGACACTCCAAAGAGCTCCACAAGAGACCCATGCCTATAAATTGGGAAATAGAACAGGAACAAGCATTCCAAACTCTTAAAGAAAAACTTGCCATTCCCTGTATTTTTGTATATCCGGACTACACCCTTTCATTTAATCTCTATACTGACACTAGTTTTAAGGGATTAGGCACAGTGCCCAGCCAAGTACAGGAAGACAAGGAAATAGTAGTTGGGTATGCGAGTCGCTCATTGAAAAGTTCAGATAGATACGACCAGAATTACAGTTCCTTCAAGTATGGGCAGTAACAAATTATTTAGCTGCTGCTACCCTCACTGCTTATACTGACAACAACCCAGTAGTGCACCTTAACTCTGCTAAACCAGGAGCCCTAGAACAGAAATGGCTTTCAAGACTCGACAACTTTAATTTCAGTGTGAAGTACCGAGCAGGAAAAACAGCGCTGATGCTCTCAATTACCTGAAACAATAAAATACACCCAAGAAAAAGTTCAATGGGAAGACCACGAGATACCTAATTTCACGGCCCATCAAGCCCAACAAAACTGATACCCAGCCACCAATTGTGTTAATTCCTCGCCTGAATCTACAGATACTCTACGAAGATGGTTCTAACTCCAACAGGATAGCAGAATGTTTGATGAATTACAGGAACATTTAGTATCTATACACAAAGGAATTCTTCGCAAAACTACTGATGCACAGTTACAAAGGTTGTGAAGACAGAGAAAAAGATTCTATTTTAGGAAAAGTCTAATATTTTGAATTTCTACTGATCCCACCTCTGGAAATTCTAGAAGTTCACCAAATTCTAATCCCTCGTAGAGTTGCCAGCCAAGTACTTCTAGCCTACCAAGATCTCAATCCAGTCACTTTTGAGTTCATAAGACCAAAGCCATCATACGCCAAATATTTTAATGTATTGGCATACACAATGACATTGAGAAATGGTGTCAAGAATCTACTGTTTGCAAAACCCACAGGGGGACTAAAAATGACCAAAAAGCCGCTTTACACCCTATTGTTTCCATCAAACCACTTTAACTCTTAGCTGTTGATCACCTCAAAATTGAAACCAGTAAGTCTGGGTTCAGTTATGTACTCGCTCTTATGGCCCATTACACCAAATTTACCATGGCCATACCAGTTAAAGACTTAACCACCAAAACTACAGCTGCAATTGTCTGAAAGCATTTTGTTCTAAATTATGGATATCCTGACCAAATACTGTCTGACACAGGTCCCGCCTTTGAGTCACAACTTTTCCAGGAACTATATGATGTCCATGACTGTAAAAATTGAGAACCACAGCTTATCCTTGTTGAGAACTATCCAACAAAAACAAAGATCCCATTGGCCAACCTTGATACCTGAGTTAATCTACATGTACAGTAACACTCCTCATTGTTCAACAGGCCTCACCCCATACTACTTGATGTTTGGTCGCCAAGGAAAATTACCAGCAGACCTTAAACTTAGATTACAAGTCTTAGATGACCATAATCCTCTACCCAAAATAGAATGGGTCCATGGCCACCAGTGCTGCCTCCAAGAAGCCCAATAAATTGCGGACACCCACTTAGTGGAAGTTAGAAAGAAACAGTCTGGACACTTTAACAAAAATGCGCATGCTACCAAATTTCAAGTACGAAACCAAGTATGCTTAAGAAAAGAACACCATGCAGCCTTATACAGGGGTCCCTATCATCTCAGCTGAAAAAGGACTATATTTTTTTTTTTAAATCCTATGGATTTTACAGGAACTGTTTAATGTAATTCAAGTTACAATAACCAATATTTGCAATGTAATAAATAACTGTTGCATCTCACAACCAGCAGCACACACTCTGCTGCACAAGCAATCCAAAAATAGGTCAGCACGCAAAGCTTCCATAACAAAACTATTCTATATTGTATTCATTACAATTTAAAAAGATGTTACAGTACAATAGAGACGATTCTCCAATGTGCAGCAGACAGGCGGAAGGAAGGCATAAAACATATCAAGTGCATAGAATTAAATATATGCTCAAAAAGTGCATGTATACAAAATCCTATATCAACAAACATTTAATCATATAAAATGGCACATTAAGCATACAAAGCATTGAATCAATGCATATAATCAGCAGTACATATTGTGTAAAGCCCACCTTACCAGCTGCACCCTGACACGTGTTTCGCCCCAAGCTTCTTCAGGGGTCACCCCTGTCAGGGTGCAGGGATCGTTTTTTGTGGGACGTCCCATAGTTTCTATTGGTACCGTCTTGGAGTGCATACAACTTCTTGATCACTTTTTATTCAATTTCCAATTTCTTTCTTGCAGATGGCATAACAAATAAAGGGAAATTCTGATGTTTTATTTTATTTTACCTGACAACACTCACCGTGCAAAATAAATAATGCATTACTTTCATGGATACAACTATACCAAATGTTTTTTTTTTTTGTTCATTTTTTTAATTAAGGTAAGAAAAGGATTTTTAACTTTTTTTAAAGAGTTTTTTGTTTTACTCTCTGCAATATAAGGGTGCCTGCACACGAACGGAATTTCCAGCGCGTTATTTTAGGCACATTATCTGCCCCAGACCGCAGCCAATATACTCCTATGAGGATCCGCAGTTGTCCCCAGACGGACGGATTTGTATCGCGTTTTTTCATGCGCGTAAAAAAAATCTGCGACCTGTTCTAATTTGGGTCGGATTCTGACCGTGAAGCCTCCAATACAAGTGAATGGGTGCGTTTTTTCACGCAGTACATCCGCAGCGCAGCTGCAGATGGAGTCACTGGTTGCTATGACTACAGGAAGTAGGCATGGTAGGAGGCGTCCCAACACACAGCACAGAGCTTCACAGGCAAATTTGTAGAGGGAGATAGGTAGTATTTCTTGCCAATGCAGGATGTAAGAATGCAAAATCTGTAGTAATGAATTCGGCCGCCTGCAGACGAGCGGGTCGGATCCGGCGGCGAGAATTCTCGCCGCGGGACCCGACCCGAGAGCCTGCAGTGACGAGCGCGTACTCACCCGTGCCTGGCGGCCCCGGATCTTTCATGTGCCGGCTGCCGCGCAGCCGGCGCATGCGCAGACCGTAGCCAGCGGCCGGGTGAGTGCGAGCCCCGCACAAAAATAGGACATGCCGCGGTTTGTTTGCCGTGCGAGATTTCGCGCGGCCAAACCGCGGCCGTCTGCATAGGAGTGCGTATTGTAATGCACTCCTATGCAGACTTTCAGCGGCGGAAATCCCGCAGGAAATACTGCCGCGGGATTTCCGCCCGTGTGCAGGCAGCCTTAAAGTCACGCTGGAGAAGCGCCTGAAAAAAGTTACATGGATCAACCATGCCCACAAAGACATCTGCTCACCGGGTGAAAGCATGTTGCCAGAATAATTTAACGGTGCTCGCACAAGCAAGAGGGACAAAACGGAGTCTGGGTGTTGGTTTTTAAGCTGTTTTCCAAGGAATGGGCAGTTCTCTAGGGGTTGGGTTTACAATAAGGGGTGTCTGCTGGTTTTTCTGCGCGTTTTTTTCCGCAACACATCCGCGTATATCCGCGCGTGATTTTTCACGCATCCGCACCTATCCGCAAGCACATTTAGGTACCATACGCGCGTGAAAATCCGCTAGCGGAATCCGGAACGCTCGTGTGCAGGCGGCCTTAAGGCCTCCTTCCCACGAACGTGACGGGGTCCGCCGCGTAATATTACGCAGTGAAGCCCGTCACGGCGCCCCCCAGAGCCCCTATACTTACCTGCGGGAGATAGCGTGAAATCGCTTCCCCGCCCACCGCCGCCGCGTCACCGCCCACCACCGCCGCGTCACTGGCCGTGTCACGTGCACGGCCGGCCGTGTCACGTGACGCGGCCGGCCGCGTCATATGGCGTCATATGACGCGCGGCGGTGGGCGGGAAAGCGTTTTTTCACGCTATCTCCCGCTGGTTACAGCGGGAGATAGCGTGAACGGACGGCTTCCATTGACTGCAATGGAAGCCGTCAGTGCGTACAGCCCGTCCTCACCCGCAGAAAATAGAGCATGCTGCGGGTGAGGACGGGAGAAATCGCGGTGCGTAATTCCGCGCTGGAATTACGCATCGTGAGCATTGTGCTATTAGGTTCAATAGAACCTAATAGCTGCGGGCAACGCAGCGGATTTTCGCCGCGAATTACGCGGCGGAAATCCGTTCGTGGGAAGGAGGCCTTAGGCAAACAGATACAAAATATGGCCTGCAGGCTGAAAAGCTTTCCAACAGAGACGTTGCCAGTCATATGTCAAGTTAACAGGAGCTCTTGAGGCGAAGATGCAGCCTCGCTGAGGTCTCCCCACACACTGACTGACAGCTCTTTATACATGCAAGGAGGGGGGCTGTCAGTCAGCGTGGTGTCGGTGGGTGTATATTGGGTGCAGCTGCTCGCAGTTTGGCCAGCATGACCACAGTGATGGCTTCCCTTTAATATAATGTCTTTTGTTCAACTTGTTTTATCGAGAGGAGCGACTAATATCAATCATTCAATGTTAATGGAGGCAACTGTGTGGCACAAAGTAAACCTTAGCGTGGCTGCGTTTTTCAGGACATCCTGTCAGTCTCCCGTTGAAGAGTCCCATCCAGAGGCCAAACCGCACGTTCTCTACAGGACCTTTATATATCCGTTCCCTGAGATAGTCCTTCTAGCAGCGGTAATGCATGGAGACCCGGAGGATGTTCTGTGCAGAATACAGCAATGTTATGTCAGCCGCTACTTTGTGAAGTAAGCAGGCCACCGGATGATCATGACAAAGGTTGGATCGGTGGGAATCGCAACAGGAACCCCCAGCAAATATAGAACGGGGCTGTGTTCTTCACTGGCCGTGGTCATTGAACATGTAAGTTGTCCTTCTATTTAACAAGGGGGCGCTCTCTGTGTCTAGAGGAAAGAAGGTTTCTACACCAACGTAGAAGAGGGTTCTTTACTGTAAGAGCAGTGAGACTATGGAACTCTCTCCTGAGGACGTGGTGATGGCGAATTCGATAAGTGTATGAGGGTTCTGTACGGTTTTCTTGAGTGTTATAATATTACATGTTATATCACGGATTACTTCAGAAGGGTCGAGGATCCGGGGATTATTCTGATTGCCAGATTGGAGTCGGGAAGGAATTTTTTCCCTTAAATGAGGACAATTGGCTTCTACCTAATTGTTTTTTTTTTCCTTCCTCTGTATCAACATTGTAGGGTAATAGGCTGAACTGGATGGACGGGGGGATCTTTTTTATAGCCATGTTAATAGGGGAGATGTGCGATGTTCAGAATCTGCTGTTTCTACAATGAAAGGCTTGTTCAGATCTGCGACAGACTCCAACTGGAGCTTCTGGCACAAAATCCTGGACAAGCCGAATGGTCAGTGGCGTCCCCGTAGTCAAAGGGGTCCGCTTCCATCATAAGAAGGATTTGTCCGCTTTCCTGTTCTAATGACCGAGATGTGAACATACAGTAAGCTCAATGCACCAAAGAACTGAAGTACCTGCCTTGCACCACATTTATTATGGAAAAGTGTGCTGAAATTTTGTCTCAAAAATCAGCCAACTAATAAAAAAAAAGAAAATGATCCAGCATCCGCAAAGTTATATTATGTTCTGCAACAGCTGCACACTAGTAACAAGTATATAGACAACACAAGTAGCAGTGTGCCAGCGGTCTCAGTAATAACGGTCAGACTATAATAATGGTCTGTAACTCAACACCCAAACAGTAGAAATCCACTTACAAAAGCATATTTTGTGCATAAAACCCAGCTAATGAGGTTCTGCCCCACCGGCAATTTAAGTGGTTTTAGTTTATATCTTACAGACGGCACACAGCTCTATATACGCCTGTAAGCCGGAGGCCTAAAGCTATGTCCACTCGGGGAGGATTTGCTGTAGAGTGTCCTTAGCGCAAAATTTTTGTCAAAATCTGAACCATTTACTGTGAATTTTGATGCAAAATTTGGGACGTATTTCACACATTCATTTGAAGAGTTGGGCTCTGAGACGCAAATCCACTGCTAAATGTGACATTCTGTGGATTTAAATCCCGTACTGCAGGTCCATTTCGGCAAAGTGTTAATGAGACTTTGAGAACATCACCCACATTGCTGCTGTAAATGGCACGGATATTCCGTGCAAAGAGTTTGACTCTTGTGGCGCTCTGCTATGTCGTGTGTTGTGTATGTCAGTCAAACAATGGGTGCTAGAAAGACAAAAGGGTGTCTAAAAGTGCAGCAGAATTATCATCCATTATGAGCTACTGTGATAAATTTGGCGCACCTTATGACTGCCTGGTTAGCCAGTTAGATTACACTGTCTAGGGGCTCACACCCACTGGTGATCAGACTTCCCTGCGATGCGAGAGTGAGTGAAAGCACATGATAATGAAACCAATGATTTTCAATGGTTTCATTCTCATTAGCGATGTTTTCACTGTAACATCGCATCGCAAAGAAGAATGTTCGATAACGCACATTGTTATCAATGGGGCCGGCGGAAGCAGCGCCGGCCCCATTGAAAATATAGGGAGTACATTGCGCTCCCCTGACACAGCTGTGACAGCTATGGCAGGGGATTCCTTCATCCCCGCTGGGATGAAGGAATGCCCTGTCACAGCTGTGGCAGAGGTCCACGATGCTATCCCATTGCATTTAATGGGTCCGACGCTGCTGCAGCCCTATTGAAAGCAATGGAATGAAGGCCACCACCGTGGGGATGATTTTCAGGGAAAGGATTGAAATGAGCGCTGTGGCCAATCACAGGCAGCGCCCAGCTGTCATTCAATGACGGCTGGGGTCTGCCTCTAATTGGCTGAGCGCTGTTACCAATCAGAGGCAGCGCTTTCTGGAGGCGGGGATTTTTCAATCCCCAGCCACCAGAAGATAAAAGAAGACTGTCGGGGCCGGAGAGAAGAGCTGGATGGCTTCTAAGTAGGTTAATTTTTTTTTAACTTTTTTTTTTACTGCTAGGCATGATTTTCAGGAAAGGGTTTATATTTCAAGCCCTTCCTGAAAATCATCACTACGGCCGTGGCCTTCATTCCATTCAATGTGGCTGCAGCAGCGCCGGCCCCATTAAATGCAATGGGATAGCATCGTGGACCTCTAGCACAGCTGTGACAGGGCATTCTTTCATCCCCGTGGGCCCTATGGGGATGAAGGAATCCCCTGCCATAGCTGTCACAGCTGTGTCAGGGGAGCGCAATGTACTCCCTATGTTTTCAATGGGGTTGGCGCTGCTACTGCCGGCCCCATTGTAGTGCCTTGCCTTGTTGTGTCCGCAAGATCTGGATGATATGACCAAGCTACCGGTAAGTACTTAATACCTGTAAGAGACATTATAAAAGGGTCAGGAGGGGTGTCATGTCTCCTTAAGGAGAGCACCCAAAAAGTGTGTGGGGACACCTACGGTGTGAGCCAGCCGGGGTGGTATACTCTCTCTCCAAGGAGAGCACTCAAAATGGTGTGGGAACACCTAAAAGGTGAGTGAGGAGGCTTATAAGGCCATGCTAGCTGGTCTGGGTAATTTATGCAAATAAGGAAGATGGAAAAATACCTCTGCAGTGCCACCTATTGGATGGTAGCATTCCTTCAAATCAATGTGACTTTCCAACAAGTCTTTGCAATGATTTGGACTAGGAAACGAAGCCAGAAAACCATGCACAGACAGCTGGCTTGGTTTTTCTATTCCCAATCATTGTTAAGATTGTTAGTGGGGGCAGATCTGATTCTAAGCAGAGCAATGGTTAGGACTTGTGGCAATTTTAGATGAGTCTACTGACAGAGCTTCCCTAAGGCAAGTTTTAAAGTCCAGTTCATACACTCAGCCTTTATTGCGCTCTGGGGTCTGTAGGCAGTATGGAATTTCTATCTTATCTTGAGACAGTTGGCTAACCCTTGTATAATCTCTGCAGCAAAGGTTGGTCCGCTATATGACCAAATCCGCATCGGTAGACTGTGTTCTGGAATTATATCTCTCAGTAGCACTCTGGCCACTTCAGTTGATTTACAGTGGGGTAGACCTCCACCCACTCAGTGTATGTACAGACAGACCAGGAGATACTTCCATCCATCAGCTGCAGGCATTTGAGTAAAGTCCACTAATACATCCTGGAAGAGAGGTGCTCCATAAAATTGTATCGGTGGGATCTTCAGAGGACCTTGTCTGGGATTATTTTCAGCGCAAATGACACATTTTCTGGTACTCGCCTTGTAAGTCTCAGGATATACAGTGGTGCCTTGGGTTAAGAGTTTAATTTGTTCTGTGATGGAGCTCTTAACCCAAAACACTCGTAAGTCAAATCAATTTTCCCCATTGAAATGAATGGAAAAGCCATTAATCCATTCCGGATCGCAAAGCTCTCCCACTGATTTCAATGGAGATGGCGTTGCCCCGTTGAAAGGAATAGGACGCAGGCACCCCCGCAGTGATTTTCGGAGAACGGCTTTAAATATAAGCCCTTCCCTGAAAATCATCCCTAGCTGTTGTAAAAAAATATATACTCACCTGTCTGCCGGGGCTCAGGCGGGTCTAGCCGCAGTTTGTTCTCTCTGCACTGCTCTGAAGCTTTTCAGCAGGCAGGGATTAAAAATGCAGGGAGAACAAGCCTGAGCCCCGGCAGCAGTGGACAGGTGAGTATATATTATTTACTACAGCTAGGGTTGATTTTCAGGCAAGGGATTATATTTAAAGCCCTTCCCCGAAAATCACTGCAGGGGTTGCTGGCAGCAGCGGTGGCCCCATTGAGAGCAAACCTCTCAACCCCAGTTTTTGCTCTTAAATCAGAGCAAAAATTCGTGAGAGAGCCTGCTCTCAAGTTAAAAAGCTTGTAAACTGAGGCTCTCAACCCAAGGTATCACTGTACAGCACATCTTGAATTAGATCTTCCATAGTGGTGGATTCATAGAGCGTCCTTATGCACTTTCTTGACAATCTCCCGTGCTAGTGCTTGTGGGACCACACTTCTTCCATCCGAGAGGGTGAACCAGCCTTCAGGTGGGTATTTCCCATCCTCTGCCTTTAGCTATTCCTGTTCACTATGATTGTAGCAGGGGTTCCAGTTGCTGATGAGAACCAGGAAAAAGGCTCGTAGCTTGACTTTCAGTGTTGCAGGAGAGTGACCGCTCACTTGGCATCAACATCTACTTCTCTGTTTCCCTGTGCAATGAGTGAGTCTCCCTTTTGTCTTCCTTTACAGTGAATGACCCATGCCAATTCTGACAGTTCCAGAATGAGAGGAGCATGCTTCAGTTCTTGGCCCACTGAAGGGGTCAGACTCTTCCTTTCTCAGGGCCCCATGACCATGGAGTGCGAGAAAGGCCTACTTTGAGTCAGTGAAGATATTGACTTTCACCCCAGATGCCAGCTGTAAGGCTCTGGTAAGTACAATAAATTCTGCCTTTTGAGCTGAAGTTCTTTTTGGGCAGTGGTTCTAATTCTATAGTAGTCTACAGCATATGCCCTCTTCCATGAAGCTGCTGCCATCTTTGTACTATTCGACACTAGGAGCTTCAAGAGGTGTGTCCCGTAGATCAGGATGGCTGCTAAAGACTTCAACCATCACCTCACAGCATTTATGGTCACAGGTTCCAGTTCTAGTGGGCAACAGGGTTGCTGGATTTAGAGTGGTGCATACTTCCAACTTCAGTCTTGGGTTTTCACAAAGGAGGCCTTGGTACTTGGTCATGCAAGCATTTGTCAGCCAGTGGTGACCTTTGGCATCCATCAGAATTAGGATAGAATGTGGCACTCATACTAAAAGATCTTGACTCAGGGTTAACCTGTCAGCTTCCATATCCAAGGCTACTGTTACTGCCCGTCTTCTTGGTCACATTATCAAGTTGCTTGAAGAGATAGGCAACCAGTTGATGCCATAATCCCATCATTTGGGTGAGAACGTGGATCGCCAGTCCCTTCTTTTCATGAACATACAGAACAATTGATCTCTCCAGATTAGGCAAGGCCAGTGCAGGTGCTTCTAGGAGAGCCTACCTGATGTTGTCATAGGCTCTTGTATGTTCCTACTTCTAGCAAAAGGGGGCATGTTCACCTCCCTTTGTGACTTTATAGGGGAGTTTGGTCATTTCAGCAAAGCTGGGGATTCATATTCTGCAGAATCCAGCAGCTCCAAGGAATTATCTGACTTTTTCTTCTCGTGGTTGGTACAGGGATATTGCAGGCGGCCCACTTAATTTCAACTCTCAGTTGTACCTTTCCTTGTGGGGTATGAAATCCCAAGTATTTGACAGTTTCTTTGCAGAACTGTGGCTTCTTCCTTGTCTTAGTCTTCTGCAGACATTGTTCAGAGGTAGATCCGTTTATGAGGAGGTTGCCCATATACTGTAGCAATATATTGCCTGGCTGGGAATAGAGAGAGAGAGTTTCCTTAGGTCAGTAGCAAGAGCTTCTCCAAAGAGTGTGGGTGAGTTCTTGAGCCTTTGGGGCAAACATTCCTTCTGTCCAGTTCTTGGGTCTTCCCATTGGAAGGCAAAGATAAGCTGACCGTCCTCTGTCAGCCTGACTGTGAAGAAAGCTTCTTTCAAATTCATCACAGTAAAGTGAGTTGCTTTCCCTGGTATTAGTCCAAGCAGCAGGTACGGGTTTGGCACTGTTTGATGCAAAGTAACCACAGCTTGATTCACTGCTCTGACATCCTAGATTGGGCGAAACTCTGTTATTCCAGGTTTCTTTACAGGCAGGAGAGGAGTGTTCCATGGTAATTGGTATCTCCCCAGAAACTTCTCCAAATGCAGTGCAATGCCATGGCAGACAGCAGATGGTAGGCGGTATTGCTTGATGGACACCGGTTGTGCCCCTGGCTTCAGTTGTACCTCGACTGGAGGTATATTCTAGTTATGTATTCTGGTGTGAAATCACTGTGTCGTCCCACTGGGCACAAAAACCACCCGGTGGAACTGACAGCTGACCCAAAGACCGGATACTCACTTCTCAGCGCGTAGCTTGGTACGAAGTGGAAACTAGGACTGAGCTAGCCCTGCACTAATGAGGAGTAGGAAATCCCTGCCTAATAGAGAGCAGGATAATCATCCTGACAAGGACGGCCCTGAGCTGGAAGCTGGGCGCTGACTAACCCTGTCACGACCCTAACACCAGAACAGGTCATGCCAAGGAGGAACATAGTCTGAGGGTGAAAGTAAATAACAGAGAACCTCGAAAGCACACAACTAGCAAATAACTACAGCAGACTGGAGATCAGTAGCAACAGAGTATAGTGGAGTGATTGGTAAACAGCCTCCAGCTGAGTTGAGTCAGGAAGTGTTAACTCCAGAGATGCTGGAGCTAAAAAAAAAACACTCACTAGATAACAGACAGAGCAGAGCAGCACACATGTCTGCTGTACCTAACAATTCTGAGCTAGTCCTGGTGAATTATCTTCTGCCCATACTCCTAGTAGTTTCATTACTAGGTCTGGGGTGGGACTTGAGTGATCTGGCTCATGAATGTCAGCAAATAATCTCCATTTCTCCTCTTGAGGCACTGTGAATGAGAGGATGTGGGTGGGAGTTGGACCATCTTTTTCAAGTTGTAAAGGCATCTGTCCCTCCAGTTCAAAGGACCATTGGGCCTGTAGGTTTCTCATCATATCCTGTCCCAATATTGGTACTGGACAGTCCAGTCAATACAGGTATTGATGATTGACTTCTTTATTGTACCAAAGCAATGCACCTTGGAAGACAAAGTCATGCTTCCTACTTTGTCCAGTAGCTCCCAAAATCTGGGATTTACTCTTAACAAAGGTTCCTGGGGGCCCAGCAGATGGGAACCTGGTCATCCTCATTCAGCATTATCTTCATACAGCGAAACAATAGGAGCAAAACAAGATGGAGGTTGTGAGGTGGGCCTGAGTGGCTCTGCCATGTGCTGGTCTCTGGTAGCAGCCATTTTGGGCCTGGTTCCTGCCTCCTTCTCTTTCTGTATGAGCAGAGGAAGTAAGGGGGCAGTCTCTATTCCGGTGACCATTCTTCCTGCACCTTCTGCATTGGTCTCCATCAAGGGGGCGGTCTTGGGGCCCGTCCTTCTGTATGTATGTATGTAAGAGGTGAGTTGTTTTGGGCGTTGTATGGTGGTAGGCGCTGTCTTGATTGGATTGCTGCAGCCAACAAGTCTGCTGTCTTTTCCATCATTTAATAGTCCTTTGTCCCCCGCCATTGTGCACCATGCATTCCAGCAAAACCTGCCTGCTCCTGTAAATTTCTTCTGATATCACTAGCTGCCTGTGCCACAAATGATGAGTTAACCATACGTTGGTTTTCAGCTTGGGAGGGGTCAAAGGGGTATACATTCTCTACGCCTCACACAATCCTTCATTTTCTATCATTTTCTGAATGTGTGTTGCACAGCTGCAGCGGCTAAAGGGTTAACTTTAATAAAATCGTTGCCTGCCAGCTCTGTCTGCTAAATGTATCTATTCTATTGTGTCATGTAGTACAAGTTAAAGGGGTTGTCCCGCACCGAAACAGGGTTGTTTTTTTTTCAATAGCCCCCCCGTTCGGGGTGAGACAAACCCGATGCAGGGGTTTAAAAAAAAAAAACGGATAGTACTTACCCGAATCCCCTCACTCCGGTGACTTCTTACTTACCTTGCGAAGATGGCCGCCGGGATCTTCACCCACGGTGCACCGCAGGTCTTCTCCCATGGTGCACCGTGGGCTCTGTGCGTTCCATTGCCGATTCCAGCCTCCTGATTGGCTGGAATCGGCACACGTGACGGGGCGGAGCTACGAGGATCAGCTCTCCGGCACGAGCGGCCCCATTCAGAAGGGAGAAGACCGGACTGTGCAAGCGCGTCTAATCGGGCGATTAGACGCTGAAAATTAGACGGCACCATGGAGACGAGGACGCCAGCAATGGAACAGGTAAGTGAATAACTTCTGTTTGGCTCATATTTGATGCACGATGTACATTACAAAGTGCATTAATATGGCCATACAGAAGTGTATACCCCCACTTGCTTTCGCGGGACAACCCCTTTAAGTGATAAATGTGAGTGTCTCAGAGCAGGAAAAGTTGTTGATGATCATCTATCTTCCCATGTTGTTGGAGGCCCCACAGTGATGCAGGGAGGCACCTTCAGCTTCCTTGTGTTGCAAATGGAGAAGAAGGAGAGGCTCCCTTTGCAAGAGTTGCGGATGATCCATCTTCCCCCATCCAGTTGAGAATCCGCAGGGGCACAGGGAGACACCTCTGGTTTCCTTGTGCTTAATATGGAGGAGAAGGAGAGACTCCTGTACCACATGTGAATCACATGGGACGAGTAAGTGAGTCCCTGCAACAGAGAGAGAGAGAGCCCTACTAAAGTTCCTAAAACAGGTACTCGTTCACACCACAGCCTTTTCCTGTGCGGCTGCCCATAATTAGGATCACCACACAGAGGTACTTGATTGAGACACCAATGCATTTGCCGTGCGGGGAGTATATTGGATAAGCCTTCCTGAATAATTGTTTTTGCCAGAGTGCATGCGTAGTGACCTGTACCGCCTTTGCTCCTCCAGAGTTCTCCCAATCTAGTACCGGTGACATACAGATAACGTGGACTTTAGGGCTGTATTCATTATGTGTTTCCTCCCTACCTCTGAGCCACAGCCTGTCATTATGTAAAGGGAATTGTACCTGTGTTACCTGTTATACCAATTATAAGTAAAAGTTATACCGGGCTTTAACCGTTCCTAAGGACACGAGGTACTCTACACAAGTCTCTGTGTTTATTACTCTGCCGCATAGAATATTGGTGTGTGGGAACGGTGGCGTCACGAGTGATATATTCTACTACTCACCCCATCCCCTTAATTGGCACTTCCTGCCAAAGAACTGTCAAAGCTGGCCTGCGATCCTGCGTGGCCTTTCCTATGTGTTATCTCTTAGGAACCAGAGTCTGCTAAGTGCCACCGTGATGAGACAGCACTTATCCCTCCCAGCTCTTCACCCCTCGAACATGCACAGTATTACAATTATTTCCCCAAGATGTGTATAAAAATGCCAATGTATTGTGTATGGACAGCGTATCATACACAGGCCATACAAGTGTATAGCTTGTGGTAACTGGAGAAGTACAGCATGCTGCAATCTTTCTCTCATGCATATTGATACGCAGTCCATTGGCTTTCATTGACTCCATTCACTGCATATCACGTGGCTGTGCAGCAAATGCATAATGAAGACACGGTCATGGACATGAGCCCTAAATTAAGGTGACCAGATTTTCCCAGGATCAAAGTGGGACAGAGGGGTGTGGTCAGGAACCGGACTTATCAGAACATATGATTTTACCTTCGTCATTATAAAAGGTACAGGGGGCCAAATTCTGCAGTATTTTTGCATCCAAAAAAAGTCACAATTCGTACCATTAGTGTGGATTTTGACTGGAAACCAGCCTAGTATCCACAGCTGATTTCATACTATGTGGCGCTCCCCTCACCTTCTCCAGAGGCTTCCCGCTGTCAGCAATCCTCAGCTTCCAGTTCTCAGCAGCCTTTAGTGGCCTCACCTGACCAGCTGTAGTGGCCCAGAGTTAACGGGGCCTCTCCATAATGTTAAATTTTTGTCTTGTGCAATAGTATTGTGAGTGTCTTAGATGTTGTATGCATTTGGTGTGTATTGCACCTTTGCAGCACTGAATGGATAATGTCTGGGTTATGTCTGGGAAATGTATCTTATTGTATGTCATGTGACTACATATTATATATATATGTTGGTCAGGATGTTGGATAGAGAGGGGATTTAGGTTTTTTTTTTAGTTAGCGAGTGAGCCACACAGACACTGTCTGGTTTGTGTGGTCCAGAATGGAAGAGGCCAAGCGATGGTCTGAAGCCTGTCCTGGGCTTCACTACCCAGGATATGCCAGTGCCGCTATCCACACTGAGTGGGAGAGAAGGAGAAAGACACCGGAAGAGTGAGTGATGACCGGTAGAGAGTAAGAAAGGAAGAGAGAGTTTGCCAGGAGCAGGATCTCACAGATAACTGGGACTGTGGATTGTCTGGTTTACCCCGTGAAGTCTTTCCTGTCACACCAACTTCTGGGAGTGTAAAGTGTTTTCTGAATTGTTGCTGTTATTTGCTGGAACTTAATTGAAATTAAGTAAATGGGCATTACCGACCTTTCCCGGTTTGCTCAGAAAATTATCCCTATGTGTGGACTACTTTATTACAACCTAAGGATTCACCACAGAGGATGGAATGGTGGCATCACGAGTGACAACGGACTTTAAGGTAACCAATAGTTACCCTTTCCCTGTGACCTCCCCCAGCAGTAACTTGAACGGGGCCCAGGCTATCCTCAGGGGAAGAAATGGTAGAGCCACTGTGATAGAAATCCTTATCTACTCCGCCATTTACTCAGTTGTGGGCCCACTCCTCGGAAGCTGCAAGGCGGAGTTTTGGCGTCATGAACAGGAATGTACCGCAGCACCTTCCTGAGAAAACAAGGAGAGAAACTGCCTCCAGCTTTTCCAGACACAGAGAAAAAGTGTCTACATGCCTGAGTTTACAAGAACTGTCTAGTCGTGTCTTTAATCTTCATTCTTATGTGTCCAGGATGCGTTATGCCCTGAGATGAAATCGTGTAGTGTTGTTGGATGGAGTGGAATTGCCTGCGGTAAACTTTATTTAAGAACGGGAAGACAAAATGCAGACCCAAGATAGCACCCAAGTATCTTCTTCCCTTGCCTTCATATAATCCACAAAACTTTCCCACCACTCAGTTTTCGCTGTGGCTGAGGGAAAAATGGGGGGTCAACCCCACCACGGAGCAAGAGAAAATGCTACAGCTGCAAGCTGAGGACCGTCCAGAGGAGGAGTCACCAGGTTCGTTGAGTGAACCTCTGGACTTGTCTCAACAGACCAGCGAGAGCACCCTAGCAAGCAAGTTGTCTACCAAGATGATCCAGGACATTCCTGCAGGTTACCTGCTGTCAAGACCCCTTTTCTACTGGGGCAAGGAACCTGAACTGGTGGGGCTGGTGCTATCATCCTCTCCAGCTTCACCTCTGCCGGGGAGAAGATTAAGGGACCTTCTAAACATGGACTCTATTTCTTCATGACGTGTTGCTCCCGCTTCTAATGTGGCTCGAACAGGAGAAAGACTCCAGAGTCTGCAGAGATTCTGAGCAGGGGATGGATTCATAGAGAACCGTTACCCCCCGGATTAATATCCACTATGACAATCAAACTACTAATGACCACTTGTCAGTGAGTATGTATGTGAGTGCTTCTCATGCTCCTCCCCTGGTGACATCATCGCTCCACCCCCTAGTGCCATCATCAAAGGTCCTACAACATATTTGAAACACGGAGCCTGACTGATAGAAGAACAACAAAGTTAGGGCTCTTGGAAGGGGAGGACAAACATAACAAAATGAGAATAGAACTAAGCCGTTATCTCAAACACAACTCAGCAGTCCTGACAGAAGATACCGATCTACCACAACCACAGAGATCCGGTGGGCTGAAGGACCTGTGGTGACATCACTGCTGTGGGAGGAGCCAAGCTGTGTTTGTCTTGTGTGGGAATCTAGATGGATACAGTAGAGCTGTGTGTGTGATGTGTGGGCATCATAATGGATGTACCATGTAGCAGAGCTGTGTGTGTATTGTGCTGTGTGTGTAATGTATGGGAATCAAGATGGATGTAGTAGAACTGTGTGTGTGACGTGTGAGGATCATAATGCATGTACCATGTAGCACAGCTGTGTGGCACATTGCGCCACCAGAAACACTGGTACTATAATTTCCTAATAATTACTAGTCAGGAAGTAAAGGACGCTTTGCCAGCACAACTTTGGCCTTTTATCTGGGAATACGTAGACCGGAACTTCTCCTTTACTTTTGTGGATGAGCAGAGGGAACGTCCGAGTGGATCTCCATGTGTTGTCCCTGCTGCAGTACCCCGGGAGAGACTTGTGCATGCACCATGGATTGTTTCCAGGACATTGCTGTGCCGCAGTGCATAGTTCATTGGAGTCCTGCACAGAGGGAGACTCCTAATACAATGGATTCTTCTGCACAGCGGGGGCAGTCCCCAGACTCTTCTGAGCAGTTGGAGGACAGTACTACAGATGACTGCAAAGTGGACACTTTCCTATGTGCCAGTCCTCCCTTGTGTTCCTCAGTTAGAATCCATTCATGGAGTAGTAGCGTCACACCGATTCGGAGGAACCCACCAGGCCACCCATTGTGAAAAAGGTGACTGACGAGGTGTTGTTAGCCTTTAACTGTGTTGGACTCTCCATGTTTGGATTCTCTTTCCAGAGACTCCTGTTTATCTTTATTAAGCCTAAAAAGACTATAAAGTTATTTATGATCCCTTTGCATATTTAAATCGGGAAAATATTTTGTGTTACTAATGTTAAATATGCATGTTTTCACTGCACAAGTTAATTGCATAATGTTGAAACGTAATGTTGACAATGTTTAAATTCATGTGCAGAAGGGAGTATGAAAAGTAAAATAACCTTTATTGCATTCACCTGGCTGTATGCATGTCTGAATGAGTTAGGAGGCGTGAATACTATGCCGTATTAATCCACATAATTGTGCCAGTGTCTGCCTGTTTTCTTGACTGTCACAGAAGATACAGCCTCCTTACCATTTTTATCGGCTCAGTTGGGGGTATTGACTTTTAGTTACCACCCACCCTTCATGAGACTCCAGGGAAGTGACATTCATTCCACTTACCCTTCATTTTTCTAATCCTGCCAGTCAACCCTTTTCTATTGCTTTGTCTAGGTATAGTGATGAATTGTTCTCTTTAGTATAATTTAGGATTCCGTCCAGCCTAACAGTAGTTTCCCGTGGTTATGGCGATACCACTTTGTATACACGCTGTCATATATTACGACTTTACAAGGAAAATTGCATCTTAGGTTGTCTGAGAACATCGGGACGGGTAAGCTCTGAATAGTAACCAAAGGGGGAGTACGTGTTTACAGCATTTGCCTTGCACACTCCATGATTGCGCAGATGGTTCTTTACAATGGTAGTTGAGTAGACAACTGAGAAAGACCAACTCTGGAATATTCACTCTGTTTTAAGAGGTGCCAGAGTCGTCTTCTTCTAAGTAGGGGGGACTATAGTGGCCCAGACGTAACGGGGCCCCTGCATAATGTTAAATGTGTGTCTTGTGCAATGATATTGTTAGTGTCTTCTAAATTGTATGCATTTGATGTGTATTGCACCTCTACAGCACTAAATGGGTTAATGTCAGTTATATCTGGGAAATGTATCTTGTTGTATGTCACGTGACTATGTTTGATATATATCTTAGTGAGGATGTCAGAGACAAAGGGAGTTTAGGGTTTTTTCCAGTTTGTTAGTGAGTGAGCCACATAGACATTGTGTGGTCCGGAATGGAAGAGACCAAGCGATGATCTGAAGCCTGTCCTGGGCCTACACTACCCTGGATGTGCCAGTGCCACTATCCGCAGTGAAAAAGAAGGAGAAGGACACCAGAAGAGTGAGTGATGACTGGTAGAGAGTAAGAAAGAAAGAGAGAGTTTGCCGGGAGCAGGATCTCACATATAACTGGAATTGTAGATTGTCTGGATTCCCCCGAGAAGTCATGCCTGTCACAGCACCTTTTGAGAGTGTAAAGTGTCCTCCGAACTGTTGCAATTTTTTGCTGGAACTTTATTGGAATTAAGTAAACAGGCATTACTGACTGTTCTCGGTTTTCTCTGAAAATTATCCCTGTGTGTGGACTACATTTATTACAACCTCAGGATTCACCACAGAGGATGGAACAGTGGCGTCACAAGTGGCAATGGACTTTAATGTAACCGATGGTTACACTTTTTCTGTGACCTCCCCAAGCAGTAACTTGGATGGGTCCCGAGCTACCCTCAGGGGAGGAGATGGTAGAGTCACTGTGAGAGAAATCCTTATCTACCCTGCCATCTCCTAAGCTGTGGGCCCACTCCTCGGACGCTGTACAGCGGGAGATGGAGAACACCACATAGTATCAAATCAGCCATGGGTACACCTGTGGCCTCAACAGTAATGTTGACCCCAACAGTAGTAATAGTGTTTTCCACAGTGATGTTTAGTAGTAAGAGTGTTTCCCACAGTGGCCCTCAGTAGTAATAGTGTTCCCCATACTCGATTCAGTGAAAATAGTGTCCCCCACAGTGGTCCCAGTCGTAATAGTGTCCCCCACAGTGGTCCCAGTAGTAATAGTGACCCCCACAGTGGCATCAATAGTAAAAGTGTTCCCCACAGTGGCCTCAGTAGCAATGGTGTCCTACAAAGTGGCCTCAGTAGTAATAGTGTCCTGCACAGTGGCCTTAGTAATAGTTTCTCCCAGAGTTGCCCTCAGTAGTAATAGTGTTCCACACAGTGGCCCTTAGTAGTAATAGTGGCCCCCACTGTGGCCTCAGTACTAATAGTGTTCCCCACAGTGGCCTCAGTAAAAATGGTGTCCCCCACAGTTGCCCCAGTAGTAATTGTGTCCTCACAGTGGCTCCAGTACTAAAAGTGACCGCTACAGTGGCCTCAGTAGTAATGCTGACGCCAACAGTGGCCCTTAATAGTATTAGTGTTCCCCACAGTGGCCTTCAGTAGCAATAGTGATCCGCATAATGGCCCTAGGTAGTAAGAGTGTCCCCCACAGTGGCCTCAGTAGTAATGCTGACCCCCACAGTGGTCCTCAGTAGTAATAGCGTTCCCCACAGTGGCCTCAGTAGTAATGGTGTCCCCCAAAGTGGCCTCAGTAGTAATAGTATCCCTGCAGTGTGCCTCAGTAGTAATAGTGCTTCCTACAGTAGTAATAGTGTTTCCCACTGTGGCCTTTAGTAGTAATAGTGTTCCCCACACTGGCATTAGTAGTAATAGGGTTTCCCACACTGGCCACAGTAGTAACAGTGTCCCCCACAGTGGTCCCAATAGTAATAGAGATCCCCACAATGGCTTCAGTAGTAATAGTGACCCCCACAATGGCCTCAGCAGTAATAGCGTTGCCCACAGTAGCCACAGTAGTAATCGTGACCCTCAATGTGGCCTCAGTAGTGATAGTGACGCCTACAGTGGTTCCAGTAGTAATAGTGACCGCGAAAGAGGACTCAGTAGGGGCCTTAGCAGTAATGCTGACCGCCACAGTGACCTTCAGTAGTAATAGTGTTCCCCACAGTGGCCCTAAGTAATAATAGTGCTCCCAACAGTGGCCCTTAGTAGTAAGAGTGTCCCTCACAGTTGCCTCAGAAGTAATGTAGTAATTCTTACCCCCACAGTGGCCTTAGTAGTAATGGTGACCCCCACAGTGGCACTCAGTAGTAATAGTGTTCCCCACAGTGGCCCTCAGTAGTAATAGTGTCCCCCACAGTGGCCCTAAGTTGTAACAGTGTCCCCAACAATGGCCCTTAATGGTAATAGTGTATCTCACAGTGACCCTTAACAGTAATAGTGTCCCCCACAGTGTCCTCAGTAGTAATAATGATCCCCCCACAGAGGCCCTCAGTAGTAATGCTCACCCCAACATTGGCCCTCAGTAGTAATATTGTTCACCACAGTGGCCTCAGTAGTAATAGTGTCCCCTACTGTGGCACTAGTAGTAATAGTGTCCGCCACAGTGGCCTGAGTAGTAATTGTGACCTTCACAGTGGCCTCAGTAGTAATGCTGACGCCCACAGTGGCCTCACTAGTAATGCTGACCCTCACAGTGGCCCTCAGTAGTAATAGTGTTTCCTATCGGGGCCTTCAGTAGTAATAGTGTTCCCCACACTGGCCTCAGTAGTAATAGGGTCCCCCACACTGGCCACAGTAGTAATAATGTCCCCCACAGTGGTCCCAATAGTAATAGAGGTCCCCACAATGGCTTTAGTAGTAATCGTGACCCCCAATGTGGCCTCAGTAGTAATAGTGACCGCGACAGAAGATTCAATAGTAATAGTGACTGCTACTGGGGCCTTCGTAGTAATGCTGATCGCCACAGTGGCCTTCAATAGTAATAGTGCTCCCCACAGTGGTCCTTAGTAGTAAGAGTGTCCCTCATAGTGGACTCAGTAGTAATGCGTACCCCCACTAGTAGTAATAGTGTCCCCTACAGTGGCACTAGTAGCAATAGTGTCCGCCACAGTGGCCTGACTAGTAATTGTGACCCCCCACAGTTGCCCTTAGTAGTAATGCTGACCCCCACAGTGGCCTCAGTAGTAATGCTGACCCCCACAGTGGCCTGAGTAGTAATACTGACCCCCACAGTGGCCTCACTAGTAATGCTAACCCTCACAGTGGCCCTCAGTAGTAATAGGGATCTGCACAGTGGCCCTCAGCAGTAATGGTCTCTGCCACAGTGGCCTCAGTAGTGATGCTGAACCCCGTAGTGGCCTCGGTAGTAATTGTATCCCCCACAGTGACATCAGTAGTAATACTGACCAGTACAGTGACCTCAGTAGTAATAGTGACCCACACAGTGGCCTCGGTACTAATACTATTACTACTGGAGCTGATATAGGGGACACTATCACTAATAGTGTCTTCTATATTGACCCCAGTAGTAACAGTGACCGCCATCGTAGCCTCAGTAGTAACAAAGCCCCCCCCCCCCCCCATATACTCATTTTTTCTGGTCTTCGGAATGCACACACTGCAGTCAATGGGAGCATCTGGCCACGGTGCAGCACAGTGATTACCAGCCAGGAAGCCACGGCACCCAGACCAGTAATCACACTAATGGTGACTAGATGTCCCGAAAGTGGGAGAAATGGCTCTCCTGCTGGGGTTGCAGCGGAATGTGGGACACGGTCCCAAAGCGGGACTCTCCTGCCTAAATCAGAACATTTAGTCACCTTACCTAAGTGCACATGTATGACATCCGCCTTATTCAGTTGTATGGGGTGGATGAAAATCAGTGGTGGACCCCCGTGTGCCGCGTTCCATTCCAGACGCGTTTCAGCCACATTGTAACAATTTTAAAGGATCTGCATCTTGGATTATAACAGTTCTTTGTCAGTGAAGGTTAAATTCACATCTGCGCTCGGGAATCCGTTATGGGAGCAGAAAACGGAATCTCCGGGATGAACGGATCCGTCATAACAGAACCAATCTGTGCCGACCGGACCCCGCTGACTGTAATGGAGTCCGCCCGGTTCCTGCACCCATCATGCATTTATATTATGTGCTTGTGCAACTTTTTCATCCGGCATCTCACACTGGGTCTGCGCCGGAGCCGCCAACGCGGCTGAGTAGGACCTGAGCCGCAGCGGAGCTGCCCCCTCTGCCAGGTGCCAAACATGCCAGCTTACAGCCAGTTAGGGGTCTCAGCTTTCCATTACCGGCTAGATGAAAGTGACATAATCTGAACCGCCGCGGGGGACTTCACACGGACGGCATATTCCGCAGCAGCATTGTGGGATTCGCTCTCCTGGCATTCTGCACGTCTAAGGGCGGCTTCACGTGGGTGTAATTGGCAGCGTGCCGCCTGCAGGAGATGGTTGCCCCTCGCACAGCAAGCATGCAGTGACATTTCGTTCTCGCTGTGTGTAAGCGTGCGTAATGCCCACCAAGATAGAACATGCTGCGATCTTTATTGAGCACGTATTTGGCGCAATATGTGTGAGTGGCAACATGGCCGCCCGTGGCAGACCAGTACAAAACTCGTGTAATACGCTAAAACCGCACGTTCTTGTGAGTGTTCCAGCGGAGGACGTATTCTGCCGCCCGGCTGTTAAGTATTCTGTCACGCAGGACGTTTCTGGACAACATCACTGAAGATCCAAAAAGGAAACAAGAGAACAAGTTGTAAAATATGGAACGCTTCACGAATTTGCGTGTCATCCTTGCGCAGGGGCCATGCTAATCTTCTCTGTATCGTTCCAATTTTAGTATATGTGCTGCCGAAGCGAGCACGATCCTCTAGAGGGCGCTGCTGGTATATAAGGTCCATAAGGTAGAGAACTGTAAGCTCATAGTGAGGTCGGTCACAGTGTCGGTCTGGCTCGGTAGTCTGTGCCTCTTTATGGGATTCTCAGTCACATCTGACATCTTTTTGTCAGAAAATTCACTTTTAATTCCAAGAACAAGGAGCGCGGCGCCTCCCGCAGTGCATCATGGGAGCTAGAATTGTGCCAATGTTTCTGACGTCATAAGGAAGCGCCGCCCAGCCTGGTGAAGCGCTGTGACTTGCGGTGGACCGCTGAGCGCCCCCTGTTCTCCGCGCTGCCGCCCGGGCTTCATCTTCTAATATATACTCCATCAATATGAGATTGTTGGTTTGGGGTCTCCATACGGAGGGGCTTATTCTAGTGGGGTCTTCACCATCCCCTCCGTCCGCAGCGCCTCGCACTTCATCCTGCCGGCCTCCAGTCATGGCGCTTGTTGTGCCGCCATCTTCACCGCGTTCTGTGGACAGGCCTCAGATTATGGCGCTCTGGATGGAAGCCCCCCAGGGGGTCCATAAGAGCGGCCCTCGGGGGGCTGCAGACCAATGCGGACTGACGAGGAGGGGGACCCCGCGGATGGGTGGTCTTCAGTCACTCGGACTATGAAAGATAATGTACCAAGTGGTCAGAACCCACAGTAACATCTCCCCCCCCCACACACAGAGGGAGTGTATATATATATATGTCACTGTCAGTAACATCCTCCCCCACACACACACAGGGAGTATATATTTATAGTCACTGTCAGTAACACCCCACCCCCCAGAGGGAAGATATATGTATACGGTCACTGCAGTAACATCCCCCCCCCCTCCCTCCATCCTTCAGGAGGATATATATATATATATTTGTATACAGTCACTGTCAGTCCCCCTCTATCCTTCAGGAGGAGATATGCACACACATTGTCAGTAACATGCCTCCCCTAGAAGGAGTATATATATATATATATAGTACATATAGATATATCCACTCATCAGTAGCATCCATCCTATAGAAGGAATATGTATATATATATATAGTCACACACAGTCAATAACATCCCACCTAGGAGTACATATACACACTCATTGTAAGTAGCATCCCTTCTCTAGAAGCAGTATACACATACATACACTCATTGTCGTAACATCCTTCCCCTATAAGGAATATATATATATATATATACTAGAGATGAGCGAGCACCAAAATGCTCGGGTGCTCGTTACTCGAGACGAATTTTTCGCGATGCTCGAGGGTTCGTTTCGAGTAACGAACCCCATTGAAGTCAATGGGCGACCCGAGCATTTTTGTATATCAGATACTGAGGAAAAACATATGTTCCCCATTTTGCATAGTTCTCTGCGTTACCCAGGAAACACCACGTGGAGGCAACCATGCGACGCTTCCTTCATATAAAATGACATCAGGAAGTGAGAGAATTAGATTCCATACATAAAATTGGGACACTAATTCTTTTGCGCTTAGAATTGAATAATCGAGTTGGGACCCATTAGCTTTTCCTATTTATGACATATTCAATGCCCGTGCCAAATTTTAAGTTTCTATGACATTGGGAAGTGAGAGATTTAGATTCCGTACGTAAAAATTTGACGCCAATTCTTTTGCGCATAGAATTGAATAATCGAGTTGGGACCGAATTACTTTCCCTATTTTAGAGATAATCTATGCTTGTGCCAAATTTCATGTTTCTAGGACATCGGGAAGTTGGAGAACTTTTGGCGAGTCAGTGAGGGCTTTCGTCTTTATATATATATATACACACATCTATTGTCATTCCTCCCCTAGAAGGCCGACAGCGCCGCTAGCAAGCACACCGCTTGCAGCAGAGAAAGGAGTGCATCAGGGAGCTTACACATCAGAAGGACGACAGCGAAGAAAGCGGCTAGCCAAGACAGGAGCCCAGCCAATCAGCAGCTCTGGGCATACCCTATACCTCCCCCAGGACAATCCCAGTGGCTTTAGCATTTTTCTCCCCTGTCCCCCTGCACATACAGGACCTCCAAAACACCTTTGGAATTGTGTCACCCCCCAGGCATCCTGTTGTCCTATCCATCCGAACTGATTAAGGGGCTCGTCCCCGAAACGCGTTTTCAATTGCTGTTTTTTTATTTTGTGAAATAATAAAAAAGAAGTGCTTTCACCATCACCTATTGGACCTTTATCTTCATCTTCTAGTAGCTTAGAGGGTTGCGCCTCCATACCAGTATTTTTCTATATCCTTTTTGCTACACTCACGCCCACCCTGGTGGAGCGTCATCTCGTTGGCAGCACCTCCACCATTCAAAATACTCAATCATTGGAAACACTTTGTACTCCAGAAATATTCCACCACCCTCACTGGGTCTTGCTCCACCCTCCTTTTTCATCTCTTTTACTCAGTAGTAATAATGTTCTCCATAGTGGCCCCAGTATTAATAGAGACCCCCACAGTGGTCTCAGAAGTAATAGTGTCCCCCGCAGTGGCTTCAGAAGTAACAGTCACCACCACAGTTACCTTAGTAGTAATACTGTCCCCCACAGAAGCCTCAGTAGTAATGGTGTCCCCCACAGTGGCCTCAGTAGTAACAGTGACTCCCACACTGGCCTCAGTAGTAATAGTGTCCTCCACAGTGGCTTCAGTACTAATAGTGTCCCCCGGAGTGGCCCTAGTAGTAATAGTGTCCTCCACAGTGGCCTCAGAAGTATTGCTTACCCCCACAAAGGCCTCCTAGTAATGCTGACCCCGACACTGGCCTCCGTAGTATTGCTGACCAACACAGTGGCCGTCAGTAGTAGTAGTGTTCCCCACAGTGGCCTCTGTAGTAATAATGACCACCACAGTGGCCTCAGTAGTAATAGTGATTTCCACAGTGGCCCTTAGTAGTAATAGTGATCACCACAGTGGTCCTTGGTAGTAATAGTGTCCCCCATAGTCGCCCTCAGTAGTAATGCTGACCACAACAATTGCCATCAGTAGTGATAGTGTCCCCCCACAGTCTCCCTCAGTAATAATGCTGACCACAACGATTGCTGTCGGTAGTGATAGTGTTTTCCACAGTTGCGTTAGTAGTAATAGTGTTCCCCACAGTGGCCTCAGTAGCAATAGTGTCCCGTGCAGTGGCCCTAGTAGTAATAGTGTGCCCCACAGTGGCCTCAGTAGCAATAGTGTCCCGTGCAGTGGCCCTAGTAGTAATAGTGTGCCCCACAGTGGCCTCAGTAGTAATAATGACCCCCACAGTGGCCACAGTAGTAATCATGTCCGCCACAGTAGCCCCAGTAGTGATAGTGTCCCTCACAGTTGTCCCAGTAATAATAGTGACCCCCACAGTGGACTCATTATTAATAGTGTTCCTCACAGTGGCCTCAGTAGTAATGGTGTCCTCCACAGTGGCTCCAGTAGTAATAGTGTCGCCCACAGTGGCCTTAGTAGTATTATTGACTCCCACAGTGGCCTCAGTAGTTCTTATTGTCCCCCACAGTGGCCTCAGTACTAATAGTGTCTCCCAGAGTGGGCTTAGTAGACCCCCAGTAGCCTTCAGTTGTAATAGTGTTTGTCATAGTGTTCCCCACAGTGGCTCCAGTAATAATACCATCCCCCACAGTGGCCCCAGTAGTAATATTGTTCCGCACAGTAGCCCCACTAGTAATAGTGGCCCTAGCATTAATATTGACCCCCACAGTTGCCTCAGTAGTAATAGTATCTCCCACAATGACCCTTAGCTTTAATAGTGTTCCCCACAGTGGCCCTTAGTACTAATAGTGTCCCCCACAGTGGCCCTCAGTAGTAATACTATCCTCCCAAATGTCCTCAGTAATAATGCTGACCCCCTACCGTGGCCTCAGTATAATGCTGACCCCAACAGTGGCTTCAGTAGTAATAGTGACTGCCACAGTGGCCTCAGTAGTGTAATTTACTGCCACAGGGGCCTTAGCAGTAATGCTGACCCCCATAGTGGCACTTCGTAGTAATAGTGTTCCCCACATTGGCCCTCAGAATTAAAAGTGTCCCCCACACTGGCTCTTAGTAGTAAGATTGTCCCCAACAATGGCCTCAGTAGTAATGCTGACTCCAACATTTGCCTCCCTAGTAATGCTGACCGACACAGTGGCCTCAGTAGTAATAGTAACTGCCACAGTGGCCTCAATAGTAATAGTGATCTCCACATTGGCCCTTAGTAGTAATAGTGATCACCACAGTAGCCCTTAGTGGTAATAGTGTCCCCCACAGTGGCCTCAGTAATAGTAGTGATTCCCACAGTGGCCCTCAGTAGTAATGCTGACCCCAACAATGGACCTCAGTAGTAATAGTATTCTCCACAGTTGTCTTAGTAGTAATAGTGTCTCCCACAGTGGCCTCAGTAGCAATAGTGTCCCCCACAGTGGCCTCAGTAGTAATAGTGTCCCCTACAGTGGCCCTAGTAGTAATAGTGTCCCACACAGAGGCCTCAGTAGTAATAGTGACCCCCATAGTGGCCTCAGTACTAATGCTGACCAACACAGTGGCCTTAGTAGTAATTCTGACCCCTGCAGTGGCCTCATTAGTAATAATGACCTCCACAGTGGCCCTCAGTTGTAATAGTGACCCCTACAGTGGCCCTCAGTAATAATAGTGACCCCCACAGTGACCTCAGTAGTGCTGCTGAACCCCACAGTGCCCTTGGCAATAATTGTGTCCCCCACAGTGACATTGGTAGTAATAGTGACCATCACTGTGACCTCAGTAGTAATAGTGACCCACACAGTGGCCTCAGTACTAATACTATTACAACTGGAGCTCATATAGGGGACACTATTACTAATAGTCTCTCCTATATCAGCCCCAATAGTAACAGTGAACCCCATGGTAGCCCCAGTAGTAATAGAGCCCCCCATATACTTACCTTCTCCTTGTCTTCTGAGCGCCACTGCTCCTTTTCTCAGTGCTGCAGCTGGCGGAAGTATGTGTGCCTAAACTAGGGCGAAGAGGTTGGTGGAGGAGGAAGATCCCGGATGCACACGTTGCTATCAGTGGGAGCATCCGGCCACGGTGCAGCAAAAGTGATAACTAGCCGGTAAGCTGGTAAGCCCTGACCAGTAATGACTATAATGGTGACCAGACGTCCCGAAAGCAGGACAAATGGCTGTCCCGCTAGGGTCGCGATGGAAAGCAGAACCTACCAGTCTAAGGGCTTTTACCCACTAGCATTTTTTAACGCTGCGATATCGCTGCGTTTTTTTACTGCATATTTCAATGGGAATTTCTAATGTTAAAATCGCATTGCACAAAAATCGCAGGTTTGCGCTTCTGCAATTTTTGTGTGATGCGATTTTAACAGTAGAAAGTCCCATTGACTTTTGTAGTAAAAAAACACAGCGATATCGCAGCGTTAAAAAAACGCTAGTGAGTAAAAGCCCTAAAGCGGGACGTCTGGTCACCTTACCTAAATGCACATGTACGACATCCGCTGGATCCAGTTGAATGGGGTAGATGAAAGTCAATGGCAATCTTTCTCCATCCCGCAGAACTGAATGCAGTGGTGGACCCACATGTGCCGCGTTCCATTACAGACGCGTTTTGGCCACATTGTAACAATTTTAAAGGATCTGCATCTTGGATTATAACAGTTCTTTGTCAGCGAAGGGTAAATTCACATCTGCGCTCGGGAATCCGTTATGGGAGCAGAAAACGGAATCCCCGGGATGAACGGATCCGTCATAACAGAACCAATCTGTGCCGACCGGACCCCGCTGACTGTAATGGGGTCCGCCCGCTTCCTGCACCCATCATGCATTTATATTATGTGCTTGTGCAACTTTTTCATCCGGCATCTTACGCTCGATCTGCGCCGAAACCGCCAACGCGGGTGAGTAGGACCTGAGCCGCAGCGGAGCTGCCCCCTCTGCCAGGTGCCAAACATGCCAGCTTACAGCCAGTTAGGGGTCTCAGCTTTCCATTACCGGCTAGATGAAAGTGACATAAACTGAACCGCCGCGGGGGCTTCACACGGACGGCATATTCCGCAGCAGTGTTGTGGGATTCGCTGTCCTGGCATTCCACACGTCTAAGGGCGGCTTCACGTGGGTGTAATTGGCAGCGTGCCACCTGCAGGAGATGGTTGCCCCTCGCACAGCAAGCATGCAGTGACATTTCGTTCTCGCTGTGTGTAAGCGTGCGTAATGCCCACCAAGATAGAACATGCTGCGATCTTTATTGAGCACGTATTTGGCGCAATATGTGTGAGTGGCAACATGGCCGCCCGTGGCAGACCGGTACAAAACTCGTGTATTACGCTGTAACCGCACGTTCTTGTGAGTGTTCCAGCGGAGGACGTATTCTGCCGCCCGGCTGTTAAGTATTCTGTCACGCGGGACGTTTCTGGACAACATCACTGAAGATCCAAAAAGGAAACAAGAGAACAAGTTGTAAAATATGGAACGCTTCACGAATTTGCGTGTCATCCTTGCGCAGGGGCCATGCTAATCTTCTCTGTATCGTTCCAATTTTAGTATATGTGCTGCCGAAGCGAGCACGATCCTGCAGGGGGCGCTGGTGGTATATAAGGTCCATAAGGTAGAGAACTGTAAGCTCATAGTGAGGTCGGTCACAGTGTCGGTCTGGCTCCGTAGTCTGTGCCTCTTTATGGGATTCTCAGTCACATCTGACATCTTTTTGTCAGAAAATTCACTTTTAATTCCAAGAACAAGGAGCGCGGCGCCTCCCGCAGTGCATCATGGGAGCTAGAATTATGCAAATGTTCTGACGTCATAAGGAAGCGCCGCCCAGCCTGGTGAAGCGCTGTGACTTGCGGTGGACCGCTGAGCGCCCCCTGTTGTCCGCTCTGCCGCCCGGGCTTCATCTTCTAATATATACTACATCAATATGAGATTGTTGGTTTGGGGTCTCCATATGGAGGGGCTTATTCTAGTGGGGTCTTCACCATCCCCTCCGTCCGCAGCGGCTCGCACTTCATCCTGCCGGCCCCCAGTCATGGCGCTTGTTGTGCCGCCTTCTTCACCGCGTTCTGTGGACAGGCCTCAGATTATGGCGCTCTGGATGGAAGCCCCCCAGGGGTCCATAAGAGCGGCCCTCGGGGGGCTGCAGACCAATGCGGACTGAGGAGGAGGGGAACCCGCGGATGGGTGGTCTTCAGTCACTCGGACTATGAAAGATAATGTACCAAGTGGTCAGAACCCACAGGAACATCTCCCCCCCCCCCACACAGAGGGAGTGTATATATATATATATATATATATATGTCACTGTCAGTAACATCCTCCCCCCCACACAGAGGGAGTATATATATATATATATACAGTCACTGTCAGTAACATCCTCCCCCCCACACACACACAGAGGGAGTATATATATATATATACAGTCACTGTCAGTAACATCCTCCCCCCCCCACACACACAGAGGGAGTATATATATATATATGTCACTGTCAGTAACATCTCCCCCCCCCCCCACATACAGAGGGAGTGTATATATATATATATTTGTCACTGTCAGTAACATCCCCCCCCCCACACACACAGAGGGAGTATATATATATATAGTCACTGTCAGTAACATCCTCCCCCCCACACACAGAGGGAGTATATATATATATATATTCGTCACTGTCAGTAACATCCCCCCCCCCCACACACACAGAGGGAGTATATATATATATACAGTCACTGTCAGTAACATCCTCTCCCCCCCCCCACGCACACACACAGAGGGAGTGTATATATATATATATATATATATATATATATAGTCACTGTCAGTAATAACCCCCCCCCCCCCCCCAACATCCTTCAGGAGGATATATATATATACAGTCACTGTCAGTAACACCCCACCCCCCAGAGGGAAGATATATGTATACGGTCACTGCAGTAACATCCCCCCCTCCCTCCATCCTTCAGGAGGATATATATATATATATATATATATATATTTGTATACAGTCACTGTCAGTCCCCCTCTATCCTTCAGGAGGAGATATGCACACACATTGTCAGTAACATGCCTCCCCTAGAAGGAGTATATATATATATATATATATAGTACATATAGATATATCCACTCATCAGTAGCATCCATCCTATAGAAGGAATATGTATATATATATATATATAGTCACACACAGTCAATAACATCCCACCTAGGAGTACATATACACACTCATTGTAAGTAGCATCCCTTCTCTAGAAGCAGTATACACAAACATACACTCATTGTCGTAACATCCTTCCCCTATAAGGAATATATATATATATATATACTAGAGATGAGCGAGCACCAAAATGCTCGGGTGCTCGTTACTCGAGACGAATTTTTCGCGATGCTCGAGGGTTCGTTTCGAGTAACGAACCCCATTGAAGTCAATGGGCGACCCGAGCATTTTTGTATATCAGATACTGAGGAAAAACATATGTTCCCCATTTTGCATAGTTCTCTGCGTTACCCAGGAAACACCACGTGGAGGCAACCATGGAACGTTTCCTTTATATAAAATGACATCAGGAAGTGAGAGAATTAGATTACATACATAAAATTGGGACACTAATTCTTTTGCGCATAGAATTGAATAATCGAGTTGGGACCGAATTACTTTCCCTATTTTAGAGATAATCTATGCTTGTGCCAAATTTCATGTTTCTAGGACATCGGGAAGTTGGAGAGCTTTTGGCGAGTCAGTGAGGGCTTTCGTCTTTGTATATATATATATATATATATATATACACATACATACACACAAACACACACAAACACATTGTCATTCCTCCCCTAGAAGGCCGACAGCGCCGCTAGCAAGCACACCGCTTGCAGCAGAGAAAGGAGTGCATCAGGGAGCTTACACATCAGAAGGACGACAGCGAAGAAAGCGGCTAGCCGAGACAGGAGCCCAGCCAATCAGCAGCTCTGGGCATACCCTATACCTCCCCCAGGACAATCCCAGTGGCTTTAGCATTTTTCTCCCCTGTCCCCCTGCACATACAGGACCTCCAAAACACCTTTGGAATTGTGTCACCCCCAGGCATCCTGTTGTCCTATCCATCCGAACTGATTAAGGGGCTCGTCCCCGAAACGCGTTTTCAATTGCTGTTTTTTTATTTTGTGAAATAATAAAAAAGAAGTGCTTTCACCATCACCTATTGGACCTTTATCTTCATCTTCTAGTAGCTTAGAGGGTTGCACCTCCATACCAGTATTTTTCTATATCCTTTTTGCTACACTCACGCCCACCCTGGTGGAGCGTCATCTCGTTGGCAGCACCTCCACCATTCAAAATACTCAATCATTGGAAACACTTTGTACTCCAGAAATATTCCACCGCCCTCACTGGGTCTTGCTCTACCCTCCTTTTTCATCTCTTTTACTCAGTAGTAATAATGTTCTCCATAGTGGCCCCAGTATTAATAGAGACCCCCACAGTGGTCTCAGAAGTAATAGTGTCCCCCGCAGTGGCTTCAGAAGTAACAGTCACCACCACAGTTACCTTAGTAGTAATACTGTCCCCCACAGAAGCCTCAGTAGTAATGGTGTCCCCCACAGTGGCCTCAGTAGTAACAGTGACTCCCACACTGGCCTCAGTAGTAATAGTGTCCTCCACAGTGGCTTCAGTACTAATAGTGTCCCCCGGAGTGGCCCCAGTAGTAATAGTGTCCTCCACAGTGGCCTCAGAAGTATTGCTTACCCCCACAAAGGCCTCCTTAGTAATGCTGACCCCGACACTGGCCTCCGTAGTATTGCTGACCAACACAGTGGCCGTCAGTAGTAGTAGTGTTCCCCACCGTGGCCTCAGTAGTAATAATGACCACCACAGTGGCCTCAGTAGTAATAGTGATTTCCACAGTGGCCCTTAGTAGTAATAGTGATCACCACAGTGGTCCTTGGTAGTAATAGTGTCCCCCATAGTCGCCCTCAGTAGTAATGCTGACCACAACAATTGCCATCAGTAGTGATAGTGTCCCCCCACAGTTTCCCTCAGTAGTAATGCTGACCACAACGATTGCTGTCGGTAATGATAGTGTTTTCCACAGTTGCGTTAGTAGTAATAGTGTTCCCCACAGTGGCCTCAGTAGCAATAGTGTCCCGTGCAGTGGCCCTAGTAGTAATAGTGTGCCCCACAGTGGCCTCAGTAGTAATAATGACCCCCACAGTGGCCACAGTAGTAATCATGTCCGCCACAGTAGCCCCAGTAGTGATAGTGTCCCTCACAGTTGTCCCAGTAATAATAGTGACCCCCACAGTGGACTCATTATTAATAGTGTTCCTCACAGTGGCCTCAGTAGTAATGGTGTCCTCCACAGTGGCTCCAGTAGTAATAGTGTCGCCCACAGTGGCCTTAGTAGTATTATTGACTCCCACAGTGGCCTCAGTGGTAATAGTGCCCCCCACAGTGGCCTCAGTAGTTCTTATTGTCCCCCACAGTGGCCTCAGTACTAATAGTGTCTCCCACAGTGGGCTTAGTAGACCCCCAGTAGCCTTCAGTTGTAATAGTGTTTGTCATAGTGTTCCCCACAGTGGCCCCAGTAATAATACCGTCCCCCACAGTGGCCCCAGTAGTAATATTGTTCCGCACAGTAGCCCCACTAGTAATAGTGGCCCTAGCATTAATATTGACCCCCACAGTTGCCTCAGTAGTAATAGTATCTCCCACAATGACCCTTAGCTTTAATAGTGTTCCCCACAGTGGCCCTTAGTACTAATAGTGTCCCCCACAGTGGCCCTCAGTAGTAATACTATCCTCCCAAATGTCCTCAGTAGTAATGCTGACCCCCTACCGTGGCCTCAATATAATGCTGACCCCAACAGTGGCTTCAGTAGTAATAGTGACTGCCACAGTGGCCTCAGTAGTGTAATTTACTGCCACAGGGGCCTTAGTAGTAATGCTGACCCCCATAGTGGCACTTCGTAGTAATAGTGTTCCCCACATTGGCCCTCAGAATTAAAAGTGTCCCCCACACTGGCTCTTAGTAGTAAGATTGTCCCCAACAATGGCCTCAGTAGTAATGCTGACTCCAACATTTGCCTCCCTAGTAATGCTGACCGACACAGTGGCCTCAGTAGTAACAGTAACTGCCACAGTGGCCTCAATAGTAATAGTGATCTCCACATTGGCCCTTAGTAGTAATAGTGATCACCACAGTAGCCCTTAGTAGTAATAGTGTCTTCCACAGTTTCACTTAGTGGTAATAGTGTCCCCCACAGTGGCCTCAGTAGTAATGCTGACCCCAACAATGAACCTCAGTAGTAATAGTGTTCTCCACAGTGGCCCTCAGTAGTAATACTATCCTCCCAAATGTCCTCAGTAGTAATGCTGACCCCCTACCGTGGCCTCAATATAATGCTGACCCCAACAGTGGCTTCAGTAGTAATAGTGACTGCCACAGTGGCCTCAGTAGTGTAATTTACTGCCACAGGGGCCTTAGTAGTAATGATGACCCCCATAGTGGCACTTCGTAGTAATAGTGTTCCCCACATTGGCCCTCAGAATTAAAAGTGTCCCCCACACTGGCTCTTAGTAGTAAGATTGTCCCCAACAATGGCCTCAGTAGTAATGCTGACTCCAACGTTTGCCTCCCTAGTAATGCTGACCGACACAGTGGCCTTAGTAGTAATAGTAACTGCCACAGTGGCCTCAATAGTAATAGTGATCTCCACATTGGCCCTTAGTAGTAATAGTGATCACCACAGTAGCCCTTAGTAGTAATAGTGTCTTCCACAGTTTCACTTAGTGGTAATAGTGTCCCCCACAGTGGCCTCAGTAGTAATGCTGACCCCAACAATGAACCTCAGTAGTAATAGTGTTCTCCACAGTGGCCCTCAGTAGTAATACTATCCTCCCAAATGTCCTCAGTAGTAATGCTGACCCCCTACCGTGGCCTCAATATAATGCTGACCCCAACAGTGGCTTCAGTAGTAATAGTGACTGCCACAGTGGCCTCAGTAGTGTAATTTACTACCACAGGGGCCTTAGTAGTAATGCTGACCCCCATAGTGGCACTTCGTAGTAATAGTGTTCCCCACATTGGCCCTCAGAATTAAAAGTGTCCCCCACACTGGCTCTTAGTAGTAAGATTGTCCCCAACAATGGCCTCAGTAGTAATGCTGACTCCAACATTTGCCTCCCTAGTAATGCTGACCGACACAGTGGCCTTAGTAGTAATAGTAACTGCCACAGTGGCCTCAATAGTAATAGTGATCTCCACATTGGCCCTTAGTAGTAATAGTGATCACCACAGTAGCCCTTAGTAGTAATAGTGTCTTCCACAGTTTCACTTAGTGGTAATAGTGTCCCCCACAGTGGCCCTCAGTACTAATGCTGACCCCAACAATGGACCTCAGTAGTAATAGCATTCTCCACAGTTGTCTTAGTAGTAATAGTGTCTCCCACAGTGGCCTCAGTAGCAATAGTGTCCCCCACAGTGGCCTCAGTAGTAATAGTGTCCCCTACAGTGGCCCTAGTAGTAATAGTGTCCCACACAGAGGCCTCAGTAGTAATAGTGACCCCCATAGTGGCCTCAGTACTAATGCTGACCAACACAGTGGCCTTAGTAGTAATTCTGACCCCTGCAGTGGCCTCATTAGTAATAATGACCTCCACAGTGGCCCTCAGTTGTAATAGTGACCCCCACAGTGGCCCTCAGTAATAATAGTGACCCCCACAGTGACCTCAGTAGTGCTGCTGAACCCCACAGTGCCCTTGGCAATAATTGTGTCCCCCACAGTGACATTGGTAGTAATAGTGACCATCACTGTGACCTCAGTAGTAATAGTGACCCACACAGTGGCCTCAGTACTAATACCATTACAACTGGAGCTCATATAGGGGACACTATTACTAATAGTCTCTCCTATATCAGCCCCAATAGTAACAGTGAACCCCATGGTAGCCCCAGTAGTAATAGAGCCCCCCATATACTTACCTTCTCCTTGTCTTCTGAGCGCCACTGCTCCTTTTCTCAGTGCTGCAGCTGGCGGAAGTATGTGTGCCTAAACTAGGGCGAAGAGGTTGGTGGAGGAGGAAGATCCCGGATGCACACGTTGCTATCAGTGGGAGCATCCGGCCACGGTGCAGCAAAAGTGATAACTAGCCGGTAAGCCCTGACCAGTAATGACTATAATGGTGACCAGACGTCCCGAAAGCAGGACAAATGGCTGTCCCGCTAGGGTCGCGACGGAAAGCAGAACCTACCAGTCTAAGGGCTTTTACCCACTAGCATTTTTTAACGCTGCGATATCGCTGCGTTTTTTTACTGCATATTTCAATGGGAATTTCTAATGTTAAAATCGCATTGCACAAAAATCGCAGGTTTGCGCTTCTGTAATTTTTGTGTGATGCGATTTTAACAGTAGAAAGTCCCATTGACTTTTGTAGTAAAAAAACACAGCGATATCGCAGCGTTAAAAAAACGCTAGTGAGTAAAAGCCCTAAAGCGGGACGTCTGGTCACCTTACCTAAATGCACATGTACGACATCCGCTGGATCCAGTTGCATGGGGTAGGTGAAAGTCAATGGCAATCTTTCTCCATCCCGCAGAACTGAATGCAGTGGTGGACCCCCATGTGCCGCGTTCCATTACAGACGCGTTTCAGCCACATTGTAACAATTTTAAAGGATCTGCATCTTGGATTATAACAGTTCTTTGTCAGCGAAGGGTAAATTCACATCTGCGCTCAGGACTCCGTTATGGGAGCAGAAAACGGAATCCCCGGGATGAACGGATCCGTCATAACAGAACCAATCTGTGCTGACCGGACCCCGCCGACTGTAATGGGGTCCGCCCGGTTCCTGCACCCATCATGCATTTATATTATGTGCTTGTGCAGCTTTTTCATCCGGCATCTCACGCTCGATCTGCGCTGGAGCCGCCAAGGCGGGTGAGTAGGGCCTGAACCGCAGCGGAGCTGCCCCCTTCGCCAAGCGCCAAACATGCCAGCTTACAGCCAGTTAGGGGTCTCAGCTTTCCATTACCGGCTAGATGAAAGTGACATAAACTGAACCGCCGCGGGGGACTTCACACGGACGGCATATTCCGCAGCAGCATTGTGGGATTCGCTGTCCTGGCATTCCGCACATCTAAGGGCGGCTTCACGTGGGTGTAATTGGCAGCGTGCCGCCTGCAGGAGATGGTTGCCCCTCGCACAGCAAGCATGCAGTGACATTTTGTTCTCGCTGTGTGTAAGCGTGCGTAATGCCCACCAAGATAGAACATGCTGCGATCTTTATTGAGCACGTATTTGGCGCAATATGTGTGAGTGGCAACATGGCCGCCCGTGGCAGACCGGTACAAAACTCGTGTAATACGCTGTAACCGCACGTTCTTGTGAGTGTACCAGCGGAGGACGTATTCTGCCGCCCGGCTGTTAAGTATTCTGTCACGCAGGACGTTTCTGGACAACATCACTGAAGATCCAAAAAGGAAACAAGAGAACAAGTTGTAAAATATGGAACGCTTCACGAATTTGCGTGTCATCCTTGCGCAGGGGCCATGCTAATCTTCTCTGTATCGTTCCAATTTTAGTATATGTGCTGCCGAAGCGAGCACGATCCTGTAGAGGGCGCTGGTGGTATATAAGGTCCATAAGGTAGAGAACTGTAAGCTCATAGTGAGGTCGGTCACAGTGTCGGTCTGGCTCGGTAGTCTGTGCGTCTTTATGGGATTCTCAGTCACATCTGACATCTTTTTGTCAGAAAATTCACTTTTAATTCCAAGAACAAGGTGCGCGGCGCCTCCCGCAGTGCATCATGGGAGCTAGAATTGTGCCAATGTTTCTGACGTCATAAGAAAGCGCCGCCCAGCCTGGTGAAGCGCTGTGACTTGCGGTGGACCGCTGAGCGCCCCCTGTTGTCCGCGCTGCCGCCCGGGCTTCATCTTCTAATATATACTACATCAATATGAGATTGTTGGTTTGGGGTCTCCATATGGAGGGGCTTATTCTAGTGTGGTCTTCACCATCCCCTCCGTCCGCAGCGGCTCGCACTTCATCCTGCCGGCCCCCAGTCATGGCGCTTGTGCCGCCATCTTCACCGCGTTCTGTGGACAGGCCTCAGATTATGGCGCTCTGGATGGAAGCCCCCCAGGGGTCCATAAGAGCGGCCCTCGGGGGGCTGCAGACCAATGCGGACTGACGAGGAGGGGGACCCCGCGGATGGGTGGTCTTCAGTCACTCGGACTATGAAAGATAATGTACCAAATGGTCAGAACCCACAGGAACATCTCCCCCCCCCCCACATACAGAGGGAGTGTATATATATATAGTCACTGTCAGTAACATCCTCTCCCCCCCCCCACACACACACAGAGGGAGTATATATATATATAAGTCACTGTCAGTAACATCCTCCCCCCCCCACACAGAGGGAGTGTATATATATATATATATATATATATATGTCACTGTCAGTAACATCCTCCCCCCCCCACACACAGAGGGTGTATATATATATATATATATAGTCACTGTCAGTAACATCCTCCCCCCCCACACACACACAGAGGGAGTATATATATATATATAAGTCACTGTCAGTAACATCCTCCCCCCCCACACACAAAGGGAGTGTATATATATATATATGTCACTGTCAGTAACATCCTCCCCCCTCCCCCCACACACAGAGGGAGTATATATAGTCACTGTCAGTAACATCCCCCCCCCCCCACACAGAGGGAGTATATATATATATAGTCACTGTCAGTAATAACCCCCCCCCCCCTTTATCCTTCAGGAGGATATATATATATATATATATATATATATACAGTCACTGTCAGTAACACCCCACCCCCCAGAGGGAAGATATATGTATACGGTCACTGCAGTAACATCCCCTCCTCCCTCCATCCTTCAGGAGGATATATATATATATATATTGATAGGGCCTAAAAGAAATTAATATATGTTGCTTAGTAATCTATTTGAATCAATAAGGCTGAATACTGCGATATTTTATGTGTGAAAGAGAACTCATGACTATTCTGAGGAAGAAGCCTGTGGTTTCCTGTCTTAAGGTCTACGTCTGACCGAAATGGAATCAGGAAGGTCACTAGAACAGATGTTCATAAGTTTAGCAAGAGATGGCTTAACCACAGAGAGTTATCAGCAATTTCTTAAAGATGTGCTTGTCTAAGTCATATATCACAAGCCTAAGTTAAATGTTAAGTCATAAGTTTATTGTCAAATGTGAAGTCACAAGTTTTTCCCTGTTTAACCACAAGTCCCATCCTGCGAGAGGGGCTGGCTATAAAAACCCAGATATGCAGACAATAAACAGAGTTCATTGCTTTAACCATATACTGTGTATGGCTCAATGCTTTGCCTCTCAAAAGGAGCGCTCCTACTTAGGTCAATTTGGAACCGGACAACATCACTGACCAGTCTGTTTGTGCAGGCTAACCCTCGACAGTTTTTGGCGCCCAACTAGGGGGCGGGGCTTATCTTTACGGGACATCGCAACCAGTAGACTGAAACAAACTCCTGGCCCGTTGACGTGGACACTGGATCCTGAGACCCCAGACTGAAAACACCGGTGTAAAGGTAAGAGCTTATCTTACTATTATACAGTCTGGATTCTTTAGATCTGTGTGTCTCTAACGGACTAGAGGTTAGTTGTTGCCTGTTTCCTATATTTCCTGCCCCGTCCATATTTTAGAGTGAATAAGTTCATTTAACTGTCCTAGACGGAAGAACTCACTCATTGGGACTTAAAGAGTCATGTTGTCTGTATTGGAGATTGAAATAATTGTTATTGTTATAGTCTCATTTCTGGCAGTCATATTGTTACTCTGGATCTGTTATAATATTACTAAAAGTTCTCTAAGAGGCGAAGTCTGATCTCCCCTGAATCCTAGTGTTTGAAGTTGACCACGTTTTAGTTCTGTAAATCTATTCCGGGACAGGGAACTGTGTGTTCCCAGATAATCTCAGTGATTATCTTAGTTTACTGTGTGAAATATACGTCCTGTATACTTAGTGAAGAATAGTTGGAAGTGGTCAAACATGGGGTCTGAACAATCTAAGATATATCAGACTCCTATTGAAATAATTAAAGATAGAGAAGGGGAGGACATTTGCAGACAAGCCTATAAAGTTTACAAACGTATAGGCCTCAAGAAGGCGGGAACATTCAATTATGAATTTTGGTCACAATATGAGGATAAGCATAGAAAGGAAATAAGAAATAAGGGTTTGGAAAAGGGCATGAAGGCCATCCTGGACTGCTCTAAAACAGCAGAAGACGAACACTGGGACTCCGAGTCCCGAGGCGAGGGCATTTTAGTTTATTGTCCTATGGCCCGGCCACCAATAGACGTTCCCATGGAAACCCCTACGGTTCCATTAGTCCCTCCTGTCGTCCCGGCCGCTCCACCAATGTCTCCAAATAATCCCTTTAATTCTCTGTATCCCAATTTGCCACCCCTGCCCCCTACGTATCCACAGGCTACTGCCCAGATGGATACACCTCCCTACAGCCCTCAATCAGGATCCCCGGGCCCTGAAGTAAATAGAGGTCCGGCTCGGGATTGTCCACGTTGTGGTCAACAGAATGCCTGTTTTAGAGAACTCTGTACGGTATGTGGGACTCCACGTCCCAGGGACCAGTGTAGACAACCGGTTCCCTTGTTCCCCGTTACAACCTCCACTACCCATTATAGAGAAACAAACAGACCGAGTCCACCATTGGGCACGGTCAGACAAGAGGACACCGACAGACCATCGTCTTCTAATGACAGACCCACGGACGCACATAGACCAACTCCCGGGTCTACAGTCACTACATGGCGACCCTGGAGCGCCACAGACCAGATGGCACTGTGTCAGCAACTGCCCGATCCCCAGACAGAGCCAGCAGCTTTCCATAGAAAGTTGGAAGTCATACAGAAAAACTACTCTGCCACTTGGACAGATATGGAATGTCTTATGAATGTAAAATGTCCTCTGGGCCTTTACAATAGTATTACTCAATTTTGTGGTCTTGAAGATCGCCCAGATGACCCCCAGACATTACTTAGTGGTACTCAATATGTGGACAAGGTTAAGGCCTGGTTTAAGGATAAAGCCCAAGAGAGACGTACAGCCCTAACCCAGTGTAGACAGAACAAGGGCGAGTCTATTGAATGTTACTTTGGCCGTTTAGAGGAAGTTGGCAGAGATCTGGGTTTGTATGATTGTCCAAAAGCCATACGTAATGCTGCTTTTTGTGAAGCCTTTATGCAAGGAATAGATAAGCGCCTGTCTGACCGCGTTAAAGCATGTACCCCCGATTGGCGACAGGCCAAACCGCGTGATCTATATAAGAAAGCTGTAGGATTTGTCATGGACACAGAAGACCACGCAAAGGGTGTTATGGTTAAACATTACACCATGGAGGGGGACACAGCCCGACTTAACGACCCCAGGCGGGAGACCCGTAAGTGTTATAACTGCGGGAAGACTGGACACTTGGCCCGTAATTGTAGGGCCCCTAAACGCCCTAGACAGAACATGTCAGACGAAAGGGGGCAACAGGGAAGTACGGCCAATACCACATCATCCCGCCCACAGGGAAACAACGGGTATACCAATTACCAATGAAGGTCTGGCACTCCTTCCCCCGTGTCCCTTATAGTTACTGACACACGTGGGCCACAAATTTTTCAGCCTCTAAAAATCCAGGGGAAGGAGGTGCCCTTTTTAATTGACACAGGGGCCACTAAATCATGTGTCAGTACCTCACAAGTCAATGACCTTAGTATTCCCCTCTCAGACGCCATAGCCGTTGGAGTGTCCGGTGAACCAACACCCATGCGTGAGACCGAGCCCATAGAAGTCTCCTTTCAAGGGTCACGAGTCCTCACTCGCTTCCTGGTGTCACCCGCTGGGGATTGCATCATGGGAACCGATGTGATGGGACCCCTGGGGTGCTGTATTCAGCTCCATCCTTCCGGTGAGGCTCATGTCAGTACCTCTGCGGCCGACCACCAGGTATTCTGTCTCATGGCAGCAGACTTGGTCACTCCGCCTCCTTCTTGTACTGTATATGTGTTGACCCCAGAAGATACACAGGCTCTCTCGGCAGTACCAGAGACCCTATGGGCAAAAGGGAAGACAGACTTGGGCCATCTCCACGTACCCCCAGTCATGGTATATCTCAAAGATGGGGAAAAAGCCCCCATGATCCGCCAGTATCCCCTAGCCATGGCACAGGAAGATGCAATAGCCTCCACTATTACAGAGTTATGTGCCTTGAATGCTTTAAAACCTTGCGTCTCACCGACTAACACGCCACTCTTCCCGGTTAAAAAGAAAGGGAAGAAAGGTGAACCTGATACCTACCGGATGGTTCACGATCTAAGAGAAATCAATAAGGTGACCATCCTAGAGACACCTTTGGTCCCCAACCCCTACACTCTGTTGTCCACCATACCCTCTGGAACCTGTTGGTACACCCTGGTCGATCTTGCCAATGCATTCATGTCTGTCCCGCTACACCCCGATTGCCAGTACCTGTTTGCCTTCACGTTCCGAGGAAAACAGTACTGCTGGACTGTCCTACCACAAGGGGCACAAAACAGCCCAAATCAATTCACCCGATGTATGATGCTTGTACTTGATGCATGGACGGTCCCACCAGGTGTGGCCCTGCTTCAGTATGTTGATGATCTCCTACTCTGTGCACCGGACAGACCTACCTGCGTTGCGGCCTCACTCAGCCTCCTTTGTTTTCTTGCAGACAGCGGGTGTAAAGCCAGTAAAGACAAATTACAGTTTTGCAAATCTCATGTTGTGTTTCTTGGTCACTGCCTAGGTCCTGGTACAAAACACCTCACGCCAGAACGTACCAAGGTGGTGGAGGACATGCCACTCCCCGCCTCCCATGCTCAGTTGCGGACATTTCTGGGGTTAGTTTCATATTGTCGGCCGTGGATTCGCTCTGCCTCCATGACCATGCAGCCTCTGTACGACTGCCTGAGTTCTAAGCCATTTGCTTTGTCTCCGGAAGCCGAGTCAGCTTTTCACCAGCTGAAAATACAGATCACCAGCGCTCCGGCACTGGGTCTGCCTGACTATGACAAGCCGTTCCAAATGTACGTGACTGAGATGGCGGGACATGCTACTGCCGTCCTCACACAAGAGCATGGTGACAAAAAGCGCCCTGTAGCATACTACAGTGCACATCTTGACGCAGTAGCCAGGGGTTCACCCTCCTGTGTACGAGCAGTTCTGGCTGTACAAGCACTACTTGAGAAAGCGTCAGAGGTGGTCCTAGACTACCCTCTTGTGGTCCTCACGCCCCATGACGTACATGGAATTCTGACACAGGTGAGCCGTAGACATCTGTCTCTTGCTAGACAGATTAAAATGGAACTTGCAATACACTCTTCATCCAATGTCTCATTTCAACGTTGCACAACTTTGAATCCGGCCACCTTACTGCCATTAGGTGACACTGATTCAAATGGGGGAGTAAGCACAGGGGATCAACTTTTTGTCAATTCCCTAGGCAAAGAGGAAGCTTTTGACACCGAGCACCAGCATGACTGTGCTGCTCTGATGGAGCAGGAGACAGCTGGATTTGCTCATGTCACAGATAAGCCTCTCCTAAACCCCCACCTTGAAATGTTTGTGGATGGATCACGATACCAGAATGAGATGGGCAGATTTGTGACAGGGTTTGCTGTAGTATCAATGAATGAAGTACTGATAGGCCATGCCTTGCCCCCACATATGTCAGCACAGGAAGCGGAACTGTGCGCTCTGACCGAGGCCTGCAAGTTAGCCCGGGGAGTCACTGCTAATATCTACACGGACTCCAGGTACGCGTTTGGCGTTGCGCATGACTATGGGCCGATTTGGCGCGCGCGGAGCTTCTTAACAGCTCAAGGCAGACCGATAAAGAATGGTGAGGCAGTAAGTAGTTTAATGTCAGCTATCATGCTCCCAAAGCAGGTAACCATAATAAAGGTAAAAGCACACACCCAAGGGGACTCCTTGGAAAGCAGAGGCAACGAGAAGGCAGACGGAGCAGCTAAGGCTGCAGCCCTGCTGGACTGGAGGGCACCCGTGTGCAGAGTTCAGATCAGGTCCTGCCCGGCGGAGGAGGATCCTGATCCCCCTGCCAAGGACCAGACTCCCTCTGTCCCACCACAGAAGGAGGTGGACCTACTCCCCTCAGGGCAAGAGCAGGAGCGCTGGGCAAGTGCAGGGGCAGTAAAAGGAAATGAAGGTTGGATGATGGGTTCCCGTATGTGTTTGCCTGCGGCTGCCTATCCTAGTATGGCCCTTTTGGCTCATGGAAAGGTGCACGCTTCTCGTAATGCCATGGTAGCCCTGGTGGAGAAAATGTGGTACGCTCCGGGATTTGACAGGATGGCAAAGGCATATGTCAAGGCTTGTGAAATCTGTGCACTACACAACCCCGGTCAAGTAGTAAAGACCCCTCGGAAGTGCACTCCGCGACCTTTGTACCCCTTCCAGAGACTATAGATAGATTACATCCAGCTGCCCAGGTCAGGAAGGTATGAGTATGTCCTGGTATGCGTTGACCTCTTTTCTGGGTGGGCTGAGGCCTACGCGGTCCCGAAGGCCACTGCCCAGGCCACTGCAAAAAAACTTGTGTCAGAGTTAGTGTGCAGATTTGGGGTACCAGAGACCATTGAGAGCGACCGTGGTACTCACTTCACTGGTGAGGTAATGAAGGAAGTCATGTCCGCCTTAGGAGTAGAGCAGGCGTTCCACACCCCCTATCATCCGCAGAGCTCCGGAAAAGTAGAAAGACTCAATGGCACCCTCAAACTTAAGATACAGAAAGCCATGGTTGAAACAGGAAAACCTTGGCCCGAGTGCCTACCTCTGGCCCTCTACTCAGTACGGACCACGCCAAATAGGAAAACAGGACTGTCTCCTTATGAGATTCTCTTTGGCTCCGTGCCTAGGTTAGGACTGTATCACCCACAAGCTCTATCCCTGGGTCATGATAAAGTTACTTCCTTTGTGCAGGACTTATGCCACAGACTAAAAATAACACACGACCTAGTTTTCTCTTCTATTCCAGACCCTGATAGTTTGGAAGGATCCCACTCTCTGCAACCTGGAGATTGGGTGGTGGTAAAGAGACACGTCAGAAAGACTTTGGAACCTCGCTTTGACGGACCATACCAAGTACTGTTAACCACTCCCACCTCGGTCAAGCTAGAAGGCAAACCCACTTGGATCCATGCCTCACACTGCAAGAAAGTTCCAACGCCTCAGCACCACGAGGGGGGTGGAGAATAAGCCCAACCCAGGGGGGGTGGAGGGGGATGGCAACCTGGACACCAGCATTGATAGTCTGGATAGGTGTATTATTTACCCTTTGTTTTCTTGGACTACTCTCTTTTCGGGACAATTCCTCACCAACTGTCGATGTAAGAAGAAGATGGACTGTTTGGGCGGAAGGACACCCCAACATGTGGGAATACTTTGCAAAAGACGTACTGAATATCTCCCACATGTGCATGCCCAACCTTCGGAGTGGGGAAGATATTTTACGGACTTGCTTACTGTCTATCCCCACCCCAATAAAGACACTTCGCGATATATATTCAATAGTGCATAACGATAGTGATGTGGAGGAGAGCAATGTTATCCAGGAAAATACCTTTCTTAATGTATATGAATATTGTCCCCATTGTGATGCGGTCGAACATACACTTTGGTCAAATATGACTCGTTTCCGGGTCAGGAATGTCGCTCCGGCTGAGGTATGCTATAACTTCACGTGTAATAAAGAACATATGGGAGGTTGTGCGCAGAGAACCAGGGTGACTAGTGATTCCCAGAGACTCTGTAATCGCACAGTCCAGCAATGTAGAAAGGTACACACTCCTATGCTCTGTAACCACACAGTCCGAAGCCCCAGCCATTTTAGGCACGTCAAATTACCATTAGGCTGGGTCCTGTCCTGCGGTAACCTGACTTACACATATATTCCAGCTAACCTGACCGGAGGTCCCTGCTCCCTAGCTAGATTAAGTATACTAATGTACCAAAAACCTAATAGCCCACAACTCACCAACAGACAAAAGAGGGAGGTAGAAGGACTGGATAGCAACTGTGAAGGACCACCCACTCTACTTAGTTACGCAGAACATACGGCGGTTCCTTCCAGTCTTGTCACTAGGTAGTGTAGGGTCAGGGTGAGGCGACCTGGACGTGTTCACCATTAGGACTATCTCCAGGAGGGACATTGGTGTGGGTGAAGATTAGGGAGTCCCACGCCGTGCGTACCTGTGCACGCTACTAGTATTGTAACATTATACTAGAGACGCCTTATAGGGACTAGTCGACCAATAGGACCTACCTCGACTATGACTTTTCAAAATAGAACTGGACCCTGCGTGTGACTTCCTGATGTCCAAAATGGGGGAATGATAGGGCCTAAAAGAAATTAATATATGTTGCTTAGTAATCTATTTGAATCAATAAGGCTGAATACTGCGATATTTTATGTGTGAAAGAGAACTCATGACTATTCTGAGGAAGAAGCCTGTGGTTTCCTGTCTTAAGGTCTACGTCTGACCGAAATGGAATCAGGAAGGTCACTAGAACAGATGTTCAAAAGTTTAGCAAGAGATGGCTTAACCACAGAGAGTTATCAGCAATTTCTTAAAGATGTGCTTGTCTAAGTCATATATCACAAGCCTAAGTTAAATGTTAAGTCATAAGTTTAGTGTCAAATGTGAAGTCACAAGTTTTTCCCTGTTTAACCACAAGTCCCATCCTGCGAGAGGGGCTGGCTATAAAAACCCAGATATGCAGACAATAAACAGAGTTCATTGCTTTAACCATATACTGTGTATGGCTCAATGCTTTGCCTCTCAAAAGGAGCGCTCCTACTTAGGTCAATTTGGAACCGGACAACATCACTGACCAGTCTGTTTGTGCAGGCTAACCCTCGACAATATATATATTTGTATACAGTCACTGTCAGTCCCCCTCTATCCTTCAGGAGGAGATATGCACACACATTGTCAGTAACATGCCTCCCCTAGAAGGAGTATATATATATATAGTACATATAGATATATCCACTCATCAGTAGCATCCATCCTATAGAAGGAATATGTATATATATATATAGTCACACACAGTCAATAACATCCCACCTAGGAGTACATATACACACTCATTGTAAGTAGCATCCCTTCTCTAGAAGCAGTATACACAAACATACACTCATTGTCGTAACATCCTTCCCCTATAAGGAATATATATATATATATACTAGAGATGAGCGAGCACCAAAATGCTCGGGTGCTCGTTACTCGAGACAACTTTTTCGCGATGCTCGAGGGTTCGTTTCGAGTAACGAACCCCATTGAAGTCAATGGGCGACCCGAGCATTTTTGTATATCAGATACTGAGGAAAAACATATGTTCCCCATTTTGCATAGTTCTCTGCGTTACCCAGGAAACACCACGGGGAGGCAACCATGCGACGTTTCCTTCATATAAAATGACATCAGGAAGTGAGAGAATTAGATTACATACATAAAATTTGGACGCTAATTCTTTTGCGCTTAGAATTGAATAATCGAGTTGGGACCCATTAGCTTTTCCTATTTATGACATATTCAATGCCGTGCCAAATTTCATGTTTCTACGACATTGGGAAGTGAGAGATTTAGATTATGTACGTAAAAATTGACGCCAATTCTTTTGCGCATAGAATTGAATAATCGAGTTGGGACCGAATTACTTTTCCTATTTTAGAGATAATCTATGCTTGTGCCAAATTTCATGTTTCTAGGACATCGGGAACTTGGAGAGCTTTTGGCGAGTCAGTGAGGGCTTTCGTCTTTATACATACATACATACACACACACATACACACACACACATTGTCATTCCTCCCCTAGAAGGCCGACAGCGCCGCTAGCAAGCACACCGCTTGCAGCAGAGAAAGGAGTGCATCAGGGAGCTTACACATCAGAAGGACGACAGCGAAGAAAGCGGCTAGCCGAGACAGGAGCCCAGCCAATCAGCAGCTCTGGGCATACCCTATACCACCCCCAGGACAATCCCAGTGGCTTTAGCATTTTTCTCCCCTGTCCCCCTGCACATACAGGACCTCAAAAACACCTTTGGAATTGTGTCACCCCCAGGCATCCTGTTGTCCTATCCATCCGAACTGATTAAGGGGCTCGTCCCCGAAACGCGTTTTCAATTGCTGTTTTTTTATTTTGTGAAATAATAAAAAAGAAGTGCTTTCACCATCACCTATTGGACCTTTATCTTCATCTTCTAGTAGCTTAGAGGGTTGCCTCCATACCAGTATTTTTCTATATCCTTTTTGCTACACTCACGCCCACCCTGGTGGAGCGTCATCTCGTTGGCAGCACCTCCACCATTCAAAATACTCAATCATTGAAAACACTTTGTACTCCAGAAATATTCCACCACCCTCACTGGGTCTTGCTCTACCCTCCTTTTTCATCTCTTTTACTCAGTAGTAATAATGTTCTCCATAGTGGCCCCAGTATTAATAGAGACCCCCACAGTGGTCTCAGAAGTAATAGTGTCCGCCGCAGTGGCTTCAGAAGTAACAGTCACCACCACAGTTACCTTAGTAGTAATACTGTCCCCCACAGAAGCCTCAGTAGTAATGGTGTCCCCCACAGTGGCCTCAGTAGTAACAGTGACTCCCACACTGGCCTCAGTAGGAATAGTGTCCTCCACAGTGGCTTCAGTACTAATAGTGTCCCCCGGAGTGGCCCCAGTAGCAATAGTGTCCTCCACAGTGGCCTCAGAAGTATTGCTTACCCCCACAAAGGCCTCCTTAGTAATGCTGACCCCGACACTGGCCTCCGTAGTATTGCTGACCAACACAGTGCCCGTCAGTAGTAGTAGTGTTCCCCACAGTGGCCTCAGTAGTAATAATGACCACCACAGTGGCCTCAGTAGTAATAGTGATTTCCACAGTGGCCCTTAGTAGTAATAGTGATCACCACAGTGGTCCTTGGTAGTAATAGTGTCCCCCATAGTCGCCCTCAGTAGTAATGCTGACCACAACAATTGCCATCAGTAGTGATAGTGTCCCCCCACAGTTTCCCTCAGTAGTAATGCTGACCACAACGATTGCTGTCGGTAGTGATAGTGTTTTCCACAGTTGCGTTAGTAGTAATAGTGTTCCCCACAGTGGCCTCAGTAGCAATAGTGTCCCGTGCAGTGGCCCTAGTAGTAATAGTGTGCCCCACAGTGGCCTCAGTAGTAATAATGACCCCCACAGTGGCCACAGTAGTAATCATGTCCGCCACAGTAGCCCCAGTAGTGATAGTGTCCCTCACAGTTGTCCCAGTAATAATAGTGACCCCCACAGTGGCCTTAGTAGCAACAGTGTTCCCCACAGTGGACTCATTATTAATAGTGTTCCTCACAGTGGCCTCAGTAGTAATGGTGTCCTCCACAGTGGCTCCAGTAGTAATAGTGTCGCCCACAGTGGCCTTAGTAGTATTATTGACTCCCACAGTGGCCTCAGTAGTAATAGTGCCCCCCACAGTGGCCTCAGTAGTTATTATTGTCCCCCACAGTGGCCTCAGTACTAATAGTGTCTCCCACAGTGGGCTTAGTAGACCCCCAGTAGCCTTCAGTTGTAATAGTGTTTGTCATAGTGTTCCCCACAGTGGCCCCAGTAATAATACTGTCCCCCACAGTGGCCCCAGTAGTAATATTGTTCCGCACAGTAGCCCCACTAGTAATAGTGGCCCTAGTATTAATATTGACCCCCACAGTTGCCTCAGTAGTAATAGTATCTCCCACAATGACCCTTAGCTTTAATAGTGTTCCCCACAGTGGCCCTTAGTACTAATAGTGTCCCCCACAGTGGCCCTCAGTAGTAATACTATCCTCCCAAATGTCCTCAGTAGTAATGCTGACCCCCTACCGTGGCCTCAATATAATGCTGACCCCAACAGTGGCTTCAGTAGTAATAGTGACTGCCACAGTGGCCTCAGTAATGTAATTTACTGCCACAGGGGCCTTAGTAGTAATGCTGACCCCCATAGTGGCACTTCGTAGTAATAGTGTTCCCCACATTGGCTCTCAGAATTAAAAGTGTCCCCCACACTGGCTCTTAGTAGTAAGATTGTCCCCAACAATGGCCTCAGTAGTAATGCTGACTCCAACATTTGCCTCCCTAGTAATGCTGACCGACACAGTGGCATCAGTAGTAATAGTAACTGCCACAGTGGCCTCAATACTAATAGTGATCTCCACATTGGCCCTTAGTAGTAATAGTGATCACCACAGTAGCCCTTAGTAGTAATAGTGTCTTCCACAGTTTCACTTAGTGGTAATAGTGTCCCCCACAGTGGCCTCAGTAATAGTAGTGACTCCCACAGTGGCCCTCAGTACTAATGCTGACCCCAACAATGGACCTCAGTAGTAATAGTTTTCTCCACAGTTATCTTAGTAGTAATAGTGTCCCCCACAGTGGCCTCAGTAGCAATAGTGTCCCCCACAGTGGCCTCAGTAGTAATAGTGTCCCCTACAGTGGCCCTAGTAGTAATAGTGTCCCACACAGAGGCCTCAGTAGTAATAGTGACCCCCATAGTGGCCTCAGTACTAATGCTGACCAACACAGTGGCCTTAGTAGTAATTCTGACCCCTGCAGTGGCCTCATTAGTAATAATGACCTCCACAGTGGCTCCAGTAGTAATAGTGTCGCCCACAGTGGCCTTAGTAGTATTATTGACTCCCATAGTGGCCTCAGTAGTAATAGTGCCCCCCACAGTGGCCTCAGTAGTTCTTATTGTCCCCCACAGTGGCCTCAGTAGTAATAGTGTCTCCCACAGTGGGCTTAGTAGACCCCCAGTAGCCTTCAGTTGTAATAGTGTTTGTCATAGTGTTTCCCACAGTGGCTCCAGTAATAATACCGTCCCCCACAGTGGCCCCAGTAGTAATATTGTTCCGCACAGTAGCCCCACTAGTAATAGTGGCCCTAGCATTAATATTGACCCCCACAGTTGCCTCAGTAGTAATAGTATCTCCCACAATGACCCTTAGCTTTAATAGTGTTCCCCACAGTGGCCCTTAGTACTAATAGTGTCCCCCACAGTGGCCCTCAGTAGTAATACTATCCTCCCAAATGTCCTCAGTAATAATGCTGACCCCCTACCGTGGCCTCAATATAATGCTGACCCCAACAGTGGCTTCAGTAGTAATAGTGACTGCCACAGTGGCCTCAGTAGTGTAATTTACTGCCACAGGGGCCTTAGTAGTAATGCTGACCCCCATAGTGGCACTTCGTAGTAATAGTGTTCCCCACATTGGCTCTTAGTAGTAAGATTGTCCCCAACAATGGCCTCAGTAGTAATGCTGACTCCAACATTTGCCTCCCTAGTAATGCTGACCGACACAGTGGCCTCAGTAGTAATAGTAACCGCCATAGTGGCCTCAATAGTAATAGTGATCTCCACATTGGCCCTTTAGTAGTAATAGTGATCACCACAGTAGCCCTTAGTAGTAATAGTGTCTTCCACAGTTTCACTTAGTGGTAATAGTGTCCCCCACAGTGGCCTCAGTAATAGTAGTGACTCCCACAGTGGCCCTCAGTAGTAATGCTGACCCCAACAATGGACCTCGGTAGTAATAGTATTCTCCACAGTAGTAATAGTGTCTCCCACAGTGGCCTCAGTAGCAATAGTGTCCCCCACAGTGGCCTCAGTAGTAATAGTGTCCCCTACAGTGGCCCTAGTAGTAATAGTGTCCCACACAGAGGCCTCAGTAGTAATAGTGACCCCCATAGTGGCCTCAGTACTAATGCTGACCAACACAGTGGCCTTAGTAGTAATTCTGACCCCTGCAGTGGCCTCATTAGTAATAATGACCTCCACAGTGGCCCTCAGTTGTAATAGTGACCCCCACAGTGGCCCTCAGTAATAATAGTGACCCCCACAGTGACCTCAGTAGTGCTGCTGAACCCCACAGTGCCCTTGGCAATAATTGTGTCCCCCACAGTGACATTGGTAGTAATAGTGACCACCACAGTGATATCGGTAGTAATAGTGACCATCACTGTGACCTCAGTAGTAATAGTGACCCACACAGTGGCCTCAGTACTAATACTATTACAACTGGAGCTCATATAGGGGACACTATTACTAATAGTCTCTCCTATATCAGCCCCAATAGTAACAATGAACCCCATGGTAGCCCCAGTAGTAATAGAGCCCCCATATACTTACCTTCTCCTTGTCTTCTGAGCGCCACTGCTCCTTTTCTCAGTGCTGCAGCTGGCCGAAGTATGTGTGCCTAAACTAGGGCGAAGAGGTTGGTGGAGGAGGAAGATCCCGGATGCACACGTTGCTATCAGTGGGAGCATCCGGCCACGGTGCAGCAAAAGTGATGAAAGTCAATGGCAATCTTTCTCCATCCCGCAGAACTGAATGCAGTGGTGGACCCCCATGTGCCGCGTTCCATTACAGACGCGTTTCGGCCACATTGTAACAATTTTAAAGGATCTGCATCTTGGATTATAACAGTTCTTTGTCAGCGAAGGGTAAATTCACATCTGCGCTCAGGACTCCGTTATGGGAGCAGAAAACGGAATCCCCGGGATGAACGGATCTGTCATAACTGTGCCGACCGGACCCCGCTGACTGTAATGGGGTCCGCCCGGTTCCTGCACCCATCATGCATTTATATTATGTGCTTGTGCAACTTTTTCATCCGGCATCTCACACTGGGTCTGCGCCGGAGCCGCCAAGGCGGCTGAGTAGGGCCTGAGCCGCAGCGGAGCTGCCCCCTGCGCCAAGTGCCAAACATGCCAGCTTACAGCCAGTTAGGGGTCTCAGCTTCCCATTACTGGCTAGATGAAAGTGACTTAAACTGAACCGCCGCGGGGGGCTTTAAATGGACGAAATATTCCGCAGCAGCATTGTGGGATTCGCTGTCCTGGCATTCTGCACGTCTAAGGGCGGCTTCTCGTGGGTGTAATTGGCAGCGTGCCGCCTGCAGGAGATGGTTGCCCCTCGCACAGCAAGCATGCAGGGACATCTCGTTCTCGCTGTGTGTAAGCGTGCGTAATGCCCACCAAGATAGAACATGCTGCGATCTTTATTGAGCACGTATTTGGCGCAATATATGTGAGTGGCAACATGGCCGCCCGTGGCAGACCGGTACAAAACTCGTGTAATACGCTGTAACCGCACGTTCTTGTGAGTGTTCCAGCGGAGGACGTATTCTGCCGCCCGGCTGTTAAGTATTCTGTCACGCAGGACGTTTCTGGACAACATCACTGAAGATCCAAAAAGGAAACAACAAGAGAACAAGTTGTAAAATATGGAACGCTTCACGAATTTGCGTGTCATCCTTGCGCAGGGGCCATGCTAATCTTCTCTGTATCGTTCCAATTTTAGTATATGTGCTGCCGAAGCGAGCACGATCCAGTAGAGGGCGCTGGTGGTATATAAGGTCCATAGGGTGGAGAACTGTAAGCTCATAGTGAGGTCGGTCACAGTGTCGGTCTGGCTCGGTAGTCTGTGCCTCTTTATGGGATTCTCAGTCACATCTGACATCTTTTTGTCAGAAAATTCACTTTTAATTTTTAGAACAAGGAGCGCGGCGCCTCCCGCAGTGCATCATGGGAGCTAGAATTATGCCAATGTTTCTGACGTCATAAGAAAGCGCCGCCCAGCCTGGTGAAGCGCTGTGACTTGCGGTGGACCGCTGAGCGCCCCCTGTTGTCCGCGCTGCCGCCCGGGCTTCATCTTCTAATATATACTACATCAATATGAGATTGTTGGTTTGGGGTCTCCATACGGAGGGGCTTATTCTAGTGGGGTCTTCACCATCCCCTCCGTCCGCAGCGCCTCGCACTTCATCCTGCCGGCCTCCAGTCATGGCGCTTGTTGTGCCGCCATCTTCACCGCGTTCTGTGGACAGGCCTCAGATTATGGCGCTCTGGATGGAAGCCCCCCAGGGGTCCATAAGAGCGGCCCTCGGGGGGCTGCAGACCAATGCGGACTGAGGAGGAGGGGGACCCCGCGGATGGGTGGTCTTCAGTCACTCGGACTATGAAAGATAATGTACCAAGTGGTCAGAACCCACAGGAACATCCCCCCCCCCCCACACACAGAGGGAGTGTATATATATATATATATATATGTCACTGTCAGTAACATCCCCCCCCCCACACACACACAGAGGGAGTATATATATATATATACAGTCACTGTCAGTAACATCCTCCCCCCCCCCACACACAGAGGGAGTATATATATATATATATATATATATATATATGTCACTGTCAGTAACATCCTCCCCCCCCCCACACACACATACAGAGGGAGTATATATATATATATATGTCACTGTCAGTAACATCCTCCCCCCCCCCCCACACACACACACAGAGGGAGTGTATATATATATATATATATATATATATATATATATATATGTCACTGTCAGTAACATCCTCCCCCCCCACACACACATACAGAGGGAGTGTATATATATATGTCACTGTCAGTAACATCCTCCCCCCCCCCCCACACACACAGAGGGAGTGTGTATATATATATGTCACTGTCAGTTACATCCTCCCCCCCCCCCACACACACACACAGAGGGAGTATATATATATATATATGTCACTGTCAGTAATATCCTCCCCCCCCCCACACACAGAGGGAGTGTATATATATATATATATATATATATATATATATATATATATATATATATATATATATGTCACTGTCAGTAACATCCTCCCCCCCCCCACACACACACATACAGAGGGAGTATATATATATATATATGTCACTGTCAGTAACATCCTCCCCCCCCACACACACACACAGAGGGAGTGTGTATATATATATATATATATGTCACTGTCAGTAACATCCTCCCCCCCCCCACACACACACAGAGGGAGTATATATATATATATGTCACTGTCAGTAACATCCTCCCCCCCCCCCCCACACACACAGAGGGAGTATATATATATATATATGTCACTGTCAGTTACATCCTCCCCCCCCCCACACACACACACAGAGGGAGTGTATATATATATATATGTCACTGTCAGTAACATCCTCCCCCCCCACACACAGAGGGAGTATATATATATATATATATATATATATATATATATATATATATATATGTCACTGTCAGTAACATCCTCCCCCCCCCCCCACACACAGAGGGAGTGTATATATATATATATATATATATATATATATATATAAATATATATATATGTCACTGTCAGTAACATCATCCCCCCCCCCACACATACAGAGGGAGTATATATATATATATATATGTCACTGTCAGTAACATCCTCCCCCCCCCACACACAGAGGGAGTGTATATATATATATATATATATATATATATATATGTCACTGTCAGTAACATCCTCTCCCCCACACACACAGAGGGAGTATATATATATATATATATATATATATATATATATATGTCACTGTCAGTAACATCCTCCCCCCCCCCACACACAGAAGGAGTGTATATATATATATGTCACTGTCAGTAACATCCTCCCCCCCCCCCCACACACACACAGAGGGAGTATATATATATATATAGTCACTGTCAGTATCATCCTCCCCCCACACACACAGAGGGAGCGTATATATATATATGTCACTGTCAGTAACATCCCCCCCCCCACACACACACAGAGGGAGTGTATATATATATATATATATATATATATATATATATATATATGTCACTGTCAGTAACATCCTCCCCCCCCCCACACACACAGAGGGAGTGTATATATATATATATATGTCACTGTCAGTAACATCCTCCCCCCCCCCCACACACACAGAGGGAGTGTATATATATATATATATATATATATGTCACTGTCAGTAACATCCTCCCCCCCCCACACACACACAGAGGGAGTATATATATATATGTCACTGTCAGTAACATCCTCCCCCCCCCCCCCCACACACACAGAGGGAGTGTATATATATATGTCACGGTCAGTAACATCCTCCCCCCCCCCCCCCACACACACACAGAAGGAGTGTATATATATATATATATATATATATGTCACTGTCAGTAACATCCTCCCCCCCCCACACACACAGAGGGAGTGTATATATATATATGTCACTGTCAGTAACATCCTCCCCCCCACACACACACAGAGGGAGTATATATATATATATATATATATATATAGTCACTGTCAGTAACATCCTCCCCCCCCCACACACACACACAGAGGGAGTGTATATATATATGTCACGGTCAGTAACCTCCCCCCCCCACACACACACACAGAAGGAGTGTATATATATATATATATGTCACTGTCAGTAACATCCTCCCCCCCACACACACACAGAGGGAGTGTGTATATATATATATATATATGTCACTGTCAGTAACATCCTCCCCCCCCACACACACACAGAGGGAGTGTATATATATATATATATATATATATATATATATATATATATATATGTCACTGTCAGTAACATCCTCCCCCCCCACATACAGAGGGAGTGTATGTATATATATATATATATATATATATATGTCACTGTCAGTAACATCCTCCCCCCCCCCCACATACAGAGGGAGTGTAGGTATATATATATATGTCACTGTCAGTAACATCCTCCCCCCCCCCCACACACACTGAGGGAGTGTATATATATATATATATATATATATATGTCACTGTCAGTAACATCCACCCCCCACACACACAGAGGGAGTGTATATATATATATATATATATATATATATATATATGTCACTGTCAGTAACATCCTCCCCCCCCCCCACACACACACAGAGGGAGTGTGTATGTATATATATATATATATATGTCACTGTCAGTAACACCCCCCCCACACACACAGAGGGAGTGTATGTATATATATATATATATATATATATATATGTCACTGTCAGTAACATCCTCCCCCCCCCCACACACAGAAGGAGTGTATATATATATATGTCACTGTCAGTAACATCCTCCCCCCCCCCACACACACACACAGAGGGAGTATATATATATATAGTCACTGTCAGTATCATCCTCCCCCCACACACACAGAGGGAGCGTATATATATATATGTCACTGTCAGTAACATCCCCCCCCCCCACACACACACAGAGGGAGTGTATATATATATATATATATATATATATATGTCACTGTCAGTAACATCCTCCCCCCCCCCCCACACACACAGAGGGAGTGTATATATATATATATATGTCACTGTCAGTAACATCCTCCCCCCCCCCCCACACACAGAGGGAGTGTATATATATATATATATATATATATATATATATATATATATATATATATATATATATATATATATATATATATGTCACTGTCAGTAACATCCTCCCCCCCCCACACACACACAGAGGGAGTATATATATATATGTCACTGTCAGTAACATCCTCCCCCCCCCCCCCCACACACACACAGAGGGAGTGTATATATATATGTCACGGTCAGTAACATCCTCCCCCCCCCCCCACACACACACAGAAGGAGTGTATATATATATATATATATATATATATGTCACTGTCAGTAACATCCTCCCCCCCCCACACACACAGAGGGAGTGTATATATATATATGTCACTGTCAGTAACATCCTCCCCCCCACACACACACAGAGGGAGTATATATATATATATATATATATATATAGTCACTGTCAGTAACATCCTCCCCCCCCCACACACACACACAGAGGGAGTGTATATATATATGTCACGGTCAGTAACCTCCCCCCCCCCACACACACACAGAAGGAGTGTATATATATATATATATGTCACTGTCAGTAACATCCTCCCCCCCACACACACACAGAGGGAGTGTGTATATATATATATATATATGTCACTGTCAGTAACATCCTCCCCCCCCACACACACACAGAGGGAGTGTATATATATATATATATATATATATATATATATATATATATATATATATATATATATATATATATATATATATATATATATATATATATATATATATATATATATATATGTCACTGTCAGTAACATCCTCCCCCCCCACATACAGAGGGAGTGTATGTATATATATATATATATATATATATATATATATATATATATATGTCACTGTCAGTAACATCCTCCCCCCCCCCCACATACAGAGGGAGTGTAGGTATATATATATATGTCACTGTCAGTAACATCCTCCCCCCCCCCCACACACACTGAGGGAGTGTATATATATATATATATATGTCACTGTCAGTAACATCCACCCCCCACACACACAGAGGGAGTGTATATATATATATATATATATATATGTCACTGTCAGTAACATCCTCCCCCCCCCCCCACACACACACAGAGGGAGTGTGTATGTATATATATATATATATATGTCACTGTCAGTAACACCCCCCCCACACACACAGAGGGAGTGTATGTATATATATATATATATATATATATATATATGTCACTGTCAATAACATCCTCCCCCCACACACACAGAGGGAGTGTATATATATATATATATATATATATATATGTCACTGTCAGTAACATCCTCCCCCCCCCCACACACACACAGAGGGAGTGTATATATATATATATATATATATATATATGTCACTGTCAGTAACATCCTCCCCCCCCCACACACACACACACACAGAGGGAGTGTATATATATATGTCACTGTCAGTAACATCCCCCCCCACACACACACACACACAGAGGGAGTGTATATATATATATATATATATATATATATATATATATATATATATGTCACTGTCAGTAACATCCTCCCCCCACACACACACACAGAGGGAGTATATATATATATATGTCACTGTCAGTAACATCCTCCCCCGCCCCACACACACACAGAGGGAGTGTATATATATATATATATGTCACTGTCAGTAACATCCCCCCCCCCCACACACACACACAGAGGGAGTATATATATATATAGTCACTGTCAGTAACATCCTCTCCCCCCCCCCACATACAGAGGGAGTATATATATATATGTCACTGTCAGTAACACCCCCCCACACACACACAGAGGGAGTGTATGTATATATATATATATATATATATATATATATATATATATATATATATGTCACTGTCAGTAACATCCTCCTCCCCCCCCCCACACACACAGAGGGAGTGTATATATATTTGTCACTGTCAATAACATCCTCCCCCCACACACACAGAGGGAGTGTATATATATATATATATATATATATGTCACTGTCAGTAACATCCTCCCCCCCCCACACACACACAGAGGGAGTGTATATATATATATATATATATATATATATATATATATATATGTCACTGTCAGTAACATCCTCCCCCCACACACACACACAGAGGGAGTATATATATATATGTCACTGTCAGTAACATCCTCCCCCGCCCCACACACACACAGAGGGAGTGTATATATATATATATATATATATATATATATATGTCACTGTCAGTAACATGCTCCCCCCCCACACACACACAGAGGGAGTGTGTATATATATATATATATATATATATGTCACTGTCAGTAACATCCTCCCCCCCCCCCACACACACAGAGGGAGTATATATATAGTCACTGTCAGTAACATCCTCCCCCCCCCCCACACACACATAGAGGGAGTATATATATAGTCACTGTCAGTAACATCCTCCCCCCCCCACACACACACAGAGGGAGTATATATATAGTCACTGTCAGTAACATCCTCCCCCCCCACACACACACACAGAGGGAGTGTATATATATATATATGTCACTGTCAGTAACATCCTCCCCCCCCCACACACACACACACAGAGGGAGTATATATATATATAGTCACTGTCAGTAACCCACCACCCCCTCCATCCTTCAGGAGGATATATATATATATATGTATACAGTCACTGTCAGTAACACCCCACCCCCCAGAGGGAATATATATGTATACGGTCACTGCAGTAACATCCCCCTCTCCCTCCATCCTTCAGGAGGATATATATATATATATATATATATATATATAAATATATATATATTTGTATGCAGTCACTGTCAGTCCCCCTCTATCCTTCAGGAGGAGATATGCACACACATTGTCAGTAACATGCCTCCCCTAGAAGGAGTATATATATATATATATATATATATATATATATATATATATATATATATATATATATAAATATGTATATAGTACATATAGATATATCCACCCATCAGTAGCATCCATCCTATAAAAGAAATATGTATATATATATATATAGTCACACACAGTCAATAACATCCCACCTAGGAGTACATATACACGCTAATTGTAAGTAGCATCCCTTCTCTAGAAGCAGTATACACAAACATACACTCATTGTCGTAACATCCTTCCCCTATAAGGAATATATATATATACACGCTGTCAGTAACATCCCTCCCCTAGAAGGAGTGTATGTGTGTGTGTGTATATATATATATAAATATATATATATGTATACATACACTAGCTGATATACCCGGCTTCGCCCGAGTTAATTTGGTACTGGTGTTTATCTGGTGTTCACACGGAAAATCTTATGAAGTCGTGGTTACTTTAGAGATACTGAGGAAAAACATATGTTCCCCATTTTGCATAGTTCTCTGCGTTACCCAGGAAACACCACGTGGAGGCAACCATGGAACGTTTCCTTTATATAAAATGACATCAGGAAGTGAGAGAATTAGATTACGTACATAAAATTTGGCGCTGATTCTTTTGCGCTTAGAATTGAATAATCGAGTTGGGACCGAATTACTTTTCCTATTTTAGAGATAATCTATGCTTGTGCCAAATTTCATGTTTCTAGGACATCGGGAAGTTGGAGAACGTTTGGCGAGTCAGTCAGTGAGTGAGTCAGTGAGGGCTTTCGTGTTTATATATATATATATATATATATATATATATATATATATATATATATATATATATATATATATACACATACATACACACACACACATTGTCATTCCTCCCCTAGAAGGCCGACAGCGCCGCTAGCAAGCACACGGCTTGCAGCAGAGAAAGGAGTGCATCAGGGAGCTTACACATCAGAAGGACGACAGCGAAGAAAGCGGCTAGCCGAGACAGGAGCCCAGCCAATCAGCAGCTGTGGGCATACCCTATACCTCCCCCAGGACAATCCCAGTGGCTTTAGCATTTTTCTCCCCCTGTCCCCCTGCACATACAGGACCTCCAAAACACCTTTGGAATTGTGTCACCCCCCAGGCATCCTGTTGTCCTATCCATCCGAACTGATTAAGGGGCTCGTCCCCGAAACGCGTTTTCAATTGCTGTTTTTTTATTTTGTGAAATAATAAAAAAGAAGTGCTTTCACCATCAGCTGTTGGACCTTTATCTTCATCTTCTAGTAGCTTAGAGGGTTGCGCCTCCATACCAGTATTTTTCTATATCCTTTTTGCTACACTCACGCCCACCCTGGTGGAGCGTCATCTCGTTGGCAGCACCTCCACCATTCAAAATACTCAATCATTGGAAACACTTTGTACTCCAGAAATATTCCACCAGCCTCCTCTTTCATTTCTTTTACTCAGTAGTAATAATGTTCTCCATAGTGGCCCCAGTATTAATAGAGACCCCCACAGTGGTCTCAGAAGTAATAGTGTCCCCCGCAGTGGCTTCAGAAGTAACAGTCACCACCACAGTTACCTTAGTAGTAATACTGTCCCCCACAGAAGCCTCAGTAGTAATGGTGTCCCCCACAGTGGCCTCAGTAGTAATGGTGTCCCCCACAGTGGCCTCAGTAGTAACAGTGACTCCCACACTGGCCTCAGTAGTAATAGTGTCCTCCACAGTGGCTTCAGTACTAATAGTGTCCCCCGGAGTGGCCCTAGTAGTAATAGTGTCCTCCACAGTGGTCTCAGAAATAACAGTGACCGCCACAGTGTCCTCAAAAGTATTACTGTTCCTGACAGTGGCCTCATTCGAATAGTGTGGTGCACAGTGGCCTCAGTAGTAAAAGTGTCCTCTACAGAGGCCTCAGTGGAAATAGTGACTCCCATAGTGGCCTCAGTAGTAATAGTGATTCCCACAGTGGCCTCAGTAGTAATAGTGTCCCCCACAGTGGCCTCAGTAGTAAAAGTGTCCCACACAGTGGCCTCAATAATAATAGTGTCCCAAACAGTGGCCCCAGTAGTAATAGAGATCACACAGTGGCCTTAGTAGTAATAATGTCCTCCATAGTGGCCCCAGTAGTAATAGAGACCCCCACAGTGGCCTCAGTTGTAATGCCAACCCCGACAGTGGCCTCAGTAGTAATAGTGTTCCCCATAGTGGCCTTAATAGTAATAGTGTTCCCCACCTTGGCCTCAGTAGTGATAGAGTCCCACACTGTGGCCTCAGTAGTAATAGTGTTCCCACAAAGGCCTCTGTAATAATAGTGTAGCCTACAGTAGCCCTTAGTAGTAATAGTGTCCCCCACCTTGGCCTCAGTATTAAAACTGACACCACAGTGGCCTCGGTAGTAGTGCTGTCCCCCACATCATCCCCAGTAGTAATAGTGCCTCCCACAGTATCCTCAGTAGAAGTAGTGACTCCCACAGTGGTCAACGTAGTAATAGTTTCCTTCACAGTGGCCTCAAAAGTAACAGTGACCACCACAGTGACCTCAGTAGTAATACTGTCCCCCACTGTGACATCAGTAGTAATACTTCCCCCCCACAGTGGCCTCAGTAGTAACAGTGACTCTCACAGTGGCCTCAGTAGTAATAGTGTCCCCCACAGTGGCCTCAGTAGTAAAAGTGTCCCCCACAGTGGCCTCAATAGTAATAGTGTCCCAAACAGTGGCCCCAGTAGTAATAGAGATCACACAGTGGCCCCAGTAGTAATAGAGATCACACAGTGGCCTCAGTAGTAACAGTGACTCTCACAGTGGCCTCAGTAGTAATAGTGTCCCCCACAGTGGCCTCAGTAGTAAAAGTGTCCCCCACAGTGGCCTCAATAGTAACAGTGTCCCAAACAGTGACCCCAGTAGTAATAGAGATCACACAGTGGCCTCAGTAGTAATAGTGTCCCGCTCAGAGGCTTCAGTAGCAACAGTGTCCAACAGTGGCCCCAGTAGTAATAGTGTCCCCCACAGTGGCCCCAGTAGTAATAGTGTCCCCCACAGTGGCCTCAGTAGTAAAAGTGTCCCCCACAGTGGCCTCAATAGTAATAGTGTCCCAAACAGTGGCCCCAGTAGTAATAGAGATCACACAGTGGCCTCAGTAGTAATAATGTCCTCCATAGTGGTCCCAGTAGTAATAGAGACCCCCACAGTGGCCTCAGTTGTAATGCCAACCCCGACAGTGGCCTCAGTAGTAATAGTGTTCCCCATAGTGGCCTTAAAGGGGTTGTCCCGCGCCGAAACGGGTTTTTTTTTTTTTTTTTAACCCCCTCCCCCCGTTCGCCGCGAGACAACCCCGATGCAGGGGTTAAAAAAACAAACCGGGTAGTACTTACCCGAATCCCGGCGGTCCGGCGTCTTCATACTCACCTGCTGAAGATGGCCGCTGGGATCCTCTCTCTCTGTGGACCGCAGGGCTTCTGTGCGGTCCATTGCCGATTCCAGCCTCCTGATTGGCTGGAATCGGCACGTGACGGGGCGGAGCTACACGGAGCCAGCATTCTGCACGAGCGGCCCCATTGAAGACAGCATAAGACCCGGACTGCGCAAGCGCGGCTAATTTGGCCATTAGAGGCCGAAAATTAGTCGGCACCATGGGAACGAGGACGCCAGCAACGGAGCAGGTAAGTATAAAACTTTTGATAACTTCTGTATGGCTCATAATTAATGCACAATGTACATTACAAAGTGCATTAATATGGCCATACAGAAGTGTATAGACCCACTTGCTGCCGCGGGACAACCCCTTTAATAGTAATAGTGTTCCCCACCTTGGCCTCAGTAGTGATAGAGTCCCACACTGTGGCCTCAGTAGTAATAGTGTTCTCACAAAGGCCTCTGTAATAATAGTGTAGCCTACAGTAGCCCTTAGTAGTAATAGTGTCCCCCACCTTGGCCTCAGTATTAAAACTGACACCACAGTGGCCTCGGTAGTAGTGCTGTCCCCCACATCATCCCCAGTAGTAATAGTGCCTCCCACAGTATCCTCAGTAGAAGTAGTGACTCCCACAGTGGTCAACGTAGTAATAGTTTCCTTCACAGTGGCCTCAAAAGTAACAGTAACCACCACAGTGACCTCAGTAGTAATACTGTCCCCCACAGTGACATCAGTAATAATACTCCCCCCCCCCACAGTGGCCTCAGTAGTAACAGTGACTCCCACAGTGGCCTCAGTAGTATTAGTGTCCTCCACAGAGGCCTTAGTACTAATAGTTTCCCCCAGAGTGGCCTCAGTAGTACTAGTGTCCCCCACAGTGAACTCAGTAGTAATAGTGTCCCCCACAGTGACCTCAGTAGTAATAGAGATCACACAGCGGCCTTAGTAGTAATAGTGTCCCGCTCAGAGGCTTCAGTAGCAACAGTGTCCCACAGTGGCCCCAGTAGTAATAGTGTCCCCCACAGTGGCCCCAGTAGTAATAGTATCCCCCACAGTGGCCCCAGTAGTAATAGTGTCCCCCACAGTGGCCCCAGTAGTAATAGTGTCCCCCACAGTGGCCTCAGTGGTAATAATGTCCCCCACAGTGGCCCCAGTAGTAATTGTGGCCCCCGTAGTAATAGTGTCCCCCACAGTGGCCCTAGTAGTAATAGTGTCCCCGACAGTGGCCCCAGTAGTAATAGTGTCGCCCACAGTGGCCTCAGTAGTAATAGTGTCCCCCACAGTGGCCTCAGTAGTAATAATGTCCCCCACAGTGGCCCCAGTAGTAATAGTGTCCCCCGTAGTGGCCCCCGTAGTAATAGTGTCCCCCACAGTGGTCCTAGTAGTAATAGTGTCCCCGACAGTGGCCTCAGTAGTAATAGTGTCCCCCACAGTGGCCCCAGTAGTATTGTTTACCCCCACAGTGGCCTCAGTAGTATTGTGACGCCCATAGCGGCCCTCAGTGGTAATGCTGACCCCGATGTTGGCCTCCATAGTATATTCCTGACCGACACAGTGGCCCTCAGTAGTAATAGTGTCCCCCACAGTGGCCTCAGTAGTAATAGTGACCCCCATTGTTGTCCCAGTAGTGATAGTGTCCCTCACAGTGGTGTCAGTAGTAAAAGTGACCTTAGAAGTGGCCTCAGTAGCGTTTCCCACAGTGGACTCATTACTATTAGTGTCCCTCACAGTGGCTTAAGTAGTAATTATGTTCCCTACAGTGGGCTTAGTAGTTATAGTGACCCCCACAGTGGCCTTAATAGTAATGTTGACCCCAACAGTAGCCCTCAGTTGTAATAGTGTTCCCACAGTGGCCTCACTAGCAATATTGTCCCCTATATCAGCCCCAGTAGTAATAGTGACCCCCACAATGGCTTCAGTACTAATACCATTCCCCACAGTTGCCTCAGTTGTAATATTGTTCCCCACAGTGGCCACAGTAGTAATAGTGGCTCTAGTATTAATATTGACCCCCATAGTGGCCTCAGTAGTAATAGTATCTCCCACAATGACCCTTAGCTTTAATAGTGTTCCCCACAGTGGCCCTTAGTAGTAATAGTGTCCCCCACAATTGACTCAGTAGTAATAGTGACCCCCGATGGTGGTTTCAATAGTAATGCTGACCCCAACAGTGGCCCCCAATAGTAATAGTTTTCCATACATTGTCCCTCAGTAGTAGAACTATTCCCCCAAATATCCTCAGTAGTAATGCTGACCCCACACTGTGGTCTCAGTATAAGGCTGACCCCAGCAGTGGTCTTCAGTAGTAATAGTGATTGCCACAGTGGCCTCTGTAGTATCATTCACTGCCACAGGGGCCTTAGTAGTAATGCTGACCCCACAGTGGCCATTTGTAGTAATAGTGTTACCCACAGTGGCCCTTAGTAGTAAGATTGTCCCCAACAGTGGCCTCAGAAGTATTGCTTACCCCCACAATGGCCTTCGTAGTAATGCTGACCCCGACACTGACCTCCGTAGCATTGCTGACCAACACAGTGGCCGTCAGAAGTTGTAGTGGTCCCCACAGTGGCCTCAGTAGTAATAATGACCGCCACAGTGGCCTCAGTAGTAATAGTGATTCCCACAGTGGCCCTTAGTAGTAATAGTGATCACCACAGTGGTCCTTGGTAGTAACAGTGTCCCCCACAGTCGCCCTCAGTAGTAATGCTGACCACAACGATTGCTGTCGGTAGTGATAGTGTTTTCCACAGTGGTCCTAGTAGTAATAGTGTGCCCCACAGTGGCCTCAGTAGTAATAATGACCCCCACAGTGGCCACAGTAGTAATCATGTCCACCACAGTAGCCCCAGTAGTAATAGTGTCCCTCACAGTTGTCCCAGTAGTAATAGTGACCCCCACAGTGGCCTTAGTAGCAACAGTGTTCCCCACAGTGGACTCATTATTAATAGTGTTCCTCACAGTGGCCTCAGTAGTAATGGTGTCCTCCACAGCGGCTCCAGTAGTAATAGTGTCGCCCACAGTGGCCTTAGTAGTAATATTGACTCCCACAGTGGCCTCAGTAGTAATAGTGCCCCCCACAGTGACCTCAGTAGTTCTTATTGTCCTCCACAGTGGCCTCAGTACTAATAGTGTCTCCCACAGTGGGCTTAGTAGTTATAGTGACCCCCAGTAGCCTTCAGTTGTAATAGTGTTTGTCATAGTGTTCCCCACAGTGGCCCCAGTAATAATACCGTCCCCCACAGTGGCCCCAGTAGTAATATTGTTCCGCACAGTAGCCCCACTAGTAATAGTGGCCCTAGCATTAATATTGACCCGCACAGTTGCCTCGGTAGTAATAGTATCTCCCACAATGACCCTTAGCTTTAATAGTGTTCCCCACAGTGGCCCTTAGTACTAATAGTGTCCCCCACAGTGGCCCTCAGTAGTAATACTATCCTCCCAAATGTCCTCAGTAGTAATGCTGACCCCCTACCGTGGCCTCAGTATAATGCTGACCCCAACAGTGGCTTCAGTAGTAATAGTGACTGCCACAGTGGCCTCAGTAGTGTAATTTACTGCCACAGGGGCCTTAGTAGTAATGCTGACCCCCATAGTGGCACTTCGTAGTAATAGTGTTCCTCACATTGGCCCTCAGTATTAAAAGTCTCCCCCACACTGGCTCTTAGTAGTAAGATTGTCCCCAACAATGGCCTCAGTAGTAATGCTGACTCCAACATTTGCCTCCCTAGTAATGCTGACTGACACAGTGGCCTCAGTAGTAATAGTAACCGCCATAGTGGCCTCAATAGTAATAGTGATCTCCACATTGGCCCTTAGTAGTAATAGTGTCTTCCACAGTTGCACTTAGTGATAATAGTGTCCCCCACAGTGGCCTCAGTAATAGTAGTGACTCCCACAGTGGCCCTCAGTAGTAATGCTGACCCCAACAATGAACCTCAGTAGTAATAGTGTTCTCCACAGTTGTCTTAGTAGTAATAGTGTCCCCCACAGTGGCCTCAGTAGCAATAGTGTCCCCTACAGTGGCCCTAGTAGTAATAGTGTCCCACACAGAGGCCTCAGTAGTAATAGTGACCCCCATAGTGGCCTCAGTACTAATGCTGACCAACACAGTGGCCTTAGTAGTAATTCTGACCCCTGCAGTGGCCTCATTAATAATAATGACCTCCACAGTGGCCCTCAGTTGTAATAGCGACCCCCACAGTGGCCCTCAGTAATAATAGTGACCCCCACAGTGACTTCAGTAGTGCTGCTGCACCCCACAGTGCCCTTGGCAATAATTGTGTCCCCCACAGTGACATTGGTAATAATAGTGACCATCACTGTGACTTCAGTAGTAATAGTGACCCACACAGTGGCCTCAGTACTAATACTATTACAACTGGAGCTCATATAGGGGACACTATTACTAATAGTCTCTCCTATATCAGCCCCAATAGTAACAGTGAACCCCATGGTAGCCCCAGTAGTAATAGAGCCCCCCATATACTTACCTTCTCCTTGTCTTCTGAGCGCCACTGCTCCTTTTCTCAGTGCTGCAGCTGGCGGAAGTATGTGTGCCTAAACTAGGGCGAAGAGGTTGGTGGAGGAGGAAGATCCCGGATGCACACGTTGCTATCAGTGGGAGCATCCGGCCACGGTGCAGCAAAAGTGATAACCAGCCGGTAAGCTGGTAAGCCCTGACCAGTAATGACTATAATGGTGACCAGACGTCCCGAAAGCAGGACAAATGGCTGTCCCGCTGGGGTCGCGACGGAAAGCAGAACCTGCCAGTCTAAGGGCTTTTACCCACTAGCATTTTTTAACGCTGCGATATCGTTGCGTTTTTTTTTACTGCATATTTCAATGGGAATTTTTAATGTTAAAATCGCATCACACAAAAATCGCAGGTTTGCGCTTCTGCAATTTTTGTGTGATGCGATTTTAACAGTAGAAAGTCCCATTGACTTTTGTAGTAAAAAAAAATACAGCGATATCGCAGCGTTAAAAAAAACGCTAGTGAGTAAAAGCCCTAAAGCGGGACGTCTGGTCACCTTACCTAAATGCACATGTACGACATCCGCTGTATCCAGTTGCATGGGGTAGATGAAAGTCAATGGCAATCTTTCTCCATCCCGCAGAACTGAATGCAGTGGTGGACCCCCATGTGCCGCGTTCCATTACAGACGCGTTTCAGCCACATTGTAACAATTTTAAAGGATCTGCATCTTGGATTATAACAGTTCTTTGTCAGCGAAGGGTAAATTCACATCTGCGCTCAGGACTCCGTTATGGGAGCAGAAAACGGAATCCCCGGGATGAACGGATCCGTCATAACAGAACCAATCTGTGCCGACCGGACCCCGCCGACTGTAATGGAGTCCGCCCGCTTCCTGTACCCATCATGCATGTTGTGGAATTCAATGTTCCGTCAATATGCTGTGAGGCTCCAAATCAGAGGTGGTTATGGCGGCCGCCGTGAGAAAGCAATGAAACACAGAGATCAGGCCTGTGTCTAGAAGCAATCTGTGTTTATTCTGTACATTGTCATTTCTTATACCAAAAAATAGAAGGAGTATCAGTAGGCGTATCAGTAGGCGTATCAGTGCAAAGGCTAGTGTTACAAAGTTCAATCTGTTATACTGAGGTCAAAGTACTAAGGTGGTGAATAATTGCATTTTCTCAATAAACATGGCTTCTTTTGTTGGAATGTAGACTGACTGTCTAGTACCTTGATTCTTTATCACAATCTACCCTTTTAATCACATGCCCTAGACAGCAGTTAATGATCAAAGCATTCCATTATCCTTTGATCATTGTAACGAGATTAACAAGATCTTGGAGACATGATGGACATTTAAGATTACACCTCTACTTAATGTAATTAAGTACTAACCTAAATGTACAAGCATTTATCAGAGCTTTTCATAGGACACAGAATAGAGTGTACAATTTAGGCCTAAAGCCTCCGGAAACGTATATCAAAGATACATACATATATAAATTAGTATGTTCATAACCCTCACAATCCCCCATTTAAAACAGTCCATCTTGAAAAGAGCCTTTGTTGTGGTACTATCAAGGGTGCTAAGTCACCCCTGCCGGTCTTTCTATCCTCTTCGCCGGATCCCCACTGTTGTTGCTCTTTTACTCTTTTGACTGTTTTAACGATATCGTAGAGGGAGCGATTCCAGATAATTTGCTTGTCTCCGTATCCCACAGAATGTCCATAAGTTGCAAACACCATCACTTTTCCTCTGGCTCGGGAACTTTCTTGCAGTGGGAGGCATGTATCCACTTTTACAGAAGTAGGTGTTGACAACAGAACTTGGTATGGTCGTCAAACCTTGGGTCCAAGGCCTTTATTACGTGTCTTTTTGCGACCACCCAGTCTCCAGGCTGCAAGAAATGTGTCCCCTCTAGGTTGTCAGGGTCTGGAATTGGGGAAAACACTAGATCGGGTGTTATTTTCAGTTTACGACATAGTTCTTGTACATATTCAATAATCTTATCACGCCCCTGCTGCAGGGCCTGTGGATGATACAGGCCTAATCTTGGCATAGAGCCAAACAACACTTCTTTTAACTTAAGCATATCATTTCAGTTCTTTCAACTTTGTCTAAACTCTGCGGGTGGTATGGAGTGTAAAACGCTTGTTCCACCCCAAGGCTGACATCACCTCTCGCATCACTTCACCTGTAAATTGTGTACCTCCGTCACTCTCAATTGTCTCTGGTACCCCAAATCTACATACAAGTTCTGACACAAGTTTAGTCACTGTACATTCTGCGGTGGCTTTGAACAGGTCCACGCACACAAGGACGTACTCATACCTGCCTGATTTGGGAAGCTGGATGTAATCGATTTGTAATCTCTGAATAGGATACAGTGGTCTGGGTGTGCACTTCACATGCCTTCACATATGCCTTCGCCAACCTGTCCAACCCTGGAGCATACCATACCTTGTCCATAACAGAAACCATGGCATTCCAAGAGGCATGCACTTTCCCGTGAGCTAGGACGGCGAGGTGGGTGTAGGCAGCCGCTGGTACATCATCTACGTCCCGTAGGACGCCAAATCCCAAATCAACAAGTGGGACCAAGATCCAACTTACAGCACAAGGGGTCTTGCGTCCTGTCCAGGAGAGCTGCAGCCTTGGCTGCCCTATCCCTTGCTCTCTGGTGACTGCCCCTGCGTGTGTGCTTTAACCTTTATTATGGCCACCTGTCCTGGCAACATGATAGCTTAATGGGCTTGCCTTGTGCCGTGAGAAAGCTCCTGGACCGCCAGATGGGTCCATAATCGTGTGCAGTACCAAAGGCGTACCTGGAATCAGTGTAGATGTTAGCAGTGGTACTTTTCAGGCTTCAGTTCCTGCGCTGACATGTATGGCGGCAGTGGTTTTTGTACAAGTATCTCATTCAGTGTGACTACTTCAAAACCTGTTACAAACCTTCCTTCGTCATTCAGGTATCTAGATCCATCCACAAACATTTCAAGGTGGGGGTTTAGGAGGGGTTTGTCAGTGACATGTGTGAACCCAGCTGTCTCCTGCTCCATGAGCGCTGCACAATCATGCTGGTGTTCTGCGTCAAAGGCTTCCTCTTCATCAGTCAGAGAATTTGCAAAAAGCTGGTCCTCTGTACTTACTCCCCCATTTGAATCAGTGTCACCTAATGGTAATAAGGTGGCCGGATTCAAAGTGGTGCAACGTTGAAATGAGACATTGGATGAAGAGTGTAAATGCAAGTTCCATTTTGATCTGTCTAGCAAGAGACAGATGTCTACGGCTTACCTGAGTCAGGATACCATGTATGTCATGTGGGGTGTAGATCACCATGGTGTGATCTAGGACAACGTCAGAACTTTTGTCCATTAGTGCCTGAACTGCTAGAACCGCTCGGACGCAGGATGGAGACCCTCTAGCCACCGCGTCAAGATGGACACTGTAGTATGCTACAGGTCGCTTTTTGTCACCATGCATTTGTGTCAGTACAGCGGTGGCGTGTCCCTCCATCTTAGTGACGTACATTTGGAAAGGGTTGTCATAGTCTGGCAGCCCCAGTGCACCCGGTTACCTGTACTTTCAGCTGATAGAAGGCTGACTCGGCCTGCGGGGTCAGGGCAAATGGCCGTGAACCCAAACAGTCGTACAGAGGCTGCATGGTCATGGAGGCAGAGCGTCCATTGCCAATAGTATGAAACCAGTCCCAAGAAGGTACGCAACTGGGTATGGGAGGTGGGAAGTTGCATGTCACTTACCACCTTCGTGCGTTCCGGCGTCAGGTGCTTAGTACCTGGACCTAGGCAGTGGCCCAGGAACACTATGTGAGACTTGCAGAACTGAAGTTTCTCTTTGCTGGCTTTGCAGCCATTCTACTCTGATGGAGGAAACACAAAAGGCTTAGTGATGCATTGAGGTAACTATTTGTGTCAGCAGTACATAAAAGAAAATAAAAATAAATCATCAACATATTACAAGAGGGCGGTGCCCTCGCGAATTGGCCAGGCGTCTAATACCAGTTTCATGAATCTGGTGAACTGGTATTGGGCTATACTGTGCCCCTTGTGGCAGCACTATCCAACAGTACTGCTTTCCTCTGAAATTAAATACAAACAAATACAGACAGCCTGTCGAGGTCCGTCTGACTGGTAGCCCAAAGGCTCGAAGGAACGACACTAAGAACTTGTTTCTCTGCGTGCGTAAAAGTGAAGACAGGTAGAGGTGTTGCTAGGTCTGCTGCCATCCGACAGAAGGTCGGGTGACTTTCAGACCTGGGGTGTATACGAGCATCACCGGACGGGTGAAGTTCGATACAAGATCCCAAAGGTCCCATCATTTCGGTTCCCAATATGCTTTCAGGACTTTCCAGCACAAGGAAGCGCATGAGGCATCGTGACCCTTTAAACATTACCTCTAGTGGTTCAGTTTCTGCCAGCTGAATCGGCACTCCTGAAACCCCTTGCACCAATTACTGCTAGACAATCAGGCTGGTATTCTATTTAAAATAGATCAGAATCTTGTTGCAAAAAAAAAAAAATTAAAAATTTAGAAATTGCTGACCTGCAATACCTGGATCACTTATGTCAGATGTCCAGTTCCTTGGGCTAAGCAATGACTCAGGAATTGGAGTTTGTCTTGGAGGTGGCTTACTATTTGTCAGGACCTGCGGAAAGCTGAGTTTCTGCAGTAGCTATCAAGACAAATACATGAGCCGGATCCACCAAGAGAGCAGTTAGTTTACAAACCTCCTCTGAACTGTCACCTGAGGTCTCAACCCGTACCGATCCATCCGGTGAAAATTTGATGGATGCAGATAAGGCTTGTAAGATATCAATACAAATAACAGAGACATGAATTACAACAAGGCAGAATAATCCACAAACATCTATCCACATTGAAATATGATATTCTTTAAGCAAATTCATTATTAATCTGATCCTGCCTGCAATGTCTCATCAAATTTGAGAAGAGAAAAAAAAACTTTTCCTAACTGCCCAAGCTCCTCACCCCCTCCCTTTGTAGACAAAAGAAGGATGAAACATTATGTACTTTTACATTATCTAGCTCCACCCCTTCGATGCTGGTCGTTTGCATGTCTCTCCTACAGAACATTTTCTCAGAGACAGTGCAGTACTAACAGCATTTAGCAGTGATATAGACATCCAACCAATCACAGAACTGACATTTACACAAAAAGCAAAAATATATCTTAAAATCCCTATATTCTCTATTTTTAAGACCGTATAATTCACATAATTCATTACAAGTTTCTTATTTCATCAGCGTCTGTCTTCCTTTCTATGACACTGAATTTTATCTCTATGAAACAATAGCTAAGATATTAATAAGCAACTAAAACATTCAGACTTTAAACAGCATTAATTATTAGTAATTACAAGACGTATACTTCTCTCCTAGGCTGGTCTGTGTTGAGGGTGGAGCAAGACCTCTTCCTATTGTTCTTCCCTCCCATCTCCTTACATCACCTAGCTCCACCCCCTGTGATCTGGCTCAGCGTTTGGTCTTTCTTGCCTCATTTAGTTTCTAGCCACCGGACAGTATATACCATATAACACAATCTAACTCTCATACGGGCCCTTCATTAATACACAAATTCACACTCACTGGGGTTTTCATTCACTCATATACAGACTGATAAGTATCTCATGTGAAGTAGAAACTGGGATTGTATTTACTGTTCATAGAACTTCCCATATTGAACAAAGTATATATATATAAGAAAAACTCTTATGTACCGCGGTTTTTACATATTTTGTTCAGAATAGGCTATCCAATGACAAACATAATACAACTTATGCCCATTTCCACCCACATACTTATATTCACCACTCCAGATAGCAACTATTATCACCGTTCATTGTTAAACCTTCTACCTTTCCTTAACTCATTGAACCTTCAGCTAAAATAGTTTACATCAACTTTTTCCTTTTACTTTCTTGTAACAAGTTATACTACACATTCTTTGTTCCCTATTAACCTGCACAGTCTGTTCACACCATTCACTACTACAGAGACAATATAAAAAAAAAAAACCATAGCTCACACCTTCTTACACTCAGAACATTACTTCACGGACAACATAAAAACCACACAGTATATATACTTCATTGTTCTTTTGAACCCCCACAGATGTGAGTGGGGTATAACTTTCTTACACTTACATGAAGAAGACTAAGTCGTACAACAAAGATTAGTTTACATAACAACAAGACTTACAAGACAAACAATAATTGTTATTTGTCACATAATTGTCCACAGATTTTGCATGAACTTACTTTATGTCCCAGAGGGACACAAACTATAAGAGGATTCCCTTTCTCTGATAACCCCTTACTGCCGTATCTATACTTGCCTTTTTCCAACTATTCAACATTTCCTGTAATCCATTATCTTTTGCCCACCCAGCATGACTGTCTGAAAACCTTTCCCACTGCTGGAGATCTAATACTCCTGTCCCTTTATATCCTATGTGCTTAAACAATTTATCACATCCTCTACCAACTGCAGCTCTGCCTTCTCTTTCTTGTACAATTTCTTTAGCTGTCTTCCATACCTTATCCTCTTTACCAGCAGTATTGCCCATGGCTGGCGGTTTATGTACACCAAGAGGCTTATTATTTTATCCTTTCACACACATAAAACAATCCCCTGACCGTTGAAATATACAAACGGAACTGCAGGGGGCCCTGTCCAGAATCGTGGCCTTGTTAGGGACTCCTTTCAGCGTCACTGATCAGGTTCCTGTTAACACGGGACACAGAGATTTATATTTGCACCCCGGAGGTCAGGTTCCGTCGATCAGGTCAACTCATCAATCACTCACTCGTGCATAAACAGGCACACATAAAGACAAAAACATTTGAATGTCAGTTACTACTTTTTTAAGTGTCAGTACTTCCTCACTTGTCTGTAAGTGTCGGTACCTCCCAACCCTGCTTATTTTCCCCCCGTCTCAACTACTTCTCTTATACCTATAAGAGGCTCCCATCAGGGATTTTATCCCCTGAAAATTTTTAGGCTTCCCTGGTACAATTTATACCATGCCTTCCAGAGATTGGCAAGAGGGTTTCATATTCTGTACACTGACCATGCAAAGTAACAAATAAAGACAATAACAGTTAAAAAACACCTGCACAGCATATTCAGCCCACCATATGAATTCTTAAAAAAAGCTTGAAGATTTATAAGAGGCATGCACTTCTTACCCCTCGGACAGGAAAGGAGCAGCCAAGAAGCACGGATAGATTGTGGCAAGATAAAGCCTTACCTTACTGCGCAGTTTTTGTAAATCCATGGTTCCGAGTGGCTCCTTATCCCATCTGGGTCCGGGGGGGTTTGAGGTGCAGGTGGTCCTCTTGTTCCTTCAAGCCCCACGTTGGGCGCCAATTACTGTTGTGGAATTCAATGTTCCGTCAATATGCTGTGAGGCTCCAAATCAGAGGTGGTTATGGCGGCCGCCGTGAGAAAGCAATGAAACACAGAGATCAGGCCTGTGTCTAGAAGCAATCTGTGTTTATTCTGTACATTGTCATTTCTTATACCAAAAAATAGAAGGAGTATCAGTAGGCGTATCAGTAGGCGTATCAGTGCAAAGGCTAGTGTTACAAAGTTCAATCTGTTATACTGAGGTCAAAGTACTAAGGTGGTGAATAATTGCGTTTTCTCAATAAACATGGCTTCTTTTGTTGGAATGTAGACTGACTGTCTAGTACCTTGATTCTTTATCACAATCTACCCTTTTAATCACATGCCCTAGACAGCAGTTAATGATCGAAGCATTCCATTATCCTTTGATCATTGTAACGAGATTAACAAGATCTTGGAGACATGATGGACATTTAAGATTACACCTCTACTTAATGTAATTAAGTACTAACCTAAATGTACAAGCATTTATCAGAGCTTTTCATAGGACACAGAATAGAGTGTACAATTTAGGCCTAAAGCCTCCGGAAACGTATATCAAAGATACATACATATATAAATTAATATGTTCATAACCCTCACATGCATTTATATTATGTGCTTGTGCAACTTTTTCATCCGGCATCTCACACTGGGTCTGCGCTGGAGCCGCCAAGGCGGGTGAGTAGTAGTAGTAGTAGTAGTGATAGAGTCCCACACTGTGGCCTCAGTAGTAATAGTGTTCCCACAAAGGCTTCTGTAATAATAGTGTAGCCTACAGTAGCCCTTAGTAGTAATAGTGTCCCCCACCTTGGCCTCAGTATTAAAACTGACACCACAGTGGCCTCGGTAGTAGTGCTGTCCCCCACATCATCCGCAGTAGTAATAGTGCCTCCCACAGTATCCTCAGTAGAAGTAGTGACTCCCACAGTGGTCAACGTAGTAATAGTTTCCTTCACAGTGGCCTCAAAAGTAACAGTGACCACCACAGTGACCTCAGTAGTAATACTGTCCCCCACTGTGACATCAGTAGTAATACTTCCCCCCCCCCACAGTGGCCTCAGTAGTAACAGTGACTCTCACAGTGGCCTCAGTAGTAATAGTGTCCCCCACAGTGGCCTCAGTAGTAAAAGTGTCCCCCACAGTGGCCTCAATAGTAATAGTGTCCCAAACAGTGGCCCCAGTAGTAATAGAGATCACACAGTGGCCTCAGTAGTAATAGTGTCCCGCTCAGAGGCTTCAGTAGCAACAGTGTCCCACAGTGGCCCCAGTAGTAATAGTGTCCCCCACAGTGGCCCCAGTAGTAATAGTGTCCCCCACAGTGGCCTCAGTAGTAAAAGTGTCCCCCACAGTGGCCTCAATAGTAATAGTGTCCCAAACAGTGGCCCCAGTAGTAATAGAGGTCACACAGTGGCCTCAGTAGTAATAATGTCCTCCATAGTGGTCCCAGTAGTAATTGAGACCCCCACAGTGGCCTCAGTTGTAATGCCAACCCCGACAGTGGCCTCAGTAGTAATAGTGTTCCCCATAGTGGCCTTAATAGTAATAGTGTTCGCCACCTTGGCCTCAGTAGTGATAGAGTCCCACACTGTGGCCTCAGTAGTAATAGTGTTCTCACAAAGGCCTTTGTAATAATAGTGTAGCCTACAGTAGCCCTTAGTAGTAATAGTGTCCCCCACCTTGGCCTCAGTATTAAAACTGACACCACAGTGGCCTCGGTAGTAGTGCTGTCCCCCACATCATCCCCAGTAGTAATAGTGCCTCCCACAGTATCCTCAGTAGAAATAGTGACTCCCACAGTGGTCAACGTAGTAATAGTTTCCTTCACAGTGGCCTCAAAAGTAACAGTAACCACCACAGTGACCTCAGTAGTAATACTGTCCCCCACAGTGACATCAGTAGTAATACTCCCCCCCCCCACAGTGGCCTCAGTAGTAACAGTGACTCCCACAGTGGCCTCAGTAGTATTAGTGTCCTCCACAGTGGCCTTAGTACTAATAGTTTCCCCCAGAGTGGCCTCAGTAGTACTAGTGTCCCCCACAGTGACCTCAGTAGTAATAGTGTCCCCCACAGTGACCTCAGTAGTAATAGAGATCACAAAGCGGCCTTAGTAGTAATAGTGTCCCGCTCAGAGGCTTCAGTAGCAACAGTGTCCCACAGTGGCCCCAGTAGTAATAGTGTCCCCCACAGTGGCCCCAGTAGTAATAGTATCCCCCACAGTGGCCCCAGTAGTAATCGTGTCCCCCACAGTGGCCTCAGTGGTAATAATGTCCCCCACAGTGGCCCCAGTAGTAATTGTGGCCCCCGTAGTAATAGTGTCCCCCACAGTGGCCCTAGTAGTAATAGTGTCCCCAACAGTGGCCTCAGTAGTAATAGTGTTCCCCACAGTGGCCCCAGTAGTAATAGTGTCGCCCACAGTGGCCTCAGTAGTAATAGTGTCCCCCACAGTGGCCTCAGCAGTAATAATGTCCCCCACAGTGGCCCCAGTAGTAATAGTGTCCCCCGTAGTGGCCCCCGTAGTAATAGTGTCCCCCACAGTGGTCCTAGTAGTAATAGTGTCCCCGACAGTGGCCTCAGTAGTAATAGTGTCCCCCACAGTGGCCCCAGTAGTATTGTTTACCCCCACAGTGGCCTCAGTAGTAATGTGACGCCCATAGCGGCCCTCAGTGGTAATGCTGACCCCGATGTTGGCCTCCATAGTATATTCCTGACCGACACAGTGGCCCTCAGTAGTAATAGTGTCCCCCACAGTGGCCTCAGTAGTAATAGTGACCCCCATTGTTGTCCCAGTAGTGATAGTGTCCCTCACAGTGGTCTCAGTAGTAAAAGTGACCTTAGAAGTGGCCTCAGTAGCGTTTCCCACAGTGGACTCATTACTATTAGTGTCTCTCACAGTGGCTTAAGTAGTAATTGTGTTCCCTACAGTGGGCTTAGTAGTTATAGTGACCCCCACAGTGGCTTTAATAGTAATGTTGACCCCAACAGTAGCCCTCAGTTGTAATAGTGTTCCCACAGTGGCCTCACTAGTAATATTGTCCCCTATATCAGCCCCAGTAGTAATAGTGACCCCCACAATGGCTTCAGTACTAATACCATTCCCCACAGTTGCCTCAGTTGTAATATTGTTCCCCACAGTGGCCACAGTAGTAATAGTGGCTCTAGTATTAATATTGACCCCCATAGTGGCCTCAGTAGTAATAGTATCTCCCACAATGACCCTTAGCTTTAATAGTGTTCCCCACAGTGGCCCTTAGTAGTAATAGTGTCCCCCACAATTGACTCAGTAGTAATAGTGACCCCCGATGGTGGTTTCAATAGTAATGCTGACCCCAACAGTGGCCCCCAATAGTAATAGTTTTCCATACATTGTCCCTCAGTAGTAGAACTATTCCCCCAAATATCCTCAGTAGTAATGCTGACCCCACACTGTGGTCTCAGTATAAGGCTGACCCCAGCAGTGGTCTTCAGTAGTAATAGTGATTGCCACAGTGGCCTCTGTAGTATCATTCACTGCCACAGGGGCCTTAGTAGTAATGCTGACCCCACAGTGGCCCTTTGTAGTAATAGTGTTACCCACAGTGGCCCTTAGTAGTAAGATTGTCCCCAACAGTGGCCTCAGAAGTATTGCTTACCCCCACAATGGCCTTCGTAGTAATGCTGACCCCGACACTGGCCTCCGTAGCATTGCTGACCAACACAGTGGCCGTCAGAAGTTGTAGTGGTCCCCACAGTGGCCTCAGTATTAATAATGACCGCCACAGTGGCCTCAGTAGTAATAGTGATTCCCACAGTGGCCCTTAGTAGTAATAGTGATCACCACAGTGGTCCTTGGTAGTAATAGTGTCCCCCACAGTCGCCCTCAGTAGTAATGCTGACCACAACGATTGCTGTTGGTAGTGATAGTGTTTTCCACAGTTGCGTTAGTAGTAATAGTGTTCCCCACAGTGGCCTCAGTAGCAACAGTGTCCCGTGCAGTGGCCCTAGTAGTAATAGTGTGCCCCACAGTGGCCTCAGTAGTAATAATGACCCCCACAGTGGCCACAGTAGTAATCATGTCCACCACAGTAGCCCCAGTAGTGATAGTGTCCCTCACAGTTGTCCCAGTAGTAATAGTGACCCCCACAGTGGCCTTAGTAGCAACAGCGTTCCCCACAGTGGACTCATTATTAATAGTGTTCCTCACAGTGGCCTCAGTAGTAATGGTGTCCTCCACAGCGGCTCCAGTAGTAATAGTGTCGCCCACAGTGGCCTTAGTAGTAATATTGACTCCCACAGTGGCCTCAGTAGTAATAGTGCCCCCCACAGTGACCTCAGTAGTTCTTATTGTCCTCCACAGTGGCCTCAGTACTAATAGTGTCTCCCACAGTGGGCTTAGTAGTTATAGTGACCCCCAGTAGCCTTCAGTTGTAATAGTGTTTGTCATAGTGTTCCCCACAGTGGCCCCAGTAATAATACCGTCCCCCACAGTGGCCCCAGTAGTAATATTGTTCCGCACAGTATCCCCACTAGTAATAGTGGCCCTAGCATTAATATTGACCCGCAGAGTTGCCTCGGTAGTAATAGTATCTCCCACAATGACCCTTAGCTTTAATAGTGTTCCCCACAGTGGCCCTTAGAACTAATAGTGTCCCCCACAGTGGCCCTCAGTAGTAATACTATCCTCCCAAATGTCCTCAGTAGTAATGCTGACCCCCTACCGTGGCCTCAGTATAATGCTGACCCCAACAGTGGCTTCAGTAGTAATAGTGACTGCCACAGTGGCCTCAGTAGTGTAATTTACTGCCACAGGGGCCTTAGTAGTAATGCTGACCCCCATAGTGGCACTTCGTAGTAATAGTGTTCCTCACATTGGCCCTCAGTATTAAAAGTGTCCCCCACACTGGCTCTTAGTAGTAAGATTGTCCCCAACAATGGCCTCAGTAGTAATGCTGACTCCAACATTTGCCTCCCTAGTAATGCTGACTGACACAGTGGCCTCAGTAGTAATAGTAACCGCCATAGTGGCCTCAATAGTAATAGTGATCTCCACATTGGCCCTTAGTAGTAATAGTGTCTTCCACAGTTGCACTTAGTGATAATAGTGTCCCCCACAGTGGCCTCAGTAATAGTAGTGACTCCCACAGTGGCCCTCAGTAGTAATGCTGACCCCAACAATGAACCTCAGTAGTAATAGTGTTCTCCACAGTTGTTTTAGTAGTAATAGTGTCCCCCACAGTGGCCTCAGTAGCAATAGTGTCCCCTACAGTGGCCCTAGTAGTAATAGTGTCCCACACAGAGGCCTCAGTAGTAATAGTGACCCCCATAGTGGCCTCAGTACTAATGCTGACCAACACAGTGGCCTTAGTAGTAATTCTGACCCCTGCAGTGGCCTCATTAGTAATAATGACCTCCACAGTGGCCCTCAGTTGTAATTGTGACCCCCACAGTGGCCCTCAGTAATAATAGTGACCCCCACAGTGACCTCAGTAGTGCTGCTGAACCCCACAGTGCCCTTGGCAATAATTGTGTCCCCCACAGTGACATTGGTAGTAATAGTGACCATCACTGTTACCTCAGTAGTAATAGTGACCCACACAGTGGCCTCAGTACTAACACTATTACAACTGGAGCTCATATAGGGGACACTATTACTAATAGTCTCTCCTATATCAGCCCCAATAGTAACAGTGAACCCCATGGTAGCCCCAGTAGTAATAGAGCCCCCCATATACTTACCTTCTCCTTGTCTTCTGAGCGCCACTGCTCCTTTTCTCAGTGCTGCAGCTGGCGGAAGTATGTGTGCCTAAACTAGGGCGAAGAGGTTGGTGGAGGAGGAAGATCCCGGATGCACACGTTGCTATCAGTGGGAGCATCCGGCCACGGTGCAGCAAAAGTGATAACCAGCCGGTAAGCTGGTAAGCCCTGACCAGTAATGACTATAATGGTGACCAGACGTCCCGAAAGCAGGACAAATGGCTGTCCCGCTAGGGTCGCGACGGAAAGCAGAACCTACCAGTCTAAGGGCTTTTACCCACTAGCATTTTTTAACGCTGCGATATCGCTGCGTTTTTTTACTGCATATTTCAATGGGAATTTCTAATGTTAAAATCGCATCACACAAAAATCGCAGGTTTGCGCTTCTGCAATTTTTGTGTGATGCGATTTTAACAGTAGAAAGTCCCATTGACTTTTGTAGTAAAAAAACACAGCGATATCGCAGCGTTAAAAAAAACGCTAGTGAGTAAAAGCCCTAAAGCGGGACGTCTGGTCACCTTACCTAAATGCACATGTACGACATCCGCTGGATCCAGTTGCATGGGGTAGATGAAAGTCAATGGCAATCTTTCTCCATCCCGCAGAACTGAATGCAGTGGTGGACCCCCATGTGCCGCGTTCCATCACAGACGCGTTTTGGCCACATTGTAACAATTTTAAAGGATCTGCATCTTGGATTATAACAGTTCTTTGTGAGCGAAGGGTAAATTCACATCTGCGCTCGGGAATCCGTTATGGGAGCTGGAAAACGGAATCCCCGGGATGAACGGATCTGTCATAACTGTGCCGCCCGGTTCCTGCACCCATCATGCATTTATATTATGTGCTTGTGCAACTTTTTCATCCGGCATCTCATACTGAGTCTGCGCTGGAGCCGCCAAGGCAGGTGAGTAGGACCTGAGCCACAGCGGAGCTGCCCCCTTCGCCAAGCGCCAAACATGCCAGCTTACAGCTAGTTAGGGGTCTCAGCTTTCCATTACCGGCTAGATGAAAGTGACATAATCTGAACCGCCGCGGGGGCTTTAAATGGACGGCATATTCCGCAGCAGCATTGTGGGATTCGCTGTCCTGGCATTCTGCACGTCTAAGGGCGGCTTCACGTGGGTGTAATTGGCAGCGTGCCGCCTGCAGGAGATGGTTGCCCCTCGCACAGCAAGCATGCAGTGACATCTCGTTCTCGCTGTGTGTAAGCGTGCGTAATGCCCACCAAGATAGAACATGCTGCGATCTTTATTGAGCACGTATTTAGCGCAATATGTGTGAGTGGCAACATGGCCGCCCGTGGCAGACCGGTACAAAACTCGTGTAATACGCTGTAACCGCACGTTCTTGTGAGTGTTCCAGCGGAGGACGTATTCTGCCGCCCGGCTGTTAAGTATTCTGTCACGCAGGACGTTTGTGGACAACATCACTGAAGATCCAAAAAGGAAACAACAAGAGAACAAGTTGTAAAATATGGAACGCTTCACGAATTTGCGTGTCATCCTTGCGCAGGGGCCATGCTAATCTTCTCTGTATCGTTCCAATTTTAGTATATGTGCTGCCGAAGCGAGCACGATCCTGCAGAGGGCGCTGGTGGTATATAAGGTCCATAAGGTAGAGAACTGTAAGCTCATAGTGAGGTCGGTCACAGTGTGGGTCTGGCTCCGTAGTCTGTGCCTCTTTATGGGATTCTCAGTCACATCTGACATCTTTTTGTCAGAAAATTCACTTTTAATTCCAAGAACAAGGAGCGCGGCGCCTCCCGCAGTGCATCATGGGAGCTAGAATTATGCAAATGTTCTGACGTCATAAGAAAGCGCCGCCCAGCCTGGTGAAGCGCTGTGACTTGCGGTGGACCGCTGAGCGCCCCCTGTTGTCCGCGCTGCCGCCCGGGCTTCATCTTCTAATATATACTACATCAATATGAGATTGTTGGTTTGGGGTCTCCATATGGAGGGGCTTATTCTAGTGGGGTCTTCACCATCCCCTCCGTCCGCAGCGCCTCGCACTTCATCCTGCCGACCTCCAGTCATGGCGCTTGTTGTGCCGCCTTCTTCACCGCGTTCTGTGGACAGGCCTCAGATTATGGCGCTCTGGATGGAAGCCCCCGAGGGGGTCCGTAAGAGCGGCCCTCGGGGGGCTGCAGACCAATGCGGACTGACGAGGAGGGGGACCCCGCGGATGGGTGGTCTTCAGTCACTCGGACTATGAAAGATAATGTACCAAGTGGTCAGAACCCACAGGAACATCTCCCCCCCCCCACACAGAGGGAGTGTATATATATATATATATATATGTCACTGTCAGTAACATCCTCCCCCCCACACACACAGAGGGAGTATATATATATATAGTCACTGTCAGTAATAACCCCCCCCTCCATCCTTCAGGAGGATATATATATATATATATATACAGTCACTGTCAGTAACACCCCACCCCCCAGAGGGAAGATATATGTATACGGTCACTGCAGTAACATCCCCCCCCCCCCCCACACACACACAGAGGGAGTATATATATATATATATATATATATATATAGTCACTGTCAGTAACATCCTCCCCACCCCCCAGAGGGAAGATATATGTATACGGTCACTGCAGTAACATCCCCCCCTCCCTCCATCCTTCAGGAGGATATATATATATATATATTTGTATACAGTCACTGTCAGTCCCCCTCTATCCTTCAGGAGGAGATATGCACACACATTGTCAGTAACATGCCTCCCCTAGAAGGAGTATATATATATATATATATAGTACATATAGATATATCCACTCATCAGTAGCATCCATCCTATAGAAGGAATATGTATATATATATATATATATATAGTCACACACAGTCAATAACATCCCACCTAGGAGTACATATACACACTCATTGTAAGTAGCATCCCTTCTCTAGAAGCAGTATACACAAACATACACTCATTGTCGTAACATCCTTCCCCTATAAGGAATATATATATATATATATACTAGAGATGAGCGAGCACCAAAATGCTCGGGTGCTCGTTACTCGAGACGAATTTTTCGCGATGCTCGAGGGTTCGTTTCGAGTAACGAACCCCATTGAAGTCAATGGGCGACCCGAGCATTTTTGTATATCGCCGATGCTCGCTAAGGTTTCCTTGTGTGAAAATCGGGGCAATTCAAGAAAGTGATGGGAACGACACAGCGACGGATAGGGCAGGCGAGGGGCTACATGTTGGGCTGCATCTCAAGTTCACAGGTCCCACTATTAAGCCACAATAGCAGCAAGAGTGCCCCCCCCCCCCAACAACTTTTACTTCTGAAAAGCCCTCATTAGCATGGCATACCTTAGCTAAGCACCACACTACCTCCAACAAAGCACAGTCACTGCCTGCATGACACTCCGCTGCCACTTCTCCTGGGTTACATGCTGCCCAACCCCCCCCCCCTTCCCGCACGACAGTGTCCACAGCGTACACCAAATTGTCCCTGCCCAGCCTTCAGATGCCCTCATGCCACGCCACCATCATGTCTATTTATAAGTGCGTCTGCCACAGGAAAAGCAGGCACACACTGCAGAGGGTTGGCACGGCTAGGCAGCGACCCTCTTTAAAAGGGGCGGGGCGATAGCCCACAATGCTGTACAGAAGCAATGAGAAATAGAATCCTGTGCCACCGCCATCAGGAGCTGCACACGTGGGCATAGCAATGGGGAACTTATGTGCCACACACTATTCATTCTGTCAAGGTGTCTGCATGCCCCAGTCAGACCGGGCTTTTTAATTCATAGACACAGGCAGGTACAACTCCCTATTGTGAAGTCCCTGTCGACCGACAGCATGGGTGGCTCCCTGGAACCCACCGGCGGTACACAAAAATATCCCATTGCATTGCCCAACACAGCTGAGGTAGTAATGTCGTGCTTAATGCAGGTGGGCTTCGTCCCACACTGCATGCCCCAGTCAGACTGGGGTTCTTTACAAGTGGAAACAGATGCATTTATAATTCCCTGTGGACCCACAGCATGGGTGGGTGCCAGGAAGCCACCGGCGGTACATAGAAATATCCCATTGCATTGCCCAACACAGCTGAGGTAGTAATGTCGTGCTTAATGCAGGTGGGCTCCTGCCAACACTGCATGCCCCAGTCAGACTGGTAATATGTACATTAACAGTAACCGCGTTGGTGGTAATGTGTTGGTGACTGCGGACCTAGTAGCGCGGTTTTATTTTGTTGGTTTTCGGAATGTGGCCAGGATTAAGTGGGCCGTGGTGGGGGATGTTTTGGAGGCACTACGTGTCCTCTCCACGTGTCCGTGGTTATATGCACCTTAACAGTAACAGCGTTGGTGGGAAATGGCCACGCCGCCATCATGTCTTTGGGAAGCCTCTGTTTCCACACCCCAGAGACATACCATTAGCAGCGGTATAGGCAGAGCCCAGAATTAGTAACATTTCAGCCGTAGCATTAGCGACAGGCCCCACTAACATATCACTAGCAGCATTATAGGGGGAGCACAGTCTTAGTTCCATTTCAGTAATAGTAGCAGCCTACACAGGCCCCAGTAACAATTCCGAAGCAGCAGTATAGGAGGAGCATAGTCTTAGTTCCATTTAAGTCATTGTAGCAGCCTACACAGGCCCCAGGAACAATTCCGAAGCAGCAGTATAGGAGGAGCGCAGTCTTAGTTCCATTTAAGTCATTGTAGCAGCCTACACAGGCCCCAGGAACAATTCCGAAGCAGCAGTATAGGAGGAGCGCAGTCTTAGTTCCATTTAAGTCATTGTAGCAGCCTACACAGGCCCCAGGAACAATTCCGAAGCAGCAGTATAGTGGGAGCGCAGTCTTAGTTCCATTTCAGTAGCTGCAGTATAGCCAAGGCCCAAGTTACATTTATGTAGCTAAAGTGTAGGCCAACCACACACACACTTCTGTACCATGAGTGCAGGCGAAGAACATACAAATTGCTATGATTACACTGTAGGTGAGGGCCCCAAAACATTGGTGTACCAACAGTACTAATGTACCTCAGTAAAAATTGGCCATGCCCAACCAAGATGGCAGGTGAAACCCATTAATCGCTTTGGTTAATGTGGCTTAAGTGGTAACTAGGCCTGGAGGCAGCCCAGTTTAACTAAAAATTGGTTCAAGTTAAAGTTTCAACGCTTTTAAGAGCATTGAAACATATAAAAATTGTTTAGAAAAATTAGATGAGTGAGCCTTGTGGCCCTAAGAAAAATTGCCCGTTCAGCGTGATTACGTGAGGTTTCAGGAGGAGGAGCAGGAGGAGGAGGAGGAGGAATATTATACACAGATTGATGAAGCAGAAATGTCCCCGTTTTGGATGGTGAGAGAGAACGTAGCTTCCATCCGCGGGTGCAGCCTACGTATTGCTTAGGTATCGCTGCTGTCCGCTGGTGGAGAAGAGAAGTCTGGGGAAATCCAGGCTTTGTTCATCTTGATGAGTGTAAGCCTGTCGGCACTGTCGGTTGACAGGCGGGTACGCTTATCTGTGATGATTCCCCCAGCCGCACGAAACACCCTTTCCGACAAGACGCTAGCCGCAGGACAAGCAAGCACCTCCAGGGCATACAGCGCTAGTTCAGGCCACGTGTCCAGCTTCGACACCCAGTAGTTGTAGGTGGCAGAGGCGTCACGGAGGACGGTCGTGCGATCGGCTACGTACTCCCTCACCATCCTTTTACAGTGCTCCCGCCGACTCAGCCTTGACTGGGGAGCGGTGACACAGTCTTGCTGGGGAGCCATAAAGCTGTCCAGGCCCTTAAAGACTGTTGCACTGCCTGGGCTGTACATGCTGCTCGATCTCCGCACCTCCCCTGCTACCTGGCCCTCGGAACTGCGCCTTCTGCCACTAGCGCTGTCGGATGGGAATTTTACCATCAGCTTGTCCGCCAGGGTCCTGTGGTATAGCAACACTCTCGAACCCCTTTCCTCTTCTGGAATAAGAGTGGGAAGGTTCTCCTTATAGCGTGGGTCGAGCAGTGTGTACACCCAGTAATCCGTAGTGGCCAGAATGCGTGTAACGCGAGGGTCACGAGAAAGGCATCCTAACATGAAGTCAGCCATTTGTGCCAGGGTACCTGTACGCAACACATGGCTGTCTGCACTAGGAAGATCACTTTCAGGATCCTCCTCCTCCTCCTCCTCCTCCTCCTCAGGCCATACACGCTGAAATGATGACAGGCAAGCAGCATGGGTACCGTCAGCAGTGGGCCAAGCTGTCTCTTCCCCCTCCTCCTCATGCTCCTCCTCCTCCTCCTGAACGCGCTGAGATATAGACAGGAGGGTGCTCTGACTATCCAGCGACATACTGTCTTCCCCCGGCTCTGTTTCCGAGCGCAAAGCGGCTGCCTTTATGGTTTGCAGGGAACTTCTCAAGATGCATAGCAGAGGAATGGTGACGCTAATGATTGCAGCATCGCCGCTCACCACCTGGGTAGACTGCTCAAAGTTTCGAAGGACCTGGCAGATGTCTGCCAACCAGGCCCACTCTTCTGAAAAGAATTGAGGAGGCTGACTCCCACTGCGCCGCCCATGTTGGAGTTGGTATTCCACTATAGCTCTACGCTGCTCATAGAGCCTAGCCAACATGTGGAGCGTAGAGTTCCACCGTGTGGGCACGTCGCACAGCAGTCGGTGCACTGGCAGATTAAACCGATGTTGCAGGGTGCGCAGGGTGGCTGCGTCCGTGTGGGACTTGCGAAAATGTGCGCAGAGCCGGCGCACCTTTACGAGCAGGTCTGACAAGCGTGGGTAGCTTTTCAGAAAGCGCTGAACCACCAAATTGAAGACGTGGGCCAGGCATGGCACGTGCGTGAGGGAGATGTAGTGGCCCTGCCCGCCTGTGCTTGTCCACGTGTCCGTAGTTAAGTGGACCTTGCCACTAACCGCATTGGTGAGGACGCGTACAATGTTGCGGGAGACGTGGTCGTGCAGGGCTGGGACGGCACATCGGGAAAAGTAGTGGCGACTGGGAACTGAGTAGCGCGGGGCCGCCGCCGCCATCATAGCTTTGAAAGCCTCCGTTTCCACAACCCTATACGGCAGCATCTCAAGGCTGATAAATTTGGCTATGTGGACGGTTAACGATTGAGCGTGCGGGTGCGTGGCGGCGTACTTGCGCTTGCGCTCCAACACTTGCGCTAGCGACGGCTGGACTGTGCAGCGAGACATTGGTGGATGGGGCCGAGGACAGCGGAGGTGAGGGTGTGGGTGCAGACCAGGAGACGGTAGTGCCTGTGTCCTGAGAGGGGGGTTGGATCTCAGTGGCAGGTTGGGGCACAGGGGGAGAGGCAGCGGTGCAAACCGGAGGCGGTGAACGGCCTTCGTCCCACCTTGTGGGGTGCTTGGCCATCATATGTCTGCGCATGCTGGTGGTGGTGAGGCTGTTGGTGGTGGCTCCCCGGCTGATCTTCGCGCGACAAAGGTTGCACACCACTGTTCGTCGGTCGTCAGGCGTCTCTGTGAAACACTGCCAGACCTTAGAGCACCTCGGCCTCTGCAGGGTGGCATGGCGCGAGGGTGCGCTTTGGGAAACAGTTGGTGGATTATTCGGTCTGGCCCTGCCTCCACCCCTGGCCACCGCACTGCCTCTTGCAACCTGCCCTGCTGCTGCCCTTGCCTGCCCCTCTGAAGACCTGTCCTGAGTAGGCGTTGCACACCAGGTGGGGTCAGTCACCTCATCGTCCTGCTGCTCTTCCTCCGAATCCTCTGTGCGCTCCTCCCTCGGACTTACTGCCCTTACTACTACCTCACTGCAAGACAACTGTGTCTCATCGTCATCGTCCTCCTCACCCACTGAAAGGTCTTGAGACAGTTGCCGGAAGTCCCCAGCCTCATCCCCCGGACCCCGGGAACTTTCCAATGGTTGTGCATCAGTGACGATAAACTCCTCTGGTGGGAGAGGAACCACTGCTGCCCAATCTGAGCAGGGGCCCGAGAACAGTTCCTGGGAGTCTTCCCGCTCCTGAGCATGTGTCATTTTCGTGGAGTGAGGAGGCTGGGAGGAAGGAGGAGCAGCAGACAGAGGATTCGGATTTGCAGCACTGGACGGCGCAGAACTCTGGGTGGATGATAGCTTGCTCGAAGCACTTTCTGCCATCCACGACAGGACCTGCTCACACTGCTCATTTTCTAATAAAGGTCTCCCGCGTGGACCCATTAATTGGGCGATGAATGTGGGGACGCCAGAAACGTGCCTCTCTCCTAATCGCGCAGCAGTCGGCTGCGACACACCTGGATCAGGAGCTCGGCCTGTGCCCACACCCTCACTTGGGCCTACGCGTCCTCGGCCGCGTCCACGTCCTCTAGGCCTACCCCTACCCCTCAGCATGCTGTATTACCAGTGATTTCCAAGCCAGGAAAGAAATTGGCGCAAGCCTGCAGCCAAAATAGAATTTTTTCCCTTGTTTTTCAAAGGACAAGCCACACTGCGTGTATTCAATGAATACTACTAAGTTTAATAACTGTGTTGTGGCCCTGCAAATGTGTCAGAGAACTGCAGTGATGCAAAGTTATTCGCTCCAGCAGATCAGGGATTTCCCATGCAGGAAAGAAATTGGCGCAAGCCTGCAGCCAAAATAGAATTTTTTCCCTTGTTTTTCAAAGGACAAGCCACACTGCGTGTATTCAATGAATACTACTAAGTTTAATAACTGTGTTGTGGCCCTGCAAATGTGTCAGAGAACTGCAGTGATGCAAAGTTATTCGCTCCAGCAGATCAAGGATTTCCCATGCAGGAAAGAAATTGGCGCAAGCCTGCAGCCAAAATAGAATTTTTTCCCTTGTTTTTCAAAGGACAAGCCACACTGCGTGTATTCAATGAATACTAATAAGTGTAATAACTGTGTTGTGGCCCTGCAAATGTGTCAGAGAACTGCAGTGATGCAAAGTTATTCGCTACAGCAGATCAGGGATTTCCCATGCAGGAAAAAAATTGGCGCAAGCCTGCAGTAAAACGTAGCTGGCTGCGTCTGATTTTTTTTAACGTTCTGCACGCAGCACACACGTACCCAGAGCCCTGAGGACTGTCAGAGGCAGGCGAAATAGAATTTTTTCCCTTGTTTTTCAAAGGAAAAGCCACACTGCGTCTATTCAATGAATAATGTATGTCTTCTGGCCCTGCCTACACAATTCTATCCCTGTAGTATTAATGCCGGGTGCAATGGTCTGCACAGCCGGTTTTGAGAAGAAAAAAAATATATGCAACACTGCTAACAGCAGCCTGGACAGTACTGCACACGGATAGATGTGGCCCTAGAAAGGACCGTTGGGGTTCTTGAAGCCTACACTCACTGCTAACACTCTCCCTGCCTAACCACCACTTCTGTCCCTATTGCAGGGCGCAATGCTCTGCAGATCCAATTTTGAAAAAAAAAAAAAAATACAGTGCTAACACAGTACTGCACACTATTAGATGTGGCCCTGAGAAGGACCGTTGGGGTTCTTGAAGCCTACACTAACTCCTAACGCTCTCCCTACAGCAGCTCCAGCACGATACCACTGTCCCTCAGCTAACTCACAAGGCATCTGAGCCGAGCCGCGGGAGGGGCCGATTTTTATACTCGGGTGACATCTGATCGCCCCAGCCACTCACAGCAGGGGGGTGGTATAGGGCTTGAACGTCACAGGGGGAAGTTGTAATGCCTTCCCTGTCTTTCAATTGGCCAGAAAAGCGCGCTAACGTCTCAGAGAGGAAACTGAAAGTAACCGAGACACCGCGTGGTACTCGTTACGAGTAACGAGCATCCCGAACACCCTAATATTCGCACGAATATCAAGCTCGGACGAGTACATTCGCTCATCTCTAGTAACGAACCCCATTGAAGTCAATGGGCGACCCGAGCATTTTTGTATATCAGATACTGAGGAAAAACATATGTTCCCCATTTTGCATAGTTCTCTGCGTTACCCAGGAAACACCACGTGGAGGTAACCATGCGGCGTTTCCTTCATTTAAAATGACATCAGGAAGTGAGAGAATTAGATTACATACATAAATTTGGGACACTAATTCCTTTGCGCTTAGAATTGAATAATCGAGTTGGGACCCATTAGCTTTTCATACTTAGGACACAATCAATGCTTGTGCCAAATTTCATGTTTCTATGACATTGGGAAGTGAGAGATTTAGATTATGTACATGAAATTTTGATGCCAATTCTTTTGCGCATAGAATTGAATAATCGAGTTGGGACCGAATTACTTTTCCTATTTTAGAGATAATCTATGCTTGTGCCAAATTTCATGTTTCTAGGACATCGGGAAGTTGGAGAACTTTTGGCGAGTCAGTGAGGACTTTCGTCTTTATATCTATAGATATATATATACATACACATACATACACACACACACATTGTCATTCCTCCCCTAGAAGGCCGACAGCGCCGCTAGCAAGCACACCGCTTGCAGCAGAGAAAGGAGTGCATCAGGGAGCTTACACATCAGAAGGACGACAGCGAAGAAAGCGGCTAGCCGAGACAGGAGCCCAGCCAATCAGCAGCTCTGGGCATACCCTATACCTCCCCCAGGACAATCCCAGTGGCTTTAGCATTTTTCTCCCCTGTCCCCCTGCACATACAGGACCTCCAAAACACCTTTGGAATTGTGTCACCCCCAGGCATCCTGTTGTCCTATCCATCCGAACTGATTAAGGGGCTCGTTCCCGAAACGCGTTTTCAATTGCTGTTTTTTTATTTTGTGAAATAGTAAAAAAGAAATGCTTTCACCATCACCTATTGGACCTTTATCTTCATCTTCTAGTAGCTTAGAGGGTTGCGCCTCCATACCAGTATTTTTCTATATCCTTTTTGCTACACTCACGCCCACCCTGGTGGAGCGTCATCTCGTTGGCAGCACCTCCACCATTCAAAATACTCAATCATTGGAAACACTTTGTACTCCAGAAATATTCCACCACCCTCACTGGGTCTTGCTCCACCCTCCTTTTTCATCTCTTTTACTCAGTAGTAATAATGTTCTCCATAGTGGCCCCAGTATTAATAGAGACCCCCACAGTGGTCTCAGAAGTAATAGTGTCCCCCGCAGTGGCTTCAGAAGTAACAGTCACCACCACAGTTACCTTAGTAGTAATACTGTCCCCCTCAGAAGCCTCAGTAGTAATGGTGTCCCCCACAGTGGCCTCAGTACTAACAGTGACTCCCACACTGGCCTCAGTAGTAATAGTGTCCTCCACAGTGGCTTCAGTACTAATAGTGTCCCCCGGAGTGGCCCCAGTAGTAATAGTGTCCTCCACAGTGGCCTCAGAAGTATTGCTTACCCCCACAAAGGCCTCCTTAGTAATGCTGACCCCGACACTGGCCTCCGTAGTATTGCTGACCAACACAGTGGCCGTCAGTAGTAGTAGTGTTCCCCACCGTGGCCTCAGTAGTAATAATGACCACCACAGTGGCCTCAGTAGTAATAGTGATTTCCACAGTGGCCCTTAGTAGTAATAGTGATCACCACAGTGGTCCTTGGTAGTAATAGTGTCCCCCATAGTCGCCCTCAGTAGTAATGCTGACCACAACAATTGCCATCAGTAGTGATAGTGTCCCCCCACAGTCTCCCTCAGTAGTAATGCTGACCACAACGATTGCTGTCGGTAGTGATAGTGTTTTCCACAGTTGCGTTAGTAGTAATAGTGTTCCCCACAGTTAGCTCAGTAGCAATAGTGTCCCGTGCAGTGGCCCTAGTAGTAATAGTGTGCCCCACAGTGGCCTCAGTAGTAATAATGACCCCCACAGTGGCCACAGTAGTAATCATGTCCGCCACAGTAGCCCCAGTAGTGATAGTGTCCCTCACAGTTGTCCCAGTAATAATAGTGACCCCCACAGTGGACTCATTATTAATAGTGTTCCTCACAGTGGCCTCAGTAGTAATGGTGTCCTCCACAGTGGCTCCAGTAGTAATAGTGTCGCCCACAGTGGCCTTAGTAGTATTATTGACTCCCACAGTGGCCTCAGTAGTAATAGTGCCCCCCACAGTGGCCTCAGTAGTTATTATTGTCCCCCACAGTGGCCTCAGTACTAATAGTGTATCCCACAGTGGGCTTAGTAGACCCCCAGTAGCCTTCTGTTGTAATAGTGTTTGTCATAGTGTTCCCCACAGTGGCCCCAGTAATAATACTGTCCCCCACAGTGGCCCCAGTAGTAATACTGTTCCGCACAGTAGCCCCACTAGTAATAGTGGCCCTAGCATTAATATTGACCCCCACAGTTGCCTCAGTAGTAATAGTATCTCCCACAATGACCCTTAGCTTTAATAGTGTTCCCCACAGTGGCCCTTAGTACTAATAGTGTCCCCCACAGTGGCCCTCAGTAGTAATACTATCCTCCCAAATGTCCTCAGTAGTAATGCTGACACCCTACTGTGGCCTTAATATAATGCTGACCCCAACAGTGGCTTCAGTAGTAATAGTGACTGCCACAGTGGCCTCAGTAGTGTAATTTACTGCCACAGGGGCCTTAGTAGTAATGCTGACCCACATAGTGGCACTTCGTAGTAATAGTGTTCCCCACATTGGCCCTCAGAATTAAAAGTGTCCCCCACACTGGCTCTTAGTAGTAAGATTGTCCCCAACAATGGCCTCAGTAGTAATGCTGACTCCAACATTTTCCTCCCTAGTAATGCTGACCGACACAGTGGCCTCAGTAGTAATAGTAACTGCCACAGTGGCCTCAATAGTAATAGTGATCTCCACATTGGCCCTTAGTAGTAATAGTGATCACCACAGTAGCCCTTAGTAGTAATAGTGTCTTCCACAGTTTCACTTAGTGGTAATAGTGTCCCCCACAGTGGCCTCAGTAATAGTAGTGACTCCCACAGTGGCCCTCAGTACTAATGCTGACCCCAACAATGGACCTCAGTAGTAATAGTTTTCTCCACAGTTGTCTTAGTAGTAATAGTGTCCCCCACAGTGGCCTCAGTAGCAATAGTGTCCCCCACAGTGGCCTCAGTAGTAATAGTGTCCCCTACAGTGGCCCTAGTAGTAATAGTGTCCCACACAGAGGCCTCAGTAGTAATAGTGACCCCCATAGTGGCCTCAGTACTAATGCTGACCAACACAGTGGCCTTAGTAGTAATTCTGACCCCTGCAGTGGCCTCATTAGTAATAATGACCTCCACAGTGGCTCCAGTAGTAATAGTGTCGCCCACAGTGGCCTTAGTAGTATTATTGACTCCCACAGTGGCCTCAGTAGTAATAGTGCCCCCCACAGTGGCCTCAGTAGTTCTTATTGTCCCCCACAGTGGCCTCAGTACTAATAGTGTCTCCCACAGTGGGCTTAGTAGACCCCCAGTAGCCTTCAGTTATAATAGTGTTTGTCATAGTGTTCCCCACAGTGGCCCCAGTAATAATACCGTCCCCCACAGTGGCCCCAGTAGTAATATTGTTCCGCACAGTAGCCCCACTGGTAATAGTGGCCCTAGCATTAATATTGACCCGCACAGTTGCCTCGGTAGTAATAGTATCTCCCACAATGACCCTTAGCTTTAATAGTGTTCCCCACAGTGGCCCCAGTATTAATAGAGACCCCCACAGTGGTCTCAGAAGTAACAGTCACCACCACAGTTACCTTAGTAGTAATACTGTCCCCCACAGAAGCCTCAGTAGTAATGGTGTCCCCCACAGTGGCCTCAGTAGTAATGGTGTCCCCCACAGTGGCTTCAGTAGTAACAGTGACTCCCACACTGGCCTCAGTAGTAATAGTGTCCTCCACAGTGGCTTCAGTACTAATAGTGTCCCCCGGAGTGGCCCTAGTACTAATAGTGTCCTCCACAGTGGTCTTAGAAGTAACAGTGACCGCCACAGTGTCCTCAAAAGTATTACTGTTCCTGACAGTGGCCTCATTCGAATAGTGTGGTGCACAGTGGCCTCAGTAGTAAAAGTGTCCTCTACAGAGGCCTCAGTGGAAATAGTGACTCCCATAGTGGCCTCAGTAGTAATAGTGATTCCCACAGTGGCCTCAGTAGTAATAGTGTCCCCCACAGTGGCCTCAGTAGTAAAAGTGTCCCACACAGTGGCCTCAATAATAATAGTGTCCCAAACAGTGGCCCCAGTAGTAATAGAGATCACACAGTGGCCTCAGTAGTAATAATGTCCTCCATAGTGGCCCCAGTAGTAATAGAGACCCCCACAGTGGCCTCAGTTGTAATGCCAACCCCGACAGTGGCCTCAGTAGTAATAGTGTTCCCCATAGTGGCCTTAAAGGGGTTGTCTCGCGGCAGCAAGTGGGGTTATACACTTCTGTATGGCCATATTAATGCACTTTGTAATGTACATCGTGCATTAAATATGAGCCATACAGAAGTTATTCACTTACCTGCTCCGTTGCTAGCGTCCCCGTCGCCATGGTTCCGTCTAATTTCGGGGTCTTCTTGCTTCTTTAGACGCGCTTGCGCAGATCCGTCTTCTCCCTTCGGCTCCGCTCGGCAGCATCGGCGATTTGGCTCCGCCCCCTTGTACGCATCATCGCGTAGCTCCGCCCCATGATGTGTGCCGGTTCCAGCCTCCTGATTGGCTGGAATCGGCACGTGACGGGGGCGGAGCTACGCGATGATGCGTACAAGGGGGCGGAGCCAAATCGCCGATGCTGCCGAGCGGAGCCGAAGGGAGAAGACGGATCTGCGCAAGCGCGTCTAAAGAAGCAAGAAGACCCCGAAATTAGACGGAACCATGGCGACGAGGACGCTAGCAACGGAGCAGGTAAGTGAATAACTTCTGTATGGCTCATATTTAATGCACGATGTATATTACAAAGTGCATTAATATGGCCATACAGAAGTGCTTAACCCCACTTGCTTTCGCGAGACAACCCCTTTAATAGTAATAGTGTTCCTCACTTTGGCCTCAGTAGTGATAGAGTCCCACACTGTGGCTTCAGTAGTAATAGTGTTCCCACAAAGGCTTCTGTAATAATAGTGTAGCCTACAGTAGCCCTTAGTAGTAATAGTGTCCCCCACCTTGGCCTCAGTATTAAAACTGACACCACAGTGGCCTCGGTAGTAGTGCTGTCCCCCACATCATCCCCAGTAGTAATAGTGCCTCCCACAGTATCCTCAGTAGAAGTAGTGACTCCCACAGTGGTCAACGTAGTAATAGTTTCCTTCACAGTGGCCTCAAAAGTAACAGTGACCACCACAGTGACCTCAGTAGTAATACTGTCCCCCACTGTGACATCAGTAGTAATACTTCCCCCCCACAGTGGCCTCAGTAGTAACAGTGACTCTCACAGTGGCCTCAGTAGTAATAGTGTCCCCCACAGTGGCCTCAGTAGTAAAAGTGTCCCCCACAGTGGCCTCAATAGTAATAGTGTCCCAAACAGTGGCCCCAGTAGTAATAGAGATCACACAGTGGCCTCAGTAGTAATAGTGTCCCGCTCAGAGGCTTCAGTAGCAACAGTGTCCCACAGTGGCCCCAGTAGTAATAGTGTCCCCCACAGTGGCCCCAGTAGTAATAGTGTCCCCCACAGTGGCCTCAGTAGTAAAAGTGTCCCCCACAGTGGCCTCAATAGTAATAGTGTCCCAAACAGTGGCCCCAGTAGTAATAGAGGTCACACAGTGGCCTCAGTAGTAATAATGTCCTCCATAGTGGCCCCAGTAGTAATAGAGACCCCCACAGTGGCCTCAGTTGTAATGCCAACCCCGACAGTGGCCTCAGTAGTAATAGTGTTCCCCATAGTGGCCTTAATAGTAATAGTGTTCCTCACCTTGGCCTCAGTAGTGATAGAGTCCCACACTGTGGCCTCAGTAGTAATAGTGTTCCCACAAAGGCTTCTGTAATAATAGTGTAGCCTACAGTAGCCCTTAGTAGTAATAGTGTCCCCCACCTTGGCCTCAGTATTAAAACTGACACCACAGTGGCCTCGGTAGTAGTGCTGTCCCCCACATCATCCCCAGTAGTAATAGTGCCTCCCACAGTATCCTCGGTAGAAGTAGTGACTCCCACAGTGGTCAACGTAGTAATAGTTTCCTTCACAGTGGCCTCAAAAGTAACAGTGACCACCACAGTGACCTCAGTAGTAATACTGTCCCCCACTGTGACATCAGTAGTAATACTTCCCCCCCCCACAGTGGCCTCAGTAGTAACAGTGACTCTCACAGTGGCCTCAGTAGTAATAGTGTCCCCCACAGTGGCCTCAGTAGTTAAAGTGTCCCCCACAGTGGCCTCAATAGTAATAGTGTCCCAAACAGTGGCCCCAGTAGTAATAGAGATCACACAGTGGCCTCAGTAGTAATAGTGTCCCGCTCAGAGGCTTCAGTAGCAACAGTGTCCCACAGTGGCCCCAGTAGTAATAGTGTCCCCCACAGTGGCCCCAGTGGTAATAGTGTCCCCCACAGTGGCCTCAGTAGTAAAAGTGTCCCCCACAGTGGCCTCAATAGTAATAGTGTCCCAAACAGTGGCCCCAGTAGTAATAGAGGTCACACAGTGGCCTCAGTAGTAATAATGTCCTCCATAGTGGTCCCAGTAGTAATTGAAACCCCCATAGTGGCCTCAGTTGTAATGCCAACCCCGACAGTGGCCTCAGTAGTAATAGTGTTCCCCATAGTGGCCTTAATAGTAATAGTGTTCGCCACCTTGGCCTCAGTAGTGATAGAGTCCCACACTGTGGCCTCAGTAGTAATAGTGTTCTCACAAAGGCCTCTGTAATAATAGTGTAGCCTACAGTAGCCCTTAGTAGTAATAGTGTCCCCCACCTTGGCCTCAGTATTAAAACTGACACCACAGTGGCCTCGGTAGTAGTGCTGTCCCCCACATCATCCCCAGTAGTAATAGTGCCTCCCACAGTATCCTCAGTAGAAGTAGTGACTCCCACAGTGGTCAACGTAGTAATAGTTTCCTTCACAGTGGCCTCAAAAGTAACAGTAACCACCACAGTGACCTCAGTAGTAATACTGTCCCCCACAGTGACATCAGTAGTAATACTCCCCCCCCCCCACAGTGGCCTCAGTAGTAACAGTGACTCCCACAGTGGCCTCAGTAGTATTAGTGTCCTCCACAGTGGCCTTAGTACTAATAGTTTCCCCCAGAGTGGCCTCAGTAGTACTAGTGTCCCCCACAGTGACCTCAGTAGTAATAGTGTCCCCCACAGTGACCTCAGTAGTAATAGAGATCACACAGCGGCCTTAGTAGTAATAGTGTCCCGCTCAGAGGCTTCAGTAGCAACAGTGTCCCACAGTGGCCCCAGTAGTAATAGTGTCCCCCACAGTGGCCCCAGTAGTAATAGTATCCCCCACAGTGGCCCCAGTAGTAATAGTGTCCCCCACAGTGGCCCCAGTAGTAATAGTGTCCCCCACAGTGGCCTCAGTGGTAATAATGTCCCCCACAGTGGCCCCAGTAGTAATTGTGGCCCCCGTAGTAATAGTGTCCCCCACAGTGGCTCTAGTAGTAATAGTGTCCCCGACAGTGGCCTCAGTAGTAATAGTGTTCCCCACAGTGGCCCCAGTAGTAATAGTGTCGCCCACAGTGGCCGCAGTATTAATAGTGTCCCCCACAGTGGCCTCAGTAGTAATAATGTCCCCCACAGTGGCCCCAGTAGTAATAGTGTCCCCCGTAGTGGCCGCCGTAGTAATAGTGTCCCCCACAGTGGTCCTAGTAATAATAGTGTCCCCGACAGTGGCCTCAGTAGTAATAGTGTCCCCCACAGTGGCCCCAGTAGTATTGTTTACCCCCACAGTGGCCTCAGTAGTAATGTGACGCCCATAGCGGCCCTCAGTGGTAATGCTGACCCCGATGTTGGCCTCCATAGTATATTCCTGACCGACACAGTGGCCCTCAGTAGTAATAGTGACCCCCATTGTTGTCCCAGTAGTGATAGTGTCCCTCACAGTGGTCTCAGTAGTAAAAGTGACCTTAGAAGTGGCCTCAGTAGCGTTTCCCACAGTGGACTCATTACTATTGGCCTCAGTAGTAAAAGTGTCCCCCACAGTGGCCTCAATAGTAATAGTGTCCCAAACAGTGGCCCCAGTAGTAATAGAGATCACACAGTGGCCTCAGTAGTAATAGTGTCCCGCTCAGAGGCTTCAGTAGCAACAGTGTCCCACAGTGGCCCCAGTAGTAATAGTGTCCCCCACAGTGGCCCCAGTGGTAATAGTGTCCCCCACAGTGGCCTCAGTAGTAAAAGTGTCCCCCACAGTGGCCTCAATAGTAATAGTGTCCCAAACAGTGGCCCCAGTAGTAATAGAGGTCACACAGTGGCCTCAGTAGTAATAATGTCTTCCATAGTGGTCCCAGTAGTAATTGAGACCCCCACAGTGGCCTCAGTTGTAATGCCAACCCCGACAGTGGCCTCAGTAGTAATAGTGTTCCCCATAGTGGCCTTAATAGTAATAGTGTTCGCCACCTTGGCCTCAGTAGTGATAGAGTCCCACACTGTGGCCTCAGTAGTAATAGTGTTCTCACAAAGGCCTCTGTAATAATAGTGTAGCCTACAGTAGCCCTTAGTAGTAATAGTGTCCCCCACCTTGGCCTCAGTATTAAAACTGACACCACAGTGGCCTCGGTAGTAGTGCTGTCCCCCACATCATCCCCAGTAGTAATAGTGCCTCCCACAGTATCCTCAGTAGAAGTAGTGACTCCCACAGTGGTCAACGTAGTAATAGTTTCCTTCACAGTGGCCTCAAAAGTAACAGTAACCACCACAGTGACCTCAGTAGTAATACTGTCCCCCACAGTGACATCAGTAGTAATACTCCCCCCCCCACAGTGGCCTCAGTAGTAACAGTGACTCCCACAGTGGCCTCAGTAGTATTAGTGTCCTCCACAGTGGCCTTAGTACTAATAGTTTCCCCCAGAGTGGCCTCAGTAGTACTAGTGTCCCCCACAGTGACCTCAGTAGTAATAGTGTCCCCCACAGTGACCTCAGTAGTAATAGAGATCACACAGCGGCCTTAGTAGTAATAGTGTCCCGCTCAGAGGCTTCAGTAGCAACAGTGTCCCACAGTGGCCCCAGTAGTAATAGTATCCCCCACAGTGGCCCCAGTAGTAATAGTGTCCCCCACAGTGGCCTCAGTGGTAATAATGTCCCCCACAGTGGCCCCAGTAGTAATTGTGGCCCCCGTAGTAATAGTGTCCCCCACAGTGGCCCTAGTAGTAATAGTGTCCCCGACAGTGGCCTCAGTAGTAATAGTGTTCCCCACAGTGGCCCCAGTAGTAATAGTGTCGCCCACAGTGGCCTCAGTAGTAATAGTGTCCTCCACAGTGGCCTCAGTAGTAATAATGTCCCCCACAGTGGCCCCAGTAGTAATAGTGTCCCCCGTAGTGGCCCCCGTAGTAATAGTGTCCCCCACAGTGGTCCTAGTAATAATAGTGTCCCCGACAGTGGCCTCAGTAGTAATAGTGTCCCCCACAGTGGCCCCAGTAGTATTGTTTACCCCCACAGTGGCCTCAGTAGTAATGTGACGCCCATAGCGGCCCTCAGTGGTAATGCTGACCCCGATGTTGGCCTCCATAGTATATTCCTGACCGACACAGTGGCCCTCAGTAGTAATAGTGACCCCCATTGTTGTCCCAGTAGTGATAGTGTCCCTCACAGTGGTCTCAGTAGTAAAAGTGACCTTAGAAGTGGCCTCAGTAGCGTTTCCCACAGTGGACTCATTACTATTAGTGTCCCTCACAGTGGCTTAAGTAGTAATTGTGTTCCCTACAGTGGGCTTAGTAGTTATAGTGACCCCCACAGTGGCCTTAATAGTAATGTTGACCCCAACAGTAGCCCTCAGTTGTAATAGTGTTCCCACAGTGGCCTCACTAGTAATATTGTCCCCTATATCAGCCCCAGTAGTAATAGTGACCCCCACAATGGCTTCAGTACTAATACCATTCCCCACAGTTGCCTCAGTTGTAATATTGTTCCCCACAGTGGCCACAGTAGTAATAGTGGCTCTAGTATTAATATTGACCCCCATAGTGGCCTCAGTAGTAATAGTATCTCCCACAATGACCCTTAGCTTTAATAGTGTTCCCCACAGTGGCCCTTAGTAGTAATAGTGTCCCCCACAATTGACTCAGTAGTAATAGTGACCCCCGATGGTGGTTTCAATAGTAATGCTGACCCCAACAGTGGCCCCCAATAGTAATAGTTTTCCATACATTGTCCCTCAGTAGTAGAACTATTCCCCCAAATATCCTCAGTAGTAATGCTGACCCCACACTGTGGTCTCAGTATAAGGCTGACCCCAGCAGTGGTCTTCAGTAGTAATAGTGATTGCCACAGTGGCCTCTGTAGTATCATTCACTGCCACAGGGGCCTTAGTAGTAATGCTGACCCCACAGTGGCCCTTTGTAGTAATAGTGTTACCCACAGTGGCCCTTAGTAGTAAGATTGTCCCCAACAGTGGCCTCAGAAGTATTGCTTACCCCCACAATGGCCTTCGTAGTAATGCTGACCCCGACACTGGCCTCCGTAGCATTGCTGACCAACACAGTGGCCGTCAGAAGTTGTAGTGGTCCCCACAGTGGCCTCAGTATTAATAATGACCGCCACAGTGGCCTCAGTAGTAATAGTGATTCCCACAGTGGCCCTTAGTAGTAATAGTTATCACCACAGTGGTCCTTGGTAGTAATAGTGTCCCCCACAGTCGCCCTCAGTAGTAATGCTGACCACAACGATTGCTGTCGGTAGTGATAGTGTTTTCCACAGTTGCGTTAGTAGTAATAGTGTTCCCCACAGTGGCCTCAGTAGCAATAGTGTCCCGTGCAGTGGCCCTAGTAGTAATAGTGTGCCCCACAGTGGCCTCAGTAGTAATAATGACCCCCACAGTGGCCACAGTAGTAATCATGTCCACCACAGTAGCCCCAGTAGTGATAGTGTCCCTCACAGTTGTCCCAGTAGTAATAGTGACCCCCACAGTGGCCTTAGTAGCAACAGCGTTCCCCACAGTGGACTCATTATTAATAGTGTTCCTCACAGTGGCCTCAGTAGTAATGGTGTCCTCCACAGCGGCTCCAGTAGTAATAGTGTCGCCCACAGTGGCCTTAGTAGTAATATTGACTCCCACAGTGGCCTCAGTAGTAATAGTGCCCCCCACAGTGACCTCAGTAGTTCTTATTGTCCCCCACAGTGGCCTCAGTACTAATAGTGTCTCCCACAGTCGGCTTAGTAGTTATAGTGACCCCCAGTAGCCTTCAGTTGTAATAGTGTTTGTCATAGTGTTCCCCACAGTGGCCCCAGTAATAATACCGTCCCCCACAGTGGCCCCAGTAGTAATATTGTTCCGCACAGTAGCCCCACTAGTAATAGTGGCCCTAGCATTAATATTGACCCCCACAGTTGCCTCAGTAGTAATAGTATCTCCCACAATGACCCTTAGCTTTAATAGTGTTCCCCACAGTGGCCCTTAGTACTAATAGTGTCCCCCACAGTGGCCCTCAGTAGTAATACTATCCTCCCAAATGTCCTCAGTAGTAATGCTGACCCCCTACCGTGGCCTCAATATAATGCTGACCCCAACAGTGGCTTCAGTAGTAATAGTGACTGCCACAGTGGCCTCAGTAGTGTAATTTACTGCCACAGGGGCCTTAGTAGTAATGCTGACCCCCATAGTGGCACTTCGTAGTAATAGTGTTCCCCACATTGGCCCTCAGAATTAAAAGTGTCCCCCACACTGGCTCTTAGTAGTAAGATTGCCCCCAACAATGACCTCAGTAGTAATGCTGACTCCAACATTTGCCTCCCTAGTAATGCTGACCGACACAGTGGCCTCAGTAGTAATAGTAACTGCCACAGTGGCCTCAATAGTAATAGTGATCTCCACATTGGCCCTTAGTAGTAATAGTGATCACCACAGTAGCCCTTAGTAGTAATAGTGTCTTCCACAGTTTCACTTAGTGGTAATAGTGTCCCCCACAGTGGCCTCTGTAATAGTAGTGACTCCCACAGTGGCCCTCAGTACTAATGCTGACCCCAACAATGGACCTCAGTAGTAATAGTTTTCTCCACAGTTGTCTTAGTAGTAATAGTGTCCCCCACAGTGGCCTCAGTAGCAATAGTGTCCCCCACAGTGGCCTCAGTAGTAATAGTGTCCCCTACAGTGGCCCTAGTAGTAATAGTGTCCCACACAGAGGCCTCAGTAGTAATAGTGACCCCCATAGTGGCCTCAGTACTAATGCTGACCAACACAGTGGCCTTAGTAGTAATTCTGACCCCTGCAGTGGCCTCATTAGAAATAATGACCTCCACAGTGGCTCCAGTAGTAATAGTGTCGCCCACAGTGGCCTTAGTAGTATTATTGACTCCCACAGTGGCCTCAGTAGTAATAGTGCCCCCCCACAGTGGCCTCAGTAGTTCTTATTGTCCCCCACAGTGGCCTCAGTACTAATAGTGTCTCCCACAGTGGGCTTAGTAGACCCCCAGTAGCCTTCAGTTGTAATAGTGTTTGTCATAGTGTTCCCCACAGTGGCTCCAGTAATAATACCGTCCCCCACAGTGGCGCCAGTAGTAATATTGTTCCGCACAGTAGCCCCACTAGTAATAGTGGCCCTAGCATTAATATTGACCCCCACAGTTGCCTCAGTAGTAATAGTATCTCCCACAATGACCCTTAGCTTTAATAGTGTTCCCCACAGTGGCCCTTAGTACTAATAGTGTCCCCCACAGTGGCCCTCAGTAGTAATACTATCCTCCCAAATGTCCTCAGTAATAATGCTGACCCCCTACCGTGGCCTCAGTATAATGCTGACCCCAACAGTGGCTTCAGTAGTAATAGTGACTGCCACAGTGGCCTCAGTAGTGTAATTTACTGCCACAGGGGCCTTAGTAGTAATGCTGACCCCCATAGTGGCACTTCGTAGTAATAGTGTTCCCCACATTGGCCCTCAGAATTAAAAGTGTCCCCCACACTGGCTCTTAGTAGTAAGATTGTCCCCAACAATGGCCTCAGTAGTAATGCTGACTCCAACATTTGCCTCCCTAGTAATACTGACCGACACAGTGGCCTCAGTAGTAATAGTAACTGCCACAGTGGCCTCAATAGTAATAGTGATCTCCACATTGGCCCTGAGTAGTAATAGTGATCACCACAGTAGCCCTTAGTAGTAATAGTGTTTTCCACAGTTTCACTTAGTAGTAATAGTGTTCTCCACAGTGGCCCTCAGTAGTAATACTATCCTCCCAAATGTCCTCAGTAGTAATGCTGACCCCCTACCGTGGCCTCAATATAATGCTGACCCCAACAGTGGCTTCAGTAGTAATAGTGACTGCCACAGTGGCCTCAGTAGTGTAATTTACTGCCACAGGGGCCTTAGTAGTAATGCTGACCCCCCATAGTGGCACTTCGTAGTAATAGTGTTCCCCACATTGGCCCTCAGAATTAAAAGTGTCCCCCACACTGGCTCTTAGTAGTAAGATTGTCCCCAACAATGGCCTCAGTAGTAATGCTGACTCCAACATTTGCCTCCCTAGTAATGCTGACCGACACAGTGGCCTCAGTAGTAATAGTAACTGCCACAGTGGCCTCAATAGTAATAGTGATCTCCACATTGGCCCTTAGTAGTAATAGTGATCACCACAGTAGCCCTTAGTAGTAATAGTGTCTTCCACAGTTTCACTTAGTGGTAATAGTGTCCCCCACAGTGGCCTCAGTAATAGTAGTGACTCCCACAGTGGCCCTCAGTACTAATGCTGACCCCAACAATGGACCTCAGTAGTAATAGTTTTCTCCACAGTGGCCTCAGTAGCAATAGTGTCCCCCATAGTGGCCTCAGTAGTAATAGTGTCCCCTACAGTGGCCCTAGTAGTAATAGTGTCCCACACAGAGGCCTCAGTAGTAATAGTGACCCCCATAGTGGCCTCAGTACTAATGCTGACCAACACAGTGGCCTTAGTAGTAATTCTGACCCCTGCAGTGGCCTCAGTAGCAATAGTGTCCCCCATAGTGGCCTCAGTAGTAATAGTGTCCCCTACAGTGGCCCTAGTAGTAATAGTGTCCCACACAGAGGCCTCAGTAGTAATAGTGACCCCCATAGTGGCCTCAGTACTAATGCTGACCAACACAGTGGCCTTAGTAGTAATTCTGACCCCTGCAGTGGCCTCATTAGTAATAATGACCTCCACAGTGGCTCCAGTAGTAATAGTGTCGCCCACAGTGGCCTTAGTAATATTAGTGACTCCCACAGTGGCCTCAGTAGTAATAGTGCCCCCCACAGTGGCCTCAGTAGTTATTATTGTCCCCCACAGTGGCCTCAGTACTAATAGTGTCTCCCACAGTGGGCTTAGTAGACCCCCAGTAGCCTTCAGTTGTAATAGTTTTTGTCATAGTGTTCCCCACAGTAGCTCCAGTAATAATACCGTCCCCCACAGTGGCCCCAGTAGTAATATTGTTCCGCACAGTAGCCCCACTAGTAATAGTGGCCCTAGCATTAATATTGACCCTCACAGTTGCCTCATTAGTAATAGTATCTCCCACAATGACCCTTAGCTTTAATAGTGTTCCCCACAGTGGCCCTTAGTACTAATAGTGTCCACCACAGTGGCCCTCAGTAGTAATACTATCCTCCCAAATGTCCTCAGTAATAATGCTGACCCCCTACCGTGGCCTCAGTATAATGCTGACCCCAACAGTGGCTTCAGTAGTAATAGTGACTGCCACAGTGGCCTCAGTAGTGTAATTTACTGCCACAGGGGCCTTAGTAGTAATGCTGACCCCCATAGTGGCACATCGTAGTAATAGTGTTCCCCACATTGGCCATCAGAATTAAAAGTGTCCCCCACACTGGCTCTTAGTAGTAAGATTGTCCCCAACAATGGCCTCAGTAGTAATGCTGACTCCAACATTTGCCTCCCTAGTAATGCTGACCGACACAGTGGCCTCAGTAGTACTAGTAACTGCCACAGTGGCCTCAATAGTAATAGTGATCTCCACATTGGCCCTTAGTAGTAATAGTGATCACCACAGTAGCCCTTAGTGGTAATAGTGTCCCCCACAGTGGCCTCAGTAATAGTAGTGACTCCCACAGTGGCCCTCAGTAGTAATGCTGACCCCAACAATGGACCTTAGTAGTAATAGTATTCTCCACAGTTGTCTTAGTAGTAATAGTGTCTCCCACAGTGGCCTCAGTAGCAATAGTGTCCCCCACAGTGGCCTCAGTAGTAATAGTGTCCCCTACAGTGGCCCTAGTAGTAATAGTGTCCCACACAGAGGCCTCAGTAGTAATAGTGACCCCCATAGTGGCCTCAGTACTAATGCTGACCAACACAGTGGCCTTAGTAGTAATTCTGACCCCTGCAGTGGCCTCATTAGTAATAATGACCTCCACAGTGGCCCTCAGTAATAATAGTGACCCCCACAGTGACCTCAGTAGTGCTGCTGAACCCCACAGTGCCCTTGGTAATAATTGTGTCCCCCACAGTGCCCTTGGCAATAATTTTGTCCCCCACAGTGACATTGGTAGTAATAGTGACCATCACTGTGACCTCAGTAGTAATAGTGACCCACACAGTGGCCTCAGTACTAATACTATTACAACTGGAGCTCATATAGGGGACACTATTACTAATAGTCTCTCCTATATCAGCCCCAATAGTAACAGTGAACCCCATGGTAGCCCCAGTATTAATAGAGCCCCCCATATACTTACCTTCTCCTTGTCTTCTGAGCGCCACTGCTCCTTTTCTCAGTGCTGCAGCTGGCGGAAGTATGTGTGCCTAAACTAGGGCGAAGAGGTTGGTGGAGGAGGAAGATCCCGGATGCACACGTTGCTATCAGTGGGAGCATCCGGCCACGGTGCAGCAAAAGTGATAACTAGTCGGTAAGCTGGTAAGCCCTGACCAGTAATGACTATAATGGTGACCAGACGTCCCGAAAGCAGGACAAATGGCTGTCCCGCTAGGGTCGCGACGGAAAGCAGCACCTAGCAGTCTAAGGGCTTTTACCCACTAGCATTTTTTAACGCTGCGATATCGCTGTGTTTTTTTACTGCATATTTCAATGGGAATTTTTAATGTTAAAATCGCATTGCACAAAAATCGCAGGTTTGCGCTTCTGCAATTTTTGTGTGATGCGGTTTTAACAGTAGAAAGTCCCATTGACTTTTGTAGTAAAAAAAACACAGCGATATCGCAGCGTTAAAAAAACGCTAGTGAGTAAAAGCCCTAAAGCGGGACATCTGGTCACCTTACCTAAATGCACATGTACGACATCCGCTGGATCCAGTTGCATGGGGTAGATGAAAGTCAATGGCAATCTTTCTCCATCCCGCAGAACTGAATGCAGTGGTGGACCCCCATGTGCCGCGTTCCATTACAGACGCGTTTCGGCCACATTGTAACAATTTTAAAGGATCTGCATCTTGGATTATAACAGTTCTTTGTCAGCGAAGGGTAAATTCACATCTGCGCTCGGGAATCCGTTATGGGAGCAGAAAACGGAATCCCCGGGATGAACGGATCCGTCATAACTGTGCCGACCGGACCCCGCTGACTGTAATGGGGTCCGCCCGCTTCCTGCACCCGTCCAGGATTTATACTATCTGCTTGTGCAACTTTTTCATCCGGCATCTCACGCTGGATCTGCGCCGGAGCCGCCAACGCGGGTGAGTAGGGCCTGAGCCGCAGCGCCAAACATGCCAGCTTACAGCCAGTTAGGGGTCTCAGCTTTCCATTACCGGCTAGATGAGAGTGACATAAACTGAGCCGCCGCGGGGGCTTTACACGGACGGAATATTCCGCAGCAGCGTTGTGGGATTCGCTGTCCTGGCATTCTGCACATCTAAGGGCGGCTTCACGTGGGTGTAATTGGCAGCGTGCCGCCTGCAGGAGATGGTTGCTCCTCGCACAGCAAGCATGCAGTGACATCTCGTTCTCGCTGTGTGTAAGCGTGCGTAATGCCCACCAAGATAGAACATGCTGCGATCTTTATTGAGCACGTATTTGGGATTAATACAATAAAAATGAACACCCTTCCCAGATTCCTTTACTTATTCCAGACCTTACCGATACAGATACCCAAAACCTTTTTTACGCGAATTAGAAGAGCACTGGTCAAATTTGTATGGAATGGAGCAAGGCCCAGAGTGAGCTACAAAATCCTAACCCCAAAAAAAAAAGCTGGGGGGACAGGCCTCCCAGACCTTGCAAAATATCATAGGGCGACAATAGGCAAATGCATATTAGATTTAATGCTCAGAAGAACCACCAAGCGGTGGGTTGAGCTCGAACAAGACTCAGCCCCCTTCAATGCGTAGGGCTTATTTTGGCTTAAAAGTAGCCTTTGGCGACAGTCTCCCCGCTATTGGGGACCATCCTGAAACAGTGGGACGGCTTTGCAGCAAAAACAGGACTGATATCGATACCAGGCCCCTGGACACCCCTAGTGGGAAACCCGGACTTCCCACTGGGCGCACGGGGCTTACCCCTGCTGGACAGGCTTGAGACACCGGTCCCCAGAATCAAAGACGTAACGACAACAGATGGAATCAAACCATTGGAGGCACTACTGGGGGAGGGAAATCAGGTAGCCGGTGCGTGGTTCCAACACCTTCAGCTAAACCACTTCATACGAGCTCAGGGCCAGTTCTCGGAGGTGACCCGCCAGCCCACCCCCTTTGAAGAGATGTACGCTACATCATCTGATCGAAGAGGGGAGATCTCCACGGTTTATGGCATTTTGGTGGCCGGGGATGCACCAGACGGTGGGTTGGGCTACAGGGGGAAGTGGGAGAGGGAGCTGAGCCAGCATCTAGAAGACGGTGACTGAGCCAAATCTTATATCATGACCCACAAGATGTCTGTTTCAGGCAGGCACCACAAACTAAACTACAAAATCTTGTCCAGATGGTACCGTACCCCGGCACGCCTGGCCAAGATGTACACCAATGTCAGCAGCAACTGCTGGAGATGCCTCAATGACTTAGGGTCAATGATCCACATTTGGTGGTCCTGCCCTCTGGTGTCCCCTCTGTGGAGGGAGGTCAATGCCCTATACAATGCCCTCACTATGGCAGAGATCTCATTTTCTCCAGAGATGGCCCTCCTCTCCATCATCCCAGGACCAGTCGCCTCGATCAAAAAAGGGGCCCTCAAATTCTTCCTTTTAGCTACGAGGCAGGTGATACCGCAACTGTGGAACACAACGGAGACCCCTTCATGCTTAAGTTGGGTAAAAGCTTTGGACGATATTAAATACATGGAGGAACTGAGGGCGAGGGACGAAGCTAAATTTTCCAGCTATTACGCCACCTGGGCAACATGGATAAGCTTCCGTTCCTCGGACAAATTTAATCAATGGTTAACTAGTGGAGTGGCGCCGACCTGAATACAACAATCAGGGAACTTCACCCCCGATGACAGCCTTAAGTGGGTGACAGTTGCCGTGCAGACCTGACCACCCCATACCCTTCCCCTCCAGAGCCTTCAGCGGCTCCCCCCCCCCCCATGAACCCTCCCTCCTTCTACCCTAAGACTTTTCTCGCCCCTCCCCCTTCTCCTTTTTCTTTCTTTCTCAGTGAAAGACTGAGAATTAACAAGCAAATAGCACGTTATTGATAAAATTTAGTAAGAGTTATGCAAGATTGTTTATACAGTTAAAACAAGTTAATTCAAGAAAAGTGAAATGTAAACTGAAGAACTACGACAGACTCTGTACGTAAATACTGTTTATTTGATATTTGGCTTTGAAAGGTGAAACCTCAATAAAACATATATTAAACATAAATACGACATAACATTGATCCCAATCCAAATAGAATAAATAGTACAATACACACAAAGATCAACATATAGTCCACTACACATAGAAAGAGAAAAGATGGACCAAAAGATGAGGGAGAAAGAAATATTGGGAACATAAGATCACTGGAGCAATTAACACCTTCAGAATGCAGATCGCAACAACGTATCACCAGTGAGAATTCAAGAAAAAATGAGGGAAAGCAAGCAAGTTTAACAAATTATGATAATGTTTAGACATATAAAATCCAATATTCAATAAGGCAAAACTGGATCCTTTGGCTCACTTAGTGGGAACGGTGGAGCAGAGGGAAGCAGTCAAATCCCTAAGGATAAGACAAGGTTAAGAATCAGGTGGCTTTTAATTAGGAATGGTTTTGTAATGTGAAGTTAAGATGAGGTGAACAAGTTTTTTTATGTAAACAAAATGCATTCTCCAGTTATTTTGATGGAATGAGCTATATCGTTTAAATAAAGCAGGAAGACATTTATTCACAGAACCCGTGTTCCCGAAGTATTTTGTTTATGCACTGTGTGAGCCACTGGGACTGAGTGGGAGAGGGTGTGAATATACTCCTGCAAACAGAAAAATAAGGAAAGAGCAAGCAGAAGCTGCAGAAAAGTGAGGTCTGTTTTTCTTATTGATGTCCCCCAAGGTGACCTCAGTAGTAATAGCATTCCCCACAGTGGCCCTTAGTAGTATTAGTGTCCCCCACAGTGGCCCTAATGGTAATTGTGTCTCGCACAGTGGCTCCAGTTGTAATAGCGACCCCCAGAGTCACCTCAGTAGTAACAGTGAACCCCACAGTATTCCCAGTAGTAATAGTGACCCCCAAAGTGGCCTCAGTTGCAATAGTGTTCCCTACAGTGGACTCATTACTAATAGTGTCCCCCACAGTGACTTCAGTAATAATGGTGTCCCCCACAATGGCCCTAGTAGTAATAGTGTTCTTCACAGTTGCCCTCAGTAGTAATAGTGTTCCCCACACTGGCTTCAGTAGTAATAGTGTCCCCCACAGTGGCCTCAGCAGTAATAGTGTCCCCCACAGTGACTTTGGTAGTAATATTGTCTCCTAAATCGACACCAGATGTAATTTTGACCCCCACAGTGGCCTCAGTAGTAATAGTGGCCCCAGAGTGGCCCCAGTTGTAATAGTGGCCCGCATAGTGGTCCCAGTAGTAATAATGTTCCCCACAGTGGCCTCAGTATTAATAGTGTCCCCCACATTGGCCTCAGTAGTATTACTGTCCCCCACAGTGGCTTCAGTAGTGATAGTGCTCCCCACAGTGGCCCTTATTGGTCATAGTTTTCCCCACAGTGGCCCTTAGTAGTAATAGTGTCCCCAACAGGGGCCCTCATAGTAATAGTTTCACCCACAGTGGCCTCATTAGTAATATTGTCCCCCACAGTGATTTTAGAAGTAATAGTGTCTGGTATATCGGCCCCAGTAGTAATAGTGACCCCCACAGTGACCTCAGTAGTAACAGTGTCCTCTACAATGGCCTCGGTAGTAATGCGTACCCCCACAGTGGCCTCATTAGTTATAGTGTTCCACACAGTGGCCCTTAGTAGTAATAGTGCCCCCCTCAGTGGCCTCAGTAGCATAGTGTCCTCTAAAGTGTCCTCAGTAGTAACAGTGTCCTCCATGATTCCGTTAGTAGAAATAGTAACCCCCACAGTGGCCTTAGTAGTAATAGTTTCCCCCACAGTGGCCCTTAGTAGGAATAGTGTCCCCCACAGTGGGCTTAGTAGTAATTGTGTCTTGAACAGTGGCTCCAGTAGTAATAGCGACCCCCACAGTGGCCTGAGTAGTAACGGTGTACCCCACAGTATTCCCAGTAGTAATAGTGACCCCCAAACATGCCTCAGTAGTAATACGGTTACTCACAGTGGACTCATTACTAATAGTGTCCCCCACAGTGGCTCCAGTAATAATGGTGTCCCCCACAGTGGCCTCAGTAGTAATAGTGTTCTTCACAGTTGCCCTCAGTAGTCATAGTGTCCCCCACTCTGGTCTCAGTAGTAATAGTGTCTTCCATAGTGGCCTCAGCAGTAATAGTGTCCCCCACAATTGCCTCAGCAGTAATAGTGTCCCCCACAGAGACTTTAGTGGTAATATTGTCTCCTAAATCGACACTAGATGTCATATTGACCCCCAAAGTGGCCTTAGTAGTAATAGTGGCCTAAGTTGTAATAGAGTTTCCCATAGTGGTCCCAGTAGTAATAATGTTCCCCACAGTGGCCTCAGTATTAATAGTGTCCCCCACTTTGGCCTCAGTAGTAATAGTGTCCTCCACAGTGGCATCTATGGGCTAGTGGTCATAGTTTTCCCCACAGTGGCCCTTTGTAATAATAGTGTCCCCAACAGTTGCTCCAATAATAATAGTGTCCCCCACAGTGACTTTAGTAGTAATATTGTCTCCTAAATCGGCCCCAGTTGTAATATTGACCCCCCACAGTGGCCCCAGTTGTAATAGTGTCCCCCATAGTTGTCCCTGTAGTAATAATGTCCCCCACATTGGCCTCAGTAGTAATATTGTCCCCCACAGTGGCTTCAGTAGTGATAGTGTTCCCCACAGTGACCCTTAGTGGTCATAGTTTTCCCCACAGTAGCCCTTAGTAATAATAGTGTCCCCCACAGTGGCCCTCATAGTAATAGTGTTACCCACAGTGGCTTCAGTATTAATATTGTCCCCCACAGTGATTTTAGAAGTAATAGTGTCTACTATATCGGCCCCTGTAGTAATAGTGACCCCCACAGTGGCTTTAGTAGTAATAGTGACACCCACAGTTGCCTCAGTAGTAATAGTGTCCCCCACAGTGGCCTCAGTAGTATTAATGTTCCCCACAGTGGCCTCAGTATTAATAGTGTCCCTCACATTGGCCTCAGTGATAATAGTGTCATCCACAGTAACTTTTGTAGAAAAGTGTGTTCTATATTGGCCCCAGTAGTAATAGTGACCCCCCCCCCCCCACAGTGGCATCAGTAGTGACAGTGTCCCCCACAGTGGCCCCAGTAGTAATAGTGTTCTTCACAGTTGCCCTCAGTAGTCATAGTGTCCCCCACACTGGCCTCAGTAATAGTGTCCCCCACAGTGGCCTCAGCAGTAATAGTGTCCCCCACAATTGCCTCAGCAGTAATAGTGTCCCCCACAGTGACTTTAGTGGTAATATTGTCTCCTAAATCGACACCAGATGTCATATTGACCCCCAAAGGGCCTAAGTAGTAATAGTGGCCTAAGTTGTAATAGTGTTTCCCATAGTGGTCCCAGTAGTAATAATGTTCCCCACAGTGGCCTCAGTATTAATAGTGTCCCCCACTTTGGCCTCAGTAGTAATAGTGTCCTCCACAGTGGCATCTAAGGGCTAGTGGTCATAGTTTTCCCCACAGTGGCCCTTTGTAATAATAGTGTCCCCAACAGTTGCTCCAATAATAATAGTGTCCCCCACAGTGACTTTAGTAGTAATATTGTCTCCTAAATCGGCCCCAGTTGTAATATTGACCCCCCACAGTGGCCCCAGTTGTAATAGTGTCCCCCATAGTTGTCCCTGTAGTAATAATGTCCCCCACATTGGCCTCAGTAGTAATATTGTCCCCCACAGTGGCTTCAGTAGTGATAGTGTTCCCCACAGTGACCCTTAGTGGTCATAGTTTTCCCCACAGTAGCCCTTAGTAATAATAGTGTCCCCCACAGTGGCCCTCATAGTAATAGTGTTACCCACAGTGGCTTCAGTATTAATATTGTCCCCCACAGTGATTTTAGAAGTAATAGTGTCTACTATATCGGCCCCTGTAGTAATAGTGACCCCCACAGTGGCTTTAGTAGTAATAGTGACACCCACAGTTGCCTCAGTAGTAATAGTGTCCCCCACAGTGGCCTCAGTAGTATTAATGTTCCCCACAGTGGCCTCAGTATTAATAGTGTCCCTCACATTGGCCTCAGTGATAATAGTGTCATCCACAGTAACTTTTGTAGAAAAGTGTGTTCTATATTGGCCCCAGTAGTAATAGTGACCCCCCCACAGTGGCATCAGTAGTGACAGTGTCCCCCACAGTGGCCCCAGTAGTAATAGTGTTCTTCACAGTTGCCCTCAGTAGTCATAGTGTCCCCCACACTGGCCTCAGTAATAGTGTCCCCCACAGTGGCCTCAGCAGTAATAGTGTCCCCCACAATTGCCTCAGCAGTAATAGTGTCCCCCACAGTGACTTTAGTGGTAATATTGTCTCCTAAATCGACACCAGATGTCATATTGACCCCCAAAGGGCCTAAGTAGTAATAGTGGCCTAAGTTGTAATAGTGTTTCCCATAGTGGTCCCAGTAGTAATAATGTTCCCCACAGTGGCCTCAGTATTAATAGTGTCCCCCACTTTGGCCTCAGTAGTAATAGTGTCCTCCACAGTGGCCCTTAGTGGTCATAGTTTTCCCCACAGTGGCCCTTTGTAATAATAGTGTCCCCAACAGTTGCTCCAATAGTAATAGTGTCCCCCACAATGACTTTGTAGTAATATTGTCTCCTATATCACCCCAGTTGTAATATTGACTCCCCACAGTGGCCACAGTTGTAATAGTGTCCCCCAAAGTGGTCCCAGTAGTAATAATGTCCCCCACATTGGCCTCAGTAGTAATATTGTCCCCCACAGTGGCTTCAGCAGTGATAGTGTTCCCCACAGTGACCCTTAGTGGTCATAGTTTTCCCCACAGTAGCCCTAAGTAATAATAGTGTCCCCCACAGTGGCCCTCGTAGTAATAGTGTTACCCACAGTGGCCTTAGTATTAATATTGTCCCCCACAGTGATTTTAGAAGTAATAGTGTCTACTATATCAGCCCGTGTAGTAATAGTGACCCCCACAGTGGCTTCAGTAGTAATAGTGACACGCACAGTGGCCTCAGTAGTAATAGTGTTCCCCACAGTGGTCCCAGTAGTAATAATGTTCCCCACAGTGGCCTCAGTATTAATAGTGTTCCCCACAGTGGCCCCAGTATCAATAGTGTCCCCCACATTGGCCTCAGTAGTAATAGTGTCCCCCGCAGTGACTTTTGTAGAAAACGTATGTTCTATATTGGCATCAGTAGTAATAGTGACCCTTCACAGTGGCCTCAGTAGTAACAGTGTCCCCCACAGTGGCCTCAGTAGTAATAGTGTTCCACAAAGTGGCAGTCAGTAGTAATTCTGTCACCCAATATGTCCTAAGTAGTAATGCTGACCCCAAGAGTTGCTTGAGTAGTAATAGTGACCGCCCCAGTGGCCTCAGTAGTAACAGTGTCCTCTACAATGGCCTCGGTAGTAATGCGTACCCCCACAGTGGCCTCATTAGTTATAGTGTTCCACACAGTGGCCCTTAGTAGTAATAGTGCCCCCCTCAGTGGCCTCAGTAGCATAGTGTCCTCTAAAGTGTCCTCAGTAGTAACAGTGTCCTCCATGATTCCGTTAGTAGAAATAGTAACCCCCACAGTGGCCTTAGTAGTAATAGTTTCCCCCACAGTGGCCCTTAGTAGGAATAGTGTCCCCCACAGTGGGCTTAGTAGTAATTGTGTCTTGAACAGTGGCTCCAGTAGTAATAGCGACCCCCACAGTGGCCTGAGTAGTAACAGTGTACCCCACAGTATTCCCAGTAGTAATAGTGACCCCCAAACATGCCTCAGTAGTAATACGGTTACTCACAGTGGACTCATTACTAATAGTGTCCCCCACAGTGGCTCCAGTAATAATGGTGTCCCCCACAGTGGCCTCAGTAGTAATAGTGTTCTTCACAGTTGCCCTCAGTAGTCATAGTGTCCCCCACTCTGGTCTCAGTAGTAATAGTGTCCTCCATAGTGGCCTCAGCAGTAATAGTGTCCCCCACAATTGCCTCAGCAGTAATAGTGTCCCCCACAGAGACTTTAGTGGTAATATTGTCTCCTAAATCGACACCAGATGTCATATTGACCCCCAAAGTGGCCTTAGTAGTAATAGTGGCCTAAGTTGTAATAGAGTTTCCCATAGTGGTCCCAGTAGTAATAATGTTCCCCACAGTGGCCTCAGTATTAATAGTGTCCCCCACTTTGGCCTCAGTAGTAATAGTGTCCTCCACAGTGGCATCTATGGGCTAGTGGTCATAGTTTTCCCCACAGTGGCCCTTTGTAATAATAGTGTCCCCAACAGTTGCTCCAATAATAATAGTGTCCCCCACAGTGACTTTAGTAGTAATATTGTCTCCTAAATCGGCCCCAGTTGTAATATTGACCCCCCACAGTGGCCCCAGTTGTAATAGTGTCCCCCATAGTTGTCCCTGTAGTAATAATGTCCCCCACATTGGCCTCAGTAGTAATATTGTCCCCCACAGTGGCTTCAGTAGTGATAGTGTTCCCCACAGTGACCCTTAGTGGTCATAGTTTTCCCCACAGTAGCCCTTAGTAATAATAGTGTCCCCCACAGTGGCCCTCATAGTAATAGTGTTACCCACAGTGGCTTCAGTATTAATATTGTCCCCCACAGTGATTTTAGAAGTAATAGTGTCTACTATATCGGCCCCTGTAGTAATAGTGACCCCCACAGTGGCTTTAGTAGTAATAGTGACACCCACAGTTGCCTCAGTAGTAATAGTGTCCCCCACAGTGGCCTCAGTAGTATTAATGTTCCCCACAGTGGCCTCAGTATTAATAGTGTCCCTCACATTGGCCTCAGTGATAATAGTGTCATCCACAGTAACTTTTGTAGAAAAGTGTGTTCTATATTGGCCCCAGTAGTAATAGTGACCCCCCCACAGTGGCATCAGTAGTGACAGTGTCCCCCACAGTGGCCCCAGTAGTAATAGTGTTCTTCACAGTTGCCCTCAGTAGTCATAGTGTCCCCCACACTGGCCTCAGTAATAGTGTCCCCCACAGTGGCCTCAGCAGTAATAGTGTCCCCCACAATTGCCTCAGCAGTAATAGTGTCCCCCACAGTGACTTTAGTGGTAATATTGTCTCCTAAATCGACACCAGATGTCATATTGACCCCCAAAGGGCCTAAGTAGTAATAGTGGCCTAAGTTGTAATAGTGTTTCCCATAGTGGTCCCAGTAGTAATAATGTTCCCCACAGTGGCCTCAGTATTAATAGTGTCCCCCACTTTGGCCTCAGTAGTAATAGTGTCCTCCACAGTGGCCCTTAGTGGTCATAGTTTTCCCCACAGTGGCCCTTTGTAATAATAGTGTCCCCAACAGTTGCTCCAATAGTAATAGTGTCCCCCACAATGACTTTGTAGTAATATTGTCTCCTATATCACCCCAGTTGTAATATTGACTCCCCACAGTGGCCACAGTTGTAATAGTGTCCCCCAAAGTGGTCCCAGTAGTAATAATGTCCCCCACATTGGCCTCAGTAGCAATATTGTCCCCCACAGTGGCTTCAGCAGTGATAGTGTTCCCCACAGTGACCCTTAGTGGTCATAGTTTTCCCCACAGTAGCCCTAAGTAATAATAGTGTCCCCCACAGTGGCCCTCGTAGTAATAGTGTTACCCACAGTGGCCTTAGTATTAATATTGTCCCCCACAGTGATTTTAGAAGTAATAGTGTCTACTATATCAGCCCCTGTAGTAATAGTGACCCCCACAGTGGCTTCAGTAGTAATAGTGACACGCACAGTGGCCTCAGTAGTAATAGTGTCCCCCACAGTGGTCCCAGTAGTAATAATGTTCCCCACAGTGGCCTCAGTATTAATAGTGTTCCCCACAGTGGCCCCAGTATCAATAGTGTCCCCCACATTGGCCTCAGTAGTAATAGTGTCCCCCGCAGTGACTTTTGTAGAAAACGTATGTTCTATATTGGCATCAGTAGTAATAGTGACCCTTTACAGTGGCCTCAGTAGTAACAGTGTCCCCCACAGTGGCCTCAGTAGTAATAGTGTTCCACAAAGTGGCAGTCAGTAGTAATACTGTCACCCAATATGTCCTAAGTAGTAATGCTGACCCCAAGAGTTGCTTGAGTAGTAATAGTGACCGCCCCAGTGGCCTCAGTAGTAATACTGAATGACACAGGGGCCATAGTAATAATAGTCTTACCCACAGTGGCCCTCAGTAGTAAAAGTGTCAGCCACAATGGCCTCAGTAGTAATGCGTACCCCCACAGTGGCCTCATAAATAATAGTGTTCCCCACAATGGCCCTTAGTAGTAATAGTGTCCCCCACAGTGGCCTCAATAGTAATGCTGACACCAACAGTAGCCCTCAGTAGTACGGTAATAGTGTTCTCCACAGTGGCACTCAGTTATAATAGTGTTCCGCGTACTGGTCTCAGTAGTAAGTGTCCCCCACAGTGGCCTCAGTAGCATAGTTTCCCCCAAAGTGGCCTCAGTAGTAACAGTGTCCTCTATAATGGCGTCAGTAGTAATAGTGACCCCCAACAGTGGCCTTAGCAGTAAAAGTGTCCCCCACAGTGGCCCTAGTAGAATTTGTGTCACGCACAGTGGCTCCAGTATTAATAACGACCCCACAGTGGCCTTAGTAGTAACAGTGTACCCCGCAGTATTCCCAGTAGTAATTGTGACCCCCCCAAAGTTGCCTCAGTAGTAATAGTGTTCCCCACAGTGGCCTCAGTATTAATAGTGTCCCCCACATTGGCCTCAGTAGTAATAGTGTTCCCCACAGTGACTTTCATAGTAAGAGTGTCTTTTATATTGGCCACAGCAGTAATAGTGACCCCCACAGTGGCTTCAGTAGTAATAGTGTTCCACACAGTGGCCATCAGTAGTAATACTGTCACCCAAAATGTCCTCAGTAGTAATGCTGAGTTGCTTCGGTAGTAATTCTGATCCCAACAGTGGCCCTCAGCAGTAATAGTTTTACCCACAGGGCCCCTCAGTAGTAAAAGTGTCACCCACAATGACCTCGGTAGTAATAATGACCCCCACAGTGCTCCTCAGTAGTAATGATGACTGCAACAGTGGCCCTCAGCAGTAATAGTGTTCCCTACATTGGCCTCAGTAGTTTTAGTGTCCCCTACAGTGGCTCTAGCAGTAATAGCGACCCCCACAGTTGCCTCAGTAGTAATGCTGATGCCTACAGTGGCCTCAGTAATAATAGTGACCCTTACAATGGCCCTCAATAATAATAGTGACCCCTACTTTGGCCTCAGTAGTAATATTGTTCCCCACAGTGGCCTCAGCATTAAAAAAATGACCTCTACAGTCGCCTCAACAGTAATGCTGACCCCAACAGTGGCCCTCAGTAATAATAGAGTTTCCCACAATGGCCCTCAGTAGTACAAGTGTTCCACACACTTGCCGCACTAGTAATAGTGTCCCCAACAGTGGCCCCAGTAGTAAATGTGTCAACCACAGTGGCTCCAGTAGTAATAGCGACCCCCACAGTGGCCCCAGTAGGAATATGTCCCTCACAGGGGTCCCGGTAGTAATAGTGACCCCCACGGTGGCCTTAGTTATAATGTTACCCACAATTGACTCATTACTAATAGTGTCCCCCACAGTGGCTTCAGTAGTAATAGTGTTCCCCAGAGTGGCCCCAGTAGTAATAGTGTCACCCACAGTCACCTCAGTAGTATGAGTGACTCCCACAGTGGCCTAAGTAGCAATAGTGAACCCAACAGTGGCCTCAGTAGTTTTTAGTGTCATCCACAGTGGCCACAGTAGTACTGGTGCTCCCCACAGTGGGCTTAGTAGTTATAGTGTTGCCCACAGTGGCCTCAACAGTAATGCTGACCCCAACAGTTTTCCCCAGTAATAAGTGTTTTCCAAAATGGCCCTCACTAGTAATAGTTTGCCCCACACTGGCCTCACTAGTAATAGTGTCCCCAGCAGTGGCCCCAGTAGTGATTTTGTCCCCCACAGTAGCTCCAGTAGTAATAGTGACCCCCACAGTGGCCTCAGTAGTAATCATGTCCCCCACAGTGGCCTCAGTATTAATAATGTCCCCCACAGTACTCCCAGTAGTAATTGTAACCCCCACAGTGGCCTCAGTAGTAATAGTGTTCCCCACAGTGGCCTCAGTAGTAATATTGTCCACTATATCGGCCCCAGTAGTAATAGTGATCCCCACAGTGGCCCCAGTAGTAATATTGTTCCCCACAGTGGCGCTAGTAGTAAAAGTGGCCCTAGTATTAATAATGACCCCCACAGTGGCCTCAGTCATAATAGTATCTCCCACGGTGGCTTCAATAGTTATGCTGACCCCAGCAGTGGCCCCCAGTAGTAATAGTTTTTTACACAGTGGCCCTCAGGAGTAGTACTGAACACCCAAATGTCCTCAGTAGAAATGCTGACCCCCGACTGTGGACTCAGTATAATGCTGACCTCAACAGTAGTTTCAGTAGTAATAGTGACCGCTACAGTGGCCTCAGTAGTATCAGTTACTGCACAGGGGCCTTAGTAGTAATGCTGACCCCACAGTGGCCCTTCGTAGTAATAATGTTCCCCACAGTCGCCCTTAGTAGTAAAAGTGTTACCACAGTGGCCCTTAGTAGTAAGATTGTCCCCCACAGTGGCCTCAGTAGTATTGTTTACCCCCACAGTGGCCTCAGTAGTAATGTGACGCCCATAGCGGCCCTCAGTGGTAATGCTGACCCCGATGTTGGCCTCCATAGTATATTCCTGACCGACACAGTGGCCCTCAGTAGTAATAGTGTCCCCCACAGTGGCCTCAGTAGTAATAGTGACCCCCACTGTTGTCCCAGTAGTGATAGTGTCCCTCACAGTGGTCTCAGTAGTAAAAGTGACCTTAGAAGTGGCCTCAGTAGCGTTTCCCACAGTGGACTCATTACTATTAGTGTCCCTCACAGTAGCTTAAGTAGTAATTGTGTTCCCTACAGTGGGCTTAGTAGTTATAGTGACCCCCACAGTGGCCTTAATAGTAATGTTGACCCCAACAGTAGCCCTCAGTTGTAATAGTGTTCCCACAGTGGCCTCACTAGTAATATTGTCCCCTATATCAGCCCCAGTAGTAATAGTGACCCCCACAATGGCTTCAGTACTAATACCATTCCCCACAGTTGCCTCAGTTGTAATATTGTTCCCCACAGTGGCCACAGTAGTAATAGTGGCTCTAGTATTAATATTGACCCCCATAGTGGCCTCAGTAGTAATAGTATCTCCCACAATGACACTTAGCTTTAATAGTGTTCCCCACAGTGGCCCTTAGTAGTAATAGTGTCCCCCACAATTGACTCAGTAGTAATAGTGACCCCCGATGGTGGTTTCAATAGTAATGCTGACCCCAACAGTGGCCCCCAATAGTAATAGTTTTCCATACCTTGTATACGTAGCATTGCTGACCAACACAGTGGCCGTCAGAAGTTGTAGTGGTCCCCACAGTGGCCTCAGTAGTAATAATGACCGCCACAGTGGCCTCAGTAGTAATAGTGATTCCCACAGTGGCCCTTAGTAGTAATAGTGATCACCACATTGGTCCTTGGTAGTAATAGTCTCCCCCACAGTCGCCCTCAGTAGTAATGCTGACCACAACGATTGCTGTCGGTAGTGATAGTGTTTTCCACAGTTGCGTTAGTAGTAATAGTGTTCCCCACAGTGGCCTCAGTAGCAACAGTGTCCCACACAGTGGCTTTAATACTAATAGTGTCCCAAACAGTGGCCCTAGTAGTAATAGTGTGCCCCCACAGTGGTCTCAGTAGTAATAATGACCCCCACAGTGGCCACAGTAGTAATCATGTCCACCACAGTAGCCCCAGTAGTGATAGTGTCCCTTACAGTTGTCCCAGTAGTAATAGTGACCCCCACAGTGGCCTTAGTAGCAACAGCGTTCCCCACAGTGGACTCATTATTAATAGTGTTCCTCACAGTGGCCTCAGTAGTAATGGTGTCCTCCACAGCGGCTCCAGTAGTAATAGTGTCGCCCACAGTGGCCTTAGTAGTAATATTGACTCCCACAGTGGCCTCAGTAGTAATAGTGCCCCCCACAGTGACCTCAGTAGTTCTTATTGTCCTCCACAGTGGCCTCAGTACTAATAGTGTCTCCCACAGTGGGCTTAGTAGTTATAGTGACCCCCAGTAGCCTTCAGTTGTAATAGTGTTTGTCATAGTGTTCCCCACAGTGGCCCCAGTAATAATACCGTCCCCCACAGTGGCCCCAGTAGTAATATTGTTCCGCACAGTAGCCCCACTAGTAATAGTGGCCCTAGCATTAATATTGACCCGCATAGTTGCCTCGGTAGTAATAGTATCTCCCACAATGACCCTTAGCTTTAATAGTGTTCCCCACAGTGGCCCTTAGTACTAATAGTGTCCCCCACAGTGGCCCTCAGTAGTAATACTATCCTCCCAAATGTCCTCAGTAGTAATGCTGACCCCCTACCGTGGCCTCAGTATAATGCTGACCCCAACAGTGGCTTCAGTAGTAATAGTGACTGCCACAGTGGCCTCAGTAGTGTAATTTACTGCTACAGGGGCCTTAGTAGTAATGCTGACCCCCATAGTGGCACTTCGTAGTAATAGTGTTCCTCACATTGGCCCTCAGTATTAAAAGTGTCCCCCACACTGGCTCTTAGGAATAAGATTGTCCCCAACAATGGCCTCAGTAGTAATGCTGACTCCAACATTTGCCTCCCTAGTAATGCTGACTGACACAGTGGCCTCAGTAGTAATAGTAACCGCCATAGTGGCCTCAATAGTAATAGTGATCTCCACATTGGCCCTTAGTAGTAATAGTGTCTTCCACAGTTGCACTTAGTGATAATAGTGTCCCCCACAGTGGCCTCAGTAATAGTAGTGACTCCCACAGTGGCCCTCAGTAGTAATGCTGACCCCAACAATGAACCTCAGTAGTAATAGTGTTCTCCACAGTTGTCTTAGTAGTAATAGTGTCCCCCACAGTTGCCTCAGTAGCAATAGTGTCCCCCACAGTGGCCTCAGTAGCAATAGTGTCCCCTACAGTGGCCCTAGTAGTAATAGTGTCCCACACAGAGGCCTCAGTAGTAATAGTGACCCCCATAGTGGCCTCAGTACTAATGCTGACCAACACAGTGGCCTTAGTAGTAATTCTGACCCCTGCAGTGGCCTCATTAATAATAATGACCTCCACAGTGGCCCTCAGTTGTAATTGCGACCCCCACAGTGGCCCTCAGTAATAATAGTGACCCCCACAGTGACTTCAGTAGTGCTGCTGCACCCCACAGTGCCCTTGGCAATAATTGTGTCCCCCACAGTGACATTGGTAATAATAGTGACCATCACTGTGACCTCAGTAGTAATAGTCTCCCCCACAGTCGCCCTCAGTAGTAATGCTGACCACAACGATTGCTGTCGGTAGTGATAGTGTTTTCCACAGTTGCGTTAGTAGTAATAGTGTTCCCCACAGTGGCCTCAGTAGCAACAGTGTCCCACACAGTGGCTTTAATACTAATAGTGTCCCAAACAGTGGCCCTAGTAGTAATAGTGTGCCCCCACAGTGGTCTCAGTAGTAATAATGACCCCCACAGTGGCCACAGTAGTAATCATGTCCACCACAGTAGCCCCAGTAGTGATAGTGTCCCTTACAGTTGTCCCAGTAGTAATAGTGACCCCCACAGTGGCCTTAGTAGCAACAGCGTTCCCCACAGTGGACTCATTATTAATAGTGTTCCTCACAGTGGCCTCAGTAGTAATGGTGTCCTCCACAGCGGCTCCAGTAGTAATAGTGTCGCCCACAGTGGCCTTAGTAGTAATATTGACTCCCACAGTGGCCTCAGTAGTAATAGTGCCCCCCACAGTGACCTCAGTAGTTCTTATTGTCCTCCACAGTGGCCTCAGTACTAATAGTGTCTCCCACAGTGGGCTTAGTAGTTATAGTGACCCCCAGTAGCCTTCAGTTGTAATAGTGTTTGTCATAGTGTTCCCCACAGTGGCCCCAGTAATAATACCGTCCCCCACAGTGGCCCCAGTAGTAATATTGTTCCGCACAGTAGCCCCACTAGTAATAGTGGCCCTAGCATTAATATTGACCCGCATAGTTGCCTCGGTAGTAATAGTATCTCCCACAATGACCCTTAGCTTTAATAGTGTTCCCCACAGTGGCCCTTAGTACTAATAGTGTCCCCCACAGTGGCCCTCAGTAGTAATACTATCCTCCCAAATGTCCTCAGTAGTAATGCTGACCCCCTACCGTGGCCTCAGTATAATGCTGACCCCAACAGTGGCTTCAGTAGTAATAGTGACTGCCACAGTGGCCTCAGTAGTGTAATTTACTGCTACAGGGGCCTTAGTAGTAATGCTGACCCCCATAGTGGCACTTCGTAGTAATAGTGTTCCTCACATTGGCCCTCAGTATTAAAAGTGTCCCCCACACTGGCTCTTAGGAATAAGATTGTCCCCAACAATGGCCTCAGTAGTAATGCTGACTCCAACATTTGCCTCCCTAGTAATGCTGACTGACACAGTGGCCTCAGTAGTAATAGTAACCGCCATAGTGGCCTCAATAGTAATAGTGATCTCCACATTGGCCCTTAGTAGTAATAGTGTCTTCCACAGTTGCACTTAGTGATAATAGTGTCCCCCACAGTGGCCTCAGTAATAGTAGTGACTCCCACAGTGGCCCTCAGTAGTAATGCTGACCCCAACAATGAACCTCAGTAGTAATAGTGTTCTCCACAGTTGTCTTAGTAGTAATAGTGTCCCCCACAGTTGCCTCAGTAGCAATAGTGTCCCCCACAGTGGCCTCAGTAGCAATAGTGTCCCCTACAGTGGCCCTAGTAGTAATAGTGTCCCACACAGAGGCCTCAGTAGTAATAGTGACCCCCATAGTGGCCTCAGTACTAATGCTGACCAACACAGTGGCCTTAGTAGTAATTCTGACCCCTGCAGTGGCCTCATTAATAATAATGACCTCCACAGTGGCCCTCAGTTGTAATTGCGACCCCCACAGTGGCCCTCAGTAATAATAGTGACCCCCACAGTGACTTCAGTAGTGCTGCTGCACCCCACAGTGCCCTTGGCAATAATTGTGTCCCCCACAGTGACATTGGTAATAATAGTGACCATCACTGTGACCTCAGTAGTAATAGTCTCCCCCACAGTCGCCCTCAGTAGTAATGCTGACCACAACGATTGCTGTCGGTAGTGATAGTGTTTTCCACAGTTGCGTTAGTAGTAATAGTGTTCCCCACAGTGGCCTCAGTAGCAACAGTGTCCCACACAGTGGCTTTAATACTAATAGTGTCCCAAACAGTGGCCCTAGTAGTAATAGTGTGCCCCCACAGTGGTCTCAGTAGTAATAATGACCCCCACAGTGGCCACAGTAGTAATCATGTCCACCACAGTAGCCCCAGTAGTGATAGTGTCCCTTACAGTTGTCCCAGTAGTAATAGTGACCCCCACAGTGGCCTTAGTAGCAACAGCGTTCCCCACAGTGGACTCATTATTAATAGTGTTCCTCACAGTGGCCTCAGTAGTAATGGTGTCCTCCACAGCGGCTCCAGTAGTAATAGTGTCGCCCACAGTGGCCTTAGTAGTAATATTGACTCCCACAGTGGCCTCAGTAGTAATAGTGCCCCCCACAGTGACCTCAGTAGTTCTTATTGTCCTCCACAGTGGCCTCAGTACTAATAGTGTCTCCCACAGTGGGCTTAGTAGTTATAGTGACCCCCAGTAGCCTTCAGTTGTAATAGTGTTTGTCATAGTGTTCCCCACAGTGGCCCCAGTAATAATACCGTCCCCCACAGTGGCCCCAGTAGTAATATTGTTCCGCACAGTAGCCCCACTAGTAATAGTGGCCCTAGCATTAATATTGACCCGCATAGTTGCCTCGGTAGTAATAGTATCTCCCACAATGACCCTTAGCTTTAATAGTGTTCCCCACAGTGGCCCTTAGTACTAATAGTGTCCCCCACAGTGGCCCTCAGTAGTAATACTATCCTCCCAAATGTCCTCAGTAGTAATGCTGACCCCCTACCGTGGCCTCAGTATAATGCTGACCCCAACAGTGGCTTCAGTAGTAATAGTGACTGCCACAGTGGCCTCAGTAGTGTAATTTACTGCTACAGGGGCCTTAGTAGTAATGCTGACCCCCATAGTGGCACTTCGTAGTAATAGTGTTCCTCACATTGGCCCTCAGTATTAAAAGTGTCCCCCACACTGGCTCTTAGGAATAAGATTGTCCCCAACAATGGCCTCAGTAGTAATGCTGACTCCAACATTTGCCTCCCTAGTAATGCTGACTGACACAGTGGCCTCAGTAGTAATAGTAACCGCCATAGTGGCCTCAATAGTAATAGTGATCTCCACATTGGCCCTTAGTAGTAATAGTGTCTTCCACAGTTGCACTTAGTGATAATAGTGTCCCCCACAGTGGCCTCAGTAATAGTAGTGACTCCCACAGTGGCCCTCAGTAGTAATGCTGACCCCAACAATGAACCTCAGTAGTAATAGTGTTCTCCACAGTTGTCTTAGTAGTAATAGTGTCCCCCACAGTTGCCTCAGTAGCAATAGTGTCCCCCACAGTGGCCTCAGTAGCAATAGTGTCCCCTACAGTGGCCCTAGTAGTAATAGTGTCCCACACAGAGGCCTCAGTAGTAATAGTGACCCCCATAGTGGCCTCAGTACTAATGCTGACCAACACAGTGGCCTTAGTAGTAATTCTGACCCCTGCAGTGGCCTCATTAATAATAATGACCTCCACAGTGGCCCTCAGTTGTAATTGCGACCCCCACAGTGGCCCTCAGTAATAATAGTGACCCCCACAGTGACTTCAGTAGTGCTGCTGCACCCCACAGTGCCCTTGGCAATAATTGTGTCCCCCACAGTGACATTGGTAATAATAGTGACCATCACTGTGACCTCAGTAGTAATAGTGACCCACACAGTGGCCTCAGTACTAATACTATTACAACTGGAGCTCATATAGGGGACACTATTACTAATAGTCTCTCCTATATCAGCCCCAATAGTAACAGTGAACCCCATGGTAGCGCCACTGCTCCTTTTCTCAGTGCTGCAGCTGGCGGAAGTATGTGTGCCTAAACTAGGGTGAAGAGGTTGGTGGAGGAGGAAGATCCCGGATGCACACGTTGCTATCAGTGGGAGCATCCGGCCACGGTGCAGCAAAAGTGATAACCAGCCGGTAAGCTGGTAAGCCCTGACCAGTAATGACTATAATGGTGACCAGACGTCCCGAAAGCAGGACAAATGGCTGTCCCGCTAGGGTCGCGACGGAAAGCAGAACCTACCAGTCTAAGGGCTTTTACCCACTAGCATTTTTTAACGCTGCGATATCGCTGCGTTTTTTTACTGCATATTTCAATGGGAATTTCTAATGTTAAAATCGCATTGCACAAAAATCGCAGGTTTGCGCTTCTGCAATTTTTGTGTGATGCGATTTTAACAGTAGAAAGTCCCATTGACTTTTGTAGTAAAAAAAAACAGCGATATCGCAGCGTTAAAAAAACGCTAGTGAGTAAAAGCCCTAAAGCGGGACGTCTGGTCACCTTACCTAAATGCACATGTACGACATCCGCTGTATCCAGTTGCATGGGGTAGATGAAAGTCAATGGCAATCTTTCTCCATCCCGCAGAACTGAATGCAGTGGTGGACCCCCATGTGCCGCGTTCCATCACAGACGCGTTTCAGCCACATTGTAACAATTTTAAAGGATCTGCATCTTGGATTATAACAGTTCTTTGTCAGCGAAGGGTAAATTCACATCTGCGCTCAGGACTCCGTTATGGGAGCAGAAAACGGAATCCCCGGGATGAACGGATCCGTCATAACAGAACCAATCTGTGCCGACCGGACCCCGCTGACTGTAATGGGGTCCGCCCGCTTCCTGCACCCATCATGCATTTATATTATGTGCCTGTGCAACTTTTTCATCCGGCATCTCACACTGGGTCTGCGCTGGAGCCGCCAAGGCGGGTGAGTAGGGCCTGAGCCGCAGCGGAGCTGCCCCCTCTGCCAGGCGCCAAACATGCCAGCTTACAGCCAGTTGGGGGTCTCAGCTTTCCATTACCGGCTAGATGAAAGTGACATAAACTGAACCGCCGCGGGGGGCTTCACACGGACGGCATATTCCGCAGCAGCATTGTGGGATTCGCTGTCCTGGCATTCTGCACGTCTAAGGGCGGCTTCACGTGGGTGTAATTGGCAGCGTGCCGCCTGCAGGAGATGGTTGCCCCTCGCACAGCAAGCATGCAGTGACATCTCGTTCTCGCTGTGTGTAAGCGTGCGTAATGCCCACCAAGATAGAACATGCTGCGATCTTTATTGAGCACGTATTTGGCGCAATATGTGTGAGTGGCAACATGGCCGCCCGTGGCAGACCGGTACAAAACTCGTGTAATACGCTGTAACCGCACGTTCTTGTGAGTGCTCCAGCGGAGGACGTATTCTGCCGCCCGGCTGTTAAGTATTCTGTCACGCAGGACGTTTCTGGACATCACTGAAGATCCAAAAAGGAAACAACAAGAGAACAAGTTGTAAAATATGGAACGCTTCACGAATTTGCGTGTCATCCTTGCGCAGGGGCCATGCTAATCTTCTCTGTATCGTTCCAATTTTAGTATATGTGCTGCCGAAGCGAGCACGATCCTGCAGGGGGCGCTGGTGGTATATAAGGTCCATAAGGCAGAGAACTTTAAACTCATAGTGAGGTCGGTCACAATGTCGGTCTGGCTCCGTAGTCTGTGACTCTTTATGGGATTCTCAGTCACATCTGACATCTTTTTGTCAGAAAATTCACTTTTAATTCCAAGAACAAGGAGCGCGGCGCCTCCCGCAGTGCATCATGGGAGCTAGAATTATGCAAATGTTCTGACGTCATAAGAAAGCGCCGCCCAGCCTGGTGAAGCGCTGTGACTTGCGGTGGACCGCTGAGCGCCCCCTGTTGTCCGCTCTGCCGCCCGGGCTTCATCTTCTAATATATACTCCATCAATATGAGATTGTTGGTTTGGGGTCTCCATATGGAGAGGCTTATTCTAGTGGGGTCTTCACCATCCCCTCCGTCCGCAGCGCCTCGCACTTCATCCTGCCGGCCTCCAGTTATGGCGCTTGTTGTGCCGCCATCTTCACCGCGTTCTGTGGACAGGCCTCAGATTATGGCGCTCTGGATGGAAGCCCCCCAGGGGGTCCGTAAGAGCGGCCCTCGGGGGGCTGCAGACCAATGCGGACTGATGAGGAGGGGGACCCCGCGGATGGGTGGTCTTCAGTCACTCGGACTATGAAAGATAATGTACCAAGTGGTCAGAACCCACAGGAACATCTCCCCCCACATACACACACACACAGAGGGAGTATATATGTATATATATAGTCACTGTCAGTAACATCCTCCCCCCCCATACAGAGAGAGTGTATATATATATAGTCACTGTCAGTAACATCCTCCCCCCCCCCCACACACACACACAGAGGGAGTGTATATATATATATGTCACTGTCAGTAACATCCTCCCCCCCCCACACACACACACAGAGGGAGTGTATATATATATATATATATGTCACTGTCAGTAACATCCTCCCCCCCCCCCCACACAGAGAGAGTGTATATATATATATATATATATATATATATGTCACTGTCAGTAACATCCCCCCCCCACATACAGAGGGGGTGTATATATATATATATATATATATATCGCTGTCAGTAACATCCCCCCCCCCACATACAGAGGGGGTGTATATATATATATATATATGTCACTGTCAGTAACATCCTCCCCCACACACACACACAGAGGGAGTATATATATATATGTCACTGTCAGTAACATCCTCCCCCCCCCCCCCACACACACAGAGGGAGTGTATATATATATATATATATGTCACTGTCAGTAATATCCCCCCCCCCCCACACACACACACAGAGGGAGTGTATATATATATATGTCACTGTCAGTAACATCCTCCCCCCCCCCACACACACACAGAGGGAGTGTATATATATATAGTCACTGTCAGTAACATCCTCCCCCCCCCCCCCCAGACACACACAGAGGGAGTGTATATATATATATGTCACTGTCAGTAACATCCTCCCCCCCCCACACACAGAGGGAGTGTATATATATATATATATATATATATATATGTCACTGTCAGTAACATCCTCCCCCCCCCCCACACACACACAGAGGGAGTATATATATATATATGTCACTGTCAGTAACATCCTCCCCCCCCACACACACACACAGAGGGAGTGTATATATATATATATATATATATATATATATATGTCACTGTCAGTAACATCCTCCCCCCCCACACACACACACAGAGGGAGTGTATATATATATATAGTCACTGTCAGTAACATCCTCCCCCCCCCACACACACACACAGAGGGAGTCTATATATATATATGTCACTGTCAGTAACATCCTCCCCCCCCCACACACACACAGAGGGAGTGTATATATATATATATATATGTCACTGTCAGTAACATCCTCCCCCCCCCCCCACACACAGAGGGAGTATATATATATATGTCACTGTCAGTAACATCCTCCCCCCCCCCACACACACAGAGGGAGTGTATATATATATATGTCACTGTCAGTAACATCCTCCCCCCCCCCACACACAGAGGGAGTGTATATATATATATATATATATATATATATATGTCACTGTCAGTAACATCCTCCCCCCCCCCCCCCACACACACACAGAGGGAGTATATATATATATATGTCACTGTCAGTAACATCCTCCCCCCCCACACACACACACAGAGGGAGTGTATATATATATATATATATATATATATATATATATATATATATATATATATATATATATATATATATGTCACTGTCAGTAACATCCTCCCCCCCACACACACACACACAGAGGGAGTGTATATATATATATAGTCACTGTCAGTAACATCCTCCCCCCCCCCCACACACACACACAGAGGGAGTCTATATATATATATGTCACTGTCAGTAACATCCTCCCCCCCCCACACACACACACAGAGGGAGTGTATATATATATATATATATGTCACTGTCAGTAACATCCTCCCCCCCCCACACACACACACAGAGGGAGTGTATATATATATATATATATATATATATATATATATGTCACTGTCAGTAACATCCTCCCCCCCCCCACACACACACAGAGGGTGTGTATATATATATATATATGTCACTGTCAGTAACATACTCCCCCCCCCACACACAGAGGGAGTGTATATATATATATGTCACTGTCAGTAATATCCCCCCCCAACACACAGAGGGAGTGTATATATATATATATATATATATGTCACTGTCAGTAACATCCCCCCCCCACAGACACACAGAGGGAGTGTATATATATATATATATATATATATATATAGTCACTGTCAGTAACATCCTCCCCCCCCCACACACACACACAGAGGGAGTATATATATATATAGTCACTGTCAGTAACACACCACCCCCTCCATCCTTCAGGAGGATATATATATATATGTATACAGTCACTGTCAGTAACACCCCACCCCCCAGAGGGAAGATATATGTATACGGTCACTGCAGTAACATCCCCCCCTCCCTCCATCCTTCAGGAGGATATATATATATTTGTATACAGTCACTGTCAGTCCCCCTCTATCCTTCAGGAGGAGATATGCACACACATTGTCAGTAACATGCCTCCCCTAGAAGGAGTATATATATATATATATATATATATATATATATATATATATATATATATATATATATATAGTACATATAGATATATCGACTCATCAGTAGCATCCATCCTATAGAAGGAATATGTGTATATATATATAGTCACACACAGTCAATAACATCCCACCTAGGAGTACATATACACACTCATTGTAAGTAGCATCCCTTCTCTAGAAGCAGTATACACAAACATACACTCATTGTCGTAACATCCTTCCCCTATAAGGAATATATATATACACGCTGTCAGTAACATCCCTCCCCTAGAAGGAGTGTATGTGTGTGTGTATATATATATATATATATATGTATACATACACTAGCTGATATACCCGGCTTCGTCCGAGTTAATTTGGTACTGGTGTTTATCTGGTGTTCACACGGAAAATCTTATGAAGTCGTGGTTACTTTAGAGATACCGAGGAAAAAAATATGTTCACCATTTTGCATAGTTCTCTGCGTTACCCAGGAAACACCACGTGGAGGTAACCATGCGACGTTTCCTTCATATAAAATGACATCAGGAAGGGAGAGAATTAGATTCCGTACATAAAATTTGGATGCTAATTCTTTTGCGCTTAGAATTGAATAATCGAGTTGGGACTCATTAGCTTTTCCTATTTATGACATATTCAATGCTTGTGCCAAATTTCATGTTTCTATGACATTGGAAAGTGAGAGATTTAGATTATGTACGTAAAATTTTGACGCCAATTCTTTTGCGCATAGAATTGAATAATCGAGTTGGGACCGAATTACTTTTCCTATTTTAGAGATAATCTATGCTTGTGCCAAATTTCATGTTTCTAGGACATCGGCAAGTTGGAGAACGTTTGGCGAGTCAGTCAGTGAGTGAGTCAGTGAGGGCTTTCGTGTTTATATATATATATATATATATATATATATATATATATATACACATACATACACACACACATTGTCATTCCTCCCCTAGAAGGCCGACAGCGCCGCTAGCAAGCACACCGCTTGGAGTGCATCAGGGAGCTTACACATCAGAAGGACGACAGCGAAGAAAGCGGCTAGCCGAGACAGGAGCCCAGCCAATCAGCAGCTGTGGGCATACCCTATACCTCCCCCAGGACAATCCCAGTGGCTTTAGCATTTTTCTCCCCCTGTCCCCCTGCACATACAGGACCTCCAAAATACCTTTGGAATTGTGTCACCCCCAGGCATCCTGTTGTCCTATCCATCCGAACTGATTAAGGGGCTCGTCCCCGAAACGCGTTTTCAATTGCTGTTTTTTTATTTTGTGAAATAATAAAAAAGAAGTGCTTTCACCATCACCTATTGGACCTTTATCTTCATCTTCTAGTAGCTTAGAGGGTTGCGCCTCCATACCAGTATTTTTCTATATCCTTTTTGCTACACTCACGCCCACCCTGGTGGAGCGTCATCTCGTTGGGAGCACCTCCACCATTCAAAATACTCAATCATTGGAAACACTTTGTACTCCAGAAATATTCCACCAGCCTCCTTTTTCATTTCTTTTACTCAGTAGTAATAATGTTCTCCATAGTGGCCCCAGTATTAATAGAGACCCCTACAGTGGTGTCAGAAGTAATAGTGTCCCCCGCAGTGGCTTCAGAAGTAACAGTCACCACCACAGTTACCTTAGTAGTAATACTGTCCCCCACAGAAGCCTCAGTAGTAATGGTGTCCCCCACAGTGGCCTCAGTAGTAATGGTGTCCCCCACAGTGGCCTCAGTAGTAACAGTGACTCCCACACTGGCCTCAGTAGTAATAGTGTCCTCCACAGTGGCTTCAGTACTAATAGTGTCCCCCGGAGTGGCCCTAGTAGTAATAGTGTCCTCCACAGTGGTCTCAGAAATAACAGTGACCGCCACAGTGTCCTCAAAAGTATTACTGTTCCTGACAGTGGCATCATTCGAATAGTGTGGTGCACAGTGGCCTCAGTAGTAAAAGTGTCCTCTACAGAGGCCTCAGTGGAAATAGTGACTCCCATAGTGGCCCCAGTAGTAATAGTGTCGCCCACAGTGGCCTCAGTAGTAATAGTGATTCCCACAGTGGCCTCAGTAGTAATAGTGTCCCCCACAGTGGCCTCAGTAGTAAAAGTGTCCCACACAGTGGCCTCAATAATAATAGTGTCCCAAACAGTGGCCCCAGTAGTAATAGAGATCACACAGTGGCCTCAGTAGTAATAATGTCCTCCATAGTGGCCCCAGTAGTAATAGAGACCCCCACAGTGGCCTCAGTTGTAATGCCAACCCTGACAGTGGCCTCAGTAGTAATAGTGTTCCCCATAGTGGCCTTAATAGTAATAGTGTTCCCCACCTTGGCCTCAGTAGTGATAGAGTCCCACACTGTGGCCTCAGTAGTAATAGTGTTCCCACAAAGGCCTCTGTAATAATAGTGTAGCCTACAGTAGCCCTTAGTAGTAATAGTGTCCCCCACCTTGGCCTCAGTATTAAAACTGACACCACAGTGGCCTCGGTAGTAGTGCTGTCCCCCACATCATCCCCAGTAGTAATAGTGCCTCCCACAGTATCCTCAGTAGAAGTAGTGACTCCCACAGTGATCAACGTAGTAATAGTTTCCTTCACAGTGGCCTCAAAAGTAACAGTGACCACCACAGTGACCTCAGTAGTAATACTGTCCCCCACTGTGACATCAGTAGTAATACTTCCCCCCCACAGTGGCCTCAGTAGTAACAGTGACTCTCACAGTGGCCTCAGTAGTAATAGTGTCCCCCACAGTGGCCTCAGTAGTAAAAGTGTCCCTCACAGTGGCCTCAATAGTAATCGTGTCCCAAACAGTGGCCCCAGTAGTAATAGAGATCACACAGTGGCCTCAGTAGTAATAGTGTCCCGCTCAGAGGCTTCAGTAGCAACAGTGTCCCACAGTGTCCCCAGTAGTAATAGTGTCCCCCACAGTGGCCCCAGTAGTAATAGTGTCCCCCACAGTGGCCTCAGTAGTAAAAGTGTCCCCCACAGTGGCCTCAATAGTAATAGTGTCCCAAACAGTGGCCCCAGTAGTAATAGAGATCACACAGTGGCCTCAGTAGTAATAATGTCCTCCATAGTGGTCCCAGTAGTAATAGAGACCCCCACAGTGGCCTCAGTTGTAATGCCAACCCCGACAGTGGCCTCAGTAGTAATAGTGTTCCCCATAGTGGCCTTAATAGTAATAGTGTTCCCCACCTTGGCCTCAGTAGTGATAGAGTCCCACACTGTGGCCTCAGTAGTAATAGTGTTCTCACAAAGGCCTCTGTAATAATAGTGTAGCCTACAGTAGCCCTTAGTAGTAATAGTGTCCCCCACCTTGGCCTCAGTATTAAAACTGACACCACAGTGGCCTCGGTAGTAGTGCTGTCCCCCACATCATCCCCAGTAGTAATAGTGCCTCCCACAGTATCCTCAGTAGAAGTAGTGACTCCCACAGTGGTCAACGTAGTAATAGTTTCCTTCACAGTGGCCTCAAAAGTAACAGTAACCCCCACAGTGACCTCAGTAGTTCTTATTGTCCTCCACAGTGGCCTCAGTACTAATAGTGTCTCCCACAGTGGGCTTAGTAGTTATAGTGTCTTCCACAGTTGCACTTAGTGATAATAGTGTCCCCCACAGTGGCCTCAGTAATAGTAGTGACTCCCACAGTGGCCCTCAGTAGTAATGCTGACCCCAACAATGAACCTCAGTAGTAATAGTGTTCTCCACAGTTGTCTTAGTAGTAATAGTGTCCCCCACAGTGGCCTCAGTAGCAATAGTGTCCCCTACAGTGGCCCTAGTAGTAATAGTGCCCCACACAGAGGCCTCAGTAGTAATAGTGACCCCCATAGTGGCCTCAGTACTAATGCTGACCAACACAGTGGCCTTAGTAGTAATTCTGACCCCTGCAGTGGCCTCATTAATAATAATGACCTCCACAGTGGCCCTCAGTTGTAATAGCGACCCCTACAGTGGCCCTCAGTAATAATAGTGACCCCCACAGTGACTTCAGAAGTGCTGCTGCACCCCACAGTGCCCTTGGCAATAATTGTGTCCCCCACAGTGACATTGGTAATAGTAGTGACCATCACTGTGACTTCAGTAGTAATAGTGACCCACACAGTGGCCTCAGTACTAATACTATTACAACTGGAGCTCATATAGGGGACACTATTACTAATAGTCTCTCCTTTTATCAGGGTTAAAATTCTATGTACAGCACCAATCGGGCCCACCCCACTTGCCCCGCTGCCGGCCGTAAGAATAGACACCACACAGAGGTCTGGTATAGTTTCTCACACGGGACATGGCTCTCAGCTGTGCCCACGTTGACGTGCTTTATTACAGATTACATGAGATCTTATACCCTTTGTCCCATCCCCACCAGGGGGTGATGGGCTCATAACCATATATGGGCAGTCCGGATTTGCGGACTGAGACAGTGAAAGTCATACAACAGTCATTATCTTGATACTGGCGCCTCTGGCTTATGTACAGAAAATCACGTATTCAATTAACTCCAGTGCAAAGAATCACCCACTCAATTCTAAGAAGTCCGGATTTCTGGCCTAGGACAGTGAAAATTATGTACATGGTTGAACATCTTGATACGGCACTTCTGGGAAAACGGCCAAGTACATGCGTCCTTGTGTCTGGTTCCGTGGTTTTCTCTGAATTTCTAGAACGTCTCTCTCAGCCTTGGAATATCTGATGTAAGGCGACATATAAGTTTTTTCTCTCATTTGGAATTGAATAAAACTTGCATACAGGTATAAAAGCATAAAAAACACATATGGCAATATATATATATACCCTCACAAACCCCCCTAAAAAACTTAATATGGAGATCAAGCATCAGACTTTGCACTCTTCCTCGGTCGTCTCTCCCTTGCGTCAGGGTTTCTCCACTGCCCGTAAGTCCCTACTCCTAAAAGGGAGGGATCCCTACCTCACCTCAGAAGGAGGCCATGGATTCCCTGGGCTTATTTACGGGCATCCACACCCTCTATCTGTACAAGTTAACACCCCACAGGGTGTGCCCTCGCCGGAACCTAAGGTCTTCTGCACTTTCCCTAGGCAAATGGGAAGTCCACTGACAGTCCATCTTATGAGACTGAGGCAGGCGCAGTACTAGTCTATCTCTCCATTCTTCTGGTAACGTATCTGGTTGGCATTATCGGAACTGGCTCTTCATCTTTTTCAAACAAGGGAAACGTTGGTCACATTATCCAGTCCCTTACTCATACTCTTTTTGATCAAAGGGATAATACACATACAGAAAATTACATACCCCACCTCTTTCTGCTAAAATCATATCCACGGCCACTCTATTTTGGAACGCCATGGATGCAGTGGGCCCTAACTGGTCAGCTAACCCTTGTAAAGCATCTCTGGTGTAGTTTACAAACCTCTGCTGATTGTAATAGATATAATTCATCCAATCTACATTATTATTAACAGTGACAAAAGCAAATAAGGACTCAAAACCTGCTTTAACCTGATCTCTAGAATTAAATTCATCTGGCACCCCCCTTGGCACTCCTATTGTATCTATGTGTACATGTGGATAAAAGTTACCACCTGGAGCGTCAACTTCTCTCTTAGCACGATGCGGTGTTGGATTCTCACATCAGTGTATTGTATTAATTTGTTCTGAAACAGGGGGCTAGTGTACAGTAGTCAAAAGTGTGTGTTAGAGGAATTGTACCACATTATAGCATGTAAAGGATATGCAGGATCATTAGTTTTTTCAGTGCGAAGTGTGGATCCCAGTGGGCTTTCCTTCGAGCTTGACTGCAGTTGGGGTGGTGAACAACATCTGGTAAGGACCTTTAAACCGGGTTTCTCGCTCAAACTTTTTCACATAGACCCTGTCACCTGGTTTCAGATTGTGACACTCATCTGTAGGACCTGGGAGAAAAGCAGAGACTACAGAATGCATTACTAACAATTCCTTGGAGAGGCCTATGACAAAATTAACAAGAAAATCATTCCCCAAACTCTGCTACTGTGGCATGTATCCTCCTAAGAAAAAGAAAAACTAATGGAAGACACTCAATTCAAAATTTACCCGTTTCCTCTATTGTCTTTTGGATCTACTTTCCCCCTACTCCGCGGACGGTAGGGTGTGTGAAAAACCTGGAATATACCCAAAGCAGACATGATGTATTGCATTATTTCACCTGTGAAGTGTGTACCTTTGTTGACTCAATCACTTCTGGTACCCCATATCTGCAGATTACCTCATTCATGAGCTTCTGTGCGGTTACCTGCTTATTTACTTTGGTAACAGAGTAGGTCTCCAACCTGAAAAGAAATCAACAACAACAAGCACATATTCATGCTTCCCAACAAGTGGGAGCTGAGTGTAGCCAATTTGCAATCCCTGAAATGAGTAGAGTGGTCTAGGCAAGTGTGATGTGGCAAATTTACTTCTGCCCTGTTGCTTTACGGCAAAGATCATGCAAAATTGGACAAATGATGCAGCAGCTACAGAAAACCAAGGAGCCACCCGTCCTTGTTCAAGCGTTGACATCATTGTTGCTTTAAGAGGTGCGTCTTTCCGTGCGTCAGCTGGGCCATCATGGGGCACAGGGACTATGGTGGGCAAGTGCTGTTGACTGTTCACCATACGCCGTCCCTTTTTAGTCCATTTGTAGTTTTCTTCCTTGCTGGCTTGTAACTGTAAAGTCTTTAGCATATCAAAGTCCAATGTTTTTATCAAAGTCCAAGTTTTTATCAAAGTCCAAATTTTTATCAAATTCTTCTTTTCTTCTTTTCTTCCACGGCTTGAGGGCCGCTGCTTTTGCTGTGTGGTCTGTGATGGCGTTGCCTCTCGCTTCTCCGGTGTAGGAATTGGTGTGAGCTTTCCACTTTGTCAGGTAGAAGTAGGGCCTCCATGAGACTCTGCACCATTGCATCATTCTTAATTGGCTGTCCTGCTGAGGTAAAAAACTGTCTGGCCTTCCATGTTGGGCCGTAATCATGAGCTATGCCAAATGCATACCGGGAGTCAGTGTAAATGTTTGCCGTCTTACCTTCCTCCACTCTACACACCTCAGCGAGTGCTTTTAGTTCCGCTTCTTGTACTGCGACATGCAGAGACATTCTGCTTTTTAGGACATCTTGTTGTGTAACCACCGTATATCCAGTGTGGAGTCGTCAATCACCCTGGTACCATCTATAAAAAACAACTCAAAATATGCATTATTAACAAGGGCTTTCAGTAACTTTTTTTTAAAACTTAAATTTTCTTGTTGCATCAATGCTAGACAATCAGGCTGGTATTCTATTTCAAAAAGATTAGAACCTTGTTGCAAAAAATTTAAAAATGTAAAAAATGGCTTGTAAAAATTTTTTAAAAATGGCTGACTTGCAAAAAATTTTAAAATGGCTGATTTGCAATACCTAGATCACCTATGCCTTCTCCCCCCCCCCCCCCTTTAAACCAGGGTACTCAATTGGAACAATAGTAGCCGGGTTTAAGTTATTACAACATTGTAAAAAGATTTGATGGATGCAGATAAGGCCTGTAAGATGTTAGCACCTATAACAGAAACATGAGTTACATCGGGGCAGAATAACCTACAAAACATCTATTAATATTGGAAATGTGAGATCCCTTTAAGTGAATTCATTATTAGTCTGATCCTGCCTGCAATTTCTTATCAAAATTTGAGACAGGAGAAAAAAAAACAAACAAAACAAAAATCTTTTACTAGCTGCTCAAAATCCTCACCCCCTCCCTTGGACAAGAAGAATGAAACATTACTACGTACTATTACATCATATAGCTCCACCCCTTCGATATTGGCTCCGTGCGTCCGTCTTCTCAGCTCCATTTCAGCGTAACAGTCCAAGCATCCACATCTCAACCAAGCAAAGTCCCATGCATGGGGAGGACTTTTATCCCCAGTCATTTATCCACATCACACATTCCACCACAGCTTGAACACGGGTCACTAACTCTCATCCATCCATGCTCTCAAGTTTGCTCCGTCACCCCCCTTGAAGGTGTACCAGTACATACAGATGCACGGACAAAAAAAGTTTGACAAACATACATACATCAGCTGAAAAACACTGAGGTGAGTGCTATAATTTTATAAAGTACATAATTCTATTGAGATGAGATTGTGAATGAGCGCTATCTTTGACAAATTATGTGAAAAAGTTTGCTGATACATTCTATATTTCTTATCTACTGAAGCTATTATATGCTGTATTAAACGCTGAAGTATTTTAGAATCTCTGGGTATTTTTCAGCCCCCCTTGTGACCCTGAATGTTATCTCTCCGCGAATACGAAACACAGACTGAATAAGTTTTAGCTTAAACTATTGCCTGCATTTTGAAATCATAATTAACACATATCCTGGGACCTTGCAACATTCATTTTCAACCCCTGTATAAGTAAGAATATACATTAGAAATTACTATATTCCCTGCCTACTAAGACAGTATAACTAATTAAATTCATTTCAATTCATTGTAAGCAAGCCAAGATATTAACCAAGGTTGTTATTGCATTTTCTCTCTCGCTGTTATCTTCCGACCTTGAAGACTGAACACAAGCTCGCAGCTACATGTCAACAAACTCTTCTCCCCTAAAAGCAAGCTCAGTTAACTATTTGCACTTACAGTATATATATATACACATATATATCCACCTAGTATGGATTATACATATTATCTATTATCTATCTTGTATTATACACATTTTCATCTCTCTTTCTTTGCCAACAAATCACATCCATTGTAACTTCCTTATCGACTTGCTTGCTCCTTCAGCACTTTCTCTCCCCTACCTAACTGCCAATATAACCTTTAATAGACACTCTCCTGACGCCCTCTTGATCACTTACTGTACTTTTCAACATTTCACTTACGGATACTTTCTTAAACAAATAATGTGTACATACAACTTTCTCTGACTGTCTCTCTCTCTCTCTCTCTCTCTCTCCTCCAGCATTTTCTAGCAAACCTTGATCTTCCAAGGCACCTCTCGGTCCTAAAGACCTCCCTTCCAGACACCATTTTGTAATCTGCCATGCGGGTCGGTGTCACACATTTTCATTAGAGTTTTCTTACATTTTACAGATTCATCCACACGGCGGCAGCCCTTGAGGGGCTCTGTCTTCTTTAATAAGATCTTACGCATATTAGAACAACAACAAAAATAATAATAATAATAACACGCTCCATAGAATGCATCCCTCTTAATTTTCAAATTGCCAGCCCCTTATATACCGGCAGACAACCGAGGGTCCCTTCTCCTTATGGAACCAGCCCCATAAAATGCATCTGTCTGAAATCAAATCGCTAGCCCCATATATAAGGCAAACCGACCGAGAGTCCCTTCTCTTATGAAGCCTTATCTCACAAAATGCATCCCTCTCTGCTAAACCATTAACAACTAACTAAACTAAACTGAGGGTCCCTTCTCTTGTGAGATTAAATGAAAAGAAAGAGAGAAAAAAAACTTCTGCAGATACACCAAACAATCAAACAATCTCCACTATCGCTAAAACACTACGGACTTCAAAGTACAAATAGACTACAGACTAGTTCCCTGGGTGACCGATTGGTGCGCATATCACGGTCAGTGGTCCATGACGGCAAACCCGGAGCCCACACGAGTTATCGTGTAGAACTCTTAACCCAACCCGTCCGGTCACAAACCACAGATAGTCAGTCCTGCTGCAAGACTCGCAGTAAAACACAACATAAATATATGCCGGTCTTACCTGGAGTTCTAAGTGAGTTGATCAGGCTCGGTTTGCAGCAGGACGGTTTCTCAGTGGTGTGGATCCGGGTGGAATGCGTTGTAAGCTCCGGTTTTGTCGCCGCACGTTTGGCCGCCATTTATGAGGGTTAAAATTTCTAAGTACAGCACCAATCGGGCCCACCCCACTTGCCCCGCTGCCGGCCGTAAGAATAGACACCACACAGAGGTCTGGTATAGTTTCTCACACGGGACATGGCTCTCAGCTGTGCCCACGTCGACGTGCTTTATTACAGATTACATGAGATCTTATACCCTTTGTCCCATCCCCACCAGGGGGTGATGGGCTCATAACCATATATGGGCAGTCCGGATTTGCGGACTGAGACAGAGAAAGTCATACAACAGTCATTATCTTGATACTGGCGCCTCTGGCTTATGTACAGAAAATCACGTATTCAATTAACTCCAGTGCAAAGAATCACCCACTCAATTCTAAGAAGTCCGGATTTCTGGCCTAGGACAGTGAAAATTATGTACATGGTTGAACATCTTGATACGGCACTTCTGGGAAAACGGCCAAGTACATGCGTCCTTGTGTCTGGTTCCGCGGTTTTCTCTGAATTTCTAGAACATCTCTCTCAGCCTTGGAATATCTGATGTAAGGCGACATATAAGTTTTTTCTCTCATTTGGAATTGAATAAAACTTGCATACAGGTATAAAAGCATAAAAAACACATATGGCAATATATATACCCTCACACTATATCAGCCCCAATAGTAACAGTGAACCCCATGGTAGCCCCAGTAGTAATAGAGCCCCCCATATACTTACCTTCTCCTTGTCTTCTGAGCGCCACTGCTCCTTTTCTCAGTGCTGCAGCTGGCGGAAGTATGTGTGCCTAAACTAGGGCGAAGAGGTTGGTGGAGGAGGAAGATCCCGGATGCACACGTTGCTATCAGTGGGAGCATCCGGCCACGGTGCAGCAAAGTGATAACCAGCCGGTAAGCTGGTAAGCCCTGACCAGTAATGACTATAATGGTGACCAGACGTCCCGAAAGCAGGACAAATGGCTGTCCCGCTAGGGTCGCGACGGAAAGCAGAACCTACCAGTCTAAGGGCTTTTAC